>NC_056679.1:41960409-42631242 GCF_018350215.1 Panthera leo | reverse complement strand
CTAGCTTACATTAACATGCTGAGAACACTTACATTAGCCTACAGTTGGGCAGAATCATCTAACGCAATATGAATATCTCATGTACTTCACTGAATGCTGTGTGAAAAACAGAATGGTTGTGTGGGTGCAGGATGATTCTAAGTGTATCAGTTGTTTACCCTTGTGATCACGTGGCTGACTGGCAGCTGTGGCTCACTGCCATTGCTCAGCATCGTGAGAGACTACTTTGTTGCGTATTGCTAGCCCAGGAAAAAGTTCAAAATTTGAAGTACAGTTTCTACTGAATGCATATCACTTTCACACAATAATAAAGTCAAAAAGTCATGGTGTGAACCATTGTAGGCCAGGAACCATCTATATAGAAAATGGCTGCATGTGCACTGAATTCATTTTATAGAAAGCTATAAACTATTAAAAGTAACAAATGTTTATCTAATGTATATCAATAAGGAAGGATGTCCATGGCATTTTTTTCCCATGGGAACAATTAAGTCAAAATGTTTTAAATATAATCTCATATTTTTGAAAATGAAACAAATTAAACAAAAGAAAAATTTTAATATGTGCATATTTGAACAAAGGTACCATTTTGGAAAGATACAGTATATACTAAAAACAAGCAATTTTTGTTCTATTTCTTTATATTCAAACAATATAAGTGCTTTTAATTTTTGCAGGACTATATTACTGCCATGTAAATCTCATTTATCATTAAATATAAATGACCTTGATGGAAGAAAATGTTTTGCACTATTTCTCTCCTAATCTTTAAAATACTTGCTTCCGTGATTTTGCTTTCCATGTATTTTGCTTTTCCCTTCTGCACAAAACAGCTTTCTGACCACAATGCTAATGGCTCTAAGTCACCTAAGACTATTTCTACATTTCCCACTGTATGTTACTTTTGTTTGTGTATTATTTTTTAGTAAGTTAAGTATTGACTATTTCATAAAATATTAGTTTTTGAAAAGATATACTAAATATATTAGACAAGAGAGGTGAAACTACTCTGTTGAATGATTGTTTTGTGCCACAAAACTTGCTAATTGCTTTCAATGTCCGTAAACTTGAAATGTATTCTTACAAACTCTTATCTATAGAGCAGTCAGCAGACTCTGCATACTAATATAAATAGAGACAAAAAACAAAAACAAAAACAACCCAGAATAAATGAATTTGACTTGAAATAGAGTTAAGAGGGAGATCCAGAAGCAACAGGAAGGGACCAAAATCTGTTTATTCTTACATAAATTGGTCATTTTCCCTTCAGCAGGCTGTTTCCATTCTGCTTTCTTAAGCAGACCTGAAGTAAGATGTGATTGTGATGCCGTTATGATTCTGAAGGCAGTGTACAGGATAGTGCCTTATAGAACCACGTAAGTAAAGTTACATATGTCAGTCCTTTTCACAGTCAGCTAAAAATAATCCCGTTTATTTTCTCTTGACACATTTTACTCCCATTCGGAAGATTCTTATTGGTGTTCTTTAGCTTTCAACACTATTTCATGCATGTAAATTTGACAGTCAAATGATTGTTTTTATATTGACTTTGTCTACTTGGACAGCCAAAACAAAATGCCATAGAGTGTTTGGTTTACACAACAGAAATTTATTTTATCTCAGTTCTGGAGCCTAGGAAGTCTAAGAACAAGATTCAGCACGTTTGGTTTCTGGTGAGGCCTGTAGCTTTAGACAGCCACCTTCTTGTTGTTCCTTCACATGGCCTTTCCTCAGTATGTGGAAAAGGGGAAAGAGCTCTCTCTTCTTCTTTTTATAAGCCACCAATCTTTTGGATTAGGACCCCACCCTTGTGACTTCATTTAATCTTCATCATTTCCTAAAAGCCTGATCTCCAAATATAGTTATATTGGGGATTAGGGCTTCAAAATATGAATTTGGAGACACAATTCAGTGCACAGAACATATGAATGGAACATTTATTATTTTATTTCACTTACTTATTTCAAAGTAATTTCTAAATATCTATTACAAACAGAGAACGTGAAAGATACAGTGGTGTATACAATTATACTATACACAAGATATATTACTGTACACAATTACCCTATAATGCAGTCACTTTATGTAAGTCTATTTATTCACTCTTTAATTTATTCTTTCAGTAAACATTTTGGAAGCCTATTCTAGGCACTATGAAACAGAAAACTACAGAATATTGAGTGAATAATTTTAATATTTAAAATTTTGGAAAAATTTGAGATGTTTGTATTGTCAAATCAAATAAATAGCCACTGATATGTTTTATCATCTGCTGTATAGCCAACATTCTAAGATGTTTTGAAGAGTAAAAATGGCAGCATATAATACAGACTTAAAGGCATAGTATGTTCATTAATCTCTAATATTCCTGGGAATAATTACTAACTAACTCAGTTATCTGTGGGTCACCATAGTGCTGTAAAATGAATTATCACAAGACTTCCATGGCAATAGACTATTATTTTTACTCACAAGCCTATATCTTAGCAGCTGGGCACCTCTCCGGACTGAGTTGGGCTCAGTAGAGGCCATCCATGCATCTGTGATCTGTTGTCTAACTATTCAGTTACACTGATCTTAGGTGGAGTCACATGTAGGCTTTCAGCTGGAAAAATTGAACTGACTTGATTCTACTTGATGCATCTCCTTGGGAAAGACAGCCAGGTTTGGTCTCAGGATGAAAGCATGAGAGCCACAGAAAAAGTGGAATGAATCATGCAAGACGTCTTAATGGTGAGTCTCAGAACTAGCACAGCATCATTTCCTAATAGTCTATTATGTAAAACAAGTTACAAGGCCAGTCTAGATTTCAGGAGTAAAAAAGATGAATGCATCAGTTGAAATAAAGAAGTAAAAAAGCACATTGCAAAGAGTGTAGATGTTAGGGTGGATTGGTGGGTAGGTGAAGAATTGGGGCCAGTTTTGCAATCAATCTGCCACACCAGCATACATAAAAATAGGGGGTGGGAGTAAACGTTAATCATTAATCATTTCGTAGGTAAGAGAAATCACCAAGTGAATCCACAAAGTTACCCAAGTTAGTAGGTCACAGATACTAAAATAAACTAAGTCAAGAGAACTACTTAAACTGTCCTGTTGTCAAGAATGGATGGAAACAGTTTCAGATTACATACCCCTCTTCCAGGTACATGCACACATGTCAGTATTTTCATACATTCCCTAACCATTGGTCATTCTACTCAACTATATTATGACAAATGTAATATTTATAATTAGATGTAATCTTTCTGGGTTTTTTTCCCTCTTCTCAGGGGAAACCACAATTCCATTTCCTATTGTCACCACCCTAGTCAAATCTACCATCATCTGTTGCCTGCACTTGCGTCCTGACTTTGAATACAATTCACTACATGGGAGCCAGAGCAATCTTAAACACACACATGCACATACAATTTAAGTATTGGCTATTGCTTTTTAATATGTACCATCTTTAATATGGCATTTCGTAACCTGATTTTTGCTTCAGTTACTTAAAGGAGCCTTATTCAAACTTTCCTCAGGACATTAGTACATTCTGTTCCTTCAGGGTAATGAACATTTCATATTAATTCTTCAGATTTTAGATGTATCTGTATTTTCCTAATCTTTTCCACTTGCTTGAATAGAAACCTTTCTATATGTTTATACAGATCCCCATTATTATTAAATAACATTTATTATAATTTGAAGTTATATTCTTAGGTGATTCTTTGATCAACATCCACTCACCCTTTCTCCCTACGAAACATACCCCATACTGTAAGCTTCCTTAGAACATGAAAAGTCTGTTTTGCTTAACATTTTATGTGCCTACCCAATGGCTAATGATGTGGAGAACAAAGGCAAAAGAAAAAATTAAATTTTCTTACAACTTACAGCCCACTGACAAGTCCTTGAGACAGGCAGAGTGACCTTCCCCAAGAAGCTTAGCTGCCTTGATGTTAAGACTTTACTGAGGGCAAAAGGCAACCTTAGCTTAACATTAGCCCGACCTCTAAGATCCTGTAAGTCTCCTTTCACATATAAAAATTCCTTTGGAAACTTCCTTTATCTCTACCTTCCCAAGATATGTGTTAGCAATGATCCTCCAAGCATATGGCCCACTGACATATATTTGAAGGGTCTCATGATTAAGGTTTTACCGGATGGTAGTAAATGCCCTTATCCTAACAACAGCTAGCCCCTGAAGGTCCTTGCTTCCAAATTCCTTAGAGACTTATGTTATCCCTAACCGACCCCCCCCCGCCCCCCGCACAGCTTCAAAGTACATAATCAGCCATTCTTCACAGCCCCAGTGCAGCTGCCCATAGGTCCCATCCCTGTGCTTTAAGAAAACCACATTTTTTTTTGCAACAAAGACATCTCAAGAATTCTTTCTTGAGCATTCACTCAGGAGCACCAACATTTTCACATTAGCTAACACATAGTAAACATTCAATAACCCTCATTGACTGGATACACAAATCGTGTGTGCATATTAAAGCTTTCAAGATTAGCAACAATAAATTTTCTCTTCCTAAACCATGGCCATCAGAACCTGATTGCACAATATAAATATTCAGGACTTAACTAAATATCAAGCTACTCCACCTGTTTCTCCGTTCAGTTTTTGGAGTCACTGAAAGAAAGTTGCCGTGGAGGTTCATATTGGGCATTTCATAACTCTGATATAAAACGTTGTATCAAGTCACTGAAAGTTTGAGTTTGAGGTTTGTTATTGAATCATAGTCTAGACTATTTTGACAAGTACAGATGTTAAAATGTATAAAGTTATTAGCAGGCTTTTTAATAAATAAGCATGCAGTTTATATTTGGACATTCTTTTTTGAAGAAGTAAATTATCTAGGTATATTTTAGATTTTATTTTAAGTTTCTACTTCACTGGGGCACCTGGGTGGCTTAGTCCGTTAAGCATCAACTTCAGCTGGGGTCACCATCTCGCAGTTCTTGAGTTTGAGGCCCGCATTGGGCTCTGTGCAGACAGCTCAGAGCCTGGAGCCTGCTTCGGATTCTGTTTCCCTCTTTCTCTGCCCTCAGCTGCTCATACTCTGTCTCTCTCTTTCTCTTTCAAAAAAATAAACATTAAAAATATTTTTTAAGTAATAAAGTTTCTACTTCAGAATCACCAATCTCTAATTTAAAGATTACAGTCATAATCTTTAAAAGAATACTAAATGCCATAAGCACTAAGTACATTTTCTCTGATTAGAGTTAACAAATATTCCTGTGATAAAGAATTATCAACTTTGCTACAATTTTTATGTTCAGAAAAATTAGCTCAATTAAATCTATGTCATCACTAAAATCTACAATTTTTCTTCAAAAAGCTATTCATTGTGCAACTGTAGTTTAATTAAAAAAAAACTTAGATATGAACCACTGAAAACTCTAGATTTAAATTTCTTTGGACTATGTTATCCTGTCTATCTATCAGGGCTCTCTTCTTTGATTTAAGTTATTTGTGTATTATATTCTCTAATGAGGAATTTACTGTTTTTATTTTCAAATACTATCATTTTGTCTTATTTGACAAATTTACCTCTTAATTAGTGTGCCCACAGAGAAAATCTCTTAAGTTCCCCTTCTTTGATTTTCATGTGTAGTGCTTTAGTATTTGGCACAGAATCCATATCTATAGAAGATCATTTCCTTTCTTTAGCAGCTTATCTTTTCCCCTCTTTGCTTCCAATGGTTTTATAAAATACAAAAGGTTGCTTTCAATTATACACTTATAAAACTTTTTAGAACTATTTACGTTTATGTAATTTGAAATTTCACTTCCCAACTTGAATCCTAGGACCTAGAATTTAATCTCTAGTCTATGGCTTGCAGTCATCCCTTTAGTCAATATTAAACATGATGACAGAGGAGGCAAAAGTGGGGTGCAGGCAGTTCCACATAAAATTGCATGCTGATTGATTGGCTGGAGAGGGGTAATCTCTGGGTAAGTTCTTATTTAACATTTTAAAGCACGGTGTTTTATCCAGCTTGAGAAAGGAAGAATTTAAAATTGGTTCTTTAATGTTTTATAATGTGTTCAGCATGTCAAAACACTTTTTTCTAGAGTTCAATTCTTTTTTAATTAAGTCAAACTAATATTCTATAATAACTTCATAGGGATTACTTTAAATGTATTTTATGATGTGATTTTATAATTAATTATAGGTGACTCTATGAATTAACTGCCTGTGATTTTGAGCCATAACATTCAAACACACGTTGATTCTAAACAATCTGATATTTACACATGATTAGCCTTTGTTACAGTCAGTCTTGTTTAAATTAGCTAAGTGAATGAAAAGAAAAGAGTTTTAATATTGAAATGTTAAAAAGTGTACCCATATAAATAATCATCTATATAGACATGTAAAGAATAGCTCTTTAAAGTAAAAATTTATTTGTTCTCTTGTGGGCTGATACCAAAGCTCATTATTTAAAAAAAAGAAAGAAAAGATTTAAATAATTACTTAACCCTTAAAAAAAGTCCTCCAACAGTTTTATAGGGTTTTTATCAGTTAAAATGGAAAAAAAAAAGGAAAAAAAACTTAATCACTATCTATAAAAAAAAAAAAGATACCCATGTCTTAAATATACAGTCATTATTGAGATTTGAGTTCAAAGGAAAGCTAAACCTTCAAATGGTAATCTATTGTATCATTTGCCCTCTTTATATAAAACTAAACTAGAAATTAAAATAAGATAAAATGAATAAAATCTAAAAGAGTTTTTATTTTTTTCCATAAGAGGAAATTAACTTGCTAGAGATTTCTACACATTTCTTTATGTAATCAGTCCAAGGAACTGCTAAGAATAAAGGGGAAGATGGAAATGGCAGTCCAACAATGAAAATAATAATAGTGAATCTTGTGAGGCTTTTGCTTTTTTTTTGTTCCACTCAGTATCAGTGAAGAATGATACTCTGCCCTGTGATCTTTATACTTTCATTGAGTTGTTATAAGCTTGTTTTCCTTCTAGTTTGCCTTTACACACAGCATGATTGACATATATCTATATCTATATCTATATCTATATCTATATCTATATCTATCTATATCTATATCTATGTATCTCAGGCTCAGCAAATTTGAAATATTTTGCCAACATTTTATAAGGATTGTGTTTTTACAGTTTATTACCAAAAACACAGATAAAAGACCTGAACCAAAATCAAAAGTCAGTCTCTTAACCAAGTGAGCCACCCAGACACCCTGACCATGCTATTTTTAAGATAGGGATAGAAGGGTGCCTGGATGGCTCAGGTGGTTGAGCATCTGACTTTTGATTTTGGCTCAGGTCATGACCCCAGGGTTATGGGATGGAACCCTACATCAGGCTCTGTACTGAGAGTGAAGCCTGCTTGAAATTCAATCTCTCTCTCCCTCTGCTCCTCACCCCCATTCACATTCTCTCTCTCTCTCTCTCTCTCTCTCTCTCTCTCTCTCAAATAAAAAAAAACAGGAATAGAGATAGATAAAGACCTGGAATGTGAATGTGGATATGGATATTATAGACATAAATGTAGATATGTATGTGCAAGGCCAAGTATCTCCGATAATTCCAAAAACCATTACCACTAGAGATTCCAAAGAAATTAGTATTGGCTTCGCAAAATAATTGACCTTTAGCAACAGATATACTTATTTGAAGACATAAATGAAGAGTTTAGACAAACTTCATACAATATTTTCACACTTCATCAATGTATTATAGTTTCCCAAGCAATACCTGTTATTTTAACTGCAGAAATATCTTTCTTCTTTTGGCTATTAGGAAGCTAACTAGAAATAAGTATTAACTTTACTAAATGATGATGATGACAATGATGATGTGGTAATGACAACAATAATAAAGGTTAGTGTAAAGGTGGCTTATAGGCAATGAACTTGAATAATGGAAACCTGAGTAAGGTAGCCGGGCCCACAGTAACCCCCTGGCTGAATACAAACAGACCCATTAGGCAACCCACCTCCAAATATCTGTATGCCCTGACTGACCAATGGATTACTTACACTAAGGCACAGTTGCCAAAAAAAGAAAATTCCACACATGCCCATACCTCCTCACCTTCTCCCTTTAACTACAGCCCCCACCACTGCCTCCTGGCAGTCTCTGCTTTGCTGTTCTGCCTGCCCCTCCCTTGCCTTGCAGTGTATTCAATAAACTTCTATCTCCTTTGTTCTGCCTTGGGTGAATTCTTTCACTGCCTGTGCTGCCAGCTTCCACCCTATAGCGTCGTCCCACATTTGGTGGCCCCCATCCAATCAGAAGACGCTACAGTTAGAATTTATTGAGCCCTTACTCTGTACTGGAGACAGATTATTTTTAACCTGCATAATCTCAATTCACACAACAAAATTATGATGCTGGTTTTATGAGTAATAGCATCAAAGACTTCAAATAAGGGAACTGGAGCTTATTGAGGTTTTAAACCTTGTCAAAGTTTAAATACTTACTTATAAGATCAGGTTGTAAATCATGATCTATCAAAATTTAGAGCACAAGACTTTAGTAGCCCTTTTGTATGCATTATAAGCATACTAGTAAGTCCTCAAATTGTGTAGCTTAATTTCAAAAGAAAGCAATGGGCAGATTTAGCCTGAAAACATGCACATTTTTTTTCTTTTAGTTTGTCATTACTATTAATCTAGTAAGCCTAAATATGGTCTGATTACCATAAATCATTAAGCTGGAGTGAGGACACTTACGCACTCATTTGTGACCATCATCATGAATCTGCTGCACGTTCAGAACAGGTAATAAAGTCAACATGCTATTACAGGTTGTCTACTTGCTTCTACTGGGGAATCATCTTCAATTTTACATCACGTTCAGTTAGATAATTTAAAAGATGCAAAACAAAGGTCCCAATGCTTAAGATGTTTTCCTAGGTGACACAATGATATCAACTCAAATACAGCTCCAGTTTTCTAATGTAGATTTCAGTGTATGTCTATAACACAATTATTATACATTTTTGGAACACAATTAACTGTAAAATATAATTGTATTTTATAAATAGTTCCATGCTTCAATTTTTCTTAATATAATGAGTCAGAAATGGTTTTGGTGGCTCTATCACTTTAAACTGTTTAGACTTTTCTATAGCTTTCTCAGGTTCCGGATGTGAATATTATTACTACTAATCCTACTTCATGTGATGATCTGATTAGAATGTGTATTTGTTATTTACCTAAAATGTGTATACTCAAATCATGCACATAATAACCTAAAAATAAAATAGTTAACTTTCTTAAAATTCTCAGTTTTGTCTCAAACTATTATTATTAAAATTTAAAGGAAAAATATTTTTAAGTCCTTGATATCTATCTACATAGATATGTAGATAAATCTCTGATGAACGAGTCTTTGGGTCCTCTTTTCAAAGCAGCACACAGTTTCAAATTGGAAACCTCCTCAAACAAGCCATTTATGCAGCTTCTCTGTACCATCATCCTTTTAAACCAAAGGAAAAAGAGATACCAACTTTCAGACAAGACACTTAGCATAGACTGATGTTTTCTATTAAGACAAAAATAATATACTATCTATAATTTGAAGTACAGAGAAGAAATTAGATGGATTTTAATGTCATCAGGTTGTTTTTTTTTTTTATTCTGGTCTTCAGAGCATTGAAAATGTCTTCCTTCATTGAGAATTCTCAGCCTCCTCTTAATTATAATAATAAAAAATAACAATAACAAAAACAAAAGTATAAGTAATCCTTTTGAAATCTTACTATGTGCCAGGCACCCAGTTAAACACTCTACATACATTATGGCGTGTAATTTTACCCCAGGGCTATAAGGAAACATATACTATTATCATCATCTCTAGTTCACGGATCAGAATACTGATGGTTAGTAATCAAAATATATATAAAACTAAAATTTTAATCTATGAGTGTGAGACAACATAAATTACTTCTAACACTGCTTCTCTTCATAATGTGTGTAAAATTAGTCATTTATTATGTTGAAGTTTTTCACTTTCCTCATTCATAACTTTTAGAAATTTTTTCCAATTTTTTTACTGATTAAAAACAAAATATTTTGTTCCTGTTGTGCCAATATATTTTTTTCTTCTAATTATAAAAAAAGTATTAATTTTGGGGTGCTTGGCTGGCTCTGTTGGTAGAGCATGTGACACTTGATCACAGGGTTATGAGTTCAAGCCCCATGTTGCGCCTAGAGTTTACTTAAAATATAAAAGAGCCTTAATCCTTAAAATAAGTTTTCAGTTAAGCAAAGACATTTGTTTTCGTCAAATTGTAGCATTTGCCTAGTTCTTCAGTTACCATCTTCACAAACCCATTATTATAAGCTTAGTATATCTGTACTACCAGAAACACATTATACAGTTGCAGAAAGTCCAATATACGGAGACCCTGGGTGTCAGAAGGTATCTTACGGGATTTAAAAATCTTATCCTTATGAAAATTAGTTATTTTTAGATAGTTCTCAAATTTTTCCAACAAAATTTTTCTAATTTTATTACATTCAACTTAAGAATAATGATATTAGAAGAAGGCCATAATTCAGTCTCATGTAATAAATGTCTTTGATAACTTCATTTTCAGATATATTTTAATGGATGCTAAATGATATTTTGGTCTTTTGCTTCCTTAAGCGTGAGCTCTAGCAGTCTCAAACCAGGTTAATCTTTCCTAAAATGGCTCTGTTACAAATAATCAGTCTAAAGTGGGCTTGGAATTGTTCTTTCAACATGAAAGTATTGCCTCTTGAGCATTTTCTGCTTTGTCTTGGAAATTTTCCTTTCCTGTCTCCTAAATGCTTTGTTTGAGCCAAGATCTGAGGCATATATTCAATTGAATTTTAATGGATTGGGAGAATATCTTCTCTAACACTATCTTTTAACATAATGACAACATAACCCAATGAGCATTGCTTGTAGTCAGAAGTCCTGGCGACAGATAGCAAGTATTACTGTAGTGACAATTACTGCCTCAAGTCACTCCTACATACGTTTGAAGAGCCTTTGCTATTTTTTTCTACCTCAAATTACAGCTCTTAAAATTACAGAAAAGCACTACTTACAATTCTAAATGCAAAGAGATAGAAACATTTCTATCAGTTAGGGTTTTCTTGATACCCTCAAGGATTTATTAATAAAAATATTCTAAGAGAGCAAACAGAGGGGTGCTGGAGGGGTTGTGGGAGGAGGAATGGGCTAAATGGGTAAGGGGCATTAAGGAATCTACTCCTGAAATCATTGTTGCACTAGAGGCTAACTAACCAGGATGTAAATTAAACAATAAATGAATTAATTTTAAAAAGGAAAAAAATATCCTAGAATTTTCTAGGTTCATAGGAAAGTTTTAAATCCTAGCTGATAGCTATAATAAACTACAGGATTTTTTTTAATGTTTATTTACTTACTTTTGAGAGAGAGAGAGCATGAGCAAGGAGGGAGGGGGTGGGCAGGAAACAGAGAATCCCAAGCAGACTCCTTCCCACTGTCAGCATAGAGCCCAGAGTGGGGCTCGAACTCCCAAAGCACGAGATCATGACCTGAGCTGAAACCACAAGTCGGAGGCTTAACCACCTGAGCCACCCAGGCACCCTTAACTATAGGAATCTTATGCAATACAGGGTCCTAAGCCTTAGTAGCTCTGAGGTGAAGTCCAAGATTATGCTTTTCAAAATGTTTCATGGAAGATAATTCTATTTATAACAATGACAGAATAGCCTGTAATAAACTTATCTTTCCTACAGATAAAAATTAAAGTCTCTGGACAAAATATTTTTAAATTTCTTAAATATTTATTAATTTTTGAGAGAGAGAGAGACAGAGTGTGAGCGGTGGAGGGGCAGAGAGAGAGGGAGACCCAGATCTGAAGCAGGCTCCAGGCTCTGAGCTGTCAGTACAGATCCCTACACAGGGCTTGAACTCACAAACCATGAGATCATGACCTGAGCTGAAGTCCAAAGCTGAACCCACCAAGCCACCAGGGACCCCTGGACAAAATATTTTTAAAAGCACAACTTTATGAACACTCTGGGGAGTGACCACAAGCAGAAGGAGACTGGCAGTCCTACCTTGGAGATGAGTAACAAATTTGGTACTATTTGCAATTATGTTATTTTTTGCCTGAGGGCCCTCTCCAGTGGGCCTGCCTGGGAGAGTTGAAAAGCAGTGGAAACTGTAATCTTACAGACTTGGGGAACCAGATGGTGGTGTTTGTAGATTCCAGAAGTGGCTAGAAGGTGAGAGGGAAAATTCCAGAAAGAAAATGCTACTGAGGAGGAGATACAAAATTTGCATATAAAACTCTGCCCACTTTCTTATATGAGTTATATATATTCTTTGAGAAGTTTCCAGGTTCCAGTGTACTCAGCAGAAAGCAATGGCTGGAAGACTAAAACTACAGAGCAGAGAATTTAGCTTTCTGATTACCATAGGAGGAACAGAGTGTAGCATTTGAGTTCAGCCAATTTATCTGCATGACATTCTTCACAGGAAGATAACAGAATACAGATCTGTACTGGATTATCCATAATATTCGAGCTACAACCTCCCTACAAAGAACTCTTTTGGTCTAAGTGAATTTATTTTTTTAGATGTTAAATAAGAACTAAAATGAATTTTACACAAACTCTTCAAAAGTGAGGAATGAAGAAATATACCATGGTTCTTTATAAGGCCAGCATAATCTAAAAATGAAAACAAGGCAAAGATAATAGAGAAAAAGGAAATTTTAGACATCTGTTCCTGATAAACATAGTTGAAAATATTAAAAACTAAAGCTCTCATTACAAGAGAGCCAGAGAATTGCAGAAGATCTGGTCTCATCTCTTTATAAACATACTAAGGACAGACCTCCTGGCATATACTATGTTATTTGCTTGTGGAAGAGTTCTTGCCTATGGAATTTTTTTACAAGATGTAACTGGTGTAGGATTGCTTCTGATATACACTGGGGTGAAAAATCAGATATCTGTATCAGTTGAATGTTCTAAAATAAAATAATTAAAATCATTTTTTCCTAGATACTTCAATTATCATCCAGGTTTAGAAACCACTGTATTCTTAGAAGATTAATCCTATGAATCATGGCCAGTTGGCCCAGAAGGATTTTAGTTGCTCTTAGGCAGTGACTACACATCTAACCAGAAAATTAGAGAACAGTTGTTTACACTAAAGTCTTCTCTTATATTGGCTGCTAACACTCCTCTATATGATCTAAGCAGAAAGTCTCCACTAACAGGAAATTTCTTTTTCTTCTTAGCTGCCTCCCAACTGCTAATGTCGCCATTTTTCACTTACTGATGAACGTATAAAATGCCTGGTACTTTTATTATTTTACAATGTTTAAGTTGTCTCTACCAAACTGAACACAATTCTTTATAAAATATAAAATTAAGTTACTGTTTGAATAGTTAGTCATTATTCCATTAATTATGTCATAATATGCTTATAATTTTGCTCAGTGCTTTCATGACACATCATTTTATTAAAAACAAAAGAACATTGAAACACTTTTTTATTCTCTTACTTTAAGAAAACAGTAAATTGCAGCCCCAGGAGTTTTCATCACAATGAAGTTAACATTTTAAAGCTCTCATTATTTGCCAGTCATTGTGGCAAGGGTTTATATACATTGTCTCAGTTAATCTTCAAAACCACAGTATAACTACACATTTTATTATCTCTTTTCTCAGCAAGGCAGAAATGATGCAGTCTTCAGGTGATTCTAACATACTCTGATAACTGTGAACCATTAGTTTAGACACAAAATGTCAAATTTGCATGTGATTAATACTTCTTAGATAAAAACAGAGAGCCATCTTCTTTTGAAAATAACACATGTGACTTACATAGACATCAGAGGTATAGAATCATGCACTTAAATTTTATTTCAGAGAAATAAATCTAAAAATATATGAACAGTTCTACATCCATCTGATAGACACAATGATTTGGGGTCACATATTTGCAGTCATTTTCATCAATTACATAATGACTGGTTATACTTTGCTACGAGTGTTTGTGAAAGCAAAATCAGTCTGCTTTGGAGGTCACTGAGAGAAGCAGAGTTAATTGTCTTGGACAAATCGATCCTGTAGCACATGGGTCACTTCACATTTGTGAGTCAATCAAAACAAAAGCAGAATTAATAGTCTGACTCAAGAAGTGCCAGTATGTCTCAGATACCACATGGAAAGAACTCTGGGAAGAATTCTTCTGCTGAACAAATATTCTTAAGGTAATCCACCAAAGTACCAAACCATGACCATTTCAGCAGGAGTGAAATAGATGGAAGGAGTCAGGAAACAAAATCCTATTTGATAAATAAGTTGCTGTTCAAAAGCCACTTCTGAACAGAGGATTGATGGCTCTGATTCAACTAGCAGCCCCTAATAATAATATTTCTCAATGTTTAGGATCTAGTCACATGGAAACGCAAAAAAGGAAAAATGGCTCTGGTTTCAATAGCTCTATACATTAATGTTAATCTTTCATTTCCTTGGGAAGCTTTCAAAATTATCTGCTAAAGCCACATATCAAGGTAAAATAAAGATGTGTATATAAAAGACTTTTGTAAACTGAGTCAATATTGCTCAAACACACAGGTTGGTAGACTAAGGCCAGTAGAGAAATCTAGGCTAGTTGCCTGTTTCTAGACATAAAGTTCTATTGGAACATAACCACACTCATTCATTATGTATTGCCTGTAGATGCTTTCATGCTGCCCAGACAAAGCTGGTTAGTTGCAGTAGAGACCATGTGGACTGCAAAGCCCCAATTTTTTATTATGTGGTACCTTGCAAAAAAGTTTGCTGACTGTTGTATTGAACAGAGTGACATATCAATATTTAAAGACTACACAATGTCAGAGGAAAGGCTTCTACACACTTGTTATTTTAGTATGTAGGGATCTCCACTTTAAACGACCTCTTGACCTGCACATTACTTATTTTTTTCTCATGGTGAAAGAATGAGTTACCTGCTTGGTAAGTGATGTTCATTGGCCTATGTTGCTACACAGGATGGAGCTAATCCACTAAGAGGCTATAAATCCTGGGTTTTCAGGCTTTCTCTTTTCTTTACATTTTTGTTGTTGTTGTTTTAAGTGCCAGATTTATAACTGCATAATCCTGGATAAGTGTAGATTTTCATTTTCCTGAGGGACTGTGCCGTAAGCATGATTGGGAGATTGGGAAGTATCTGCAAGCCTACTTGTTTCTCATTACCAAGACCAGTTCTTGACCAACTTTATCAGTCAGAAAAGTAATATGCTGGACTTTCATGTTATCATTTATTTCTTTCAGAACTGTGATTAGGAAGAGGGGTGTGATATATTTGGCATTTATGTTTCAAAGAGCTCCAACATATTAGTGTCACTTTCAAATTATTTATATCCTTCTGGAGAGACAGACATGTTAAACACATAGAATCCTATCTCAGAAACATATAATACTAAAAACACATACTATGGAACCAAAACCAACATGGGAAGTGATCCCTTTGAACTCAGTATGCATCACTAAATAAATATGAGACTAAAGTATTATCAGGCATGTGGAATATTTGCATAATCCAAGTAATAAGCTTGACTCAATTTGTTATTTATAATTTAGTCATAGTTTATAGAAGATAAGCCATCAATTTAACTACTCCATCATTATATAAAAGAAACAGCATTATATTATAATCAGTGCCATGTTGGTAAAATAAGCTTAGCACTAACAGATCACTAGCAGTGATAATTTCTGCTCATTAAATATTTTTTTTTAATTTAAGGAAAGAATCTGGACCTCATAGCCATTAAAAAGCATATCCACGGGGCGCCTGGGTGGCGCAGTCGGTTAAGCGTCCGACTTCAGCCAGGTCACGATCTCGCGGTCTGTGAGTTCGAGCCCCGCGTCAGGCTCTGGGCTGATGGCTCGGAGCCTGGAGCCTGTTTCCGATTCTGTGTCTCCCTCTCTCTCTGCCCCTCCCCCGTTCATGCTCTGTCTTTCTCTGTCCCAAAAATAAATAAAAAACGTTGAAAAAAAATTAAAAAAAAAAATAAATAAATAAAAAGCATATCCACAAGTCAGAAATATGCAGAAGCATGAAACTATTGGTGGGAATGCAAGCTAGTATGGCCATTCTGGAAAACAGTATGTAGGTTCCTCAAAAAGTTGAAAATAGAGCTACCCTACGACCCAGCAATTGAGCTACTAGGTATTTACCCAAAGGATACAAAAATACTGATTTGAAGGGGCACATGCACCCTGATGTTTATAACAGCATTATGAACAATAGCCAAATTATGGAAAGAGCCCTAATGTTCATCGACTAATGAATGGATAAAGAAGATATGGTATGTATATGTGTGTGTGTGTGTGTGTGTGTGTGTGTGTGTATTTATATGAATGAATATTACTCTATGAATGTATAAGGATATGGTGTATATATGTGTGTGTGTGTATATATATATATATATATATATATATATATGTATATTACTCTGCCATCACGAAGAATGAAATATTGCCATTTGCAAGGATGTGGATGGAGATAGAGTGTATTATCCTAAATAAATTATGTCAGCCAGAGAAAGATAAATACCGTATGATTTCACTCAGATGTGGAATTTAAGAAATAAAACACATGAACGTGGGAGTAGGGGGAAAAAACAAGAGAGGGAAGCAAACCATAAGAGATTCTTTTTTTTTTTTTCTTATCTTTTTAGAGAAAGAGATCATCTTAAGCAGGCTCCACACACAGCATGGAGTCCAATGTGGGACTCGATTCCATGACCCTGGGATCATGCCCTGAGCCAAAATGAAAAGCTGGACACACAACCAACTGAGTGAACCAGGTGCCCCAAGAGACTCTTAACTATAGAGAACAAATAGGGTTGCTGGAGGGGAGTGGGCAGGGGTTGGGTTAAATGGGTAATAGGTATAGGAGGGCACTTGTGATGAGCACTGGGTGTTATATGTAAGTGATGAATGTAAGTGATGAATACTCTTGAAACCAATACAATATATGTTAATTAACTAGAATTTAAATAAAAATTTGAAAAAAAACAACTTTTTCCAATAATAAGGAAAGCAAGTTTTTAACAAATGCCCATGGAATATGTAAAATTTTTCCATTTATTAGTCCAATAAGAAAAACTCAATAAATTCAACACATAAAAAATTATATTAGACCACTTTATCTCACAATGAAGCATATAACTAAAACGCAATATGAAAAGATAGTCTTTCCACCCTCCCCCCTAACTCAGTGTCCTTGAAATATATCCCAAAGCCCCTGGGAAAAGAAAATAACAGAGTTGAAATTGCAAGCTATCACAAAAAAATGAAGAGAACTGCAAAACTCCAGAGAAACACTTTAGCACACTCCAAGAAAAATTTCTAGCTAGAATCAAATGAGTTCATTAAAAATAAGAGTTAAAGTATGAAATGATTGAACAAAACAAAGAATGAGTTTAAAGACAGTAAAACAAAGGATATAATAATAATATAATAGAAATAATATAATAATATAATATAATAATATAATACAAAAATTTTAAAGCCTTCAAACTTTTAAATTATTCTTATTATATGAAAAGCTGATTCTTTTCAAATGTCAGACTAGGCCAAATTTGAAAAAACATTCAAGAGAAAAAATTAGAAAGGGTAAAAATTAAGTTGCTTTTGGAACTGAGAAGGTGAAAAAATTTGGATATAAAAAGTTTTCTTACAATATTATATGTTAACAAACACAAAGAGCAAGAAGGAAACTCTTGATTTGATATTTAATGTGTATAATGATTTTTGTCTCTGTTTTGGAAACCCCCAAACTGACAGGGGCATCATGCTCTTGGCACTCTCGATGATTAACTGCAGGCTTCTCACTTTTTCTTCTAATTTGGGATGATGGACACTAGGGCAAAATTCCAATACAGAGCAATCAGATTTCTTTTCCTGGGAAATCGATTCTTAAGCTGATAGATGCAAAGGTGTTTAGCACTGACTTGCTTTCAGAAAGGCCTACAGAAAATCTCCAGGAGCTCCTGTGGCTAAGGTCTCAGGGCTCTACCTAAAAGTGTGTTTGTTCACTTCTTTTTAAGTTTTCAGTCATTCCAGTAACCTTCCAATAAAATCCTTTTTGTCTTTTTCACTCAGGTGAGCCAAGGTACGTTGTTGCTACCAAACAAAAGAACCTTCTGCCAGAAATCTATGAGAGATGAGAAATATCAGATTTCAGGGTCGGCTTGTTGCTTCTGATATTTCTAAGCAACTCAAAATAATAGAATGACTATTTCAACTCTCAGAGGTTTACCTCAAGTAAGGAATAAAATGTAAAGCTTTCATGTGATTCTCCTGAAGGAATTACTTACTGCTCAAATGGGGCTGGGATTGACAAAAAACCACTTTGGAACATAAAACAACAAAATACACCCTCAGCTAAATTCACAAACATTTTACTTCTCTCTGATGAATGTTAGAACATTACTTTGGAAAGGATGGAAAACTTGAATGATGCTACGTCAGAGGATGTAGAAGGTGAGTAAATTTCTCAACCCTATCCCTTTTCAGTACTAATGTATTCTGAAATTACCATTGCTTCTCCTCCTGTACTGGAAAACTTAAACAATTTGCTCCATTTGTCAATCCTTTTCTCATTGAGCTTTAATCAGAATTTAATTCAAAATGGCACTCAGGATGAAGTGAAATATCCGGAGGGAAGAAAAAGGTCATGTTCAAAAAGTACTTCCAAGACTTTCCTAATATACATGTTTAAAAAAATGGAAATTGTACAAGTGCAGTGCTTGAGGTCATTAATCAAAGATACAATTTTTAAAATTATTTCTTTGCTATAGGTACACATGCTTAGTCATGTGTATATTTTCACACACACACTTACTCACATGTAAATAGACTCTGCATGTCATATGATAGTTTGAAAATCTAGCTATAGTTCTTTCCGTTGGCTGAGTTGGGTAATATAAATCTTTTTTTTTTAATGATACCTATTTATTATCTCACGGTTCTGCAGATTAGAAGTTTGGTGTGTTTGACTTCTGTGCTCACAGGATTAAAATAAAAAAGTTGACTGGCCTTGACTGATGTTTGGAGGCTCTAAGGGAGAATCCATTGCCAGGCTGTTTAAATTGTTGGCAGAATTGAGTTCTGTACATTTATGAAACTGAGGTCCTCATTTCCTTGCTGACTGTCAGCTGGGAGCTTTTCAGCATCTTTAGACCACCTGCATTTCTTTTCATTTGGCCCCTTTCATCTTCAAACCAGTCATAGGGCATTGAGTTTTTCCAACATTTTGAATCTCTTTTTTCTCCTTCTGCCTCACCTCTTCTCTCTATGGATGGAGAAAATTCTTTGCTTTTAGGGCTCAGATGATTATATTGGGGCCACTTGGATAGTCCAGGCTACTCTGCCTATTTTAAGTTTTTATCCCTAGTTACAATCGGAAAGTCATTTTTGCTTTGCAATAAAATATGGGAATTAGGGTGTGTGCACCTGTGTGGGTCATTCTGCTTACTGTAGTATTTTATGGGAAGTTTGAGAAAGGCAGTAATAAAGATTACTAGTCAACTGTTCTCAGTTTTGAATTCAATATTAGATGTTTATATTTTAACTATTGGATTTGGTATCATATAATGCTACTAAAGTCGAGCCACCATTCAAAAGGATTAATTATGTTACAAGAATGCAAGTGTTAGAATGTACATTTCAAAAAAAAAATAGAAGAATCAGTAAGACTACAAGTTGTTTCAAACAATACAAACTAGCAAATCAAAATTATATCTAGGAGTAAGAACAAATACTTTTTTAAAATAAATCTGTCAATTTTATGGATATAAGAACAATTTAGTTTGAACGGCTTTTTGACGTTAGTCGACGAAAAGCAGAAAAAACAGAAATGTTAGGATAATGATGAATTGAAGTTTGAACTAAAATATTTAAATAATTTTAAAGGGATAAAATTAGTATTTCAACAATAATAGGATCACTATTAGATCTATATGGGACCAAAACAATTTGATCTTGAAAAAATATTTGGCACACTCCAAGATAATCTTTGAAAAAATTTTAAAAGAGATAATAAATATTAGAACATATTTTTATTTTTAAATGTTTTTGTACATAGCATATATGTATATATGTGTGTTTATATATACACATACACACATATAATGGATTATTATTCATCCATAAAAAAAGAAAGAAATCTTCCCATTTATGACAACATGGATAAGCCTTGAGGACACTATGCTAAATGAAATAAGTCAGACAGAGAAAGACAAATACCATTTGATCTGTCTTATATGTGGAAACACAAACCAAAAAACAAACAAACAAACTTATAGAGAATAGATGATTGGTCAGAAGTGGGGTGTAGAGGTGGGAGAAATGGGTAAAGGAGATCAAATGGTAAAAAATAATTATACTAAAAATAGAATTTTAAAAATTGTACCCTGATTCCCTTAGACACTATATTACTTTTTCTTCCTTATCCTCCAATCTCTATCCTCAGTGACAGTAATAAAATACTTATGATGAACATTTCATAACATAGTTCTATCCTTCAGTATGGCTGTTGTCACCTTCAGATCAGCATGTTTTCATCTCAGTGTCAGTAGGTCTCAATGAGCACATGCCCTAAGCCAGAACCATTGTCATGAAAACCTTCTGGGAAAAGGGGACCAAAAATGACCACAATATCAGCCATTGGACTAATGAGTGAAGAGAACTAAATAAATAAAGAAAAATATATCACATTCTTAAAACCTAGCTATGAAATGAACACATCAGTCTTGAACACAGTTCAAGATATAAGAATAATAAGAAAAATGGCCAGTAAAAAATCAAAATGGATGCTACAGGACCCATGTACTTTATTAATTTACAAAGCAAATCCCTTTGGTATTTACTATAACTAATAGGTAATGTGAATCTTACCCAATGTGTAACACATGCTCTTGTGGCCTTGGAAGTTTATAAATAATATAATATAGAGGGGTGGCTTGGAAGTCTGCAGAGATAGAGATATTTTATGTCTTTTGTCCTATATGGTCTTTTCACCCAGCCCAATCTCTATTCTTTCCAGGCTCACAGGCTTTGACCATTCTTTCTCTTTCTCTAGGTAAGTGATAGATAGATAGATAGATAGATAAATAGATAGATAGATAGATAGAAATAGATATGGAATACATAAATATAGATATATATGATATATATGTATATAGGCATATATATATGTGTATATATATATATATATGTTGATTACAGGAAGATAAGAATCTTTGAAACTTGCTCTATCACTGTTCTCTCTGTACTAGAAATGATGATAGTAGAGCTTTTAATCTGATGGGGATTTCTGTTCTTAATTGTAATCAGAGGAACTTTTAGCTATAGGAGCTCACATTCTTCAGAAGTGAGGTGTGTGTGGTCATCATGATAGTCCTCAGCCTACTCTCAGTAGTCAGGACTTCGGGAATGATATGGCATGCAGAGCACTCTGGCAGTCAATGGATTCCTAGGAATGAAAATCAAAGACAACTAAGTTTCTTGATTTGTAAAACCAAAGCAATTCAAGATCGACCAATAATGCTGTTTTGACTTGAATCACAACCATAAAAAGGTGAAAACCTCTCAAAAAATCCCATAATTGACTTCATTTATCAGTCCTATGGTCTACCTGTAGTCTACTTTGATTGTAGGGGACACTGGGTCCTTTACAGTGCTCACATTTCCCATAGAGAAGTTAATGAAAGAAACATAAAAGTAAGGGTGTTGAGAAAATTATCTTAACTCCAAGATAACTATAGTTATTAGAAAGCTAAAATATTACTGTGAGGAGCAAATTAGAGTAGGAATTTGTGGGAGTAAGAAGTTTGGACCCTTGACTCTAATGTCCGATCATTTTTCCAGTTCCTGAAAATACAACAAAAATGCATATTCCAACATTGTTTCCTAGCCTATAAATGATATGGTACGAAGAAACAACTGGAAGTCAATGGAGGAGCCCATCCCAGCCACGTCATCATTATCGTCATCATTGGCATCACTGTCATCATTCTTAGGGAAATATAAATGACTGATTTAATTATCAAAGGCTTGAAAGTCACAGGTGTAATAGCAGTCTTGTTCAGTCCAGTTCAGTTCTTAAGATTGGTTAGTAAAATCCTTGTATATTCCTAGAGAATAATATAAGATGGAGACTAAATAGGACTGCTGTTACAAATATAACTAAATATGGTGTGATAGGTAAAATAATCTTCCACTAAGCTGTTCATGCCCTATCCCCAGAGTCTGTTAATATATTACATTCCATGGTAAATGGGATTTTGCAGATGTAATTAAGTTGATATGGAGAGGTTATCCTGGATTATCCAGGTCGGCCCAAGCTAACCACATGAATCTTTAAAAGTGGAGAAATTTCCCAGGTTGATAAAAAGAGAGCTATGAAGATGGAAACAGGGTCAGAGAGACACCATGTTGCTGGCTTTATAGATGGGAAAGGAAACCATGAATGAACTAAGGAATATAGGTAGTCTCTAGAAAGTGGAAAAGGCAAGGAAGTAAATCCTCCTCTAGAGCCTCCAGAAAGAAACAGTCCTGCCTACACCTTGATTTTAGCCCAGTGAGGCTTATTTTGGATATCTGATGTACAAAATTATAAGATTTTTAAAATGTAAGTCACTAATTTTGTTGTAAGTTATTATAGTTGAAAATGGCAAATTGATATTGGCCTCTGATTTTTGAAGTGAACTATTGTAATTAATACAGCCTCTGATATTTGGAATGTAGCTATTGATGAGGATAACACATTCCACCAAGTACACAAAAGCTACCAGAACTTGTTTGCCTTTTTTACCAAATGGGAGAGCAGATTTTAATCTACCACCTCAGTGATACATCAGTTCCTGCACATCATTCCTCAATATGGTCCACAGAGTCCAAGGCCCTCACCATGCCATGGAACAGTATATTGGTCTGCCATCCTTACATTCTCATGCTCCTAGGATCCAGAAGATTATTGGTAGAAAAAAAAATGACAGTGTGACATGGGTATATATGGTATACACATTGCTGCTTATTAATCCTCCTTGCACCTAAGAAACAGGTTCAGTTGTTGAAGACTTTGGAGGCAGGCTATAAGATATTTCCTTATGGAAACAATTTTCTTAATAACTCACATGTTCAGGCTTTAAGAACAGTCTAAGGGTCCCTGTGTGGCTCAGTCAGTTAAGTGTCAGAGTCTCTTGATTTCAGCTCAGGTCTTGACCTCAGGGTTACGAGTTTGAGCCCCACATTGTTCTCTGCACTGGGTATGCAGCCTACTGAAAGAAGGAAAGAAAGAAAGAAAGAAAGAAAGAAAGAAAGAAAGAAAGAAAGAAAGAAAGAAAAGAAGAAAGGAAGGAAGGAAGGAAGGAAGGAAGGAAGGAAGGAAGGAAGAGAAAATGTAAATGAGAGTCTAATATAAGAGAAAGATCTTGTACCATCCCATGCTTCCGAACAAGAGTCTTTGAAATGTGGCTTTACCATCCGGTAGACCCTACAAAGTGAAGACAGTGGCATCCGACAGTGTTAAAATGTCTCAAACAGGAGAATTATAAAAGAGAAACCAGAGACTTTTGACCAATTTCATGTAAACTTCAGGAAGAATATCTTCTGCTGTTGAAAATATCTCTGGAATTGCTTTAGGACTTCAGTAGAAACTAAGTATCTAACCATTTGGAAATTATATGACCATGTTACTCAAGGTGCTCACCACAAGGTGGTGCTAACTAATCTAATCAACATTTCCATAATGTCAGTAAGTCCTATAACACTGAATCAAAAATTATAAAAAGGACATGACTTGTATAAGGTTTGAAAGCATGAATGTTTCATGTGTGCAAGTTTGCTATCTAATATGTATACCCCTGAAAAGTGGTATGCTTCATGGTGAACTTACATTGATGGCTCAAATCCGTGATAAAGATGATGAAATTGAGAGGTCTTTTTAATTACGGCTGGATGAGTATGCTGGATACTTATTCTAAATTTGATCTTCTTTCCTTCACAGTCGTGGTTTTACAGAGTGATTGGATGTCACTCTAGGATGCAGTATCTGTCCTGATTTGGTGACCTGCATTTGGCACTTTATCTCCTGTAATCAGTGCGTGGGTTAACATTCTTAGTTTCAGACAATAGAACTCTGCAGGTATTTTGATAAAAAGATTATTACAGTTTATGAACAGGCAGTTTACAAAGTCATTTAAGAGCTAGCGAAACCAGATCCTACTAGCAACAACTTCCAGAAGCACACTGATCACTCAACTGGAAAGTCAGTAGCTGCCATTGCTGCCACCAGACCCAGATATCACTGCTGTCACCCCAATAACAAAATTGATTTTATATGTTCTGAATGTTCCTCATGTATTAACTTCCATATTATGGTATTCTAGAGGTGAGAAAAGCTTTGAAATATAATTTTATTATTATTTTGATTCTATATGTGAAGAGTAGAATTTATACTATGGTAAGTTATCAAAATACAGGAATCTGATTTTCAGATTTTGTTTTCCAAATGCCATTTTCCATTAAAAGGATCTAGGTCTCCTTGAAGAAATAGCTAATTCTAGGGCCTGGATAGGAAATATATAAGAGTCTGGAACATCTTGTAATGCCAGAAAGTTAAGGAAGTACAAGGAGAAGGGAAGAAGAGGAAGGAATGGGAGAACACAGGGATCACCTGAAAACACTCTCAATAGACAAGCAGAAAATATTTGAGTAAAAATTTAAATAATGTAGTATTGGATTATAACTCAAATTATGAAATAAACATACGTGAATCCAACATGACACTGAATAAATAAAGAGAAAATCTTTCTTAGAGAAAAGTTCTAAATATTATGTGTCATCACTTCACCCTTCTCAAGAGGAGGAGCTTAATTCTCCTGTTCTTGATTGTGGGCTGAACTTAATAATTTACTTCCAAATGATAGAGTATGCGAAAAGGAAAATAGTAAAGTGAAGAAAGCTGGCAAACACTACTTTAATCAAGTGATCAAGGTTGGCATCACCAGTAATAAGTCATATCAATATCATGAAGCATCATGAAAAAAAAAAACATCAGACAAACCCAGTTGAGGGGATATTTTAAATACTGACCAATATCCTTCAAACCTGTCAAAACTGTAAGAAACAAGTAAAGACTGAGAAACTGCAATAGGACAGAAAAGGCTACAGAGACATGATGACTAAGTGTAATACGGTATCCTGGATTGGATTATGGAACAGTAAAATGAAAATAGGAGGAATCTTGGTAAAATGTATAGTTCAGCTGACAGTAATGCACTAATGATAATGTTCCAGTTTTGACAAAAGTTCCATGAGTATGTAATATGTTAACATTGGGAGAATCTGTTTGTAGGCTATAAAGAACTCTGTATATCTTTCAAATTTGCTTTAAAACTAAAAGAATTTTAAAAGAAATCTTTTTTTAACATAGACATGGTCTTCCAAAGATTTTATGCTGCCACAGTATTTCTTTAGTATGAAGGATACAAAGAATAGAGAATATGGTTTGAAGGGAAAGGTTCCAGACACCAAAAGAAGCAGGTCAATGGTGAGACATATTAATGTTCAAGCACTATAAAGAAGATCTACAAATTCTGCTGTTGATTCTAGAACTAACTGTAATTCAAATCAAGTCTTTATTTTTAGATTACATGAGATGGAGCCCACAATGCAACCTGTTGTATATTTCTGATATCAAATTTCATTACTAGCATGTGTAAAGACTAAAACCCAAAATATCTGCACCTAAATAAACTGTATATATCCATCAGCCAGAGACTAAGAGGAATGTACAAAATCAACAGTTAAGTTTAGTACATGCTATAGCAAGATCCCACAATATAGGAAATTCTGGGGTATCCCAAAAAGTAGCCTTAGGGAAGGGGTACTAATAAAGTTTGGAGGACAGAGTTTAGTTATGAAATGGTCTTTTCAGAGGTTGTAAGAAATTATAAACTAAAGTTTTGAGAATAGTCAGCGATCTTGTCTTTAGAATACATAAATCCATGAGGAGTTGCTATACCATTTTCTTGGAATATGTGTATCAAATGAACTGGAAAAAGTTTAAACTTATTCTGTGATGAACATCCTGGTTTGGTTTGAAATCCTTCATCTGTTTTATACATTATAATGTAGTCCATTTGGAAAAGTTGTGGTTTCTGTTACTTGTCTCAATTCTTCCTGACACTCTAGCTGTCAAAAGGGCTATTTTTCACTTTATCAAAGCCAACCAACACAGCAGAAGATTAAATAATGAAGTAAAATGCAATTTTTAATGCTTTGAAACAAATCTATTATGTATGCCAGGTGCTGTTCTATTCAGTCTGAATGTTTTTTTAATCTGCAAAAGTCCTTGTAATTGTATGTTGCCATGATTTAGGACAGAATTATCCCAGAGCAGTGTTTATAGTAGTAAAAGTCTATTTTGCTAAATTGCTCGCCTATTCCATAAGCCATACAAAATTGCTTTTAAAGAATTCTAGAAATTCTTCAAATATTTTCTTATAATAAGCTATACCATTTTTAAATATGACTAAATCAATGCATAATATATATCAATCCTTTATTTGCCTTGCAAATTAAGCCTTATGTCTTCTTCTTATATTTTTATTAGAGAAAAATTCACATTAGCAAACTTTAGTTATATATTTAGCATGTCCAGCAGCATTTATTTAATAAATTTACAATTCCAAGCTCAAAGACAGTATGTTTTATACTTATTTTGGCACAGTGATTGACAACTATGTAATGCTCAGTAAATATTGTTAAATGTATGATTGCATGATAAGTGATTGGAAGTGGTCATGTGAAGAGAAATTTGAGGTACATTCTCAAATGATAAAGCCTAGGAAACAGAAGACAGAAGTAGTAAATAAATTTATTTAATACTTGCTTTGTAATTCTTACCAATGTTGTGATTTTTTAAAAAAGCTTGTTAGTGAATATTGAAATTATTGTAGTCATAAACCATATGACAAGTTACAAAAAAGAAAAGAGAAGAAAGAAAAAATACCCTGTTGTATTCAATTAATTTTTCTTTGGCTAAAGACAAGATTATAACTAACCCTTAGAACATTTTGTTTAAAATGTGTGTGAAAAATATCTGAATAACTGATCCCCTTTTCCTATCAATTTAATTAAGCCTGTAAAAAAAAGAAAAACTAATTTACTGTTCATAGTAGAAATAATAATTAAGAAGCCAATATTTTCCATAAAGGAAAATATGAGTTTTTCAATAAGCATTTGATTCCCTGAATTCCAGAGAATATGTAATGTACCATCTTTACTGTTTTATTAGTTTGGTTTACCCATGTAAATTGGTTCTCTCAGGAAGAAGTCTTAATTGAGGCATATATACTTTTCTCAATCTTAGAATAATTATCTTATATCTTATAATTGAATAACTATCAGCATGCAAGCAAATATTATCCTTAAGTTATATTAGAGCACAGTAATCAAGCCCCATGCTTACTATTAAAAATTAAATATTTCCAATAGTTATTCCTCTGAAATCACAAAAATCCTCATAATTTCACATTTGCCTTATAGCTCATTATAACTTCCCCTTGTCAATAGTCTCAGCATAATTGTAACACAATCCTAGAAACTTTGTTCCATCTGGAGCATAACCTATTGTTCCCCAACACATTACAAAACTCATTAAGCAAAACTCTTGAACATTGGAACTCTCTAACCTCTTGACTATTTTCTCAGGCTCACCACCAGATCCACATATATTTAATGGCAGCTTATTTTCTGATTTCAACTTAATTTAAAAATAAAATTATGTTAAAATATTATATTTTTCAAAGTCATTTATCTCTTTGACCACTGAAAGGAAGCCTGTTGTTCTGACCAGAAAGCCATTGATAAACTTCCAGGGTTACTGAGTTTAAGCCCTTGAGATAATACAATTGTGCTCTTTTATGACTTTTCCCCAGTACACGGAGATCTAACGTGTGGAGATATATTCCCCATGCCCTCATGATACAGTGCATATTAGTGAGGTTTTATTGCCTAGATGTTTATCTAGAGATAAGACCTAAGAGGTCACTGGCTCCTTATCAGGAGAATAGAGTCTGTCCTCCAACTCCGGCTGTAGTAGTGAGACTGAACAGGGTTCAACCTCTCTTTTTTAACTTTAAACCACAGAATTATTTTATATATGTTTTCACACCTGCCAATTAGTGGAAAAAATTCACACATTTTTTACCCATCACTATAGAATACACTGAATAATATTATAACTGCATCTTATTTCATAAACCCTTGCAAATATCATCATCATAAATGTGGCATTTCTATACAGATGAAAATAACCATTAACATTAATTTGTCACTACTATAGTAAACATTTACCCTTCTTGTCTTTTCTTTTTTTCCACACAATCCAATGTGGAAGGCATTCTCATTACTCCTAGTTTATATGCAAAGAAAATGATGTTTATAGAGGTTAGCTAAGTTGCCCAAAGCTAAATAGCCAGTAAAAGGTTAAGTCAGGATTTGAATGTTAGTATTGTAGGTACAAGTGCAGGAATTTAAACATTACCAACTGAAACAGTCATCAAAACTAAAAGGCAACTGATGGAATGGGAGAAGATATTTGCAAATGACAAGTTGGATAAAGGGTTTGTATCCAAAATCTATAAGGAACTTATCAAACTCAACATAAAAAAAAAACAAAAAACAAGTAATACAGTGAAGAAATGAGCAAAAGACATGAACCGACACTTTTCCAAAGAAGGCATCCAGATGGCCAACAGACACATGAAAGATACTCAGCATCACTCAGCATCAGGAAAATACAAATCAAAATCACAATGAGATACCCTCTCACACCTGTCAGAATGACAAAAATTAACAACTCAGGAAACAACAGATTTTGGCGAGGATGTATAGAAAGGAGAACACTTTTGCACTGCAAATTGGTGGAGCCACTCTGGAGAACAGTTATGGAGGTTCCTCAAAACTTAAAAATAGAGCTACCCTATGACCCAGCAATTGCACTACCAGGTATTTACCTAAAGGATACAAGAATACTGATTCAAGGGGCACATGCACCCCAATTTTTAGAGCAGCACTATCAACAATAGCCAAATTATAGAAAGAACCCAAATGTCCATCAACTGATGGATGGATAAAGAAGTATATATATACAATGGTGTGTGTGTGTGTGTGTGTGTGTGTGTGTGTGTATACATACACAATGGAATATTACTGGACAATCAAAAAGAATGAAATCTTGCCATTTGCAACAACGGGATGGAACTAGAGTGTATTATGCTATGTGAAATAAGTCAGTCAGAGAAAGACAAACATATGATCACTCACTCATATGTGGAATTTAAGAAAAAAATGGATGAACATAGGGGAAGGGAAGCAAAAATAAGATAAAAATAGAGACTCTTAAATACAGAGAACAAATTGAGGGTTGCTGGAGGGGTATTAGGTGGGGGGGGGGAATGGCTAAATTGGTGATGGATATTAAGGAGGATATTGGGATGAGAACTGGATGTTATATGTAAGTGATGAATCACTAAATTCTACTCCTGAAACCATTAGAAAAATAAAAAATAAAATAAAATAAAAATAAAAACAGCACTACCAGCTATGCAGGTTGTTCACTGACAAAGAGTAAGTGGGACCTGTAATTTTCCCTTCCCTCTGCTCACCAAGTCAGGAGCTATTGTGCAGGAATCGCATCAGCCTGGAGGATGGTAGCCCTGGCTATTATTCAAAGGTTAAAAAATATGTTCAAGATTGGCCCTTATTAATATAGTTCACAACATCTAATGAGTCAGCATCCAATACCCTTGGTACTCTTCCTCACTAGTTCTTCCCCATATTTAAAATCTCTCATAAGAATCTGTGTCCTGTATTCCCAACACAGTATTTCAAATTTGATATTTATTAATTCATTCTACCAACTGTAGCGAAGCCACAAATGCACCACAGGTGAAATGACTTACTGCTGTAGCCACAAATGTAGCTCTGTGGGCCCTGACTTAACATTCAGTGGCTTTTCCATCAGAGGAAACTAGACATATGAATTCTTATTTATTAAAATGTAAAGCAACAGCATTCAAATTTCCCCTATACCCAAACAGTAGCTATAGTTTTAAAAGGTGACTTTACAAGTGATATTCAGAAAATGCAAAAAAAAAAAAAGAAAGAAAAAAAAAGCCTTACTCTGAACTCATTTGTATCAGCAAAACTTTTAAAGTATACAGCACTCAAAAGCGATGATGATCTAATAATTAATTTGAATTAAAGACAATCTAACTATTTGAACAGCCATGCTATGAACTGAAGTGTTCCTGACCTCTGAATATTTATTTCACTACCTTTATTAGTCACCACTATTTAAAAATGTGGGAAAATTATATCAAGTAACAGCATAAACATCTAGTTGGTGGCAGTTATTTATGAACTTAGACCATGTATTTTAAAGATTTATCTGTTTTCCCTAATTATTTTTATAAGAAATATCATTGACTTTTCATTTCAATAAAAAAATCAGAAAGTATTAATACAGCAAAAAGAAAGTAATCTTTGTATAAATCTTTCTGAGAGGAAATTTTTGTTCTTTAACCTTTATTTATGTACTGCACTATATTACTTAGTGCCCATTGTTACAAATCATCATCTAATTATGTTTATTACACAGTAGACACAAATTTCTCTGTGTAAACACATTTTCAAATGTGGAATCAATTTTTCTGGCTGTAAATCAACATTACCAACTGATCATCAGTTCAGAGAACAGCTGCCAGTTATTAAGCATCTATGAGGGAACAAGCCCTCTACTGTGTGCTGTGTATGTAAACTCCAATGCGTAGCTAGAACTACCTGGCAATGTTTATCAGTGGGAAAGAGTGCCTTTTCCTTTGTGAATGTCATTCTGTTAATATGGTACCTTATTCTCCATTTATTTTATGCTTTTATCACTTATTTTTGAATGTTTCGAAATGTTTGTCTCTACAATAGAAGGCTAGTTATTAAGAACAAGTAGCCCTTCCCTGATTTTCTTTAAAATCACTGTACATCATGTATATTCATAATACTTCTCTGCATTTCTTTGCCAGCAGACACAGAGGTAGTGGCAAATGTTTTGTTTCAAGGAATAAAATTCAGTTATCAAGAAGAGAAACATCCTATTATAATTGAAAGGCTCAGATTCCCTTGACATAGATGAAATTCAATGGTAACTCTACTTCATTAAACCACTGTAGATATAGCCTGGCTTGGGTGGAGAATTGAAAATGATACATTTTGGGAAAGATTTTAAGCAGGCATAACTTAATGTTATAAGTTGGGTTTACTCCAAGGTACTGAAATATTTATGTATTGTTTCTTCCTGCTATCAAGTAGCTTGCTATATGTGAGTGTTATTTAGACACGTAATCACTGATGTTAGGTTACTAAGTTACTGTGCAAGTAAGGAAAGTTGAAATCCTTTTGCTTTATTATCAGTTGAATTCGATGCACCCTTTGGCTTTCAGATAACATTCGTACTGTGCTCCAATAAGAATAAGCTTTAACTGAGCCTCCAGCGACCCACACAGATGTGATACACAAAAGGAACAGGGTTGCTTGAGACGTCGCTTATAGAGGATGATTTAGTTACTGGCACACTTCAAAGAGCCATCCCATTAAAAGATGGGCAACAAGAAAGCAAAAGGAGAAAATTACTGTAGGAAGAAGGGTTAAAGAAAAAGGCAGGAAATATAAGGGAAGGACTTCTACATTCACAATATCTTTATTATTTTATTTGGTTTAAGAAATGAATCCAGTATAAAATCATAAAATAACAGTATGAGTTGGAAGCAAGATCATTGCAATTATAATCATGATTATCATGATAAATTACTTAGAGGACAATGAGAAAATGCTTGAATTTTAAGTGATATGCAGTATTGTAAGAACATCCAGGTTACCATTTATTTTGCTCAGGAAAGAGTAAGCATATATTGCAGAAAGGTAAATCTCTCCAGTTTAACTTATTTTCAGAGAATATTTTATAAACTACTTTTTAAATAAAGTCAAGATTTTTTAATGTAGGGTATTTAAGAAATAAAATAAGTCATATTGTGATAGATATCTGTTTCTTTTGAAGAGTATAAAATCATTAATCTTCCCTTTCTTTTTTTTTTTTTTTTTTTTTTTTTGTTGTTGTTGTTGTTGTTAATGAATGTTAGTGACAGGTTCATAGACTAAAGCTGTAAGTAGACAAAAGTTCCATTTGGATTTGGTCATACTGCTTAGTATATAAGAGAAGTTGTGAAATTTCTTTTCATTTATGTATAATTTAACCTATGTCTTTAAGGACAGTATATCATCATGAAGGAGTATATATCCAAAAATTAATCAATCCGTTAATTAACCAAAGAACAAAGTTGTTTCTATTTGACATTAACTGAAACATTCTATAAAATATCAAGTTTATATTTAAAGGTTCTAAGTATTATTCTTCCCATGCAAAAAGTTGCTTTTTATCTTATTTTTAATATCTGTGGTATCTTTTTTGCTAAAGTGTTTTGTGCCCTTTTATTTAGGTCAAATTTGTATGTGGTTTCCTCTCTTTTTTAATATTGAAGGTTTCATGGTCAACACAACAACATAAAACTTTTCCTAATTATTCAAAATAGTTTTGATCATATTAACATATGAATTTAAATTTAACACATTTTAGCTTTAAACACTAACACAGTGGTCTCTGTGTAAGATTAATCATAGAACCTACCTCAAGAACATTTGAAGTTGGCTCTCTCAGTTGTTTAACTTTTCATTTATGGTTATTTGTACTAATAAAAATGCAGCATCAATCGTTTCAAGCTACATAAAACTACTTCCCTATGATCATAACACAATGCAAATGTTCTCTATTTCCTGAAAGCTCTTTTTTCCTGTCTCACCTCTTCATTTCCTAAAGCACAAGCCTTTTCATTTGTGCCTGTTGGGATATGAATGATTCCTTCATAGGTATACAGGATATTACAGTAAAAAGATAACACTTTATGGGGTATATAAATAGAACTCTGATTAAATCCTGACTATTCTTTTTAACAGCTGCGTGACCCTGAGCAAAGAACTCAACTTCTCTGATTCTTAATTCCTAGATGTGTAAACGGAGATAATAACACCTACCCCAAAGGTAAATGATGTAGCATAATTAAAACATCAGACAGAGCACATCAGTAGTGAGCACTTCATAAATACGAGTTCATTACCGCCTCCCTCCAACTACTTTATATCAAGTTCTCCTAAGATAAAGCAGGAGCTTTGCTGGTGCCCCCCCAAAAAAACAAAAACGTGTAATGACACTTGGGAATATATTAGTCATTCATTTCATATTCATCATTGTGCATATGGTAAAGATTTTTTTGACAAGCCTTAGAAGTCAGAATAATAAAATCATACATTTATGATGTAACAAATAAGTATATTTGTTGCCCTAGGAAATGTTGATGTTATGTGACTCCGTATATTGGGATGCAACTACAAATTTAAATGATAATTTTCTATGAAATCTTTGGAATGTGACCTCTTAAGACGCAAAATTCCGAAGTCTGCCTAATTATTTGACAGAATATTAGAAATAGAGCAACCTTTATACACCTATTTCAAATTATTATTTGTGACATACACAGATTTCAAAAGTAAGCCAAATGCCCAGGAACACATAACTATTCACATACAATGTAATAGACACTGTACCAAATGGTTTGGAAACCTCAAAATAAGTCAATGATATAGACATTTTTAACCTTTGACAAATTGGACAAATTTGGACTTAGAGAGAGAGAGAGAGAGGCTTTAATTAGAAAAACTCAATATTGCAATAGGGAGACTGCTGTAATCTCAGAAATCTGTGACCCTCTCAAATTCAAACAGAACAAGGTTTTTATGATAGGATAAAACAGAGACAAGCACATATAAGCAGAATCTTTGGTGGGGAAACTGAAAATGACCACTAGGGTCTGATAGGAAAAATGTCTCCCTGTGATCAGCTGATTCCCAGGAGAAGTTGACAAAGTAGGCATGCTTCACTTTTGTTCTTGATCAGGCTTGGGACCAAGCAGAGTTCAGGGGTCTGTAGGTAAAAGAGAAACCAGACTAAACTTTGGTAGAGGCAAAGCAGGGGGTAAAGAATGAGCAATGCTTAACATGTATTCACTTTCTTTTATTTCTTTGAAGATTGTTAGGACTGAATTGTATTCCCTTAAAATTTATATGTTGGGGCCCTAACTCTCAGTGTGACTGTATTTTGAGATAGAGCTATAAGCAGGTAACTGAGGTTAATAAGGTCACAGGGTGGAGCCTTAATGTGACATGATTGCTGTCCTTGTGAAAGATCAGAGTTCTCTTTCAGGTGTCACAAGGGAAAGGCTACCTGAGGACACAGCAGGAATGCAATCATCTGCAAGCAGGAAAGACAGCCCTCACAAGGAACCAGATCAGTTGGCACCTTGATCATGGACTTTCAGACACCATAACTGTGAGAAAACAAATTTCTGTTGACTAAGGTACCAAATCTGTAATATTTTGTTATGGCAGCCCTAGCAGACAAAAACATGAAAAAGTTGAAGCCCCAAGAATTTAAAGATTTTGCCCCATTTCACAATCTAGTATGAAGGGGAATCAGAGAGCATGCCCTGATCTGTCTGATAGTGGTATACATGATATACCACCTTGTCACATTACCTTTGCAACTAACGAATTGCTGAATTATTTAAACCTCATTTTATGTTTCTTAATTCGGATCCCAAATTATTATACCATAGCTGCCTTGATATGATATAATGGTAAAGTCCACTTTACTCCAGGATTCTCTTTAGAATATTCGGCTGGCAATCCTTGGACAATGTTGCTCTCTCTACAATCTTACTCCATGCACTGGAGGTTCCATACCTTTTATGAATCGGGGATTTTAAGTCTTTTTCTCACTGAATAGTCAGTAATAAGATTTAAGCAAGGTTGCTTATGTAGAGCAAGTATCTGCTTTCACTTCAACTATGTTTATTTAGAGTGATTTTAGGAAAATCATCGGAAAAAAACTAAAAATATCTCCTATTCATGCTATGCCTTGGTGCCTCCATGGATTTTTAAAGTGTATTAATTATATCTCTACTATTTTTGCTTTCCATCTTTCATTTGTCTTATGGATTAATATGATCTTTTTTTTTCTCATGGATGTAAGATGTTGCTTCCTGCAATTTCAAATGAATAGTAGTGATATTAAAGAATTTATGTGTTTGTTTCACTGAGAAATTATTTACATATATCTGTTACTGTATATTAAAAACAATTTTCTCTGAGAATGAGGCTAAACAGTACACAAGATCATAATGGGACATGTTTTGTGTAGAAAAGTCAGCATTTGCCTAAGGCCTGCGGTTCAGGATCATATGTATTTTGCCTTCTGCACACAATGAGCATTTTAATTTGTGGGTTTTCTTAAACAGGAAAATAAGTCATCAGATAATAGAAGTTAATTTAAATAATAGAAACTGTATATCAAGACTGCATGACTCTTACCAAGTGAGAGTAAGAAAAAAAATAACGTTAAGATAGGTGCTTTCCACCTAGGACAAAAATTTTTAATAGCTTTGAGATTCCTTTGCTAATCCAATAAAAGCTTACCCTAAAAAATGGCATAGGTGCATAACTATAATACCATGCATATAATTGCATTGGATTTGTAGATTCTAGAAGTCCTAAATCTGTAGGAAGTTTTATCTTTTTTTTTTTTTTTTTTTTTTTTATGAGAGAGAGTGAGTGAGAGAGAGAGAGAGAGAGAGAGAGAGAGAGACTGTACTTGTGCAGATGCACATGAGCAGGGTAGGGGCAGAGGAAGAGGGGGTGAATATTAAGCAGGCTCCATGCTCAGCACAGAGCCTGACGTGGGGGTCAATCTCATGGATCATGACCTGAGCAGAAATCAAGAGTTGGAAGCTTAACTGACTGAGCCATCCAGGCGCCCCTATCATTATGTTTTTAATCTTGTCATTTAACATCAAATCTTCTCCATGTTGAAAGAGATGTGATAATTTAGGCAAAAAGTAAATATTTGATAATGTTTGTTATACATTATCTTGTCAGGATGAGAATAAAATACGACCTCATTTGAAATTTAATAAAATCTTATTCCACTCCAGAAATTAACAGATCAAAATTGCATTCAGAAAAGTTTTTAAACGTTTTCATCTGTAAAAAGTAAACATTCGATCCAGGGGTGCCTGGGTGGCTCAGATGGTTGGGCATCCAACTTCGGCTCAGGTCATGATCTCACAGCTTGTGAGTTTGAGCCCCGCATTGGGCTCTGTGCTGACAGCTCAGAGCCTGGAGCCTGCTTCAGATTCTGTGTCTCCCTCTCTCTCTGCCCCTCCCCTGCTCATGCTCCGTCTCTGTCTCAAAAATAAATAAAAACATTAAAAATTTTTTAAAAATAAAAATAAATAAATAAATATTAGATCCAGTGTGTGTGTGTGTGTGTGTGTGTGTGTGTGTGTGTTTACTTTTATATGTATATAGATAAATATGTGTGAGCACTAGGAACATCTTGTTTCCAGTGTTTGGTCATTGACACCAATTCCTGACACAGAATCCCTAACTTACTTGGAGTTTCATGCTTGATGTCAGTTTCTTGTGTTCCAGTGAGGTGATTCTCGGTGGGTTCCTGGATGGTGGCTGGTTACCAAAATGACCAAGCAATGTTTAGAAGCTTAGAATTTTCAGCTCCAGCCCATTCTCTAGAGAGGGGAGAGGGGCTGAAAATGAAGTTAATGATCTATCATGCCTATGTGATGAAGCTTCCAAATAAGCTCCCCAAAATACAACAGGGTTTGAATAGCTTCCAGGTTGTTGAACACAGGCAGGTGCTCGGTGAGTGGCAAGGCCCTCAGAGTACATGGAAGCTCCGTGTCTCTTCTGACATACTTTGCCCTACACATGCCTTCCATCGGGATTTCATCTGTATCCTTTATCATATCCTTTTACAATAAAGTGGTAAACAATAAGTAATTTTTTCTTTTTTTCTCAAATCTGTGAATCACTCTAGCAAACTAATTAAACCCAAGGAGGGGGTGATGGGAACTTCTAATTTATAGCCAATAACTCAGAAGCATGGTTGGCAACATGGACTTGTGATTGGCTTCTGAAGTTTTTTTGGGGGGTAGCAGTCTTGTGAGTCTGATCCCTTAACCTGTGCGATCTGACACTAACTACAGGCAGATAGTGTCAGAATTAAGGACACTTGGTGGGTGTTGACAAATTGCATGATGTGGGAGAAACCTCCACACATCTCATGCCAGATGTGTTGTAAGAATAATAGTACTGTGAGAGTAAACTGAAACACAGAAGAAGGACTAGAGTTTTCCTACACTATAGATTATATACATAACTTAAGCCACTTAAACTGTAGTGGTTATATGAGAGGATTTATTTGTTCAGGGTATCATTTAGAGGGGTGTGTGTGTGTGTTGAGAAAGAGAGTGAAAGAGAGAGAGAGATACATGTCATATATATCAATTGATGATGTAAGAAACTAAAAAAAATATATAGGTGAAATCAGGAATTGACATTGGCTAATAAAATCAGAAAAGATCATTAAAGACTAATATAATCTGATAAGGATATCAAATATTGCTTAGCTACATGACTAGGACATCACTTTGCCAAATAGCATAGTAAATTCTCTGTTTTTATTTTACTCATCTATCAGTGACTTGGACCCAGCTCATCCTTCTTTACTCTTGACTTTCCTAATTGGCTTCCATGGCACACTCTCTTAGTTTTTCCCTTAAGTCCCTGAAGCTCCTTTTTAGGCCCCTTTTCTGGTTTTTCCATATCCCCTCCATCTCTAGACATTGATATGTTACCTCTTTAAGCCTTAATATCTCTTCCTTTCCAAGCTATACTCATTTTTTAAAATATGGTCCTCATGTGGTTCAACATCAACATCACTTAACAACTGGTTAGAAATGCAGATTTTTCAGGACCACCCAAACTTTTAGAATCAGAATCTGGAGTGGGGCTCAGGAATCTGGGTTTAACAATCCCTCCAGGTGGTTCTTATAAGTGCTGAAACAAGAAGCTCTGCTCTGGGTAACAGCATCCATACCTATTGCTCTAAACCAATTACAGGCTGGTGATTCCAGTATTTAATATCTACAGCCCCATCTTCAACTTTAATGCCTTCAGACTAAAAGTTTTAACTACCTCATTAAAACTTGAATTGGGATGATCTACAGGCTTCTCAAAATGAACATGTCCAAAATTAATTCCTGAAATCCTCTCTCTCCCCCAAACAGTTCCTCTCATGGTCTTCTGTAGATTTATTTGTCTTCTTCCTTTGGTCCAGCCAAATCTTTTGGATCCATTGTTGATTTCTGTCTTTTTCTCATTTCCCACAGCAAATCTATCGGCCAATTTTCTAAGCAATAATTTCAAAATTCATTTTGCCATTTAAACCACTACCATACTCTCCAATCTGTGAAGGACTAAAGGTACTGGGCAATTAAGGAAATGATTTATTTAAGGCTGATGCAATAATGAGAATGGTCATTAGTGAAGAATATCTCAAAGAAAAGGAAGGGTGCTTGGGATTGTGTAGAGGTAGTTAACAAGGGAGTCCTTGTTGAGTCTTATGAAAGCCATAGGAGAACAGGGTGGTCCTTTATGGTTGCCCATGTTCCAGAGCACAAACAAATGAGAGGATTTCTTAACTGTTGCTGCTTTTCAGGAGCACAAGTCTTAGATAAAATTCAGCATTTTCAAAGCCATCATCATCCCCCCCTAACAGGATAATGTAATAGCATACACCCTGACTCACTTCATCCTTACTCCCCATCTTGTCTATTATATTTGCAGATTGATGGTTTGAAAACATAAGTAAGTCATGCTATTCTTCTCTTTACAATCCTCACATGTCCTTCAAAATCACATGTAGGAAAATCCAAAATTCTCATCATGCCCTAAAATATCACCTGTTGTCAATCTGACCCTCAAGTCACTGTCCTATACCTTACCAAATTCTTCAGTTTTTCCTAAGCTCCAGATGCTTTACAGTAGAAGGTATTTGCTCTTCCTGTTTTCTAAAAAGCTCTTAATCCACGGGGCTTATCCACTTATTTTTTTCAGATCTCTGTTCACACATCATCTTATTGGGCAGGTCTCTCCTAACCACCCTATAAATGAGCATCACTGTGTTCCCCACTCTCTTTATCATTCTCCTACTCTCTTTTCCATTTCTTCAAGTAATTTTCCCCCGCTGACATACATGTAATTTTGAGGGGAAGAGGATCTGTTTACTTTTCTCCCTCCCCAATTTCAACATAAGTTCCATGAAGGCAGGGACTTTTATTTGTTTATTACTTATCTCTAGAAACTTTAAAAGTCCTTAGAATATAGTAGAGGCTCAATAATTATTTACTAAGTGAGTTAAATGAATAGCCCATGACAATTCACCAATATATTATGTTAAGGCAGAAAAAAGAATCTATGATAAATCAAATCTCAGGAAAATACACATAAAAGTGGCAAGAAAAACTGATAAGTAATTCTATGCTCATAAATATCTATATAGAAATGGATATGTAATTTAAAATATATTTAAAGCTTTAAAATAGAAATAAATACATAATTTAGCTTTAATCTAAACCTTTATCATTAGCTCTTCATAGTCTGTGGTTCTTGATTCATATACAGCAAAGAAAAAATAACAAAGAGCACTGAAGATAAATAATGAGAAGCAAGAGGATAAAAAATACACAGTGGCACCAACACATGGAGAAAGTAAAAATACCTCAGTGTCAATAATGAAGCAAAAAATAATTGTTGAATGCCTACTATATGCCAGTTCTTTCCTTCAAAGAGATTGAAGTGCCTCGGGATTAGACAATACAAAGAGTAATCACAAAACATGAAAAGTAACTATGCTAAGTACAATTTGAAATTCTTGGTATGTAAAGAGATATGAACAAGAACCCAGCTTAATTAAATGACTTTACATTTCCAGACTGAAATATATTATATGCCAAAGGACTGAAAGCATATATATGGTATAATGTCTTACATATGGCAGAGAATTAATTTATTAAATTTTGATAAATTTTCAGTAAATACAGTAGTTTTTAATATTACATGAGGAATCATAAAGAATATAAGATTTGTTGAGAGACAGGCAAAATTCTAAACTGAGTAATCAAATAGAAGGATTATTTGTCAACATTTAGAAATAGCTATTACTATAAATGAGAGGATTTTCATTTGGAATAGCAGTCCCAATAAACCACTTTCGTTGTTGTTGTTCTTATTAGACTGGTAGTCTAGGAAGAACTACTGTATATACTCACACACTTATTCATTATAATTAACCTCTTTATACCACTGCTGCCTCTTGGCTTTTATTACTCTTTAGACCATGACTAACCTAGAAAAGGAGAAGAAATGCCCACTCATGTTTACTTTATCAAATCATAGAAACTTAAATTATGTCAATGATAAAAATTATATATATATGTGTGTGTGTGTTTGTGTGGATAGATAGATAGATAGATAGATTCCATCAAGATAGTGAATGGACTCTATACTAAAGAGTATTGATTCAATATCAGCATAGCTGAATCTTAGAAAATATACCACTGAATTTTATTATCTTTTTTACATTTAATACCTTTATCAAAAATTTAATGTCCACTAATATCTTCAAACAAACAAGCACATAGCTAAAATTAATACACGTTGTATATCTAGCCAGCATGCTAATGACATAAAACTGATAAATACTTGCTAATATTATAAGTTAGATTCAAGATTTCTTGTATATCACCACACTAGACATAGTCTCAACTAATGACATCAATTTTTATACAAAATATGAAGTATGATTTAGAACTATGCTTTTGAATTACAGTTCTGGTGCAAAATTTCCACATGGTTCAGAATACTACTAGATGTGAATACTAAAGCCTTAAGGTAGGTATCTTAGTCTTTGACTCCTTACATACCTTTTGAAATATAGCACAATATTTTGTGCAAAACAGGTATTCCTTAACTGATTACCTCAGATCAAAAAACATAAATGTCTGCTACTATCCAGGATAAGTAGACATGCCACATTTCACTCACAATGATGATAAACTGAAGTGTGTGTAGAAAATGAGTGCCAACACGTGAAGATTGTGAAAACCATGTATTTTGAAAAATCCTGGAAGGAATTAGGAACCTTTATACTGGAAATAAATTTTGTAGGTGGAGTAGTATAAACATTCTCAAAATTTAATTTAAAAACAAAAACTGTCATGTGGAAGAGAGATTAGATTTATTCTGTTTACTTTCAAAAGGCAAAATTAGGGCCATGTCTAATTTCTGACCTTTAGAATGTCCCTAAACAGAACTGTCTCCTTTTACAGAGCAAGTGTCATATCAGTAGAAAAAATTCAAAAGCAGACACAATTATTTTCTGTTATTGTAGAGAAGCTATTGCATTAGGTTGGAGATTGTACAGGGTGACCTGCAAAATTATTTTCAATTATGTTGTTTTATAATTATATTGTTCTAAACTGTTGAGGAACTGGAGTACTAAGCCATTGAGGAAAGAGACTCTTGTGGCTGTCTTGATCTCAGCAGCTTTTATCGTTTATGACTTTTAATCTTGGTACTTTCACTTGCGACATAATTAACCCCTTTACACTAATGCTACCACTTATCTTTTATTACCTTTAAGACCCTGAGGAACCTAGAAAAGTAGGAAGGAACATTTCTACTCATGTACTTGGGAACAGATCATAGAAACTTGAATCATGTCAATGATATAATAATAAAAATTCTACTAATAATATATTTGTAGCACATTTTAATTTTTAGTATGCCTTCACTTTTCAAAAAAAAAAAAACCTTACATATAGTAGTAATAGTGTATTGTAGAGTACTAACTTCACATATTAATTGTTTCTGGATTCATTTTTACCTTTTTTCTTCGCATAATGAACTATAATATATACTCTCAGAGGGCCTAAAATCCTCCCGCACTTTCTTTGATGAGAATAGATGAGAAAAACTGCTAATTTGCTTTGAAGTTAATTTTTGTTTCACCCCTAGATTCTAAAGCAAACTGCTAAGATATTTTGAAGATCTTCCAGGTTATGCTGTGAATATTTTATAAAGTAGCAATTGAAAGTTTAAAAGTAAACATTTTTGGAAGGAAAAGATCAGCAGTTCGATTTCAGCGAAACTGATTACAATTACAACTGGCAGTTTTAAAGATATTTAATATAATCATTGGCCTTTGCAAATAATAGTGGTTTAAAGATTACCAATATTCTACTCCAAGAAATACATGTATATATTAAATGAATTTCTACAGTAGTTTCTTTCTAGTACAGTAGTCATTCATTCATTTACTCAGTTTCTTTTGAGTGTCTGCTCTATGCTAGTCATTGCTTTGGCATTAGGGGTAAAAATAGGAATAATACATAAGGAATAATAGAACATGAAAAGATCCAGATGCAAAAGAAAGCATAGATCATCTGATGAAACCAAGAAAATCAATTTGGTTGGGGCACAGAATGTGGATTAGAAGCTGGTGTTAGAAATGAGACTATTGGGGCACCTGGGTGGCTCAGTCGGTTAAGAATCTGACTTTGGCTCAGGTCATGATCTCATAGCTCGTGAGCTAGAGCTCTGCTTCTGACAGTGTGGAGCCTGTGTGGGATTCTCTCTGTCTCCCTCTCTCTCTGCCCCTCATTCACTCGCACCTTATCTCTCTCAAAAATTTAGAAAAAAAAAAAGGCTTCATGCTAATACTACTAAAAAAAGAAATAAAACTGCTGTGGTGAGGAGGGGTAAGATTATGAGTAAAATTGCCTATGATATGAGGTTCAGAGATAAGTTTTTTAATCAATAATGTAATATGATTTTCATGTTAGAAAGATCACTGTATAAAATAAGTCAAAATTGGAAACTTGCATCTGCTATGAAATATGAGTTTGATTACCCCAACTCTATGAAGGAGGAAGTATAGCAGAGGTTGGTGGGGAGAAGATATTGATGTGGAGAGGGAGTCAACATTAAAGACAAAGAAAAACTAAGAGGTCAGAGTAGAAATCCAGGTTAAAGATGATGGTGTCCTGTGTAAGGAGGGAAAACTGTTCCCTTCTTCCCTTCTAGATTCTTTGACTAGTCTAATAATTAAATTAACATAAGATAAATTAACAGGAGAAAACAAATTTAACTTCATATGTACGGGAGCCCCATAAAAAATATTATGAGACTCCAAGGCAGTCAAGCAACTGAGGCTTCTATGTACGACCCTGAGCTAAGGGAAAAGGGAGTTGAAGTTCATGGGTTCAAAGGGGAGGAAGTCAATTCACAAGAAGATGAAAAGAGTTAATGTTTGGTAAAGACATGCTTGCCATGGCATGCACATAAATCCTTGTTATATAAAAAGTTGTCTCTGGCAATAGCTCTCTTCCTGGGACATGCTCTCTGTCCAAATTCTTTTAGGCAATTAAGGGGGAGGTAAAAAGCTTTTCCTGAATTTGCCAGGTCTTAATTGCGTTCAACTCAGAACAATCCACTTGCCAAAATGGCACATTTGGGGGGGGGCATATTCTGCTCCCCCTCACTTGGGTCACAGAATTAAAAGAGGTTAGTGGACATAACTGAATAATTTAGAACAGCACAATTCAATAGAAATATGATGCAAGTTGTTTAGGTAGTTTTACATTTTCTTGTAGCTACATTAGAAAAGGAAAAAAAAACCAAGTGAAATTAATTTTAATAATAATAACATATTTAACCTCAAATATAATCATTTCACAAGTAATCAATATAAAACAATTCCTAAGGAGATATTTCACATACATTTTTGTTACTAAGTATTCAAAACTCACATCCCAATTCAGACACTAAATTTTCTATCAGAAATACTTTATCAATACTTACATTTCATAAAACTTGAAAAGATTGTTTACATAGTGTACTTCTTCAAAATGTACATAAAAGTTTTCCAATAACTGAAACAAGTATTGTGATGTTGTGACTTATAAAAATAAATATGTCTTTGGTCTTCATCCCCATTTTTGGCACAGAACTCCTAAAATCCTTGGAATTTCCTAAGTGGTAAGAGCTATAAAAGTGTCTCTTATTATGTTAATAAGGTGACTTTTGGAAGGAACCAAAGGATGGAGCTTGTTGCCAGAACCAGTCATGTGATTAGAGGTTGTAACTTTGAGTTCCATCTCCCAGATTTCCAGAAAAGGGATGAGACAACAGGTTGCACTGGTTGCCAATAGCCAATGACTTAATAAATCCTGTCTGTGTGAAGAAGCCTCCACAAAACTCAAAAGGACAGGATTTGGGAAGCTCCCAGTTTGCTGAAATCATGCAGATTTGAGGAGAGTGGCAGGTTCAGAGAGTATGAGAGCTCCATGCCATTTCCCCACACCTTGTTCTATGCATCTCTTCATCTGGGTGTTCCTGAGTTATAGCTATTCATATTAAACTTATAATCTAGTAAGTAAATGATTTTCTTATTTCTGTGAGCTGTGTTAGCAAATTAATTGAACCCCAGGAGGAGATCATGGGAATCTCCATCTCCCAGCTGGTCAGAAGCACAGGTGACAACCTGGACTTGTGACTGGCGTCTAGTCTGTGTGTGTAGGTGGGGGACAGCCTTGGGAACTGCACCTTATCCTGTGGGATCTGATGCTATCTCTAGGTAAATAGTGTCAGAATTGAATTGAATTGTAGGATACCCAGCTGGTCGTGGAGAATTGTTGGTGGTGTGGGTTGGAATTGACTGACAAGAACCTTTAAGTGTCAATTTAAACATTTAAATTTAAATTGAGAAAAATTCCATAAAATCTAAAATTCAATTTTTCGGTTTTCCCTGATCACATTTTAGTTCCTCAACAGCTGTAAGTATTGGCTACCATATAGTATATTGGCTATCAAATAGTATAGTGAAAATTTAGAAGATATATAGAAAGAAAAAAAGAACACTTGGTGTAAGAATAGATATGGTGGAAAAGGAAATGGAATGGCCAAGTGTTGAGGCCAGGTGTTCTGACTTGGGCACTTTAGTGGATGGTAGACTGTTTCAGTGCGATAGAGAATGTAGCAGGAGGAGCATTTGGGTGAGATTAAGGGAGACCAGAATGCTGATAAATACTGAACATAATTTTGAAAGAGATATTTTTCAGTATATAAGCTTTTAACTTCAAATTGAATTGTGGTGCAGTGCATACAAAATCTCTAGCACATCTCTGAAAGCTTGCAATCAATAAACTATTGTTTAAGGAATAAAATAATACAGTTGCCATTGCTTTGCTCCATTCTGACTAACAATGTCCGAGCATTACTATATTTAAAAATGTGAAATCGGTGATTTTTCCTTTTGTTGTCTTCTCATCTGCCTAATCATTAGTCCTTTCTATTCTTCATTCTAGAACATTATCACCAATTGTTTTCCATAAAGTTTTTCTTCATAAGAAGAATAGTTTGTGATTCTAAATCCTGAAGGGCATTCAGAGAATTAAAGCACATTAATACAGTTAGAGTTATATTGTATCTTTCATAAATAATTTATGGGCAAACCTACCTTTTAGGGTAAATTTACCAAAATGAACATACTATCAAATCAGTCAACTTAATTTGTAGGAAGACAAAAAAAAGTATGTAAGACATTTCATGTATCAATTTTTATGAGGAGTTTAAATGTCATTAATTGTAATCACTTTTAATCAAGACAAAAAAATAGGGGTGCCTGGGTGGCTCAGTTGGTTAAACATCTGACTCTTGGTTTTGGCTCAGGTCATGATCTTGCTATTCATGGGATCATGCCCCACGTCAGGCTCCGCACTAACAACACAGGGCCTGCTTGGGATTCTCTCTGCCCCTGTCTCTCTGTCCCTTCCCCTCCCCTGCTCATGCTCTCTGTCTCTTTCTCAAAATAAATAAATAAACTTTTTAAAAAGACAATAAAAAATGTCAAAGATAATTAATATTCATTGATAATTATATACGCAGACACTTGAAAGTTTATAATAGTAAATCCTTTTAACAAATGTATATATTGTGATGCCCATTTACAGGTGAAGAAACTGAGGCTTGAATTAAGAGCTAGAATCCAAGTCTACATGACATTAAAGTTCATTCAGTATTTTTTGGTCCTTTTTGGCTGGTTCATTGGTTTTTGTCAATAAACTTTTAATTTTAGAATAGTTTTATATTTGCAGAAAAATTTCAAAGATAACAGAGTTTCTAAATACCTTAATAAATGCACTAGCTTGTATTAGTAGAGCATACTTGTCACAAGTAATAAACCAATATTGATATATTATTGACCCCAAAGTCTATACTTTATTCAGAATTTTTTAGTTTCTACCTAATGTCCTTTTTCTGTTCCAGGATCCAATCCAGGTTACCACATTGCATTTAATCATTATCAAAGAAAACACAGAGCCAGGCAATAGTTAAAACAGTAAAATAGATTTTATTCAAGAACTACTGTCATAGGAGAAGAGTCCTCAGTGCATAACTGGGTTTAATCCTGAATATGACATGGCAACTGGGGATTTGTAGCCAAGGAGCAAGGTGGACATCAGTGGATGGAAAACTCTTAAAAGGAAACATGAGGGGTAAAGGAAGGATTCTGATTAACAGGCCTTACAGGACTCTTGCAAGGCATCCAGGTTGATTAGATCATCTGGGGCTTGATAGAGGATGAAGAATTAGATCAGATATGGTAGGGGATCAGATATTGAAGTTGGGGGGTGGGGAGTTCCCTCTGACTGACTTAATAAGATCCTTGCTATAACTTGGCAGTACAGATCCCACAAGTACAGACACCAAGGCCCAGGTTGAGGCCTAAAGGGCTTAGAGGAGCCTAACTAGAATTAGGTTGGGAAGGGAGTCTTGGCATCAGCCTGTATGTTTAGGCTACTCTTGGCTATGACGGTTCTCAGTCTTACCTTGCTTTTGATGACTTTGTGCATTTTAAGAAATGCTGATCAGGTATTTTATAGAATGTTCAATTTGGATTGTTCTGAGTGTTTCTTATATTTAGAATTGGGTTATGCATTTGTGTAAAGTTCCATTTTCATCACAGCATATCAAAGGTGCATATTCTCAACATGACTTGTCATTGTCAATGTTGACCTTAATCACTTGGCTTAGGTAGTGTTTGTCAGGTTTCTCCACTTACAGTGACTTCTCTTGTGCTTTCCATATTGTGATCTTTGAAAGGAAGTCACTATGCACAAGCCACAGTGCAGTAGTAAGGGTTAGGCACTACCTCATTAGGGTGTAGTATCTACATAAATTATGTATATGTGATATTCTTCTACATTCATTTATTTATTTACTCATTTAATTATTATTATAGTCTCATGGATATTTAATTTTTCCAGCTTTGTCCACTCAGAGCTCTTTTACTTGATTCCTGTGTCCCGTTGTCTCTTTGACAAACCCACATCACAGGATGTGTGTGTGTGTGTGTGTGTGTGTGCGCGCACACACACACACGTGCGCGTGCAGGCTTACCATTTCCTTACTTTCTGGTGCAGTGAGGTGGTCCAGGCTCATCTTGCTTCCTCCCCAGACCTAGAATCAGCCATTCCTCCAAGGAACCCTAGTTCCTGTTTTTGGAGAATGGTATTAAAAATACATACACAGCCAACCGACACATGAAAAAATGCTCGACATCAGTCATCATCAGGGAAATACAAATCAATACCACCTTACACCTGTCAGAATGGCTAACATTAACAACTCAGGCTGACGAGGATGCAGAGAAAGAGGATCTCTTTTGCATTGTTGGTGGGAATGCAAGCTGGTGCAGCCACTCTGTAAAACAGGATGGAGGTTCCTCAATAAACTAAAAATAGAACTACCCTAGACCCAGCTATTGCACTACTAGGCATTTATCCAAGGAATATAGGTGGGCTGTTTCAAAGGGACACATGCACCCCCAATGTTTATAGCATCACTGTCGACAATAGCCAAAGTATGGAAAGAGCCAAATGTCCATCAATGGATGAATGCATAAAGAAGTGGTATATATATATATATATATATACAATGGAGTATTACTCGGCAATCAAAAAGAATGAAATCTTGCCATTTGCAACTACGTGGATGGAACTGGAGGGAATTATACTAAGCGAAATTAGTCAGAGAAAGACAAATATCATATGACTTCATTCATATGAGGACTTTAAGAGACAAAACAAATGAACATAAGGGAAGGGAAACAAAAATAATACAAAAACAGGGAGGGGAACACAACATAGGAGACTCTTAAATATGGAGAACAAACAGAGGGTTGCTGGAGGGGTTGTGGAAGTGGGGAATGAGCGGCTAATTGGGTAAGGGGCATTAAGGAATCTACTCCTGAAATCATTGCACTATATGCTAATTTGGATGAAAATAAAATAAAATAAAATAAAATAAAATAAAATAAAATAAAATATAATAAAATAAAATAAAAACTACATATATTGGGGGGCGCCTGGGTGGCTCAGTCAGTTGAGCATCTGACTCTTGGTTCAGCTCAGGTCATGATCTCATGGTTTATGGGTTCCAGTCCTGCATTGGGCTCTGCACTGGCAGCGTGGAGCCTGCTTGGGATTCTCTCTCTCTCTCTCTCTCTCTCTCTCTCTCTCTCTCCTCCTAACCCACTTGTGCTCCCTCCCTCCCTCTCACTCTCAAAATAAATAAATTTTAAAAAAAGTTTTAAAATTACATTTCTGAGTTCTAAGTGTGCTTGCTACTACTGGGATGTTATGCCTCTAGATCCTGTAAGTTGACAGAGTCAGAGAATATATGTGTATACTGACCAGTGTATATACACATATTTGTAAATATTATGTGAGCATAATTTTTACCATCTGTGACCCATGGATCTATTTTTTATTATTTATTTATTTATTTATTTATTTATTTATTATTTTTATTTTTTATTTTTTTCAATATATGAAATTTATTGTCAAATTGGTTTCCATACAACACCCAGTGCTCATCCCAAAAGGTGCCCTCCTCAATACCCATCACCCACCCTCCCCTCCCTACCACCCCCCATCAACCCTCAGTTTGTTCTCAGTTTTTAAGAGTCTCTTATGCTTTGGCTCTCTCCCACTCTAACCTCTTTTTTTTTTTTTTTCCCTTCCCCTCCCCCATGGACTTCTGTTAAGTTTCTCAGGATCCACATAAGAGTGAAACCATATGGTATCTGTCTTTCTCTGTATGGCTTATTTCACTTAGCATCACACTCTCCAGTTCCATCCACGTTGCTACAAAGGGCCATATTTCATTCTTTCTCATTGCCATGTAGTACTCCATTGTGTATATAAACCACAATTTCTTTATCCATTCATCAGTTGATGGACATTTAGGCTCTTTCCATAATTTGGCTATTGTTGAGAGTGCCGCTATAAACATTGGGGTACAAGTGCCCCTATGCATCAGTACTCCTGCATCCCTTGGGTAAATTCCTAGCAGTGCTACTGCTGGGTCATAGGGTAGGTCTATTTTTAATTTTTTGAGGAACCCCCACACTGTTTTCCAGAGTGGCTGCATCTATTTTAAGCTAAACATGAGTTCCTACTCATGTCTAACTTTAACCCATTACCACATGAATCATTATGACTTGCTCCCTTTGCTCATCCCCCTCTCCAACAGTGATGACTGTGCTCCACTATCTACAATCTGTTTAGTTATTTTTTCAATTCTAGTACACTTGTATAGCAGTTGCAGAGTTGTTAACCTGTACCCACATGTGACATGAGTTTATCAATTTCCAAATTTGACCATTCTAACAGGTATGTAGTAGTATCTCATTGTTGTTTGAATTTTCATTTCCTCGAATGCATATAGCGTGGAGCATCTTTTCATATGTTTGTTTACCATTTGTATATTTTCTTTGGTGAGTTAAGTTCTTTGGCCCATTTTTTAATCATGTTGCTTGTTTTTCTTATTGTTCAATTTTAAGAGTCCTTTGTATGTTTTAGGTAAAATTCCTTTATCAGATATGTCTTTTGCAAATAATTTCTCCTAGATTGTGGCTTGTCTTCTCTTTCTCTTAACATTATCTTTTGCAGAGCAGAAGTTTTTAATTTTAGTGAAGTCTAGCTTACCTATTATTTCTTTCATGGATTGTGCCTTTGATGTTGTATCCAAAAAGTCATCACAATTCTCAAGGTCATCTAGATATTTTCCTATGTTATCTTCTAGGACTTTTAAAATTTTGCACTTTACATTTGGGTCTGTGATCCATTTGAGCTAATTTTTGTGAAGGGTGTAAAGTCTGTGTCTGGATTCATTTTTTTTTTTTCTTTTTGCATGTGGATGTCCACTTGTTCCGCTTCTGGTTTGCATGGTTTCTAACAAAATGTTCACTATGATTCTTATCCTTGTTCCTCTATAGGTATTTTCACCTCTTGATCTTTCAAGATTTCTTTTTCATCTTTGCTTTTCTGCAGTTTGAATATAAAATAACTAGTTTTTTTTGTTTTGTTTTGTTGTTTTGTTTTGTTGGGGGTGGGTGGGTATCTAGATATGTATTCTGCATGATGTTCCCTGAGCTTCCTGTATCTGTGGTTCTGTATTTGTCATTAATTTGGGGAAGTTTTCAAACACTGTTACTTAAATTACTTCTTCTGCTCTATTTTCTCTTTCTTCTCTTTCTGGAACTCCAGTGATCCATGTTACCATGTTACACTTTTTGAATTTGTCCCACAGTTCTTGTATGTTCCATTCTCCACCTCCCTCAACCCCCTCCTCAATGCCCCCTCCCAACAGTTTTTGATTTTTCTTTCTCTTTGCATTTCACATTGGGAAGTTTCTTTTGGTCTATTTTTAAGCTCATTGATTTTTCTGCCCCTGACCTGTAATCTTTACAACTATTTCACTAGTGATCTAGCCCCCAGATCCTGCCCCAAACTCCCACTCTTCTCCCTGGCTTCAGACTTCCTGTTCCATGAAGATCTATGAAGCCATGACCTCAGCTGAGTCCCCCCTCCCCACCACTTATATGGGACAGCTAAGATAAAAGGGTTGGTCCGTGTGGAAGAAATGCACTCCGCCCAGGTAGAATAAGGCACTTGCAAAATCTTTTCCCCTAAAGAGTACATCTTTTTATAGAAAAAGTTCTGAGTATATTTCACCATGATTATTCTTCCCCTTTTCCTGATAGAGCAATGAGGGGATCCTTCTCTATTTTTCTCCATTAAATTCTGATGGGATTCCAAGATGAATCCATGGAAGTTTGGGGCCCCAGTAAGATTGCAGCTCCAAATGAGTTTCTCAGTGTTATGCTAGTCAAAACTCAGCCTCTAGCCTCATCAAAGTAACCTTTTATCTATTCCTACCAGTTGATATCTCCAGTGACTGCTGCTCAGGCTAAGTAGATCTTGGCTGTGTCCCTCTGGATGCAACTGTCTCTCCAGATTTCAGAATAGACATTTTTTCCCTGTCACACCTCAGATTTCTGATGGGTCTAAAATAAGTCATTGTTTTTTCCTTTGTCCAGCTTTCTTATTTTTGTTGTTTTAAGTATGGGAGTGACACATTCCAGACTGACACATTGGAGCTGAAATAGCTGAAACAAGTAATTTAGTTCATTCAGTTTTTACTTGCCCCCTGTTTAATTCAACAGTTTCCTGAGGTTGCTTCTTCTAATATGCTATTTAGAGTTATATCTAGCTATGTATAGGCTTTGTAATTCCATATACATAATCTGTTCAATGCTTTTACTTTCTTTATGATGTCTCCATCAAACTTCCACATCTGTTTCCAAAACAGTCACTATCTAAAGCTTAGTTCCAGTTTCCTTTTATTCTGACCATGATATGCTGAAAAATCTGTCCTTATTCTCCAAATTCCTGTTTCAGTTGAAATTTCTTGTTCTTTCTTTTTCATGTCTCATTGTCTAGAAACTAATCTTATCAGTTAATTAGGCAAGTTCCTAATTTGTTCAAGTCATTTATTAAAGCTAAATTCACCTTGTTCAATAAGTTCAAAATCATATATGTGTGTTATGTGTTACATACATGTACATATAGTAATTGTTTTTAAGCAATGTAATGATGAGTATCAAATTTCATTTTCTTATTACACAAATTTTAGTCTCTATACTCAGAAAGCATAATCCATCACAAACATATTGACAAATTACATAGATTGGCTAAAAAAGAAGATGGTAAAATCTTAATTGCCTCTCTAAATTTCGTAGACTAAGATTACCATGTGAGCCAATTTATTACCTATAATTTAAGCAATTCATTATAGTTATTTAATATCTAAAAGACATTGTTACCTATTTAACTTTTATATGAAAATTTTTACAATGAATTTTGCTGACTCTAAACCATGAACAGACATGAGAATGGCTGCTAATAATTTGCTGCTTCTTCATATTCTACATTCTGCCAATAACTTCCAACATTTCCTTAGTGTTGGTGGCTTCCATACCAGTGAAGAGTGCTTTCCTCCTCTTTCTTCTTACTAAATGTAGTTACCTACTATGTGAGAATAAGCTACAATTTTGACTTCATTGTTCATGTAAAGCACCCTGTGTAGAGAGTTCAGTTAGCTTAACATACTTATTCCAATTACTTCTTATTTTAACATCCCAAGCAGCTGCCCATTGATTTGCCTTGCTATCAGTTGGCACTCAACAAACAATCTGTAGATGTTAGCTGAACCTTGTGTGTTCATCATTTTATAATATTTGTAGCTCATACCATCATGCTGTATGCCTTAAACTTATACAGTGATATATGTTAATTAGTTCTCACTAAAACAAAAAAAATCTATATCTGAAATGCAAAGTAATTAGCTAGTCAGAATAAAAGTTATTTATGAGAAAAATTGGAGCACAGTTATTCCCTTACTTTAAACATTGAGAATAATTGACATTTCATTTTATACTATCTTAGTGTTTCAGATGTATATAGTTGCTGTGTTTCATCGATGGTAGAGATTGGCTTTATGAATGCATGGCTTCTCAGTTGTACAGAGGGAGCATCAATTTTCTACTTCACATTTAAAATAAAACTTAAAAAATAATTTGCCCTGAAATCATTACTTGAATTTCAGATTCTAAAATAAATTTTAAACTGCTATTTTTTAGTCTACTGATTTACTTTCATGGAAGTTGTTATATGACCATGAATGAGGACAAGCAGATAGCAACATGTTTTCTTATATAGCTCATAGTCTACTAACTTTAAACTTACTTTGATAAAATCAAAAGCGCAAGACTCGGTTTCACTTTCAGTAGGAGAGTTTATTATTATCTATTTAAATACATAGACATCATTAAAATTAAGTAACAGATGGGCAGTCTATGGAAACATTTTGAGCTCTGGAACCCAGTAAGTCGCCCTAGTGCTAGGTTATTGGCATCTCAATCGTGTTAAGAGAATTAAATCCAACTTGCAGTTAAACACCAAATGGCTCTTTATTTATAGTTTACCTGCCTGTTCTACTACAACAAGAAAGGCAGAACTTCTGCTCCTCTCTTTGGTAGTCATGCAAGATCAATCTGCGTTTTAATTTTGAAGGATTTGTTGCTGCATAATTTAGAACTAGGTATACATGATAAATGAATGTTCTGACAAAAGAGGACAGGTAGTAGTCTCTGACAAAATATTGAAAGAGGGGATTGAAAGATTGTGTGTCTAAATAATTCTGTTTATACAGGAGAGAGAGCACAGTAATAGAAAGGTGATATGGCTGCCCCACATCTATTTAATTAGATATAAGCAGATTTCAATACTCATTGTCCCGAATCCTTATGTATTTTTCTCATTATATCTCACCACCTTCTCATTTTAAGTCAAATCCACCTTATAATCAGAATAAATTAGAAACTATCAACTGTCTCATGTTTATATTAAATGTATCCAAATGTAAATATAGAGAATTTTTCTGGAGGTCATTTTTTTGCAAGTCTTTCTTACAAAGTTGACAAAAATTATTAACTTTTAAAAATTTTTCCTGTTTGATACTTAAGCAGCTTTCTTGTTAATGAATATTTGTAATTAAAATTACATAGAGGCGCCTGGCTTGCTCAATCAGTAGAGCATGTGACTCTTGATCTCAGGGTCATGAGCTCAAGCTCCACATTGGGCACAGAGATTACTTAAAAAAATAAATAAATAAGAAAATAGCATAGCATATGCTAAAACAATAAAATTACACATGTAGAGTTCTGCACAGTAACGAGGTTGACTAAAATTCCACATTTTTTCAGGGTAAGAGAAATAAGACATGGTTGCCTGCTATCCTTGGAAATAACTACCCTTGGAATAACTGGACTTTGTCCAGTTTAATTGGGCAATAGTTGAGGGAAGAACTGCACAGAATTTGAAATGATAAAAAATGTTGAGTGCAACTTCACTTATTTTACCTTTTTTTAACTGCACTAACTTAGCTCCTCCCTCATTGTAATCTTTCAAGTGGTACCATGATATCACTGACTCAAATCAGTAGAGGATTAAGCTCTTCTAACAATCAATCAATCAATTAATTAATTAAGATAGAATCCAGGTCTGTGGATTGCCATAGTATCTGATTTCTTTTAATTGGTCATTCAGTTACTTTTTAGGACTAACAGTCAATTTAACTGGGAACTTATCTGCAATCATTCAAATCTTCCAAAAATATTAGATAGTGCAAAAGGAGATAGGTTTTCTTACCCCTTCATGCTCTCAGTTCTGAGCTTAAACCCTGACACTTAGTCTGTGCTCCTTCAGTATTAGAGAGCTGCTGTAATACCTAGGATAGAAATCAGTGTTGTAATCCTTACTCTGACAATCAACATCTGTGTGATTAAACATAAACCACTTAAATTATTTGGATTTTAACTTTATTAGCTATAAACTGATCTCTCAAATATATTTAAAACCTAATACTTTAGTATTTTATCAGCTTTCATTTCAATTTGTACTCATGGAGAAATTATTCCATTCATCACCAAAACTACATGCCACTTGCAACTTGGCATTTCTAAAATTTGTGGTCAAGATTTTGTCTTTGATTAATGAAACTATCAAATACTGGCACTATTTATAGAGGTGAAAGGGCGATAACTACAGAATGAGTCTTGCATACGTTACTGGGGGCCAAACAATGTAGAACTACTTGATTTTTTTTTTACCTTTGAAACATAGGGGATTATTCAAATTGTATCTACATTTTTGAAAATTACAAATATCTCTTCTGCAAATCCAGGGAATGTAATCATGGGCACCTAAGAAAGAGAAAACAAAGCATTCTTTTTCTGATTTTAATTGCTTACATTTGGCCATGATGCATTTATTGTAATGAGGTTTAATACTTTGGTGCCTCAAACAGAATGAAGCATCTGGACTACACTTTCAAGAGATAGTAGGTAAGATCTCATGAAGATATAGGAACAATAGAATATTACTAAAATGTTCCCCTTTTTGCTTGTTTTACTTATTCAAAATTGTACTTATTGTCTTTGGTTTTGTTTCAAGGAGTACACACTAGCTCTTGGTAAATCCACCTTATCATTTTCCTATGTATTTTACACTAGTTATCACACTATTGGATAATATTTATGAGACTATCTAAAGTTTGTGAGAAGACAGCAAGTTATGTCAAATGTGGGATTCCTATCAATTTTTATCTAGCTACGGTAAGTTGTGTCTTAGACTGTCTGTCTTGAGATTCTTAATAAGAGCTGTTTTGGTGCCTAATATATTAATCTGTAAAATCATACTACTAATACTGCTACCATTTATTGTGAGTATTAAATGAGCTAAAATACATAAATTTAATAGTATACTCTTAATGTATACTTTATCATTATTTTAATAAGAACACAGCTGTGATGAGTGCTTGAGGACTTTAAAAACTGCGCCCTGAATAAAAAGTGGCAATGCCACTTTAATAGAATGGTGTAAAAAATGTTAAACCACTGTTCATTAGCATTTACTGATATTCTTGCATCCTAAGTTTTTATGTTTGAGTACAAAGCCTGCACTGTGTATAGAATCCCAAAGAAAATCAATGGCTTGTCTAGGGTACAGTAATAAAGACTTAATTAAATAGAATATTGCCATAATCTGAATGTTTGTGTGCCTCCAAAATCCATACTTGAAATCCTAATGTTCAATGTGATGGTATTAGAAGGACTTTTGGAAGGTGATTAAGTCATGAAGGAAGAGCCTTCATACATGGGATTAATGCTTTCATAATATGGCCTCACATGCGCCTCCTACAATGTGAAGATACAAGAAGTCTGCAACCTGCAAAAGGGCCCTCACCCAACCAAACTGGCACTCTGATCTTGAACTTCCAGCTTCCAGAACTGTGAGAAATTAATTTCTGTTTTTTTATAAGCCACTCGGTGCATGATATTTTGTAATAACAGCCTAATCAGACTAAGACAAGCACTACTTAATTTGGGCTTTCAACATTCCCTGCTGGAGGCCGGGAAGCTGCCCCCTCCTCCAGGATATTATGGATCTTGGAATAAATGACATACATGTACAATGGATCAGAAGTTTATTACTCATATAGTAAACAGCAAAATTATTTTGCAAGGATTCAGGCTCCACGTGGGGAAACAGGAAAAGTGAGGCATGGTCAGATGACTCTGGCTTCGTTTGTGTTTAGAGGTTGTGACTGGATCAGAGTTCATGTGTAAGCCAGTATTCGAGCCAAGGGAAATAATACTAGGGCTTTCTTATGGACTTTCCCTGATGTGGGGCAAAAGGGAGAGCATTAGCGATGGGGCCTGAACGCTGTCAGTGGTCAAACATCAAAAATGGGGTCTGAGTCTATTCCAAACCTGAGCCAAAAATATTTTGTACTTTACTTAAAAAAAGAAAATGAGAGGGGCGCCTGGGTGGCTCAGTCGGTTAAGCGTCCGACTTCAGCTCAGGTCACGATCTCACGGTCTGTGAGTTCGAGCCCCGCGTCGGGCTCTGGGCTGATGGCTCCGAGCCTGGAGCCTGCTTCCAGTTCTGTGTCTCCCTCTCTCTCTGCCCCTCCCCCGTTCATGCTCTGTCTCTCTCTGTTTCAAAAATAAACGTTAAAAAATTTAAAAAAAAATAAAAAAATTAAAAAATTTAAAAAAAGGTTGTTTATAAAAAAAAAAAAGAAAATGAGGAAGTAAATGTATCTTAAGCAATAAGAAGCGGCGGAGAAGCAAATAATTAACGTACATGGAGTAGATGATTCCTCAGAAAGTGGCTCAATAATAAACAAATGAAGATATGGCTGCCCTTAAGGTTGATTAAAAAAATGTAAACGACAAATTATTTTCCACTTAGTGGACTGGCAAAGGAAAATTAATCAAATGAATAAAAATACAAAGTCCTAGGGGCTCCTGGGTGGCTCCGTGGGTTAAGTGACCGACTTCGACTCAGGTCATGATCTCACGGTTTGTGGGTTCAAGGTCCACGTCCGGCTCTGTGCTGACAGCTCAGACCCTGGAGCCTTTGAATCCTGTGTCTCCCTCTCTCTCTACCCCTCCCCAACCTGTGCTCTGTCTCTCTCTCTCTTTCTCTCAAAAATAAATAAACATTAAGAAAAAAAATTTTTTTTAAATAAAAAATCCTGTATTGTCATGGTTAAGTGAAGAATACCTACTTGATAGAGAAAAATAAAGGTTTCTCTAGAATAGTAGTATTCATTTATATATAAAAAGAAAAACACGAAAACTTATTAACAATAGCAACAAAAACTCAAATATAAATTTAACAAAAGGTATATATTCTATTGAAATTAAGTATAAAATCTTACTCTACATGTTTGGGAACAAAACCAAACCACTGAACAAATGGAGAGAATTTCCATGTTTCTGGATAAGAGTTAAATAATAATAATAATAAATACATTATCTCAGAATTAACATAACCATAGTTATGTTTAAATAAAAATCTGCTAAAACTATGAAAACAACTCGAAATTTGGCAAAATCCATAGACCTAAAGTACAAGTAAAGTAGAAGTAACCCTTCATTTGGTATTTTATCATATAGAAATAATGTAAGTCTGTGGTCCAAGCTAAATAGTCATGATTTCACTTTAGGAAAGAAAACCTGAAAACAATTAATAATGAGTGGATAAAGTGTCATACCTAGAGTGGAATATTGTACATGTATCTAAATGAATGAGTTCAATACTTACCTGGGGCTTGTATAATGTGCATTTGAAATGAGAAATATTAAGTTTCAAATTATGCAAAGTGAGCTCATATTTTTTGAAAGCAAATAAATACAAGATACATTTATAATACTACTCTTTATAAATATGGAAAAATTATGGACTCAAATATACTAGGTTACCAATGTTATTTATACATTGCCCATGAAGAAATGGTGAGAAGCTGGAAAAAAAGATTTCTATGTTTATCTTATTTGAATTACTTAAATCAAAATTTATAAAGGGAAAAATACATATGCATAGTGAAAAGTTCTAGAAAATATATGCTATACTTAAATATCTTAATATCTCTGAGGAAAAGACATGATAGTGAGTGCTGGGGTAAGGAAAAATAAGTTAGAAAAACATTCAATTTTTATGTAATATATTTCTATATTGTTTAAGGTTTTATGAGAATATATTTACACACTTTAAAAAATATTGCATAATTTATAGGAAAAATATTCACATTAGTAACTAATCATACAAAAAGAACTTTAAAAAAGCAAAGAAAAATACTCTGAAATTAGATTTTTTTAAACTTTATTACATTTGTGAAGAAGTTGTAAAATCTTTAGTAAGTAGATTTATTCAAGCCTCCAGTTTTAATAGTCATATAAAGGTCTGCAAAGTCTTGAAATCTACTGGAACCATGGTCAAATGGTTGAATAAGCAGAAACTGTTCTGTTGGAAGGAACATATAACATTCCTGCAGGAAATAAAATTCTAAGAGGAAATATAAAACTATATATTAAAACTGAAATTGAAGTTTCTAAAAACTTAAACGTTAAAAAGAAATCTCTATCCTTATGACCTGCAAAACAATAATAGAAAAAAAAAGAAAGGCATCTTTTCATATCTAATGAAATGAACGCTGAGAGAGGTGATAATAATGTGATATACAAAATTAATGTAAATAATCACTCTTGACCTAGAGCTCCAAATATTTGAACCACTAGGTAGTTTATATAATTGGTTAAATGCTGATATGTGGTTTATGATTTCTAAAATTGATTCTGTAACTTTAAAAAAATCTTTCTTTTATTACTGTCTATAGCCTAAACTCAGACATGTGATCTCACATTTCCTCTGATATTCATTTTAAGAAACCTCTTATAATTTAGCTAATGTATTAAGTGAATAGAAATGGTTTCCATTATTTTGGTCTCAGCAAAACACCACACATTTCTGACTATAAGACTACATAGTAAGTTGCAATCCTCTGTAATAACTATTGGCTAAACTATTGGCTTCTTTATTTGTTCTAAAAATGAAGCAAATAAACATCAAAATGGAGGCAAGGATAGGAGTGGACAGTTTACATTAAACTAATACAGATGTTGGCTTAACTACCCAAAAGAGTCACTCTCAGCATCTTTACATATTCAAGTTATTGATAATCATACTTTCTTCATGATAATTTTTTATCTCTGAGAGTCCTTAAATCATTTAAAAATGTAATTGTCAGGATGGGGTTAGGGAAAAATCCTCCCTTTTCTTACAGAAGAAACTGATTAATGTAAAGTAACATAGGCTAATCTGAAAGAAGTAACATAGGCTAATCTTTATATTTTTATGATAGTCCCTATATACTTTACTGTAGAATCAAAACGAAGCCCGCCACGTTTGTTTCACTACCGGAGCAGATTTAGAAAGATATAAATTAAAGATGGAATTGGAAGATTTTGTAAAAATAAATCTTAGCAATTTACACAGCAGCCTCAGAGTCGCATTATAAACAGTATTCCACTTTATCGTTCTCCCAAATTTTCTCTTGAAAAGTATCAGATGTTATAGCATAATTTGTGCCTATTTTTGGCCTATACACTTATATCATCTTGTCAAACAGGAAAAGGTTTAGGAATTTGAATTGAGTGAAGACATTTTCAGTCTCTGGTTGCTGCAACTTTTCACAAAATGTTGTTACTTTTAATTTCCAGGGACACTTTACAAGCCATTTGCCGAGCTTGCACATTTGAAGCAGCATCTCATTAGGTAAACTGCCAGTACTAATATTCTCTATTTATTTGTTATAAACGTTTGCATCAGTAGTAGATAGTAACTCATTTTGATTTTTGTGTTTAAAGATTTGGCAGATGAAATAAAATGAACAAGGAGGGTATCAGACATAAAATTTAGTATTTATCATAAACTCAGAAAATCTTGAATATCATGTTGGCAACTTTGAGACTTTTATTAACTTATAACACAATTATGACATTGCTCTTCAAATGTTCTGTCTTTTAAGATATAACTTAGATGTGATTGGAAGTTAAAAATATTCTCCCTTTGAAATTCAAGTTGACCTGAAGAAACCAAAAACATTTTCCATATGCCTTGCCTCCCATTACATTTGCCCCATTTCTGTATAATTTTTAGTTAAAGTTATGCAAGAGAATCAGATCGAATTTAAAATAATAGATAACTATCTCTTTATGCAAAATCACTTTTGTGTTACAGTAGTTATATGTAATTCGAATCTTGTTCTTTGCTTAGATATGAAATAATTGAAATTGTAGATAATGGGAAGAATTTCTTATGAGTTCCTTTTACATATGTTTAATTGATATATGAGTCTAAACCTAAAAAATTCCATGAAGTAATGAGATGATTTTCCACTCATTTTAATGATCATACTTTTCCTTTTCCAAAATAGAATTCAAAGGTCTGCAATAATACTGTATGCTAAAATAAAAAAATTAAAATGTTTTTGAAAATTGAACAAAACATTTAGTGTTCCTTAAAATGAATGTATCAGAGGGTGCCTGGGTAGCTCAGTCAGTTAAGCCTCAAACTTTGGCTCAGGTCATGATCTTATGATTCATGAGTTCAAGTCCAATATTGGGCTCTCTGCTGTCAGGAGACATCCAGCTTTGGATCCTCTGTCCTCTCTTTCTGTCCCTCCCCCGTGCATTGTCTCTCCCCCACCCCCTTCTAAAAAGTAAATAAATAAGAACTAAACAAAATTTAAGTAAAATGAATGTACCAGAAAAAAAGTAAAATGAATGAATCAATAGTATTTAAAAATTAATTAATAAATGATGTAAGTGCATTTTGTTATGAAAAACTCATAATTGAATAATTGTCATCATAATTGAATCAAATCTACAAACTATTACTTTTTAATTTTACAACTCTACAAAGTAACATGTATTTAGATACATTGCCTATGTGTATCTAACAATATTAGACTACATGTGGACTTGCATTAGAAGATCATGTGCTTGGGACACCTGGGTGGCTCAGTAAGTTAAGTGTCGATCTCAACTCAGGTCTTATCCCAAGGTCTCGAAGTCAAGCCCTATGTGGGGCTCCATGCTCGGAATAGAGCCTGCTAAAAAAAAAATCATGTGCTTTAACAAAAAATTAATAACTTATTCTTTTTAATTTAAGCTAAAAATAAATAATATTCAGCATAGTTTTCATTGTTTTTGAGCAGATATATAATATTTCAAAAAACATTTTAGTTGTATAATAAAAAGATGTAAGACACACCCATGTATTGACCCCATGCCCCATTAAAAAGACAAACAAATGCTATATTCTCTTTAAGTTTTCTTCTAGCCCATTCTATCCTCTTCCTTCTCACAGGAAACCTTCCTTTCAAACTGTTCATATAGTATCCCCTTATTTTTCTTTATAACCTTGCTGTATATGTTTGTTTCCTGAAATAATATATTGTATCATTTTAACTTTTAAAAATTTACATAAATGCACTCAAATCCTATGTTTTCTTGAAAACTTTCTTTGTTCCCTCAAGCTTATAATTATGGTATCTATCAACTGATGTTGCATATAACTGAGGGAAGCTCATTTTATCATTATTCTCAACTGCATTTGTAGAATAATATTTTGTATGATAAGTTAATGTTTTGTAATTTATTTATTCATTCTTTTCATGGATATTGAGTTATTTCCATTTTTTAATCCCTATTCCTAGGATACATGTGCAAGATTTTCTGTAGGTTATATAAATATGGGTGAAAATGGATATATATATATACATATATATACACACACATATATATATGTATGTGTATATAGTACAGAGTATATATATATATTAAATAACATGAATCCAATTGTTTTAAAATGATTGCACCAAGTGGTACAGCAAACAGCCCTTTGAGGGTGTTTCCATTGCTTCTTCTTTCACCAACACTTGACATTGTCAGCCTCCTATGTTTTCTAGACTTGCATGTATAAATTTCTCAGTGTGGATTTCTTTTGCATTTCCTTGATTATCAATGTAAATGTAAATACATGTGACACATGTAACTTATGAAATTATAACCATAAATAATTCAGGTTTCCTCTTTCCTGATGTCCTCATGGTTTTGATCATTTTAATCATGTTTTTGATTTATGTTTTTTACATTTTTATCTAATTTTACATTTCTTTCATTTTACTTATAGAATTTCTTAATGTAGTATAAATACTGATTCTATACTAGATATGTGTGTTACAAATATTGTTTGGCCCTTTGTAGCTTATCTTTTCAATTTCTTTAATAAAATCTAGTGAGATTTTATACATCTGTCTAGCTCACTTTTAATTACAATTACTTTGTTCTTGGAATTAATCTTTTTATAAAGGTTTTAATTATTATCAAAAAGTTGAAAATCATTTCCTATCATTAAAAAAATTCTACATTTACTTCTATTTCCTTTTTTATTCTTTTTAATATATTTGTGACTTCTCTCTTAGAATCTTAAATAGGCTTCTGATCTGCTCCTTATTTTCTCAGGGACTTTTTTTCTCTCACTCGTGGTGCTTTATTCTGGGTCTGTGTGTTTGTGCATGTGTGTGCTTGTATGTATATGTGTGGTGTGTGTGTGTGTGTGTGTGTGTGTACTAAGCTTGTGTTCATAGGTTTTCGAACTAAATATGTGAAACCAATCTGAGGCCTGATTGTGCTGGGCTTTTTCAAAGTTGATTTTCTATTGATTCTGATCTACCCTTTCGATCTGATCACCACCAGGCTGCTGTAGTGATTTCTGAGCACTCACACAGTGTGAATTCAGGTTATAAACCCTGATATGATTACCTGTGTCCAGAGTTGTGGAGTTAGCATATTATAAAACATGGTAAATTATACCTAGTAACCATTTGCTGATTAAATGGTAATATGTGTCTAATGGGTCTTAGACTCTATAAACATTGGCCACCAAAAGTGCTTAGCCAGAACTTGCCCTTAGATACTTGAACCCTGCTAGAATACAATTTAGTCTGCTTTTATATCTACAAACTGTTTTTATATGATTCATCTCTAAAAGAAAGATTGTCTTGGCTCAACGTGAAAGAAATTTCTCTTGTCATATAATGAGGAAAAATATTAAAATCCTTCTTTTAATATATGAGTGTGGTAGATGGGAAAATATAAGCGTTATTGTGGCTTACAGAATTGGATCTATGCCAGAAAGGGTATTTCATGTTATTATTTTCTGTTTCATCTTATGCAATATTGCTATTCCTTTACTCTATTACCTTAAGCTCTCTAGTCTTTGCTTCTGCTATTTTCCTTCAGACACCATACAGAGACAATTTCAATGTAAAACACTGTTTAAAAGCATTCTAGAAAGGTATTAGCAGTCACTATGTCAGCACTTAATATGAGATTTTGAAGGTAATTTTTAACCTTTTCATCTTCTAAATTGTAGGTTGTCTTATTAAAAATGCTTTCTCTCTTTCTTCTTTCCCCATGAAAGATCCTGTTTTTATTAAAAACAAGAGAAGGTATCAAACAATTCAGAGATCCTCATTCTGTGCATTCAGTATATGACAGGGAAAGTGATATTATCACAAATGGTGACTGCTTATGTTCATTTATTATGCAAAAGGATCCAGATCATCAGTTTCTTGTTGAAAATTGTAAAAGCAGAAAAGGTTCAGAATGTCATAAAAGCAAAAAAAGAGAGATATTTTCATGAATTCATTGACCTTTCCATTAATATCATAACAGAGCATAATCACTAAGGCTTTTAAATTAGCAAGGTTGCTCAATATAGAGGGACGGCTTGAGAAATCTCAGGGGTTTATGTTGCCAGAACAAGATCCTGACACTAAAAGTAAAAGGGTAAATGAGAATCATGTTTAGTGATGACCTTTCAGTCCCACAGCTGCTTATCACATATCTTGTCTTTTTGCCTTACTGTTGCACTTTAGCTTATTAAAATTAATTGTGTTCTATTTTAGATGTTAAGAATTTTTAGCTTGTAACCTTCGCTATTGAATGAACAGTAATATTTTCTTTCTATATTTTTGATGTATGATAATAATTCCAATTATGTAATTTAAACAAATATGCTAAGTAAAAGAGATCTTGTAATTTCATTCAAAAATAAAAGTTAAAAATTAAATTAGAATTGAAATGTGAGAAAACAAGTTCCAATAAGGAAGGAGTTTTTGAGTAATAAAAAGAATAAAATAAATAAGGTTATACAACAAATACATTTCCTACAATGGACATCTAAATGAATTTTTGTAGATATGAACTGATTTTTTTTCTACTGACATATGCTATGTATTCAGAGAAAAACCTTCACCCATTCTGATTAATAATGTTATTGGGAATGCTTTAATAGTTTACTTCTTGGTGTCTCTATCCATAAGGAAGTAGGTAGTCACTGGGAAGTATGCTGTTGAAACTCCACTGTAAATGAACAATGTGTTTTGTCCTTTTTTAAAAGAAATGATTAGGCACTTAATAGGTCTTGTCAGATGAAGCTTTGTTATCTAAATTTCTATATTTCTACAAATTTAAATATGTATAATATATTTAAATAGTATAAATATGGGCTGATGAAGGGAATTTTTATGGCAAAATTTTTCAGTAATATATTTGTCAATAATGTATTGATTAGTCTGAGCTCTATGACTTTCATAAAGTTTGTGTATAGTAAACAAAAATTATATGTTTTTCATATAAATATGGTTATTTAAACTTTTCAGCATCTACAGGAGCTATGTATCATTTTTATTCTTACTTCACAAGTGAAGAAACTGGGACAAGAAAGGTATGTCCCAAGCAGAAATGCTTACTTTGGAGTGGAGAGACAATTATTTTCCTTCCAATTCAGGACACTTTTGAGAGTGAAAGTAAAAAAAATAAGTTCAGCAAGCATAATCAGAGACTGCCCTAGGACACTCAGATGCATGGTTACTTTACAATAACCACATGGCAGAACTAGAACAGAAACCAAACATTCTGATAGCATAGCTGCACCCTTAAACTCTGTTCTGCACTGCCTGTAAACTATTGTCATTAACTGATGAGTCACACTTTGCCTTCTGTTCTGTCCAGCAGACACAACATGTACTGGTTACCAACACCAGGGTGGAACACCATCTACATGAAGAATAGCAAAGATCATCACTAGGCCAACCCCCAGGAGTAGAAGTTGAAACACTTTTGCCTACTGTATCTTGGTATCTGAGTCACCAAGAAAACACAACTCAAACACATAGAGAAAAGACAGAGCAAGATTAGCTTCAGTAGAGGGCAACAGTCTTCCATGGCCAGTGATACGTTCCCAACAGCTGATGCAAGATAATTGGCCTATACACATCCTTCTAGTGCTCTGGTAGAAGGACCCTATCCTCTTGCCACAGGGTCGAGATATGGTAGGGGAGTTGACCATATGTCATATGCTGCATATGCTTAAGCAGAATAAAAGAGTATGCATTGAGTCTGAAATAGGGGAAGATATTTCCACACATGGAGACAAGCTCTTCACAGGCAATAAGGGCTTTTTGTGCGTTGGTAAGGAAGTGTTCCAGGCACAAGGCTCTTATTGGGCAAGCCTAGGAGGGGCAACCATGAGAGGTCATACCATGGCTGCTTTCCCAAAATGTTCTCTTTTGTTTGTGTTTTTATAACCTAAAGACTGACATTTATTGAGGCCATGTGATTTGCGAAAAACTGTGCTCAGTGGGGACCTTCATCTTTAAACAAGGAGACCATGTGTTCATATAACTGAATTTCCATTCTTTTAGAGAGGAGATACAATGGATTTTTTTTCAAATGAACCAAAAGTAAATGGAGAATATGACATGATGATGTTAGAATAACATGGGCCTTTAATATTAAGATAGGATAGCCAGGAAAAACAATTGAAAGTATGACACTTAAGCTGACATCAGAAAAATGGGGTGCTCATTATGAAATATGTCAAGAAGATTATGATCTGGGAAGAGGTATAGCTGGTACAAAGGTTCTGAAGTGAAAAAAATTGGGTGTGTTCAAGGAACTGAAGATAGAGTGACTGAAACCAAGTTAATTAGGAAGATTGAGTGTGAGTTGAGTTTAGAAATCTAGACAGATGCTTTAAGAACACAATAAGGCATTTGATTTTACTCTGACTTTAGGGAAACTTTTGAATGGTTTTAATTCTTTCATTAAAAATGTTTATTGAACATTTACTATGGGTCACTCACTGTGCTTAAGTTATGTGAAGAGTTAAAAATGCTAGTAAGGAAAGAGAGTAAAATTGTAAATAGAGTGTTTAGGATAGGCCTCATTGAGACCATGAGATCTGAATAAAGACAAAACTGGGTTGGAAGAGAGCCAGATGGGTATTGGAGTAGGGGTGATGGGGACATTCTGGCCAGTGCAAAAGCGTTCAATTGAGAGGATATGTGTTGTGTTCTGGGACAAGCCAAGAAACCTGTTCTGGAGTAGAGTGGGAGGGGGCAGTAACAAAGTAAGAGTTCAGAATGTGATGAGAGAAGAAAGAAAGAGGAGGAGCAGATCTTGTAGAGCTTTGTAAGCAATTAGAAAGGCTTAGGCTTTTACTTTGATTGACATGGAGATCTATTAGCAAGGTTAGAAGAGAGAAGTAGTATGATTTGCTTTACATTTTTAAAAGGTTACACTGACTGCTTGGAAAGAGAGCAGGTGAAGCAGGGAGAACAGTTAGGAAGTCGTAGCAATCCACCTGAGAATCTGATTTCAGTGAAAGAAGTTATGAGGAGTCCAAATTTTAATGGAACTTGAAAATTGACTCAGTAGTATTTTGTATGAATTAGATGTAGAGTATGAAAGAAAGGAAGACATTTAGAATCTTAGACTGAAAACTGAAAAATATAGTTTCCATTAACATAGGTGCATTAGACTGTGTAAAGGAGGTTTGGCAGTATGTGCAAGATCAGAAGTTCAGGTTTGGGCATGTTAATTTTGAGATATTTATCAAGCGTCATGGGGAAATGTTAGTTAATGAGATATCCACTAATATCTTAGACAAATGTTAAATAAGCAGGTGGATATATAAAATCAGGTGATTGCTTTTGTTGGAGATACATAAATCTGAAGCCTGATGGCATACAGATGGTATTGACAGTTGTACAAAGAATGAAATACATCTCTAAGGGAGTGATTACAGAGAAGAAAAGAAGATCCTGGGCACTCTGGAATAAAGGAGAGGAGAGCAGCAAAGGAAATTGAAAGGAATGACCAGTGGAGTAAGAAGAAAACCAAAAGGAAGTAGGATCATAGAATAAATTTGAAGAAAATGTATCCCCAAGGATATAAAAAGCAGGTTGAAAGATTAAGCAAATTGGGGATTGGAAACAGACCATAAGATTTAGTAGCATGGAGGACCTTAGTGCCCATGACAAAAACTATCTCAATGAAGTTAAGTAGTTGGAGTGAAAGTCTGATTGGAATGTGTTTTCAATAATGGGAGGAGAGGCATTTGAAATAGCACATTGAGTAAGTATAATATTTGCAAGGAGTTTTGCAGCAAAGGCATACAAAAAATAAATGAGAAGGTAGCAGATGGGAAAAGATGGATCAGGGGAAAATTTTGGTTTGTGTTTGTTTTGTTTGTCTCCTTTTATAAAGATGGGAGAACTAATAACAAGTTTGTATGAGTTCTAATAGACAGGAAAACTGTGATATTAGAAAAGAAGCACCAATTTTTAGCACAATGTTTTAGAGTAGAGAGAAGAGATGAGATTCAGTGCCAATGTTGAGAGCCTGATTGGATTTCAAAAGAATAACATGGGACATGGTACATAATATGGTACAGATCCTGGTACATGGGTAGATATGATAGTGGGAGTTTCAGGGAAATTGTGCTAAGTTACCTGCAGTTTTCACAGAGAATCAAGGTCACTAGTAAGAATCAGTCTAGGGAAAATGTATTTGAAGCTTAAGATGAAAGGAATGAAATTAACACTTAGGAAATTAGGAGAATGAATTAAGGTATGACTATGAGCAGCTTTGAGAATCTATTTGATGTTTATAATCATGACTATAAAGTGACACCAGTCAGAATGGTCGTATGTTTTTATCTATACAATTCAGCTTCATTGGTACAAACATGGAATTATTGGAAAGATGGATTTAATTGGCTGTGATTTTTCAAAGACTGTACAAAAAACAAGGGAGGAGTAAAAATGTAAAATGTATCTGAAAGGCAGTGATTCTAATGATTGATTATGGGACATAATCTGTAAGCAGAAAAGAAAGAACATGTAGAGAATGAAGGAAGTGAAAAGTTTCAGTAAGGTTGAAAAGATTGTTAAAATATTCAATGAAATGAGCAGAGGATGGGATACATCAAGTATCCTTCAAGATAATGAAGGACTTGATGTTTTAGACAATAACAAATTCTAGTATATCCCTCTTTTTTAAAAAAACTAGAATATTTTTAATGTTTATTATCTATTTTTGAGAGAGACAGAGAAAGTGAGTGCACAGGAGCAGGGGAGGGGCAGAGAGAGAGAGAGAGAGAGAGAGAGAGACAGAATCCCAAGCAGGCTCCACACTGTCAACTTGGAGCCTGACATGGAGCTCAATCCCACAGACCATGAGATGATGATCTGAGTAGAAATCAAGAGTAAGATGCTTAACTGACTGAACCACCCAGGCACCCCAAGCGTATACTTCGGAGAGTGACTCAGGTAGGGTGAAGGATGAGATCAATAGGAGAGAAATTCGAGAAACTGAAAGTCCATGTGTCAGATCACTGAGAAAGGTCACCAGAATTGTGTTGAAGAGCTCATCAGCCAAAGGTTAAAAAGGTTAAAAAATGGAGAGTCCATTAAGGGATTGGTAGTAGACAAGAATGAAACATAGCAACTGAGAGACGCAGACAACATGGATTCCAAGCTAATTTTTAGAGAGAAATGATGGGATAATAGTCTGGAAATGGAATCAAGGAGTAAGGAGAATGAGGCTGTGAGGAGCTTAGGAAACAAACAAGCAAGCAAGCAAACAAAACAAACAAACCAAAAAACCACCATCAATTGAGAAGGCTGCAGGTAAAGTAGTGTCTTCTAGGAGAGCAAGAAGATGAAGGCTTCTGAGAAAAGACTAAGGATCTAGAAGATTTGTCTCCAGAGAACATAAAGGAAGGTTTTCAAGAGTGATAGTGAAGGAGTGAAAGGAAAGGATTAGAATGTAAGAGCCTTGGAAGTTGGGGACTGATTAAAAATTAAGTCCTAGTGAAATCAAGGCAGATAAATGTGGCAAGGCCATTAAGTGTTAGATTACACTGAAAGTCTGGGAGTCTCTCTTGGTTTATGTCAATGGAGGGGAAATCCTGAGGATGCATAGTTTTAGTCTCAGTATTTGGGATTGTTTTTGGATGCAGATGCTAGGAGAAGTGGTCTTGCCCTAATGTGTATGTACCCTTTGACCACTGTTGGTGGTGATGAGGAATGTGGGAAGAAGTTTGTGTTATGCCAAGTCTGTGGGGAGCCTATTGACCCTGTAAATGAAGGGAATTTTTAAGGGGAGAGGGATAGTTTTATAAATGTGGTATAAACTGTTTTATTTTTGTCACAGGTCCATCTGACTACCCAGGGAGGATTGGTTGGGACCTAGAGAGGAAAAGAAAATGTGGAGAGATCACTATTTGTCTACATGAGAGATGATGATGGCTTAGATTAGGGTGCTAAAATGAAAATGGAAAATAATGGATTGATTGTATATATGGGCATGTTTTTTTGCTTTGCATAGTAGTCCAGGACCCTAAAAATTGTCACGCAAGTTGAAACTATGCAAAGTAATCTTAATAATCAATGGAGAAAATTATTATTATTCTGTAACATTTAAAAATGCTTGTCAAAGCAAAAAATTCATTTCCACTTTCATATTTGATTTTGCTACTGACATGTAGGAGTTCGGTGAATATCTTGAGTACTAATGCATTATCAAATATATACCTTACAATTTTTTCTCCCAAGGTTGCCTTTTCATTTTGTCGTTGGTTTCCTTTGCTGTGAAGAAGCTTTTTAGTTTGATGTGATCCCCTTTGTTATTTTTGCTTTTGTTGCCTGGGCGTCCGGTGTATATCCAATACATCATTGCAAAGATGAGTATCAATAACATTTTTCCCTGTGCTTTCTTCTAGGATTTTTGTGGCTGTAGGTCTTACATTTAAGTCTTTAGTCCATTTTGAATTGATGATGTGAAAACAGGGACCAATTTCATTCTTTGGTATGTTGACATCCAGTTTTCCAACACCATTTATTGGAGAAACTACCCTTTCCCCATTATAAATTCTTGGCACCCTTGTCAAAGATTAGTCAACTCTTGGGGCACCTGGGTGGCTCAGTCGATTGAGCGTCCGACTTCGGCTTAGGTCATGATCTCATGGTTCGTGAGTTGGAGCCCTGCGTCGTGCTCTGTGCTGACAGCTCAGAGCCTGGAGCCTGCTTCAGATTCTGTATCTCCCTCTCTCTCTCTGCTCCTCCCTTGCTCACACTCTGTCTCTCTCTCAAAAATAAGTGAAGATTAAAGAGAATTAAAAAAAAAGAAGACAAGATCCCTATTATGATTAAAAAAAATAGTCGACTCCATATACTTGGCTTTATTTCTGGACTTTCTATTCTGTTCTATTGGCCAATATATCAGTTATTTTTAAGAAGTGACAAAAATAAATGAAGCATAATTCCTTCCCTTGAGGTGCTCTGGAGGAGTTTATACACATACACACACACACACACACACACACACACACACACACACACACACACACACATTTCTTACATTTGGGTAACATGATTTATTTCAGCTATCAGCCTGTGATAAACCAACACAATTCGATATCCCTACCTTTCAATCAGGGATCAACAGATATTGATTCTTGATATTTCCACCAATGCTATACACTCCTATGAGGCACTGTCTAGACAAACTGAACTCTATAAAAATATGTGAAGACTGAAAACACTCTGGATCACATAGAAGTCTACAAACATATATAGCATTTTTATATTATTTTACATTCAGGGAACCTGTAAAAGCCTGTAAATGCTATGTACACAGGCACAACAACAACAAAAAAAACCTTAATATTTTCTTGTTTCCTGTCACCAGATCAGCCTTCTGAAGCATTATTTTATTCCTGTCACCTCCAGCTTCTATACTCTATAGCCTTATCATTTATTACCACATGATGAAATGCTGTATTAAATTGGCTCTTTAGTACTTAGTGTTCTCATCTGTTAAATGTTCATGTATCCCTGAAGCACCTCCCTACTCTCTTTTTGATCCAAATTCTTCTTTACAACAGGCTTCTTAATCCTTCAACTCCTTCGTATGGTGAGGACTTCACATTTCCTGTTCTTCTGCCTGCCTGGAAAATATTTTTCCCTATTCTTTTTTTTTAGTTTATTTATTTATTTTGAGAGAGACAAAGCATGAGTGGAAGAGGGGCAGAGAGAGAGAGAGAGAGAGAGAGAGAGAGAGAGAATTCCAAGCAGTCTCTCCACACTGGCAGTGCAGAGCCCAACACGGGGCTAGAACTCACAAAACTGTAAGATCATGACCTGAGCTGAAACCAGAGTCAGAAGCTCAACTGACTGAGCCACCCACGCACCCCATTTTCTTCCTGTTCTTTTCCTATTCTTAAAAATCTCAATTTAAGTATCAACTCCTCAAAACAATTTCTCAGATATCAACCCAGACTAATTAATTTTCTCTCTCACAGCAATTTGTACTTCTCATTTAAAAAACTTATCAATAGCAATTAACAATCATTCATTTATTTGTTTCTTCAATATTTGTATAACCTTGTTTATTTTAAACCCTATGAAGGCAAGGTGTGTGTTTGTGTTGACTGCTATTGCCCATTCTGAGCAGAGAAAGGTGAGCTCATACTTTATATAGATATTTATGTAAGAGAAGGAGGTTAAATTAAAGAAATGTAGAAACAAATGGAAGGAGAAAGGAAGTATTTACCATTCTACTTAGTACCCTCAGGACGGTGGGAGATCCCACTAAAGAATTTACATGGCAATGCAGTAAGAACAATGGGTTAGACTGTTTTGCCATATGGTCCCATAGCATCTCTTTCTACTGCTTTCATACTCAGTATATTTGAAATTAATTGTTTATTGTTCATTCTCTCCAGTGAATTTTATGGTTCATGGGAAAAAGGACCCCCTTCATCTCCTTTACAAGTTTATTCCCAGGGCCTAGCACTGTATCTGACAAAAGTTGTGATTGAATTGAATTATTAATAAAGCATGATTTATAATCTTTTGTTAATTAGATGATCAAGTTGCCTACTCAGAAATTAAATCCTTAGTTAAATCTGTTCTTTAGCCTCTTAATCGAAATGGGCTTTCATGTTTTGTATCAGTTGATTTAATAAATGATGTGTTTGTATATTCATTCATTTCAATTGTCAGGTCATCAGACATAACCCTTTCACCCACTATTTATTTGCCTCTCTAACCTTCAGAAAAGAGGATGTTCAGAACAGCTTAATCAGGTTTTAGCACAAGAAAGTGGGGACCTAATTTGCCCTCTTGGTGCATATAAACAAGTAGGGTCTTTTAATCTACTATCCCTTCATCTGACATATAAAGTTTGATAAATGGAGCCATAATTTTTGGAGATTATAACATTCATTATCCTTTTTGCTTATCTTCAGTAGCAGGGTTTTTTCCCTTTTTCAAGAGCTATTTTCCTTTTGGCAAGGCTGTTTATTTCTCACAGAATACTTTTAAAGCAAATGTCATGTGGGGATATCACCAGGTAACCTTAAAGCAAGGCTTTTTTTTTTTTTTACCGCAACTTTATTTTATGGAGTACTTTTGGAGGAAAAGCCATCTCAAAGCACTGTCAAAATTGGAAACAAAACAAAAGTCACACAGTCAGAAAAATCAATGATCTTTCAAATAATCCAAGATTAAATCAAATCAAACTAGCTTGAAGCTTAAACTTTAAAGCCAGTCAGAATTTGGCTCACCTGAGAGGCCCAATAGAGACTAAATTCTGGACACTTGTGTTGCAACAGGAGGCATCCTCTGGGTAATAATTAATGATTTGTCCAAAGTCTGAATGAACATTTAGAATCAGCTTATAAAACAAACGGTGGAAAAAAAAAAAAGCAAACTAAGAATTCAATTTAGAACTATGTACTTTGTTTTTATTAGTCAATTTAAAATAAGAGCCTTGTTTTTGAATTTTGCTTTGCATTTAACAGTGATTAGATAGGATTGTCTCAGCTGTAAAGAGTCAGCCAAAGAGTTTCTGTTCTCTTTGCTCAAGAGCAAAATTGCTTTACATGTGATGTCCAATGATAGAAAAGAAAAACATTACTGGAAGCTGGAAATTTGTTCCCATCCTCTAGACAATTACCAGAATTAAATAAAATTAAAAATATGTGTTCACAATATGTCTAGAATACATTTTTATTGTTTATATATGATCAAATATTTTGATCTGCTTTAAGCATATAGGTCATTGATAATAAAATTACATACATCAGTAGATTATAAAAAACAACTTGTAACTGAGAAGTACCTTGTTTGGAATAATATTTTCAGCAACCTGGTATATACCCTATAACTTCTTTTGTATATGTTAACATAATATCAAAAAATACTCATGAATATATGTATGAGAAATATTTTCATAATAATTTAATGCCAGCATCAATAATTCTGTTCTTCTTATTCCATAGATCTGACTTTATTGGTATCTTTTCATCAGTTACTATAGTCTCTTTAGTTAGGAAATAAATTTCTAGACCAAAAATTTATTTAGAACCAATTTACATCTTCATAGAGTAAGTTTTATAAAATAGACACTAGCTATCAAGAAAGAACATTATTGTTGTTGTGGGCAAAATAATAGCTCCCCAAATGTGTCTGCATCTTAATCCTTGTGAATATGCTAATTTACCCAGGAAAAGTGAAGAAGAATCTTAGATGGTTGATTATCTTGGGGTTATCCAGGTGGACCCAATTTAATCAAGAGGTTTCTTATAAAAGGAAGGCAGGAGTGTCTGGGTCAGGAAGGGAGGTTGGTAATGCTACACTGCTGGTCTTAATGGTGGAGGACGGGGTCATGAGTCAAGGAATGCAGGTGACTGGCTTCTAGAAGCTGGGAAATTTAAGGAAACAGATTCTTCCCCGCCGAAGTACTGCGGCTTTCCTGAAAGTTCCATTTGAATTCAGTGAAACCTGTTTCAGAGTTCTGACCTCCTGCACAATAATGAATTTGTGTTGTTTTGAAGCCACTAACTTTGTGGTAATTTGGTACAGCACTAATAGAAAACTAATACAATTGTCTAATAAAAAGAATAAAAGTTTTAAGAATAGTACAGTATTGAAAGCTTGTTTGCTATATGCTAAGACCTATGTGAAGCACTTTTCAGGAAATATCTCCTTTCATATATACAATAACACTGTAAAATACTTATTATTAATTATTATTCCCATTTTATAGATGTGGAAATGTGTCTTATTGAGGAAAAAAATCGCATCTAAAACATGCAAAATTAACAAGTGGAAGAGGTGCGATTTGAACACGTAAGGATCTAATTCTTCTAGTCAAATAGTACGGTTTGAGAATAAAAGAAAATTCTAGTAGTCTCCTTTAATCCTAAATAACTTTGGCTCTTTTATTAATTATGTTGTTCTTAAAACAGCTTGGATACTAAAAATGTCTGGCCGGATGGAATACATGAATCACTAGAGAACTGAATGTGACTTTCTTTTTATTCATTTAACACATCCACAATGAGAACATCCACTGTAAGGTATTTCAGAACAATTGTTCCTTCCTTTATAAATGTTTGTTCTTTGGGCAGGCACCATGCTGGAACCATCTGTTGCCGTGCCCCTGGCTACAGTTGCTCAGTCCAGGATTGGACACCTGTATCAAATTTATTCATACAGTTGTCCCTTCCGGGAAATTCAAATTGGTGTTGCAAACGGCGTACTTGGTCTCTCCCAGACTGAATGGTCCTGTAACATGGACACTAAGGGGCACTCAGTAGCAGTCCATTTCACCAGGAGGACTAGAGAGATAAAGAAAACTCTTCTGCCAAGAAGGAGGAAAGGATTCAGATTAAACTTAGAGAAACAGTGTTAACATACAGGAAGAACATTCAAATTTTGCCTGACCCTGGTTCTAGTATATTACTAAAATGCAAAATATTACTAAATGTTTGTTCTTTCCCTTGGATTCTTTGAGATGCCCTCAAGGCCTTATGACAAAGTTTCACTTAAATCATCTTCAGTGGAGTTATCTTTCTTGCAAGATGATCACATTTTGATCCTATTGTGCCAGACCCTAGACATTATAATTCACCATCCCTTCTTTCAAAGAATTTATATTCTGATGAAGTTGATTAGAACACAATAAAAAAGTCAACATTTTATGTAACATAAAAGAAAGTGGCATTTATCAGTATATTTTAGGCCACCAGTCATCCATCTTGAAATTATCCAGAAAATCACCATTCAGTTCATGGCAACTGTCACTTTTTTGTCTTATCTTCCTGAAGGCAGACATTCGGATAAAATTCTAATACTAAACATATAAAAACCTCCTATTCTGTGTCTTAACTTATTACCCATGTAATACAGTCAATCATATTCACTCATCAGTTTTCCAATTATGTTTCCCGTATTTGATTAATTTCCTCATTAATGTAATAATTGGTGATCATAAAAATCATTTTCTTACTTCATTACCATGACATATAATTCCTGCTGCTTTCATATCATCATCATCTTCCTGTTCAGCCTCTAATCAATTTACCTTGAAAAAAACTGTTCTAGAAATATTGACTTCATATATTTAAAAAAAAAAACATAAAAGCCACGGATAATTTATCGGTTTGTCCATTTTCTTCTGATTATTTTATGGTCAATGTGACACTTGCCTCAGTTTCTCCTCCACAGGCCTCAGGTTTTCAGTATACTCTACCCTTTTCAGTGTACTTAACCCAGGAGGGAGGGTTAAGCTTGAAGACTGAATTTCAGATTTACACTTAGAAATATTTTTAAATCTCACAACATTCTCCTTAGTCTAAACCAGGAGGATTTCTTGTCCTGTGGACTACTGATAAACTTCTCACCCATTCAACTTTAAGTTTCAGCTGTTCATGACATAGTTTCCATCAGCGTTTTACACATTTTCCTACAAAGTTGTTGTAAACGACTTTGTGGGACGTTCCCACATTTACTTGTCACCTATCGTGCATACGTGCCCTTTGTCCCTCTTATGTAAAGCACATCACATGTTGTTTTGTGTCCAAGCCATTTATTGAAATGGCTTTTCCCCAACTGATTTTGCAGTTTTTGTGAGCAGATGTTGCTTTTATTTGTTAGTAAAATCTGCCAATACACAATCTCAAAAGTAGTGGGTGAACAGTAATTATTTATTCTAATGACACACTATTTTTCTAAGACTCTATGTCACTTTTCCAGTTTACCCATCTTCCCACCTTCTGCTTTATTTGGCCCTAACCTTCCCTTACCTTTCATTTAGTCTTTTATACCACCTTGCTGGTTATTTACCAATGTGGCTACATAAAACTTCATAGGACTGTAGAGGTTATTTTAAACATTTAGTTTTTCTCTTTTTTAAAAAAAGCACAAGCTGAATCTTTTCCAGGACTCAGTTACAGAAATATGTCCTTGTGCAAATACATCTGTGATCTATGTACAAATGAATCACTTCATTTTTAAAAGAATGCTTCATTATACTTTACACGAAAGCAATATGGTGCTCCATTTTCTGTTTAAGTTCAAACTATTATCATGTTACTTTTGATATTGTGCATTTTATTTCCCAACTCAAACTGAAATATAGTCTGGATTCATATTTATTGTAAATGGATAAGTAGAATAGTTTTTGGTGTAGTGGCAGACTGGAAGAGGAGAAATTGGCTTATCCTGTTTGGGTCCATCTGATATTGTATACCACATTTGTAAAATGAATTAGTCAGAAGATTAATTTTGTGTAGGCTAAGTAGTTCCTTGGGAAACAATCCAATATAGGGAAATAGTTACTTCATTTAGTAAGACAATCAGAGGTGGAGAGTGAAGTGTTGGTCAATACTGATCTTCTGGCCATGTCTGCCCAAACTCTTATTACTCCCAGTTCCACAAATGGAGCTTAAACCTGAAGCAAAAAGTTAAATGAATGTGACTATATGCACACCTCATGATGCAGCAATACGTTTCTAACTGTATTTATAACAAACACACATACATATGTTAACCAGGAAATAAGTACTAAATGTTCTAACAGCACTACTCAGAATAACCCCAAATTTAAAACTAATAAATTCCTATAGAGAGTGGAAATGGTGAATAAATTATAGAATAAGTATAATACAGTGATGAGAATAAACCATCCACTGCCTTACTTAATAATATAAATCAATTTCAAGACCCAAATGTTGAATGAAAGAAGCCACACACAAGAATACATATATCTTCTTCGATTTCCTTCATGTCAAATGAAATAATAAATGTGAAAACAACCTGTGCTAGAAGCCTGGATAATGGTCCCCTTGAAGAATTGCATAGTGACTTTAAGGTGTAATGAGAAGGATTCTGGATATATTTCAGAAATGCTGATAATATTCTGTGTCTTAATCTGAGCGCTGATTACACGAATGTGTTTAGTTAGTGAAAATTTGTCAAGTCCTATTAGGATATATGCATGTTTCTATATGGATATTATATTTCAAAAAAAATTAAATATTAATTAATATTGAGCATCTAAAGGTTATATTCAAATGAAATATCTTCATAGATTTGTTTTGATTACCTGTACCAAAGCTATATGGCACCTTAATTTTGCTTCTCTATTTTCTAGGTGCAAGTCAAATTTTATAGCTACTATCTGTGTCATATCACTAACTTCATATAATGCTTACAGGTTCTAAGAAAAATCTATGGGAATTTTTTCCAGATGATTAAGTAAAATGCCGCTATATGCGAAGAAGCCTACTTTTTTCTCTGTCTGTTAAACTCTTACTCATCTTTGAAGACTGAAACTCAGTAGTCACCTCCTTTGTGAAATCTTATCCATTTGCACCACAGGGCAAAAGCTGTTCCCTCCTTTGTGAGCCTCGTATGGTGTTAATAACTGACAGCTTTTAAGGCATTGTGTTGGGATCACATCTTCACAGATCCGACTTCCCTACCAGATTGTGAATTTCTGAAGGGCAAGGACATCCCCTTTATGCATTCTAGTTTTACTGGCACTTAAAAAGTACACATATAATAATAATGTAGATACAACTTCAACGGAAAATTTTGGAAACCACAAGGAAAAGAAGACAGGACTACTCTGAATTAAGTCATATCAGCAAGGAACTAAGTACTTTTTTGAACCACATGTTTTGTGGTTCTTTTAGAATTACTTTTATTGATTTTCCCTTTGTCATCATATCGGTCTACAGGGATGGAATTTCTAGGAAGCAGTTTTAAGAAACCTGTTGCTGTGCTGCAGAATGAATGGATGTTGTTGAGGATATTGTTTGTCAAATCACATGCTGTCTTCACATTATGACACCTCCCCTCCCCCCCCCAACAAAAAGTGTCTGGCTTCCACCCTAACAATACTTCGGTTTTCTCTGAAAACTGAAATATGTTAATCTTCTGAACATTATAAATCATGTTCCTTATAACTTCCTCTATGCATATTCAGGTATAAAGTATAAATTATAATCTGTCTTCAGCAAATGTCCAAAATTCATTACACTCGTTTTATCCAAAGGATAGCCCCTTGACTGAGCCAAGAAATAAAAGCTTCACTTCACTCTGAGGGGTAAAAAGCTTTGTAATTATTAAGTAGGATTAAGTGGTGGCATCTGAAAGTCAGAGATGGAGGTTCATGTTCTAATAGAAAAATGTAGAGACAAGGGATACATTTAGAGAAATAGACCAATAATAATATTAATAGCTAAATTCTATTGATTGTTCCTTCTCTAACATTTTACATTATTGATTTCATTTAATCTTCATGCAAGATTTATAATACCTTAATAACAGTTTTATGACTTTTATTATTCCCATGTTATAATTGAGGAAAAGCCTTAGAGAATTCAAATATTTGTCTAAAAATTACAGAACAATGCACAGCAGGGGTGGGTTTAAAATTCTCCTGAATAATCTAAGGCATGAATCTTCACTGACTCTACTGTACTGTGTTCAACAACAACAAATGAGTAAATTTTAAAGATCTAGTTGACTTTATTAATTCATGAATTGGGCATATCCCTTCTAGTAAGTAGAGGGGCGCTCCAAATGGCTACAGGAAAGAAAAGATTTTTAAAGGTAGAGAGGTCATGGAAAAAAGGAAATTATTAACAAAGAATCCATTGTTTTAGGCAAGGTCACCCTCCTAAGGGGAATGGTAGGGGTCTATCAGGAAATTTTCTAGGGCTGACCAAGAAATTTCCATGTTGACTGGTTAAAGATTACATTTCTGTGGAGTTGAAGTTGCAGTTAGGTTAGGTATTAATCTTGGTTTATTGACTTGGGATCTTAACCTAAGTGATTCCATTTTAGACCTGTGGTTCTTCTTAAGAACTGCATCGTATTAAGAAATATTGAGTGTCATAAAGACATGTGACACATTGTACACGTGGTTCTTTAGACTGGAACTTGTAACTTCTATAAGTTCTACTTTAAAATATTTTTTTCATCTGTTTTGAAACTATGTAAAATATCTTAAATGATTTATAAAACTGGGGTGGAATGGCATCATGAATAAAAAAATACAATGCACACACATGAGCAAACACAGAAATATGCAGACTCTTTTAGGCATACAAATATAAACTGCTCAATGAGAACTTGAATAAATGGATATTATAATAAATTTATCAGTTATTTCTAAACCCATTTGTAAGTTTAATGTAATTACAATTAAATTTTATGAAAGATTTTTGGGGGAAGACATGGAGAGACTAGTGTAAAGTACATTTAGAAAATGTGCTGAAAAATAAATGTTTGTTAGCATTTATCACATATAATTACAGAAAACTAAAATTTAAAAAATAGCGAAATAGTTGTTTCAAATAGCAAATTAACAAAGATTTTTAAATGTCAATCTCAATGTTTTATGTGTACAAATTGGTAAAAATTTTCTGAATACAAATTTAGTAATATATAATAAACGTCATAACCGAAAGCCTAGTAATTCTCCATTTAAGATTAAAACCAAGGAAAAGAATCAATAATTTGAAAAGTTTTCTTCACAGAAAGGTACTTTATTACCCACATTTTATAAAACAATTAGAATTAAGTTTTTGATATACTAATTTTAAATTTCAGGGGGACACAAACATTCAGTCCATAACAGATTACAAGGGTCAAAGTGATTGGAATGACAGGATCTTTTTGGTGGGGCTCTGAACATTGGGAAGAAATGGAAACATGATGCAATCAGATTGGGCAAGATTTGGGAAGGTTATAAAACCAAACCAAAAATCTCACATGGTTCCCAAGTTCTGAGTTAGCCGCCTCCTATGTAGAAAAGTTCAGAGTTTCGGAATTTTCCAAGAGGATCAGTGGTTGTTTTGGGGAGAGAAGGCATAATGGAGAGTCATTTGACCAGAAAAAGCAGAGGCAAATACTGGAGCAAAAGCCTCACTGATAAAGGCTGTCTTCTTAAACATTGAATTACATTAAGCTTTTTTAAAAATTTTTAGGCCATATTACACTTTAAAGAATTAATGTTTGGGGCACGCTGGTGGCTTAGTTGGTTGAGCATCTGACTTCGGCGTCATGATCTTGCAGTTTGTGTGTTCGACCCCCCCGTGGGGCTCTGTGCTGACAGCTAGGAACCTGGAACCTGCTTCGGATTCTGTGTCTCCCTCTCTCTCTTCCCTCCCCTAGTCACGCTCTTTCTTTCTATCCCAAAAATAAATAAACATTTAAAAAAAATTTAAAAACTGGGTGAGACTGGGTGAGCTTTTGATACAAGCAAACCACATATAAAATAGAGTTCAATAGCCAATGAATTCCTAATGTAGTCTATATTATGGTAATCAAAATATATTTTTGATCCCTATATTTGTGTTGAGTTGGTATTAGCATATGCTGAAATGTAATTTTAGTTTAGCGGATTTTTACTTCTAAATAAAGTAAATATCATTTTTTATAAGATTCCAAGAAATAAGTAGGTCTTTAAAAATATTTTTCATAATTATCTTTATGCTGCATTAACAAAAAGCATCATGTTGCATATTTTGAGGATTATTTCACATCTGCTTTTTCCCCACAAAACAAACCATTTGGTTTTTTGAATTTCTACCAGCCAATGCAAACACTTAAATCAAATTATGATAGACACCAATTATGTTAGGAGAGGATCATAAGCAATTGTAGCATTCCAGGAACTTTGGCCCTGACTGAGAGGAATACGAGACAAACACTAGCATTAGTAGGCTCAGAAGGAGTCTTTATTTCAATAATCTAATGATAAAGAACTTAAATATGTGACATAAGTGAAATAGGTGAAGTCAATACAAATACAAGATTTTTTTTCCTAGATTTGACTCTAGATAGTCAAAAAAGCATGTCAATGTTGAATTTCTCATAAAATGCTTGGAGGCATGAACTCAGTCCCTATAATTCTGATGTTTCCTGGTAAGTTAGAAAGTATGACTTATTTGGGGTGCCTGGGTGGCTGTCAGTTAAGCATACGACTTCACCTCAGGTCATGATCTTGTGGTCAGTGAATTCAAGCCCCACGTCTGTACTGACAGCTCAGAGCCTGGAGCCTGCTTTGGATTTTGTGTGTGTCTCTCTCTGCACCTACCCCACTCGCACTCTATCTCTCTTTCTCTCTCTCTCTCTCTCTCTCTCCAAAATAAACATTAAAAAATATTTTAAGCATGACTTATTTATAACAGGCATTGTGTAATCTGTAAGTATTTTAGCATTACGTTCTCACAACATCAGTTGCTATTTTTACCCTGATTTTACAAATATATAAAATAAGTGGCAAAGAGTTATAGGTTTTGCCTTGGTCGCCCATTTATTTTTATCTACAAAATTATTTAGTTTAAACAAGGTATGTGCAGAAATTCTATAATTATTAGTGTCAATAATTATCAGTATCAACCACAGCTCCCCTATTCAAACAAGACTCTTACATAAACAAACATCCCATTCTACCCTTCTAAACAGGTGACTTGCTTTGATCCAGCTGCAAATGCTCATATTGTTAAAAAGGAACCCACAGACCCAAAATGGCATCACGTAGCCAAGTCATCAAATTGAGACGTAAGACCTAATCTAATTGCAGTTTCAACCCTCCTGAGAAATTTAAGTCTTAGCCAGTCATTTGGGAATTTTCTGATCAAACAATAAGGTAATCTGTCACATGAACCCTTCTCTACCCCCTCTATAAAGGAAGATAAGACCTCCTACTCTTCCTGCTAAGGGAAAATCATCTGACCCGAAAAAAATCCTTTTCTTTCGCTAATAACTTCCTTGCACCACCTTCCTTCCTATAAAAACCTTATATTTTGTATAACTCCTTGGTGTTCCCCTTAACTTGCTAGATAAAATGCTGTCCATTTCATGAGTCATTTAATAAAGCTAGTTAGATTTTCAAATTTAACTGGTTGAATTTTGATTTTTAACAATATATTTCCAAATAGCATTTTGAGAAGCAGAGTCTCCAAAAATATACAGATACTGTAAAAACTGGAATGAGAAAGATCTGGGGTTTTGTTTGTTTGTTTGTTTGCTTGCTTGTTTTTAATTACCTTCAACAGTCAACTTGACTTCTTTCAAATGTATTGATTAAACTGATAGGGATTTGCACACACTCACCACCTTAGAATTAATTGGCTCCGTGTTAAATGACATACTCTGACAAACTCTGTCACAGAATTTTGAACCAGATTTTGGTTGGGGGCAGAGGGGACAAACAAAGACACAAAGAAAATGACAACAAACCCAGAGACCATCTTATGTAATATGGGAATGTAGTTTACTATAGAAATTAGGGGCTAACAGGAAGAGTTGGGTATGCAAAAGTCAAGTCAAGGAAGCCATTAAATCATTACTGAAGGTCAGGGAAACTGCCATTGAGGTCAAAAGAACTCAACATATAGCATTAAGGTAGGTTCACCTGAGAGGTTTGCAGGGAAAAGGAGAAATCTCATAACTTCCCATCATCTGTTTTATTGTAAACAGTGAGGTGGATGATTCTCAGGAGCTCTTGGGGAAACCATAAGCCATGTCACATTGCCCAGACATCTGTCTGCAGTTGACTTTGGAAGTAGAAGATTTCTTTTCCACCTTCAGTATATAACTCAAGTACTTTTTTTGGCAGAGTCTATCCTGGAACTGTACAGAAAAATGGATGTTAAGAAATGTACTTACCGTCTTCTCCTCTGCAACCTTAGAAGGAAGCACTGGTGATAGCAACTTGCCAACAGGTAATTCACATGGGAAGACACAAAACCCTTGTGTCATTTTATCTGTCCCCTTGTGATTTTTCATATCTGTCATATCACAACCTCCAACTGATATCTTCTAATTTAAATCCTGAAACATAGTTACCCATTAACACACTTTTTGCTATATTGTAGGGAAATGGAAGAAAGGAAAATGATTGTTTAATAGAGATAGAGATAGAGATAGAGATAGAGATAGAGATAGAGATAGAGATAGATATCTCAAAGCATAGAAGAAAAAGTGTATAACTACTACGGTCTTCACTTCTTTAACTTATCTTCTGACCAGAGTTCATATTTATAACTTCCTTTTCCCTACCTTTCAACATACTTTTGGCCCTCAGCCAATACTTCAACTGGTCATGGTTATTTTTCTGGCAGAAAGAGAGGAGGTGACCCAACTTATAATTTCTGAAGAATATGTGCCATTAGCAGTCTTGCCTGTATGCAACTGCTTTAGTTGCTTATTTATGTTTATCAATGCATTTGGGGGTACTAGGAACCATCACTAGTTCCAGCCATAGTCATCCTTGACCTCATGTCCCTCATGATATCTCCTATCTCCCCTGGATAATCAAGATCTGTCATACCAGCCAGTACATTAAATCTTTTATGAGCCTGTTGGTTCTAAAGTAGCCAAGGTGTAAGCAATCTTCCAATTCAATGGAATTTGTGTTGAGTTTCCTGGTTGGAAGCATTCCTTCTTTGGGAACCAGAAAAACCTAAATTTGCAGGGATGGGAAACAAACATTTTGCAGTAAATTATTATAGTTACAGCAACCAAAATCACTTCCATTTCCACACCTTGACTCCTAAATGTAAGTAGCCTGCTATGAGAGAAATGATACCATATACTGATCACAAATTCAGAACATTTTATGATCTAGAATGCTCAACCTGACAGATGCTGTCACACAGCACCATAACTGAGTTTCTATTAGCCATTTCATTGTTCTATTAGGTCAGTGGTCAGATAATAGATATTATAACAATAATAAATTTGATGGATACAAGCACATTGCCATGTTCACTCACTTTTAGTGAATTCCTTAATCAGAGGATATGTTGTATTTGTTCTATATTAGGAATGTCACCCGTAAGTCCACTAATGGTATACGGAAGAAACATTGCAGATGTGAAGACAAATCCATATTCAGACTAAATGTCTTTCCCAGGAAAGAGAAGTCACTGCTCCTGCCATGAAAGTTTTAGTCTATTGTAAACATCCTCTCTTGTGGTGGCTGGCATATCCTCCAGGGGTGTCATTTCTTCATTCAGCAATATGGTAGCCAGATCAGCATTGGTAAGTGAAACTCAATGCTGGGAGCTCATCCCTATGGAATGTCTGAGAAAACAACCTGCAGATATCCAAAGAACAGGTCATCTTGACAGCAAATTACTGAGAACTTTCTCTACAGTGGTTGCCATTTAGTGAATATTCACAATGAAAAGAAATATTTTGACACCTTGTTGCAATTCTGAAAGGTCTAACCATATACTTTTTCCTGAAATCTTCTTATCATCAATTTTAAATCTCATTTCTCCTAAGTCCTTAGCCACTATTCTTCAGGTCCTTCCATGAGTGATGCTATAGTGCTGTAGGGCCACTTTCAGATCGTGCCAGCATATTGTGCAGAACTATCTGTTGTCTGGGTCTCATTCTGTTTTGTTTTGTTTTTTCCCAACTCCATCAATGGTTTATAGGGAGATCTCTTTGAGATTGTACTGCAGAGAGAATGGGCAAGGTATCAGAACTAGAAGGCATGGGAGTCAAAGTCACTTGTTTTTGCAATTTACATATGCTTTCAATATCAATCTTATAGATAGCACTTCCACTTGATGGTGGAGAGTTTCTGTGCATTTCCAGCACCATGGCTTGAAAGGTAAGATAACATTACCTTTGTTAGAGGCAACTCAATTCATATTGTAATGTAGCATCCCATGGTTAAGTATAAAATCTCTACCAAGGTCTCCTAGTAAACCAAAAGCATTATGCACCTGCTTAAATTTAGGAGATTCCAAATGAAGCAAGTTGTCTTTGGCCTTACAGGAAATATCTTGACATGTCCCAAACTAATGAACCCCTAGAAATTTCAGAGATGGTGGATCCAGTTTTGTTTTATTCTGCTTCATTTATCCATTCACCAATTCAATAGCGGGGTTTATTTATCATCTATGTATCTTTTCTGTCGTAGTAACTTCAAATCTTTGGCCAACTAATTTTAAAGGGTTGCTTATTTTCCTATTAATGAGATTTAAAGAGTCTTTACGTATTCTGGATACAAGTACTTTGTTTGATATGTGTTTTGCAAATATTTTCTCCAAATCTTATCTTTTTATTCTCTCACAAAAATTTTAACTTTTATTAAATCCAATTTCTCAATTATCTTCTCTAAGAATCTTTTCCTTATCTATTTTAGTTCCTATAATAATGAATTTATATATCTTTAAAAAATAGATTGTGCTTTATCTAATAGGTCTAAGAAATATTTACCTCATCAGATGTCACAAGGATTTCCTCAGAGGTTTTCTTCTAGTCGTTTTATAGATTTAGGTCTACAATCCATTCTGAGTTAATTTTTGTAAAAGATTTTGTGACATGGTTTGAAGTTATTTCTGTTGCTGTTTATGGATATCTAATTATTACAACATCATTTGTTAAACAGATTATTCTATATCATTGGATTGCATAAACACCTTTGTTGAAAATCAACTAGCCATATATCTTCAGGTGTATTCCTGGAACTGTATTCTGTAGCTTTTATTTAAGAGTCTTTCATACGCTGTCTTGATAAGCATAACTTTATAATACATCCTGATTAAGTAGTATGAATTCTTGGCCTTACTATTTAACTGTTTGGGATATTCTAGTTCCATTGAGCACCCACATAAATTTTTAAAATAGCGTATAAAACTCAACAAAAAGTCTTAATAAGATTTCGATTGGTTTGGATTTTGATTGGTTAGGATTGAATGTTAAGATTCATGTGGTAAAATCGATATTCTAACAATACATATTCTTCCAATCCACAAATACGATATATATTTCAAGTACTTAAGTCTTCTTTAATGTTTCTTATTAGTGATTTGTATTCTATAGCACATAAGTTCTACATATATTTTCTTAGATTTATACCTAAGTATTTAATGTATTTTGTTACTGTTATAAATTATACATTGCAAATTCCAAATACGGAATCTCCACATATCCAAATAACCAAAAATATAATTTATTGCTTACATTAACCTTGTGTTCTGCTATCTTACTTGAAGAACTTACATGAAGGATTTCCTTTAATATTTCTTTTAGAGCAGTTCTTCTAACAAATTATTTCATTTTTTTTAATAGTGGAGTTGTTTCACTTAATTCCTGAAGGACGGAAAGAGATGTAGATGATATATATATATAGGTAGGTAAAAATATGGATGCTGAAAGGTCTATGTTTTTAGACCTTTATTAGAAGTCTATGTTTTTAGACCTTTAGATATAGATAGATGCACATATAGACATAGACATGGATATGGATACAGAATTCTAGCTTGGCATATTTTTTTTCTTTAGCAACTTAAGTATGTCATTCAACTGTTTCCTGGTCTCTTGGTTTCTGATGAGAAATCCAGAGTTATTCAAATCCTTATTCCCCTACACATAATCTATTTTGCTCTAGGTGCCTTCAAACATTTTTCTTTATTTTTGGTTTTCAGAGGCTTGATTATGATGTGTCTAAGCATAATTTTCTTTAAATTTGTCCTTTTTGAGATTTGTATCTTGAATTGGACTTCTTTAGTCTTCAAGCTGCTGTCTCTCACCACACTTGGGAAGTCTTCCATCATTATTTCTACAAATATATCTTTCTTCCCCACTCTCTCCTCTCTTCCTAGAACTCCAATGACATAAACTTTAAACCTTTTTAGATTATCCCATAGGTTCCTAGGTTCTATGCATTTTTTCAATCTTTTTGTTCTTTGTTCATTTGATTGGATGTGTTCTGTTAATCTTACTGAAAGATCAGTCCTTTCCTTTGTAATCTCCATTCATCATCTAGTGAAATTTGTATTTTAGCTATTGTAATTTTTATCTAATACTTCCAATTAGTTCTTTTTAAAAAAATATGGTAAGAATACCCAACATGAATTCTACCTCTTAACAAATAAAGCCCATATACAATATTGCTAACCATTGGCACTACACTATACAGCAGATCTCTAGAACTTATTCATCTTGTATAACTGATACCTCTTATCTGTTGAACAAAAACTTCCCATTTTCTCCACCCCCTCCAACCCCAGGCCCTAGCTACCATTTTATTCTGTGCTTCCATGAGTTTGACTATTTTAGATACCTTGTATGAGTAGAATCATATCATATTTGTTTTTCTGTAACTGGCTTGTTTCACTTAGCATAATGCCTTCCAGGTATATCTTTGTTGTTGCATATTGTAGAATAAACTTTTTTAAAAGGCTGAGTAATATTATATTGTAAGTATATACCATATTTTCTTTATCCATTCATTTGTCGATGGACATTTGGTTTGTTTCCAATCTTGGCTATTGTGAATAATGCTATAATTAACATTGAGAAATATTTCTTTGAGTTCCTGATGTTAGTCAATGCTTTTGGACATATACCTAGAAATGGGATTGCTGAATGGTATGGTAATTCTATTTTTAACTTCTTGAGAACCTCCCTGTACTTTTTCCTTATAGTTTTTATATTTCTGCTGATAACATATATCTTTTCATTAATTTCATTTGTATTTACCTTTAATTCATGTAGCATAGTTATAATAGCTTCTTTAAATATTTTTGAGGTAATTCCAGATTTTTAGTCATCTGAAGATTGACATCTATTGATTGTTTTTTGCTTTCAGAATTGGTCACATTTTCCTGTTTTTTTGTATGTCAAGATATTTTGAATTGTATCCTGACATTTCAAATATTAGGTTGCTTGGAATCTGGGTCCTATTGCAATCTTGTAAAAAATTTTGATTTTGTTTTGTTTTGGTTTCTTCACCAGTTTTAGCAGATAATCAACCAATTTACCTTCAGATTACAAATTCTGTCTTGCCTTCTGTAAGAAGTGGTTGATGTCAAGGCTTTGCTGAACTATTTTGGCTCTGTTCAACACATTCTCCACTCGGAAATTTGTCAAAGACTTGGATCATGGTTTAAATCTTATTTCAGTTCTGAATCCTTTTTTCTATGCCTCTTAGGGTCTATCCCTCACATACACAGCTCAGAGGTGAGTCTAAGGTTTTCTGGGGGAGCATACACAAAACCAGAGTATCTCCTTCTTCAGATCTCTCTTCCCTGAAATTTCCCCCATACTCTCTGGTCCACAAGGCACATATTTACTGATACCTCTGTCAAGGAAGATCATATTCTTTTCAAAATTTAGCTACCCACACCATTGTTCTGCCACGCAGCTCCAACACAAGGTCCTCTGGCCAAAGTTGTGAGAGGAACCCAGGGAAGCAAAAACAGAGGAAACTAATCACCTTGTATATTGTTACTCCATGTTTTTCTTTAAATTTTAATGTTTACTTATTTTTGAGAGAGAGTAAGACCGCAAGCAGGAGAGAGGTAGAGAGGGAGTAAGGGAGACACAGAATTTGAAGCAGGCTCCAGGCTCTGAGCTGTCAGCATCGAGTCCGATGTGGGGCTTGAACCCACAAACCATGAGATCAGGACCTGAGCCGAAGTCAGATGCTTAACCAACTGAGCTACCTAGGTGCCCCTTGTTTCTCCATGTTTTCACATTCTCTCCACCTGTGAAATCCATCTACCTTTTTGTTAACTCTTCAGAGAGGAGGGGTGCAGTCTCTCAATTCCTTGGGTAAGAAGTTAAGAGGACTGAGTAGTAGATCAATGCAATTGGGAAGCTGAAGCTTTAGTGATTTGGAAAAGAATGATTTTATTGGAGTGGGTGAGATGGAAAATTGAATCAGTTTAATATTTTATTTAAGAATATAATATTTTACAGGCACCTGGGTGGCTCAGTCAGGTCTGAGTCTGACTCTTGATTTTGGCTCAGGTCATGATCTCACAGTTTTGTGAATTCAAGTCCCATGTTGGGTACTGTGCTGGTGATGCAGATCCTGATTGGGATTCTTTCTCTCTCTCTGCCCCTCCCCTGCTCACACTCTTTCTGTCACTCTGAAAATAAATAAACTTTAAAAAATAATGTAATATTTTAAATTATAAAAATCGGAATACTGTCATCATTTCATATATGATATATTTATTTTTATTTTTCTTAAACATTTTAAAATTTCATGCTTACTCACAAATTCCTTACTTTTGTTGGGTAGTCCTTTGAGATTCTGAGACTATAATGTAAGACTCTGACTTGGACTGCCTTATCTGTGAAGAAAGCTTTTGTTTACATTTTTTCGTATACCTTTACCTTTTTAAATATTCCACAAAACAGAAACCATTTATTATTTTTAAATATAGCTTTCCTAAAGTTGTTTACAATGTATAATAAAAATAATACTGAAGAGCAGTCATAATTCAGCCTTGATCACAAGAAAGCAATGGTAAAACTTAGCTTGATTCTCATATGTTGAAACTTAGCACCACAAATAGAAAATTTAGAGAAACTAAAATCTTATCAGCTAAAAGAATTTTTTTTAATCATCTACATCCTAAAATTGTCACAGTGATTCCAAGGAAGATAACTGAGGATTTCTCATGCAAACATAAGAGGTAAAAATTTCCTGCACACATGTGTCTATTGAGAAATCTATATCAAGACTCCTGGAAGTCTATTGGATAAAGCTTGCCTCTGTAATAAGTATGTGTCTCCATTGTAGAGTCATCAACCAGCATATTGAAATTGCTTCTTCCATGCCAAATAACGGTTTTTGCCAAGAAAGAAAACCCTGTGCAGTCATTGTTATCTCCCCTCAAGTCCTCACCTGGTGTGAGTATGGCTCAGAGCAGCTGCCTGTTCTTCCTGAACTCCACATCCATCAAATCATTCCCGCTTTCCATCTGCTCACCTGCTGCACTGATAGCAACAAAAGTTAGTGGATAATGTTGATTATCTGCCAAAAACAAGTAAAGACATAATTTTGCTCTAGGACAAAATGTGATTGGGACACAAATGATTTTTTCTCTGGAAGTTCTCTACCTCTCCTCTCTTCAGTAATCCTTCCAGCCTGCTTTTTAATAAACTACCATTTTGTTGTTGAGAGTGGGAGAGAACATGAAGTCCTTCACTGATGGAGCACTATGCTCCTTTTTTGATCTGCCATAGTCCTGATTAAAGAAAAAATAATAAATATATATATATATATATGTATATACACATATATACATATATATACATACATATGTATATATATGTATATGTACATGTATATATATGAAGAATGTGTTTGGACAGTATATGACTGACCAGAACAAGAAAGTTCAATTTGATTAACTGGATACCCACTTCCTGAAATTACTTGATAGATCAGAGCAATGTAGTAAAATGATAATTTATTTCCGTGTTCCACTTTGGCATTGTTTAAATAGCTTATTTAAATCTATTTTACAATTCTTCCTGGAAACATCTATTGACAATTTAAAATCAGATTTAGAGATTTGGGGAATTAAAACAAAAATAGATTCATATAAACAAAAGATATAATGCTGAAATTGAGAATTTGGTTGAAAAATGTCTCTATGTTCTCCTATATGATTGAAGTTTCTGAAATATGCTAATGTCAACAATCCAGGATATGAAACAAATAGTTTTTAAATTACAAAGAATGCCTTTACGATTTTAATTAAAAAGTGTCACAAGAATAACATTTGAAATCTTGCTTCAGCATGTATGTGTATATATATATATACATGTATATATATATATATACACATATATATATATATACATGTATATATATATATATATGGAACACTCGCAGAACAAGTTACTTGCAATCCAAGGTTTTACTGTATATATATCATAAACACTCCTGTCATCAGAGGCAAAAGCAGACAGTACAGCTATGCGTGTATTTTCTCATTCTCTTCTGTCATTAAGAACCTACATATAAATAAGGAATCATACTGCAAACTTCTTTTGTGACTTGTTTTGATATTCAATAAAATATTGTGTTGGTTTTCCAATTTAACAATGCACATATATAATTTCACATTAACATGTTTCATTATTTATTTAACTGTCTACATAGTGGTGAATATTTGGCTCCTTGACAAACATTAAATAGTATAAATAATACTTATAACTATATATACAATTATAACATAATATGTGCATATACTTTTGATTATATGCTATTTTGTGTAACATGATATTAAAGGTGGAAGTAGAAATCAAAATATGTCAATTTAAATACTAAGAGATATTAATAAATTGCCCTTTGGAAATCTATAATAATTTATACATCTATCAGCACTCTTTCAATATATCCTTTGCTAAACATTTCCATATATATAGTGAAATGTTTTAATATTTTACTGTTGTGGTTAATTTACCTTTTCATTGATAGTTTTAAGGTTAGATGTATTATCATAGTTGGACTATTTTTATTTCTTCAGTGAATTGCCTGCTCAGATCTTTTGTCCATGTTTATTGTAATTTTAGAATAATAATAATTATTATATTAATTCACAGAAGTATTTTATGCATTATACATACCTTTTTATGCGTGTTATAAATACTGTATTTATTATAAATCTGATGCTTGTTTCTTTTAACATTATTCACGTTAAAAGTTTCAAATCATTAATATATAACACACAAAAAGGCCAAATAATATTAGTATATTTCTTTCTAGATCTAGTTTGGTAAGGAATGTTTTCTCTACCCCAATAGTGTATAAATATTTTATTTGATATTTTTGGTTGTTTCAAGTTTAAAATTTAGAATTTTAAATTATCTGAAATTTGATTATTCGTATAGTATGAGAAGGGTTGATAGTTTTTAGTATGAAATTCCACTAGCTAGCCAATTAAACCAATATAATAGTAAAATAATCAATTCTTTTCCTTCTGATTTGAAATGCCACAATTTAATATATAAAATTTTCTATTGATGCATAGAACAATATCTGGACTCTCTCCTCCATTAATTAATTTGCTACTTCTGTAGTAGAGTCCCTCCTTAAGGAATGTGGTGGAAACCTCACCACAAGGGAAGGCAATCTGGCTATGTGTGCATAGGTGACATTCCTCATGACTCTGTAACATAAACCACCCAATCAGACTGTATGTCTGTATATCACCATGTTTGGGAGACAAAGAAGTAGAAATTGTATAAAAGGCTACACCCCACTGTGCCCGGGGCTCAGTTTTTTGGGTATGAACCCACTGAGCCCACGCCCGCACCAATGAAGTTGCTTCCTGGAAAGAAAAAGCCTCTGTGTAATGATTCTCTGTGCGAACCTCAGTCCTGTTACATTTTGGGGGGGCTCGAATCCAGCAGGGGGAGACGGTGTTTGTGGGTACAAACCTCAGGGCACCAGGAGAAGTGACCTTGCCTGGTGCCAGTGGACGGCTTAATCCACAGGAGACTAGGACGTCCCAGCGGCGCCCCAAGGCAAGGGCCCTGGATGCACAAAGGAACCCGGTGAGGCCCAGAAACCACCTCTGGGAGCGCCCCCCATCAGACTGGTAAAAACCTGGGTTCGTTTTGGTAGACCTGCCCCTAGGAGGAAGAAGGGGGGCCTGATAAGCTCCCAGAGTTGCCTGAGTAGTTCTGTAAGGAATAAGGAATGAAACCGCAACTCTAAGGCACTGGGCAGCAGGCTGGAGTTGCCCTGTGACTGTGTGTGAAACAGACAGACAGCAGAGAGGTTTCGACCTAGCCAGGGACCAAAGCGAGTCCCGATCTGCGGTTCCGTGGCCACCTCATTCGGCTTAAGGTGGCGTCAGACTTCCTCAGGAGTCTGATTGGGGTCAGGGAGTAATACTGATCCTGCCAATACTAAGAGGTGCCTGAAATGTCTCTGAGAGGAGAGCGGCCAGAAACAGATGAAGCGAGTGTTGTCCTCTCCAGATTAGTCCCTCCCTTCCCCCTTTTTCCTCTTTTGTTCATAAAAGTTGTCTGTTAGGGGGAGGAAATGGGTGGAAAGCAGAGTAAACTGATTCCACTAGAGTGTATGTTGAGGAATTTTAAAAAGGGATATTTAAGAGACTACAGTGTGAAATTAACTTCCGGAAAGCTCCAGACAGTCTATGAAATTGATCAGTAGGGATGGGCTGGCCCTCTGAGAACTCACTTGATAAGGAACTAGTTGGCTGAGTGTTCAGGGTCATTGTGGGGGTTCCACCCTGACCAATTTCCTTACATTGACCGTTGGCCAGACCTGATACTATCCCAACTGCCTTGGCTAAAACTCTGTATGGAAGAGAACTGTAAAGTTATGACGGCTCAGGCCTCAGTTTCCTCCAAATGCCAACTAAATAGTAAAAAACCCGTACTATCGGGAGAGCCTGAGGGGATCCCACCACCATATGCCCCAACATACCCCTCACTGCCTGCCACATGCATCTCCAGCCACCCTGGCTTCTGAAACCCCACCAGAGCTTTTCCCTAGGCCTGAGGCCTCACCACCTCTAGAACCACTGGCTTCTCCAGATGTGACGGACTCACCCGGACCACGGGTCCTAACCCCATAACACCCCTCCCAGAAGGAAACTAGAAGATCAGGCTAGTGGAGACAGTCCCTCTACAGCAACACCAGGGAGCCCTACAGATGCCACTGAGGGAAACTAGGAGACCTGTCTATTATGACCAGGAAGGCCAGATCTGAGGAGGCCAGCATGTTTTTGTGTCAAAACCCTTTACCACTATGGACCTCATAAATTGGAAGCACTTACTCCCTCCTAAATGGAGAAGCCCCCAGGCTATGATTGAACTAATGCAGTCCATAATTCAAATCCATAAACCTACCTGGACAGACTGCCGCCAACTCCTCCTGACCCTCTTCAACATGGAGAAGCATTGCCAAATTACTCAGGCGGCCCTAAAATGGCTAGAGGAATATGCCCCGGCTGGGCCACTAGACACCCAGGCTTATGCTTGGGCTCACTTCCCTGGGGAATACCCCAAATGGGACCCAGATGACCCAAGTGTAGATGGAGGGCTCACAAGGACTGAACAGTATCAAGAAGCCCTTCTAAATGGCAAGGACCTGAGGAGAGCCCGAGCCAGTTCTATGAGAGACTATGTGGGCATTTTGTCTCTATACCCCCTTTAATACAGAACCACTCAGTAATTAGCAGATGGTCAATGAGGCTTTTGCAGGTCAGGCTGAAGGGAACATCCAGCTCAAGCTGCAAATGCTAGAGGGTTTCACTGTCATGAATGCTAGTCAGTTGCTGGAAGTAGCAACTTAGGTGTCTGTCAACCATAACCAGGTGGCACAGAGGAAAGAATGCCAGATGATGCAGAAAAAGGCAGACGTGTTAGCTGCTGCCTTTGTGGAGTGTTTGGAATGCTCCTGGAAAGGTGCCCCACAGGGTGGGGCTGGGGCCAAAAGGGGGAATGGTGGGGAGGATCACCTTGCCCAGGACCAAAGTTGGGACAGAGTTAGCATGGTCACTGTTGTCAGAAAAGCCAGTAGAAAAATGAGTGCCTCCTGCAGCTGGGTAATTCTTAGCAGGGTCCCAAGCAGAAATAATGAGCCCATGTGGTCCAGGGCCAGTACCAACCAGCATCACGGCCTCATGGGGTCACCGAAGATGATTTTGTGGGGCTAGCTGCCATGGAGGACTATGAGGAGGACTAGGACAGACTGGGCTCTCTTTTTTTAGACCCCCAAGAGCCTATGGTCCAAATGAATGTGGAGGGTTGACCCATTGACTTCATGGTAGATACTGGGGCAAAATACTTGGTGGTGACCCAACGCTGTGGGCCCCCTTAGAGACAAGCCACCATTGTGGGGGCGACAGGAAATGAGACATGTCATCCCTTTCTGCTGCCTCAGCAATGCAGTTTAGGCGGCCATGAAGTCATCCAAGCAGTACCTCCCTGACTGCCCTGTGGCTTTAATGGGCCGTGACCTATTAGGAAAGCTGCAGGCCCAGATAACTTTCAACTCCCATGGACAAGTTGCTCTGATGCTGTGAAAGCCAGAAGCAAAGATTATGACTCTCATGATTCCCTAAAGGGAAGAATGGCATCTCTACAGTCTCATGCAGTAGCCACAATAGGGACCTGAGCTGCACTTCAGAGTACCGGGGGTGTGGGCTAAGGACAACTCACCAGGACTGGCCTGGAACATACCTCCAGTATGTTTAGTTCCAGAACTAAAGAACATACCTCCAGTGTGTTTAGTTCCAGAACTAAAACCAGGGGCAGAGCTCACCTGTCAGAGACAATACTTCATCCCCTGCAAGATACATATCAAGATCCAGAAGCACCTAGAGAGGCTCTTAAAGTATGGGATCCTCTGGCCATGTCAGTCACCTTGGAACATGCCCCTCTTACCTGTCCAAAAGCCCAACACAGACGACTATTGGCTGGTTCAGGAACTGCAAGCAGTAAACCAGGCCACCATCACCGTACACCCAGTGGTTCCGAACCCCTGTGTACTTTTGTGGCTCATCCTTGCCAAAGCCACCTTCTTCACCTGCTTGGACCTCAAAGAGGTCTTCTTCTGCATCCACCTGGCCTCCCAGTGTCAACCAATCTTCTCTTTCCAATGGGAGAGTCCTGCAAATGGTAATAATGGTCAGTTGACTTGAACCAGATTGCCTCACGGGTTCAAATACTCCCCAACATTTTCGGCACTGCATTAGCCTCTGACTAAAAAGCTTTCCCAACAGATCAGTATGGCTGTGTCCTGCTTCAGTATGTGGATGACTTGGTGCCAGCTGGGAGGTCCTGGGAGGATGGCAGGGAAGGGACTCAGCAGCTCCTTACCCTCCTCTGGGAAACTGGATACAAAGTCTCAAGGAAAAAGGCCCAAATCTGTCAAGAGAAAGGCAAATATCTTGGCTTCCACCTGTCCCAAGGGGCAGAGCCAACTCGGCCCAGAGAAGAAGCAGGCTGTTTGTTCGATCCTGGTCCTGTCAACCCGACACCAGATTTCTCCTGGCCACAGGTTTCTGTAGAACCTGGATACATGACTTTTCAGTCCTGGGAAAACCCCTCAATGAGGCTACAAAGGTGGGGAGAGAGGGAACCCCTGATATGGGAATCAGTACAGCAAAAGGCCTTTGAGGAAATAAAGCAAGCCCTCACTAATGCACCTGGTTTGGGGCTCCCAGACGTGACCAAGCCTTTCTTTCTGTATGTCCATGAGTGCACTGGCATTGCAATGGGAGTCCTAACCCAGATGTTGGGGCCATGGCATCAACCAGTGGCATATCTCTCCAAGCAGCTTGACTTTGTTGCCCAAGGCTGACCACCTTGCCTATAGGCATTTGCAGCCACAGCCCTCTTAGTGTCTGAGGCTGGCAGGTTAACTGTGGGACAAGTATTGACAGTCTGAGTGCTACATTCAGTATTGAAATTAATAGAAAACAAGGGACAATACTGACTAACCAATGCCAGGATAGTCAGGTATCAGGGAATGCTATGTGAGAACCATGCATTCACCTAGAAGTAGTGCAGACTCTAAACCCTGCAATCCTACTGCCTGTCTGGCCAGTCAACCAGATCATGACTGCATCAAAGTCATGGATGAGGTGTTCTCCAGCCGACCAGACTTGAGGGACCAGGCCCTCAAGGACACCTATGCTGAGTATTTCACTGACAGTAGCAGTTTTATAAAAAAGGGAGGGGGGATCATGGTGCTAACCTGAGCCCTCCACCTGGTGGCAGGGGTACGTGTTAATATATACACAGACTAAGTATGCCTTCACCACCCTCCATGTACATGGGGCTTTATACAAAGAGAAGGGTCTAATAACTAAACTCAGGAGAAAAAGATATAAGGTATGGTAAGGAAATCCTTGAACTCTTAGATGCTGTGTGGGCCTCTAAAAGAGTGGCAGTCATGCATTGTCGGGGACATCAAAGGGGAGACACCACGATTGCACCGGGAAACTGTAAGGCAGACCAAGAGGCAAAACTTGCAGCCTCCAATGGGACAGTGGAATCAGCGGCTTTAGCCTCCACATGGTTCCCTAGTCCACTGGCAGAATGGGACCCTAATCACCCACAACATGAGAGCACCTGGTTTAAGACTGAAACATGGAAGCTACTTCCCAGGTGGATGGTGGAAATGAAGACAGCTGATTGGCAATTCCTGAGGCCCTGGCTCCAGCTTTCGTCAAACAGTTCCATCAGGAAATCCCCATTGGCCAGACAGCTCTCGAGACTACATTGAGCTGACATTTCTACATCCCTTGACTCTCTGGCATAACCCAAGCAGTATGTGAGCAATGTGAAATGTGTGCCTGGAATAACCCACGTCAGAGACCCAAGGCCACCCCTTGGGTGCAGAGTGTCAGGGGAGCCCCATTTGAAAATATGATGGTGGACTTCACTGAGCTTCCCCGGGTCCAAGGCTGTAAATATCTGTTGGTCTTTGAGTTCACTTTCTCAGGATGGGCAGAAGCTTTCCCTGCCCTCCCAGAAAAGGCACAAGAAGTGGCTCGACTTCTTCTAAAAGAAATCATTCCTTGATTTGGGATCCCTATCACTATGGGATCAGATAACAGGCCAGTGTTCATGGCTGAGGTTGTACAGCTGGTGGCAAAGGGCTTAAAGATCACCTGGAACTTACACAAGGCATACTGACCCCAGAGCTCCGGGGTGGTGGAACAAATGAATTGAACCCTGAAGCTGAGAGTAAGTTAACTATGTCATGAAACCCACCTACACTGAGGTGTTGCCAATTGCCTTGTTAAAATTCAGGTGTAGCCCCACTAAGCAGATGGGGTTCGCCCCTTATGAAATCCTTTATGGGTGCCCTCCCCCCATCATCAAGGGCATAATGGGGACCTAAATGAGATAGGCAGTCTAACCCTAAGGCAACAGATGCGGGCCCTTGACTCTACACTACCTTATACCACTGGGTTAGGGAGCCATTACCTGTGAGTCTGACCACAGATGCTCACCCCTTTAAACCAGGAGATGCTATATGGATGAAGGAATGGAATGTCCAACTCCTAAAGCCCCTCTGGAGGGGCCTGTTCCCTGTCATTTTGTCCATCCCTACTGCAGTAAAGGTGGCCGAGTTGGGTCCCTGGGTTCACCACAGCAGAGTGAAGCTGGCATCTTGAAACGGGGGGTGCATTCCTGATCTATCAAGGCCATGCAAGTTGACCATATGGAAGAAGCAATCTGCAAGTCCAGAGGCTCTGGGAGACTGCAGCCCTTCTTTAGTCACTCCAGAAGCTGATATGCATAGCAGAAGCTTGAGGAATCAACAGTCTGGTGGAACAAATAGACTGTCCTTATTTTCTATATCTGTTTCTTTACTGTGATGCACTGTCACCCCTTGTTTCTCACTATTATTGTGATTCTTGCTCTACTCTTTGCCACAGAACTGGCTGAGGCCACCCCGGCTGGCTAGAAGTGTGGTGAGAGGTTTCTGTTAGCAGAAACCTCTGGATAGGATGCTTCTTTGTGGTATTGTTTGCTTCTAATCCGGACCCCTTCTGTAGACCGAGATTTCTCATCATGTGACCCATGTATTCACATAACCAGGTCAGGCCAGGGAGTCACTTGGACCTTACTATGCCATACCCACTTCCTATGCCAGGGAGAAGTCCTGGGGACCTGCAGGCACAATAAGACCACCTATTCTATCTGCCAACAGGAGAGTCAATGCACTTGTTTTGACCCACAGTAGTCCCCAACTGAGGAATAGTTGGAAGTCTGACACTTCCAGGAGGGGTGGAATTAATCAGCTAAACCCAGGTTACTAATCCCCACCTGCCAGTACTGGTACTTTTTGACATGTGTGCAGCCATTAACAAAAACCCTTTGTTGGTTCACAATTGAGGAGATCTACCATGGGAATAAGATTATAGGCTCAATGACAAGTATATGTGTGAACAGGCCCCATCCCCATCCACATATAATGGTGATCGCTTGGCTTATGGCCCCATTGGAGCTGTGTCTCGTGGGCCACTTGGAAAGGTAAAGATAAGACGGCACTCCTCCAAAAGGGGGCTGCAACCTCCAGCTGTAAATTAGGAGCCTGTAACCTCATTAATTTCACTGTCTTTAATCTAGGAGACCCCAAATGGGAAAACATCCTCAGAATTGGTATGTATATGAGGAAATAGAAAGTAGCCCTCCCCCCATCTCCACCACAAGAAACCTGTTCCTTACCTTAGCAGAAACTATAGCCCAGACCCTAAAGATCTCTTCTTGCTATGTGTGCAGGGGAACCAACATGGGGGATCAATGGCCATAGGAGGCTAGAGAATTAGATTCCCATGAATCTTGTAATGGAACAGAATACCCCAGTCCTACTACCAGGATTTGGCTCCTCAGAGCCTCAATTATTAGCAAAACTGCCTTGCTCAGTGGGAAGTAAAATTCACTGTCTCTGTTAGAACCTTAATGTGCCTAGGGCAAAGATTTTATAACTCAACCGCCTAGGAAACCCAATGGTGGGGGGTCCCCAGATCACCTTGAGCCAGATCCCCCACCCCTTGTCTAACTTCTCTCATCTCTGAGAGACCTGGGAAAATGTCAGTGCAGTCATCGAATGGCCAGCCCCAGGATATACTGGATATGTGGAAGAACAGCCTATACAGTACTTCCCTCAGGGCTGGTTGGGGTAATGTGTGCTAGGAACTATTCATCCATCTTTCTTCCTGCTCCCACTTGCCAGAGGAGAACATTTGAGAGTCCAAGTGTAAAGGGACAGGGAGACTCAGAGGAAATGGCATGCCCTACAAATTGGCAATTGGAAAGATGATGAATGGCCTCCTGAGCATACAATCCAATAATATGGCCCTGCTACCTGGGAAGAGGATGGGTCCTGGGGCTACCGCACTCCCACTTACATGCTAAACCACATAATCAGACTGCAAACAGTTGTAGAAATTATAACCAATGAAACTGCCAGAACTCTTAACTTACTAGCCAAGCAGCAAACCACAATGTGCAATGCTGTCTATCAAAATCACTTGGCCTTAGATTACTTGCTTGCTTCTGAGGCAGGAGTTTGTGGAATGTTTAACCTGAGCAACTGCTGCCTACAGATAGATGATGAAGGAAGAGTCATAGAGGAGATCACAGATCAAATGAGAAAGGTTGCTCCTGTCCCAGGCCAGACCTGGAAAGGTTGGGACCCCAGGGAGTTATTTGGAGGATGGTTTTCAAGGGTGGTTATTTCTGGAGGGATTCAAAACCTTCATGGGAATTATCCTCTTGATTTTAGGAGCTTGTTTAATCCTATCTTGCCTAGCTCCCCTGGTTATACCATCTGTCTCCAGCCTCACTGAGGCAATGGTCGAAAGAAAAACAGCCATGGATGTGATGATGTTATGGAAATATAAACCTCAAAACCAAGATGATGCTCTTGGACCCAAAAGAGGAGGGTCTGAGCAACAAAGGAGGGAATGTAGTAGAGGTCCTCCCTAAGGAATGTGGTGAAAACCTCAAGACAAAGGAGGGCAACCAGGCTAGGCGTGCATTCATGACATTCCTCAGGACTCTGTAACTTAAATCACCCAATCAGACTGTATGTCTGTATGTTACCATGTTTGGGAGACAAAGAAGTAGAAATTATACAAGAGGCTATACCCTGCTGCACTTGGGGCTCAGTTTTTCAGGTATGAACCACTGAGTCCATGCTGGCACAACTAAAGTTACTACCTGGAAAGAAAAGCCTTGATGTCACAGCTCTGTGTAAACCTCGGTCCCACTATACTTCCACTTCCAGTGTTCCAGTGGAACTCTACCAGTGTTTCTGAATGTGTATATTGATAAAGGGAAGTCATTTCTCCTCTCATTGTTCTTCCTATAGATTCCTATTATGAATAGGTTATTAATTGTCTTATAATTTCTATTTTTTATTACATTATTGCAGAAATACAAGAAGCCAAATAGCATTTCAAATTCAGCATTCAAATTCTCTTAAAAACCCTTTTCACTATCATTAGAATTGAATTATAAACAACAAAGTGTTTAAACATAAGTTTATTTTCAGTTTTGTGAATGGAAATATTTTTGGTATTCACCATTTTCTGCCTTAGGGAAGGATTGTTTTTTTCTCCAACTGCTATATTAGTAACAAATTTGAACAGTAATGTCTTTTTAATTGATATTCTTGTATTTGTTTAATTTAGACGTATTAAACAAAACTCTTCAGAGTAAATGGTAGGCTTTCCATTTAAACAAATAATTTCTAAGTGAATGTTTTCTACAATGTGGGACACAGAACAGAACACTAGATATGGAAGGTTTTTATCAAAATGGAGTTCCAGGGCTCTGGAATGTTGGTAAATTCCACAAAACATATCTCTTCTAAGTCTGGTGACATCAACTAGCATATTAAAAGTTTGGTAATTCTTGCAAGAAAGTAATCACTTCTCACTTCTCACTTATCAAACTTATGTAAGCACTGATTTTTCTTCTTTTCTTTATCTTTTCAACCTTTCCCATCTTCCTTTCTCCCTTTCTTCTTCCCTTTCTCCTTTTCTTCCTCCCTCCCTTTTTTCTTCCCTCCTCCCTCCCTTTCTTTCTTTCTTTCTTTCTTTCTTTCTTTCTTTCTTTCTTCCTTTCTTTCTTTCCATGATCCTTATTAGAATATTTTAAAATAGAATTGTGCCAAATCCACTTGGGAAATGTTTTCCAAAACTCAAGCAAAAGTTAAAGCTCTATTAATATCCGATTAAGTGTGAAAAATGTGATTACCATCTTTTTGAGAGTAGTTACATTCCTTAACCATGGTATCTTAATTATTTATAAAATCACTGCACAAAAATTAAGCTCTCTGGGAGTAAAGACTGTTTCCTGTTTTGCTCTTCACTTGATCCCCAGCATCTACCACAATGCCTGACACTTAAGAAACAATAAAACATGGTGTTAGGGAAAAATCTGTTTTATGATGGCCAACAGGATAAGAGAATTTCAGTCCCTGCCTGGAGACTTCCCTTCCTGGTTCTTGTTCCCACCCTGCTTGCCTCAGGGGTCAAATTACTACTAATGAGGGATGTGGAAGTAACAGACTATAAAATGTCCCCTCTGTTGATGCTCTGGTCTCAGACCTCTGGAGAATGATCTCCTCTGAGCCCACGCATATAAAATAAACCTCCTGCCTTCCATGATCTCCGAGTGCCGCTTGGTTCTTCTGCCGGGTGATCCAGACCAGTTTCCGTAACAGTGGCAGATTGAGTAAAAGGATAAATGACTAAATAAATCACAGAATCATTGATTCTTAAAAATGATAAAATTAGAATTTATGAAAAACTATATAAAAATATATTTAGCTGTATTTGATGAAACAGTTCAACCAAAAATTAGAAAACTTATATTTTGATATCATAATGTGCATTATAATTTGTAAACTTTTTTTAGCTTAACAATGTTGCTATGGTCTGAATGTTTGTGTGCCCTCGAAATTGACGTGTTCAAATCTTAATGCACAATATGATGCGTATTAGGAGGTAGAGTCTTTGGGAGATGGCTATGTAACCCAACTAACATGAGTTTGCTCCTTGGTGAGTTACAGATAGAGACTACATCAAGTGGAGTTGTCACACAAAGGAAACTATTTACAGCAAATAAGGAGATCATGGAGAATTAATTCAAAACCAGACTTCCCCAGTGGGGATGAGTTAGTCTCTTTTATTTATGGTTAGGATGAATATTCAGAAAGGCGAACTTTGTGATCACAAGTAAAGGGAGGCATAAGGTTGCACAGGTATTATAGGAGCATCTGATGTTATGTTAATGAAGCTTTTACTCCTCCAAAGGTGGAGACTTTAACATTCCAATGAAGCAGAGTTAACTGTGGGACAAGAAGAGGTAACTGTGGGACAACTAAGGGCAGCTTCAAGAGCCAGTATAAACTAGATGGGGTCAGGGCCCCTGGGTGGCTCTGTAGGTTAAGCATCCAGACTCTTGGTTTTGGCTCAGGTCATGACCTCACAGTTTCAGGAGTTTGAGCCCATATTAGGTTCCAGGCTGGCAGTACAGAGCCTGCTTAGGATTCTCTTCCTTTCCTTCTCTCTCTGACCCACCCCAACTCATGCTGTATCTGTCTCTCTCAAAATAAATAAAATTTGTTATAAAATAAAATAAAATAACATGACATGACATAACATAACATAACATAACATAACATAACATAACATAACATAACATAAAATTTAACTGGATAAGGTCTCGGGCTCCTTATCTTGGGTAAGGAATGTTGAGCCTTGCTTGCCTTTGAAACTGTGCTGGGAGTTTTCAGGCTGATTCATCATCTCTGATAAGGGTTATTTCCCGGCCTGGTATTAACTGTTAGTTTTTGCATTCCCTTTTTTCCCCTTAAAGTCCTTTTGCATTTAAGTGCTGCAAGAAGTGTGCTAGGGCAAGTACAGCTGGTAAGGCATAGGATCACAGAAAATAGGTGGGGCTTACAATGACTTTTACCTCTAACTCTTTATGCTTACATGTAGGTCTGAGAGTGGAGCCCTCACGAATGGGATTAGAGCTTCCTAGCTCTTTTGATCATGTTTTAATACAATGAGCCTGAGTGAGACTTGGAGGAGGATCCTCATCAGACTATGTTGGTGTTTCAGGATTTTTTACCACAAGACCTGGGGTTCATTGTTGCAGCTTTGAAGAATGAAGAGGTAGACACAAAATGAGCAGCAGGCAAAAGTTTATTAGAATATAAGGTTAGAAAGGAAGAATAGTAGGAAAGCTCTCTTTACAGAGAAGACACATTCGAAAGTGAATGCCTGAGGGCTATAGGGGAGGGTCCTTGTTTTATAAGGTTCTGGTCAGCCCTCCCCCTTCCCTTCTCCCTTGTTCCTTGTCAGGTTCTACTCTTATTGGCTTGATAGCTCTAGGTACTGGGTTGTCCATTCCTGATGGACTCATTTCCATTTATGAGGGTTGGTCTATGGCCATATTTAGGTCTTTTGTCAAATTCCTGAGGGGAAACTGAAGGGGAGTAGGTACCTTCTGTCACATTTTTAAGAGGAACCTTACGCCTGAGGGGGTTTGCTGTGGTCAGACACTCCCAGCATTGTTCCAAAATAGGTGTTTTTCCCCACCCAGGGACTCAGGCCCTAATCTTTCCCTCTCTGCCTACTGAATCCTATTTTGTCCTATCATACTGGTACCCTGAAATCAGACTTTTAGCCTCCAGAATTGTGACAAATACATTTCTATCATTGACAAACCACTGGATCTATTGTATTTTATTATAAAAGTCCAAACAGACTAAGACAAATGTTCCATAAACATTTTCCAACTATTTAAATAATTATCTACATAATTTTACACAGTTCAAACAATATTGAAAATTAGGAATTTATGGGGTGCCTGGGTGGCTCAGCTGGTTAAGCCTCTGACTCTTGATTTCAGCTCAGGTCACAATCTCACAATTCGTAAGATAGAGCCCCAAGTCATTGGGGCTCTGCACTCACAGCGTGGAGATTGCTTGGGATTCTCGCTCTCCTTCTCTCTCTGCCCCTCCCTTGGTCATGCTCTCTGTCTCTCAAAAGTAAATAAATAAACTTTAAAAAAATCAGGAATTTATAATAGTTTAAGTAGTCTTCCATTACTGAGCAGATGGCTTGTTTCTCATTTGTTATCATAATAAATACTGCTGGAGTGAACATCCTGTTCATAAAGAATATTTACAAACCTATCATTATTTCCTTTAAAATTATAAATGGAAATGCTACTCAAAGTGTATGAATATTTTAGAAGCTTTGTTACATGCTGTCAAATTCATTTCTAGAAGGATTGTGGACCAAGTTATCACCAGCTAACACCAAAAGAGTGAGTTTTACTGAACTAACATCAAAAGATAGAATTGATTTTATTCTCTGTCATTTTGATAGAAAATTGGCATTTGCCACTATTTCAATTTATATTTTGTGTACTTACTAATATACAAAAGTCTTCTTATGTTAAGTTTAAATCTTTATATATTGCTAGTATTCCTGACTTTGATATAACTATTTCTAATTTTTAAAAATTTAAAAATTTAAAAATACTAATTTTAAAATTTGTATCATTTTCTTAGGATATTTGTATATTGTTATATATTGTGACAATAACCTCTCATATATTATGCACTTAAAATTTTTTATTAATATTATTTTATTTGTGGCGCTTTCTGGTATACGGAATTACATGATTTATGAAGCAAACCTCTCCATGTCCTCTTTTGTGCTCTTTTCTCCTTGCTGTTATGTTTAGAAAAGGATATCTGATTGACCTAGGTTTTCTAGTTTTTGTGTGAATCCCTATGTTACGTGTTTCTCTTTAGTCCATCTAAATTTAATTCTAGCTGCTGTTGTAAAATAATGATATTATTTGATTATATTTCACATAGATACATTTATTCAGAATTCCTGTTCAATAATTCATCTTTAACCACTAACCTGTAACATCATTCCTATCATTATTTTTCTAAAACTGATGTGTAGATACACATTCTGGGGTCTGTTTTTAATTCTTTCATTTTACCTATCTACTTTGATACATGTATAACGCCTCTTATGATAAGTTTATGTGTATATGCCTTTGTATGTTCCAAATTCCTCTTCGTTACCTTAATAGTATTTCTTACATATTTATCATTTCATTTATTTAGCTCAGTGTAAATCAGTACCAGTAGATCAATTTTTTAACATATACTACTTTTTTCAAGGTGAGTGTTACTTAAGTTCTTTGAAATCATCTTGTATATGAAAATATAGTTTTCTTCATATTATCTGTTATTTCATTTTCTCCTTATTTATTAAGTTCATATTTTTAAATTATCTTAGTATGTTATTTCAGAACCGTGACTATTCCTTCTCAAATGATAGTCTACGACAAGGAAGGTAGGTAGGAAACAATTCTGAAACAAAACTTCTATAACAAGAAAACTCTAATGCTGATTATTTACTTTCTTTCATTTCAAACTCCTTCATTTTCCTGTGCTGGATGCTAGAGCATTTAACTGGATTTCAATGTTCACTGAGTATATGAAAAACAATAATAAAAACTCAGATTCTACATTGGCAAGTGAGCCAGTTGTACTGCTTATCTTTCACGTTAATGAGATTCCACTAACCTCTGAGTATTCTTTCAAATTATGACTCAGGAGATACCATCTGCTCTCATCCAGTCAGTCTTGTCATTTTACCACCCACAAAAATATATACCTCCACTGCTATCAACAAAAAATTCTCTAAGCTTTTGCCTTTTTAGTCTTCCTTTTCTGTTTTAAATTATAATTTTCAAGCAAAGACTTATAAGCCCCAGACTATGTTGTTCGTAGTTCATGGCCTTTCATTCTAGGATTTATTCTTCGTGTTTAACTAGTACAACCTTTATTATGAGATTATATCTTGTTCTTGTGCACTAATTTTCCATAGCAAATGACCCTGGAATTTGTTCTTAAATCCCTGAGATTTGTGATTTCCTTATATCCCCTAGAAATAAAAAATTTGCATCTGTTATTAAGTGAGGGCTTTAGCTAATAAATTTCTTAATTAAGAAAAGGTCACAATTCATTAATTATCTAGTCATAATGTGAGAAACAATACAACATATTGAATCCTGTCATTTTTAGTATAATTCTTTCCTTAAAAAAAGTGATTTTAAAAGCACTTATTTATCAGAAGCTTCATTATTGAATGTAAAGGATAATGTAACTTCCAAAAATGTTACCACACTTCCAGGGTATAGCTTACACACTGGGAACATTCTTTTTCATTTCTCTGATGATTTCAGTAGATAATAAAGCAGAACAACTTCCATCAAAATATAACACTGTGTCCTTGATATAACAAAAACAACAACAATGAAAGAAAACTATCACTTTTCAAAATGGTAAATTGGCTTTTAAATATATTTTTTAAAATTCACTGAAGTCTCTAAAGTGGACAGGAATAAGATAAACAATGACCTGTAGGGGGAAAATCAAAGACTGACAGACACCACTGCTCCTAACAGGTGCTGCTGCTGTTAACAAACCACCTGTATCCATCAAAAGTTGATTCACAAAGATTGAAGACGAGGTCTCAACCCTGATTGAAATGAAATGTCAGCAAGGATAAGAGAAGAAAGATGGAGATCGTATTAAAAAGAGAAACTATGTTCAGAAATAAGCTTTGGGACATACAAGAATCTAAAATGGCATCTATATCCAGCAGAGCAAATTCATGGGGTCTAGAAAACTAGGTTAGTTTGTCTTTTTGAAGCACTTGTTGAATTCAGAGTTGAATCTGAACATAAATGGATTTAAAAGAGAATCCTTTTTATTGATTTCCAAGGTAAGATGACATATGAGGAAGAGAAGTAGAAAGGAATAAAAATTGCTAAGGCTGTAAAAGCTTGTTATTTTCTTTCTTTCTCAAAGTTTTCAGTATAAGTATAAATTATATACATTAATCTACTTTAAGAAGTTGTTTGCAGTATGCCATCCTGAGAAAATTGGCCATTAATTTCCTTGATTTTCTTCATATCAACTCCTGCCTTATTCTGCACACCAGAGACTATAAAATGACTAGGAGTTCAGACTCCCACTGACACCCCAATTTGGACACAAGGACAAGAGATTTAGATTTTTAAGGAGGCAGTGGGGGATGCTGAAAAAAACATTGCATTAGTCCTGAAAGTGTAGGTTTTCATTTCAACTATGACAATTCAAGCAGTGTGATCTTGAAAAATCTCACTCTCTGTGAACCTCACTTTTCTCAGTTATAAAATGGGGAGAATAATTCCTAATGTTTCCCTGATTAACTCCAAATATTGGATTCAATTTTTAAATTATGTGGGAATGTGAAGCACAGTACAAATTTGGCATTTTACTATTTTGGAATGTACAATTTTAAAAGTCTATCATCTCACTGTCTCTCATGTAATCAACCTTCTTTCAATCTCACCTTGTAAACCGTCCTCAGAGATCACTTCCTGGTGTGTAATACCATACCAACCTCACCGCTCAGCTCAACTCCAATTAGGGTACATGACAATTCTTTCTCCTCTATATCATTATCTTCACAGTTCTTTTACAATGATATATTTTCCCTTAAATTTTCTTAGATACCTATATCCTTTGTTGAATTAACTGGTACTGCTTTTTTAAATATCCAAACCAAATTCCTCAGAGTATTGTTCAATTGAATTCATTTTTTAATTCATTTTCTCTCTTACACTCATTCATTCATAGCTTATAGTCTCCATCATAAAAATAACAGTCAACATAATGAGGGTAAAAATCAAATACCCTACTGTATGAACAAAATATTATCTTTTCTATCAGTTCTATGCCAAAAATGCCCAAAGAAGAATCATAGAGTATATTCATGGAATTTACCTCTGTGAATTCAAAAACAAATTCGCACTAAATGAAAGTAAAAGGAAACGATACAGTTAGCTCAAGGGATAATTTAAAACATCAACTGATTAATATTCAAAAGTTAGGACACTTTCTTAAAGCACAATTTGTCATAAAATCCATCCTTCTAATGTTTAAATTTAGAATTAAATTAAAAGAAATATAATTTCACATTTTAGAATATTACTGGAAAATGAAAATATTCTCCAATGCTCATATGGAAGGTGTTGAGAACTAAGTTAGGAAATTTCCTACTTAAACCTCAATTTTATTAGTTAAAAATGATACAATTATTTTTCCAACATACTATGTATGATGCTATTGTTTAGAATTTTTTTAGAAAGATGTGAATATAAACAGACCATTAAAATAATAAAAGCTAACAATTTTTATGTATTATCATGTCTCAGAAACTGTTCTACTTTTCTTCATATTATCTTAAGTCTTATAAAGTTCCCTAAACTTCATTATCATTATTTTATATATATATATATATATATATATATATATATATATATATATCCAAGCTAGCCAACAAATACACATGTATGTATGTATGCATGTATGTATGTTTGAATCTAAGTTGGATGAATAAATACATACCTTACATTACTTAAAGAAATTAATGATAATCAAATCTTTGACATTAAAAGATGATGTCATCCATGTTCTCATTGTCCAGAAAATTTTTCAAAATGCCTTTGTTTCTTCATTGGCAATACTATGACTATAGCTCCTCAAAATTACTTTTAAGGTTTAAGATGGCCCCGTTAGTAGATAAAAATTATATCCAGATTCTGTGGACAGCAACTATGCCTACAGAGATTAAGCATGGGCTGTAAATTGTGTGGAGGCGAACACTAGCTCCTTATAGGATTACACTGTATACACCAAAGGAAATAATATATCAACGCTAAGACAATGAGGCACAATTACATACACTATTGAACATAATAAAATGTTAGCTCTCCTTATCAGTTCCATACCAGGAGACCCAAACAAAAAGTAATAAAAGATAATAATGTCAAGTTGAAACAACGTGAGCTCATGGGAATGTAACATAAACTCCACCTTATTGTGTCCCGGTGCCCATGGGCTGGACATTGGGGTGAGTTACAAAGAAATGATGAGATCAGTAAGTTACCATGACACCAAGAGCTGATGGTACTAGAGAAATATCACAATTTTTAAAATATAAACACAAAATCAATAAACATGTAGCATTATTTATACTAGAGTGTTCCTTTGGAAAATTTGATTCCCTTTTCTCCAATACGAACTTTTGGGTCTTAAGTGATTCCTAGAAGTGCATGCCCACTACAAAGGGTCATCTTTAATGTTATTCTTTCCTCAACAATATTAAAATAATATTACAACCATAATAAATATAGATCATCATCAGAAACCTTGAACATCCAATTGCCATTTCCTTCAAATTTAAATAAAAGAAAAACTTTTATAAGTTATCCTTTTTTTCCTCTCCCAAAAGCCTGAAAACAGTATTTGAAAAGAAGGTGGGTTAAGATGGTATTATTTCAGTGAATGTATCATTAAATTAACAATTACTCTGACCATCATCCAAATTCATCCAGCACCCACATTATGCTGCTGTGTGCTACATAAATACACACCCACTACCTCATGGGGCTTTTCTTTGTAATGACAACAAGTGCTCTGTGTGTGTTTCTGTAGACAAGTAAAAAAAAAAGAATGCAATCAATAATACATTCCAAACTATGTTTTTTTAAAAAAAAAAAAAGCACTTCAGTGGTCCCTAGGAAAGGCTATTTTACTGTATTTTGAGAAAATGCCCCTTAATCTCAAAATTTACCCAAATCTCTCTTCTATGTTTGTGGCCTTCAGAGAAGTGAATGCATAAGAGAACAGTTATATATATGATCCACTGGGAAGCAGGAAAGTATAACTGCTCTCATAATCATTTCCTACCAAAGGAAGGAAATTAAACTTTGCTAATATTCAACATATGGACCATAGCTATTGTCTTTTTAAATTCCATCTATCAAGCGGTCACACATTATAAAATAGGTTATTTATGCTGAAAAAAAGTTTAGTTTTACAGCAGCCACGCACTTAAAACCTCACCATCCACTTTCAGTATATAGCAATTTATTGCAGTTTATGCATTCCAAGTTAAGGAATTTTCAGATTATTCTATTTAATTTTAACCAAACTAACAGTCACAAAAATTGATAAACATCTTAAAAGCTTCCTACCCCTCCTCCTGAAACTCAGATTGAGATAAGACCAATTATGCAAGCATCAGCTCACAAGAAAATGACAGCACTGACAGTCATTTACATTTTCAGGTGAAAATGATTACAACTTAATCAGATATAAAATGAAGCTGTTCACAGAATTCAGAAAACTATTATCTAGAACACTATTTGAAGTAGGGATTTTTGTCCACTGTATTTAATAAGAATATTATATTTGAAATTCTTTTATTGCATTATTTTTAGTTCAGTTATTTTGCAAAGAATTCACTGCAATAATTGCACTGTTATTGATGTGCCTAATTGTATAAAGTCGACACCTTTAAAATGTAGTTAAATCTTCATCATAATTTGCTAAACGATAAGGATTGACTAAGAAACTACTTTTTTCAAAAATAAACTTTAAAAAAAGAAGAAAAAAGAAACTACTTTTTTTCCACATAGACATTTACAGTTATCCAGGAGGAAGAGAAAATGGGTTATACAACTTAAAGATAGATTACACATTGTTCCTTTATGAAAAAGGAAAGACATTCAAATTTATTGACCTATCATTACTATTTTGATAGACACTAATAAGGTAGAATATTATCAACAGTATAACACCTATCAGTTCTTGAAAAAAAGCACATATAATCTGCATATCTAAGAAAAATGGAACATTTTAACAGAGTCAGAAGGTAAATGCTCTTGGAAAGAAATGTGTGCCATTTAAAAAGTATTTAGAAAATAGATACTATTTGGAAATGTTTCCTTTGTTATGTCATTTGGTTGTTGGTAATGACATATGTGCACCACCCATTTAAAAACTTGTATCTGTACACTTAAAAAACAGACAAAAACTTTAAAATAGAAGTTTCTAACTTGTTAAAAAAAATCTTCCAAAAACTATCAGTTTGTAAAAAAATATACAAAAATTTGAGACATTGTGATTAGTTTGAAAGAACAGCTGATTTGTAACAAGTTTTGTATAAGTTTTCAATGAAACTAAAAGAAAAAATGAATTCTTGTGAAATTTCTACCAAAATAAACCTTAGTGAATGTAATTTGAAAGTGACTCAAGATAAAATCTGAACAACCACTGATATGATTCTTCTATTTGATCTTATATTTTGAGTTATCTTTATAGCATTAAGAAATATTCAAGGGTGCCTGAGTGTCTCAGTCGGTTAAGCATCCAACTTCAACTCAGGTCATGATCTTGTGGTTTGTGCGTTCGAGCCCTACATCGGGCTCTGTGCTGACAGCTCAGAGCCTGGAGGCTGCTTCAGATTCTATGTCTTCCTCTCTCATTATTGCCCCTTGCCCATCTAGCCCATTCACCCACCCAACACCCCTCTAGCAACCTTCAGTTTTTTCTCTGTATTTAAGATTCTCTTACGGTTTATCTCCCTCTCTGTTTTTATGTTATTTTTGCTTCCCTTCCTTTATGTTCATCTGTTTTGTATCTTAAATTCCACATATGAATGAAATCATATATTTGTCTTTCTCTGACTTATTTCGCTTAGCATAGAGTGTATTACTCTAATTCCACTTACACTGTTGCAAATGGTAAGATTTCATTCTTTTTGATCACCGAGTAATATTCCATTGTATATATGTATCACATATTCTTTATTCATTTATCAGACGATGGACATTTAGGCTCTTTCTATACTTTGGCTATTGTCAATAGTGCTGCTATAAACATTGGGGTACATGTACCCCTTCGAATCAGCACTCCTGTATCATTTGGATAAATACATAGTAGTGCAATTGCTGGGTGGTAGGATAGTTCTATTTTAAATTTTTGAGGAAACTCCATACTATTTTCCAGAGTGGCTGAACCAGTTTGCATTCCCACCAGCAGTGCAAAAGGGTTCCTCTTTCTCCACATCCTCACCAACATCTGCTGTTGCCTGAGTTGTTAATTTTAGCCATTCTGACAGGTGTGAGGTGGTATCTCATTGTAGTTTTGATTTGTATTTCCCTGAAAATGAATGATGTTGAGCATTTTTTCACGTGTTTGTTAGCCATCTGGATGTCTTTTGAAAAGTACCTATTCATGTCTTTTGCCCATTTCTTCACTGGAGACAGACTAATCTTTATAATACTGAGATTATTAAATGGGATTTTTAAAAGAAAGAGCAAATAGGATGGTAGGGTAAGAGAAAGACCAATTTGAGCAGAGTGGAAACAAAAGCAGAGTTCAAAAGTTCAGTGATTCAAGACAAATGAAACTCACAGGTTGAAATTAGAAACTGAATAGAAGAAAATTTCACAAAAAATAGGACAATAACATTATCTAAAGCATTGTTTCATTTAATTGTAATGACTCAATAGACATGTAGCCCAATAATATCTCCATCTTACATTTAAGGAAATAGAAGTGTCTAGAGACAACAAGTAAATGATATACAGTCACCAGGAAAAAAGTTCTTATTAGAAAATTGATGCCCTGGAGCACTTGGGTGGCTTAGTCAGTTAAGCATCCCACTTCAGCTCAGGTCATGATCTCACGATTTGTGAGTTCAAGTCCCATGTCAGGCTCTGTGCTGACAGCTCAGAGCCTGGAGCCTGCTTTGGATTCTGTGTCTCTTTCTCTCTCTGCCCCTCTGCCACTCATGCTCCATCTCTGTCTCTCTCTTAAAAATAAGTAAACATTAAAAAATTAAAAAAAAAAAGAAAATTGATGCCCTATATTTGGACATTTTGGCTTCAGAAAAATAGTCAATTAACTACATAAAGTTTAAACTTCAACCATTTTAAATAAACGAACTATACAAAATGTGTCACCCAGTAAGCACTCAGTGTTAAATTAATGGTGTTAAGATACATACATAAGTAAAATGCTTACTAAATCTGATTAAATATAAATAAAATAAAATGAAAAAATTATAGAAGATGTAAAATATTAAATAATCTATTCTGATCTTTTTTGGTATGCTAATAAAGATTTTTTGAAAGATTTTTCTGAAATGTCTGCTAATAACTTCTGTATACATACATTAGTGAGAATCACTTTAAAGGAAAAATGGCCTGCCCTCTTTTAGTACCATGTTTATTATTTTTTTATACGAAGAAAGTCACATACAAAAAAATCTCCACCTTTAGAAAGCCATAGTGAATTGCATCTTATTAATAATTGGTTTCCATATAATAGGCCAAAGAAGTCTAAGATCATTTATTTATTTTTAATTAAAAAGCAAATTGACTGAACATAATTGAACTTTGAAAATACACTTAAATCTGATTTTGATTAGTGAAATCTTTCTCATCAATAATTTAACTACTAAATTGATAAATCCCAAAGCATTTCTTTAAAAATCTCATTAGCATGCCTACATTCTCTTTCCCCTGTAACTCCTGTTTAATTATAGCTAAGTCTTTATTCAGATGCAACCCCAGAGAAAATTTTTAAAAAGTAGTTCTCTAGCAGAGATAAGATCTAACTAAAGGTCACATGAAATTGTACAGGAAGCCTAGGGGATGCTAGTGGTGATTTTAGACAGCAATGGGTGGGGAAGTGCTTCTTCCCAGGTTAGTGAGTGTCCAGAATATGTCATGCTGGTTGAACTTGCATACGCTTTCTTCTTCAGGAAATAAATTTAATATTGACTGCCAATCAATTAAGAACTTCTTTTTCTCACTTTCTCTGTCAAATTATGGTTTTAATTGCTTCTTATAATTCATTATATAAAATATAATGTATCCTGTTGTAGTCCTGTACATTTTTTTCTAGGGATCTTTATTTTTATTAAAACTTTGATACACCTGCTGAAATCCAGTAAGGAAAAAGTTTAAAGAAAATAAAAGATACCATGAGATAAATGCTCCAGCACTCTAGAGCACAACACTAAATATCAAATCTTTATCTGACACATCTTGTGTCTTTCTGCCATTGGCCTCTGTCTTCAAACTTCAGCTTTCTACTTCTCAGAAAAGTAATAGCTTGGAGTCTGATCAGTGAATGCAATCACGTTTTGTTCTCAGGTTTGTCCCTCATTGAACTGCTGAGTTGTATGTAATCAGCCCAGCTTCCCTTAGATCAACTTGACCATCCCAGAAACTAATGTAATTTGTTAGACCACTCCTAAATTCAGTCTCTGGGGTCTCACATCACACTGCAACCTAACCTCTGCTCATATTAAAAAATAAAGTGATTCAATCTTGAATATATATATTCTGCACTCATATAACGATTTTTCTCAAGTCCTTTTGAAATGTATTTAAATATTTTTACATGCAACGTTCTAAAATATGTAATTTCTACATTCATTCACTTTTATCTTGTAACTGCACCTATTTTTTTTCCAAAAGTAAGCAAGGAATAAATACTACCTTAAAGACACAGAATTTTTACTTTTCCTAATGGTATTTGTTTTTCCAGTGTAACAGTTATCATTTATCGGCTTTAATATGCTTGCAAAAAAAAGCTTGGATTCAAAATCACAGCCAAAAATTAAAGCTGCTTCTAATATCAGTCTATTAAAAAATTATAATAAAGTAAAATGAAACAAAACAATGACGTGAGGAGTCTGGAGTACTTGCTTTGCAGCTCAAATAATTATCAAAGGAGGTGAAGCAATGTTAATTAGTATAAACAACATAAAGGTGCAAACATTTCAAAATAAAACTCCACATGCAATCACTTTTTAAGCAAAATTGTGTCTCTTTTAGTTAGGGTAAGGGAAATATCAACAGATACAGTCTCCCTATTCCTAAACAGCCCCTAAATTTCCCCTTGTTGTCAATATTTGGAACAGATGATTCACCACCTTTATTTCATGAATTCATACCCTGATATCCTTTTGCTGAAGCAAATTCCCAAATTCATTCTTCTTTTACTATCGCTTAGTGAAGCTGAAGAAACTTTATAAATTCCTCTTACTGCCAAAACTGTAGCTAGTGCCCTGGACTCCTCAGTTACATAAGCTAACCAATTCACCCTTATCTCTTTTTGCAAAGATTGAACACAGTTCAAACTTGTGTTTTTTTTTTTTTCTGTTTTCTTTCTTTTTTTCACATACGAAGAGTAGAACACTGAATAATGTATATCAAATTGTTAAACTATTTCATACTTCAGGTCCTTATACAATGTCTGAAGATGGAATTTCTTAGAAAAATATAGTCTCGTGTAGAATTTATACAAGAAAGAATTCCGTATCATTCAATAATGCTTTTTGCAGTGCCAGTACATGTCAGAGTAAGATCTGGATAAAGGTTTGATATTTGTTTTTAGTCTGGTACTTTTCTAATGACCATATTGCATTAAACTGCTACATTTAATTTATTACCTAGTCCTAAATCTAAATAGAGTAGTAGAATATTAGATTTGGGGAAGACCATGTAGATGATCTAGGACTATTTCCAATGTAAGTAAGATGTTATTATAATGGATAATGTGGCATGATATGATATGATATGATACACTATGATAATATTCCTGAAGAAGATCTACTCTCTACTTGGGAAATCCAAGTCATAAATGTAAGTATTTCAAAGAGTAGACAATGACTTTCTGAAAGTTATAATTATTTGAGAGTGATTTTACCTATTGAACTTATAACATTTCTTTATGGCATTCCAGCCTTGGTTCTCTAATCTCTCTAGAAGTGATTTTTTAACTATTTCAATATAGAGTTCACTCATATACCTTCACACTGTGTATATTTTCCTCTGTTTCTGGGATTCTCTTGAACCCTTGTTTGATAAAGTCCTTCAACTCATTCTTCAAATTCCAGTGGGTTCAAATATGTAGTCTTCTGCCCAGAACCCCTTCCCCACTCCTGCTAGGAGGAATTAATCCCACGGTCTACTGTGCCTCCATGGTCATTTTCTCCAAGGTTCCTATAATTTCTGTGTCATCCGTTTATCGTTTCTGAATCAGAAGTAACAATAAAACAATGGTAATCTGTAACTACTAAAATAGATCACAATCTAAGCTAATATTTTGTATTTTGTGGGAACATTTATTTCCTGATTCTTTCCAGGTACTTTCAGGAGGTAGGGGTATTAGCAAATGGTCTCATAGATAGGTGTTTATTGCAAAGTTAATCAAAAGTTTTAGGAGAATAGAAAACCATCTCTACCTTTTCTCTGGTAGTTAGGCTTCATGGATATCAAGGGATCCCTTAAGGAAATTCAGGAATTTTAAGAATTTATGGCATTTTATCATGCCTTCAGAAATAGGCATTCTTTGCTTCCTTCTCAAATTCCTCATACTATTCATTTCTATTTATTTTCTTCCTGTTTTCTATTCCTTCTTAACTCTCTGTATCTGTTGTAGTTTAAAAAAAAAAGGAATATGACTGGTTTAGTTAATTACTATTGATCTATTCAATATACAATTAATTCACTGTCAGGCAGAGTTCTCATATCAGGCTACTGAAGAAACCATAGCTACCAATTTCCAGAATATATATGGCAGCTTTTGGAAGGATCCTAATTCCTGTTTGGGCAACTAGAAGTGAATCATGTGACACAAAGCATGAAAATATGTATGCAAAGATGTTGGCTTCTTTCTTCTGGAGAGTGATGCAGGGGTGGCATGGAACACCAGGTTTCATGTGCTGTCTAACAAAACATATTTATAGCTTTTCTAGTTCACATCTGTTATAGACTAAATTAAATAATTATTCGCCAATTTAAAATTTCCCAGCCATCATAGTGGTTCACCTTAATTAAACCTTTTAAAAGTGGCCATAATTAGTGTAATGGGAGTTTAATATTTAAAACAAAACACAAATAGCCACAATTGCTCAACTCCCCAATTCTCCAACCCACATTCAGAATAAAAGGCTCCTTGGTTTTAGTATGCCTACCTTGGATAGATTTGACTATTTAAGACACAATAGCAATGTTTTTTGTTGTTGTTGTTGTTGTTGTTTTGTTTTTTGATATTTGGCTCATCATAAGGTTGTCCATTCTTCCCCATTGTTCCTAGGCTGGGGAGAAGGAGAGTAGAGTTGCATCTCCGAACTTCAATACGATAGTATGGATTTCATGTCAAACACAGTAGCACCAGTCAGTCTATGTATAAGGTTCAGACCATTTAAGTGCTTTCTCGTTTTTTTTCTGTAAGAGCATAGCAATATTAATACCCACTTCTCTTCCTCAAGGACCAGAAATCGAGTTCCTATATGTATTGGCTTCCCCCCCACCCCCACCCCTCATAGTACTAACAACAGAACAGGGGATTAACTAATGTCAGTCGAACAAATTTATCTTACCTGGGGACACAATTTTTAAAAAGTGAAAACTTCATTCCATATAGGTACTGCTGCTGAAGTAATCTGATCTTTTGATGTATGATTGTGAGACCAAACTATGTAAGGGGAGAAAAAACATCAATAGTGAAAACTTGGCTGCACTTCCTTCATTTTTTCATTTCAGATGTCAAAATTATTAATCTCACATGGAATTGTAAGGGATATATACAACACTTCACTCCTTGATTATGTGCTTTCTCTTGTTAATATTGACATGAGGAAGATAGATTTTTATAGTGGGTATTGATTTAGTCCTAGGTACCTCTCGATCATGGCTAGTAGGCCTTCCAGTTGGCCATGTAAATCTGTAGTTAATCTCTTCTTTAATTATTTTGCAATTTTTTTTGATTCTAGCTTTTTTTAAATTTTGTTCTTAATGTTTAATTTATAAAAGAAAGCAAAAGGACAAAATGATGGACATAAACACAGTGTATAATGCAAGTAGGTGAAGTTTCCTCTCTGAAGAAACCCTGTTTACACTTAGCTATATCCTCTATTACTTCTTGCTGGAAATGTAATCTTTTAGTAGGAGGAGAATGACAGACAACTCAAATTCCAATTCCTCACTCAGGTAATGTGGGAGAATCAAGTACAAATTACTACTACGAAATGTATAATATATCAAAATGACTCACAGAGAATGGCTGGAACAATGTAGGTTATTTCTTGATTGCCAGGGAAATATTATTAAATAGTGAGGAATAAAAATTGAATAAAAGGTATTACTCATCACCATCATCTTCATCGTCATTATCATCATGATAATAAAATTTCCTCCCTCTCCCAGGACAGTTTACACAGTAACAAATTATATCCAACTGATATTGTGTAATCACCATGGTTGGTAAATGGTAAAGGGGGGGAAATGGCACTAGATAATCGAACAGTTAAAGAGAATTTAGAAAATTGGTGGGAGGCGGGCATCAAGAAAAGGTAGTTCTCTGATAATCTCTGCCTAATACCTAGACTTTATGCTAAAGAATTAAGTTTGAAAGTCATCAACATTTATTTTGTATATAAAATGCCAAAACTTGTTTGACTGACTTTGTTGACTTGTTTGTTGTTTGTTTGGCTTAACTGACAGATTGTGTCATATTTTTTTCTGTCAGTTTAATACATTTGTCAAATGGCTCTAAATTGGAGAGTGCTTGCCTTGTTGAATTTTTGCTCACTCCTGAAAAATGACACAATAGTGACAGTCTGGCCATAAATATACTGTTGAATAAATCTAAGAATATGCATGTTCAATATGAACTCAGCTTTAAATAATAGACTGTGAGCACTTAAACTCCAACCAGTCCTTATATTAATATTCCTACCAGAGCCCTTTGACTAAATAAAATCTAAAATTTACTTCCACACAATCCCTGAAAGTAAAGTTATTGGTTGATATGCCACAGTCTCTTTACAATAGGCCATGATCTGAATATGAAAATTATTTACTAAAATAAATGAAAACTTCAAAGTACTGTAACTTATTAGGCATTCCTCAAAGGTTATTTGCAATTACTCTCTAATAGCCCTAAGTGTATGGCAGAAAATATCTGAGAACCAGCAAATAGAATCATAAGCAAGAGTTGACACTGTAGTTAAAATTTTAGAAAAGTATTTATTAAACCAAAACTTGCTGTCATGGTACTTACTTCTGTAATATGTAAAGAGAAGTGATATATACTCATGCACACACAATGCAAAAAAAAAAAAAAATCCTCTGATTTAATACCCAGGAACTTTGCTCAGTCAGGTTTTAATTACTATGTACTATTTTATAAATTAAAGTGATTACTTCAAAAAATGTTGGACAATATTCCTTTGACTTTGAAAAATTGTATCTTTAACAATACACATATGAATGTAATGGTTGTAGTTTTAAATACAGAGATCCTAAGTCTAAGGATAAAATTAATTTAGTTTGTTATAAAGTGAAAATGTAAAATTCAAGTCTCCAAAGAATTTTCTTCAGGTTCTCTCAAACCACCCACAGATGTTAGAGAGCTCTGTGCATACAAAATCATGTTAATACATCTTATTTTTAAAGGGTTAAGTACCTTCCTGGAGTAATAAGTTTTCTCTAAATAAACAGACATTCATTCAAGGCATGTGGTGATCTCTTGAAAGGGGAAGAAATGCTCTCTGGACCATAAGACACTAAAGTTTGTGTCACACACTGCCCTGATGATCTCAAAAAGAGAGTTGTGTTTCAGTTTAAAGACTTTTTGGGACTGTGTGTGGACAGATGTCTCGAGTTCTGGTTGCACCTCCTTCTCCCTAGAACTCAGGTCTAAGCCCAGAAAAGCTGAACCTTTTTTCAGTTTCTCCAACAATCTTGTCACTGTCACCCCAAAATACACCGCACCCCCAATAACTGTCAGTGGGGTCCCTCACCAAATGCTTGTCTTTTTTTTTTTCAGTTGCTCATTATATGCCCTGAGTTTCCTAATCAGCTAATCTGTGTATATTTTGCATTTTTCTAGACTTCAAGACTGTTGTTTGTACCTATGCATTCTAAGTTTTTCCTATCTCTGGAAAACATGTCTGAAGAAGATATTGGATAATTATTTGTTTATTCATTGGAGCAAGTGATAGTCTAGCTTTGTGTTTTGTTTGGGTGCTGATATAAAAAGGGTAAAAGCACATATAGTCTTTTACTCTAACACCTTGAGCAACTCCACAACCTCTCATTCTTTCTTATGTAGTTTCTGCTGCTGTTATAGTTTCTGCTTTGTTAATGAATTCCATGGTTTCCTTGTATTATGCCTTTCTGCTATTTACTCTTATATATAAATTGCAATAAATTCTTCAATATTTTCTTGCAGCATTTATCCTTTATCTTTAAGAATACACATACACTAGATCCTAAGCTTAATGATAAAATTGATTTTATCATCTTGTTATTTTATTATATTTATCATATTTGTTTATAAATAAAACTACATTTTATATCATTAAACTGAGATTAGTGCTCAATGATCTATGTTTATGGGATTGGTTGCCAAAATTTTGTTTAAATCAATATTCATACTTACTATCAAGAATTTAATGGTGTACATAAAAGTAGAAGCTAAATGTTTCAGTTATGTGGGTGAGAACACAGGTGTTTCCATTTAAAATTTTGAGAAATTTTAATTTACTTGTCTTACTTGAAAGTAATAAGACTATCTGATTATTTGTAAATCCACAATATTCCATTGTGCAGTTAATTTATTTCAGCATGGGAGGAATACACTTTAATATTACTTTTTAATATAGTCACTTTTTATTGCATCTTTGAATGTCAAGAGTATGTGTATGTGAGAGGTGAATTGGTGCCCGATACGTATGTTAAATTTAAGAGACAGAAACCAGACAGGTAGTTTTAATTAACATATAGGCTCTTTGGTGGTGGGCTATAAATGTAATAATAAATGTAATAACTCTGGAAATGTTTGCACATGAAACTCCAGAAGCAAACCTCAGATAATCTCAGAATCTGTGGATTTGAGCAGCTCTGGACTCAGGAGAAGCAATCATAGAGCCTTGCACTCCCCTGCCAAGTGAACTGTGTTGGGGAGGAGAATGCAGAATCAGTTGTATTGTTGCAAAACAACAAGACTTGAGAAATTTTAAACAACGGTTGACCTGAATGATAATCTTCATGATTTTTTAAATCTCACAACAGCAACTCCCAAGTTTATTTTTCTTTCTTCTTTTTTTAAACATTCTCCTCTATGGAATAGATTGACTTTGACAACTGAAATATTTTCAACTGTATAAACATAAGCACTTTATATAAACTGTCTTCTGGTGAATAGTATGCCTAGATCTCTAGCAAGGTGAGGAGAGAAAAATGTATCTGAAAATTACTATCCTGCTTTATCTCTTGAAACCATATTCTTTATCTGACATAGTATGAAGTCTAAGTCAGATATGACAGCAAAACCCAATAAATTGAAGAGAATAAGGAGAGTTGGGATAACTTGTTATAGTATTAGCTCTGGCAGTGTTACCATTGCCTTTCAATTTTAACATCTGCACAAAGAGGAAAATCAGAAAATCATAAAAAATGATGGTGAGACTATTGCATCCGAAGATCATACAGTATCTATGTCAATCCTATAAACAAGAGTTGTTTCAGTGGAGTGTCATAACCTACAAAATACACTGTTTTATTAATAAATAATCCAATTTCCTATGAAGAAATAAAAGACAGTTATTGCCATAAATCTGAGCTTGTAATCATCACAATAACTACATGTTAGTGAGTTCATTCGAATCTGATAAAAAGCAAGGACACTTGGAAATTTAATTGTTATGTGCAGCTTTATCACAGCACAAGAAAAAAATCCAATTGACATTTTCCATACTGAATTTTACTTGACAGTCTTCCATTTGTACTTTTCCCATCTACATTGAGGATGGAGGCCAGAAATTAGTAATTTGGAAACCACCTTCACAGGTAATTACCATTACACATAGGGTTTATTTTTAAGAAATCATTTTTATTCCTTTTTCACAACCAAGTAATCAAGCTAGAAAAAAAATATTTAAATCATTTTAATGATCAAAACTATTTTATCACCATACACTAATATATTTTAATGGGGTGATAAGGGTAACATTTTTGACTTCTGGTGTCAAATTTTGGCCAAAGATAAAATATGTAATTTGCATATCTCTGGAGGTAATTTTAAAAATATAAATAGAATATTAGTGCATCTTTATGCATTCTAAAATTAAATTTATATTTGATGCATGCTTATCCTAAGTCAAGATTTTTTTTGCTCTACTATAACATTTTAATTTTCATGTTGTGCTAAATATGTGAAAAAGTCTATTCTTTGGAAATACAAAGTCTCTAAATATTTCCTTAAATACCAACTATAAAATATAGGGTGCATTTTTTCAATTTTAAATGCTGCTCCTGTCTTATTTATTGTGGAAACCTATATTTCAGCTTATGTTACAGAAATTGCACATATATAATTTCATAAATACTTATTGCTGGTCCTCTAAAACATGTTGTAGGTAAAATAGTTAACTTGTGATAACTACCAGTTAATGCTTAATGGTACCCACACCTTAAGTCATTTGTAATTTAATGGTTTATATCACTGAATCATTCCTATCTTACCTAAAATTAAAATATAACTATTTACATATTAATATCACATTTCTAGCATCAGAACAGAATTAATATTATCATTTTACTAACTTTGAAAACATTTACAAAGATATGAGATACCAATATTTTTATTTTTTCATTAATTTGTGAAATATTTACCAAAAATTAATTAAGCACTACTATAATGAAGTAGCATGGATTTAAAGATTGGTAATGACAAGCAGATTGCAGTGCAAAGGATTCATGAATAAGTATGTAAAAAGAGTGGACACTACTCATTTATGTCTCCTTCATTTCTGCTGGAAGCCTGCCAAGACATCCTTCTTTAATAAATCTCATGGAGAGTGAGGTATCCACAGGGCACGGTTGCCAGAAAACTACGGATTCTCTTCCTTTTATACCAGGTGTCAGAAAACTATAGTCCACAGGTGAAATCTAGCCCTCTACCTGTTTTTGTAAATAAAGTTTTATTGGAACACAGCCATGCCTGCTCATTTACATATTGTCTGTGGCTGCTTTCACTTTACAGTGGCACAGTCTAGTAGTTGCACTAGAAAGTATTATGGTCCATAAAGCCTAAAGTATTTATTATCTAGTTCTCTAAATAAAAAGATTGGTGACACCTATTTGATATTATTAAATTGAGGAAAGGACTATATTAATGCTAAATGGCATTAATGGCAAGCACTTACTGTGTTAGAGTTGCATTATTCTATTTCTATTTCATTCTCTGCGGTCAGATCCAGAGCATGTTGGGTGATGGCCCACTAAACTCCATTCCTTTGGTTGGGACATGGGTATCCATCCCTTATTCCTCACCGGTTTCTAACTCTCACTGATACATACAGATGTCACCTTTTTAACATAGCAACAGCATATCCCCCTCCAAAAAAAAAAAAAAAAACAACTACAAAATGAAAACAGGAAATATTAATTATTATGGCAACATTGTTTAGAAAAACCAACAAGCCCAACTGAGTTTTGCAGCTCTAGAAGGAGTTGAAGGGCTTAATTGCTCACTACTTAATTTTAAGGCTAGAACTATGCTTGACATAGTGCCTGTGCCTGACAGGCATTTCTCTCACTTTTAATTCAAAATTTCTTTTTTTAAATGAAACAACATTAAGGATGATTTGTCTGGGTATTCAGCCATTGAAAAGGGGATCGTGAGTATCAAGACAATGATAGTCTATCTATGATAAAGAACATCATCCTCAGGAAGCAGGCTCAGTGCCAGATTGACCAGAAGAATATTTGCAACTTTGATTTCCACCTGGCTATTTGTGATAGCCCTGTGCCCAGCTTCACTAGGAAACAGACAAGAGTAGCAAGCAGAGCTCGACAACAAGATATGATAAACAGGGGCTCAGCTATCTCAGTATTGAGGGTCTGGGCTATCCCACCTGAGTAGTCATATGGACCAGCAAATGTGCTCATGACTGGTGAGAGGAATATAGAATGGTGGTACAGGAGAGGGGTGGTGTGTATCACCTGTGTCCTTGAGATCAATTGCACATCAGGGCTGTGTCTTTCTAAACCTTTCCTTGTAAGTTTCCCAAGATACAATACAAGACCAACAAGATTTCCAGAAAATCTGTTTCTAGATGGGACAAATTTATGTTAAGAAGCCGGTAAGTTTTAGCTACATTTACTGTACCAGATAATATGGTCCTGTCTCATATCCTCTCTTTAGGGACAATTAACCCATCCCTTATTTGCTGAGGGTAACAGTAGCTGGTTGCTCACAGCTTTACCCTTCATTTGGAAAGTGCCCTTGACTGCAAGGCACTACATCATACTTCATGGTTATGCCCTCCTGAGGGATACAGTCGGGGGCAATAGAAGAGGTACATGCCAACTCCAAAGTGTCCCATAGATTTGATTAAGGTGTGATTTGCAATATTATAGCATTTCCCTCTACCAAATTGTGCCTCCATCACTTCCTTGTAGCTGTATATCCCATGAACACATCCCAGTATTCTTCCTGCATGTAATTCTGCATCTCCGAGTTGGTTTATAGGGAGCTACTCTAGTAGTTCTTGATAAATTTATTCTTGATAAATCATAAGACATTTATTTCTAATTCTGCTACATCCCCACAGACTTTAAAGGTCTTTCCCAAGAATGATGACTTAAATTTGGCTGAAGTTCATTTTTTAAGTTATTGTTGTTTGTTTTTTAATGTTGTAAGAATACAAGTAAGTGCATGGCTCTCTGATGTTTCCTGGATATCCTATGGAAACTTACCTTAAAAAACATGAACATTTTGTAATTCATACAGGAACACCATGAAGCCAGGAAGATTTTTTTTTAATTTATTCTAAACCAGAGGCACCTAGGTAGCTCAGTAGGCTAAGCATCTGACTCTTGATTTCATGATCTCACAGTTTGTGGGATCGAGCTGCACTGTCAGTGCAGAGCCTACTAGGGATTCTCTCTCTCCCTTGCTCTCTGTCCCTCCCCAGCTTGTGCACTTATTCTACCTCCCACCCCACTCTCTCAAAATAAATAAATAAACTTAAAAAAAATTCATTCTAAATCAATGTGTTAACATTTTGAGTGGTAAGAATGAATCCAGGAAGACATAGTCTAGGTAGGTGGTAGTAGTTTAAACAAAACAAAACAAAAAAAAACCCAGTAGTGTTAATTAATAGAAGTGGATGGACTCAAAGTATATTTAAAGGTAAAAAAGAAAGTAATTGGTGATCTATTAGGTGGGGAGGATGTGGCATGTTTCCATGATGACTCCTTTGGTCCTGGGACATACTACCAAATAAATGGTCCTATTCACTATAATAAAGTATATGGAAGAGTATACATGTTAGAACTGTTGAATTTGATGATTTTTTAGGGTATGCAAACAGTATTTCAAAAGATTTTTTTAGTTTATTTGAGACAGAGCAAGCATGAGCGGAGGAGGAGCAGAAAGAGAGGGAGAGAGAGAATCCCAAGCAGGCTCCACACTGACAGTGCAAAGCCTGATGCAGGGCTCAAACACACAAACCATGAGATCATGACCTGAGCCAAAAACCAAGAGTTGGATGCTTACCTGACTGAGCCACGCAGGCACCGTATAAATATCATTTTCAAGCAATTGGTGCATAAACTGATCTATAACTCAGAGGCAACATATGGCTAGAGACATGCATGTGGGGCTCAGAAGTATTTAACTGGTAAATAAATAAATTTGTGAATGAGATTACCTATGGAGATAGGACAGAGTGAGAAGAGAATGTGTCTGAGATTCAATTTTATGGCATTGTATCATTTAATGAGCAGTAAAGCAGAATGTGTCTGTATGGGTATGATAGAGACCAGAGAAGGAGTTGGGAGGCAAGGATGCTATCATTATGATTAATCAATTTAAAATATACAAAGTGTGTAAAACAGAATCTAGCACCTAATAAGCCCTACATACATGTAAGCTATGATTGTTATTGAATGGAGGAGAGGATGGTATAAACAATTCATGAGCTTCATGGAAGTGATTCTTTTTATAAGAGGTTAGGGAAATGACAGTCTTAAAGCAGCAAAGGTGAGTAAGAAGAATACTAACCCATTTTCCTACAATGAGATATATGATGTTTGAGAAAATCAACATTTCCCACTTTAAAGGCCCTGGGTGAGGAAATGTGTTCTGGGGGGAGTCTCTGAGAAGGTGATGTGACTATAGAGGTGTCTGGTGATAAAGAAGAAGGCCTAGTCGAATGTTGGAAAGGATAGGGAGTGGAGAACTCGGAAGTATAGACTATCATCAAGATGGTCGTGCGGATATGAATTAGGAGCCTGGAGACATATACTTTGGAAATGGAATTGGAAGTAAGATTAAAAATAGGCATGATGGGTTTAATCCAAACTGCTTTTCTGAGGAGAGATGCCATGGACCTCACGGAGTAGAGCGCTTTGACATGCAGTAGCACCTCACCTTTGGCTCATTAGGACCAGGATGAGGTGACATGGCAAGTGGTTGCTATGTCTGCATCCTGATGGCTTCTGGGATTGTCGGCTCCAGTGACTATAGACTCTGTACTAGAGGGGAAAATATGTATCTAGCGTTTAATGTATTCATTCCCAGTCATTCAAACAGGGCATAAAACTTAGGTTAAGGACAAGGAAAAGGTCTTTTGAGACAATGAGAATGTGGATTTTATCTGCCTGTTGTAGGTCTCTTTTGCTTCTTTTATTTTAATCTTTTTTTTTAAGTTTAACTATTTATTTTGAGATAGAGAGCATGAGAAGGGGAGGGGCAGAGAAAGACACAGAGAGACAGAAAATCCCAACCAGGCTCTGTACTGTCTGTGCAGAGCCAGATGTGGGGCTCAATCTCATGAATGTGAGATCATGACCAGAGCCAGAATCAAGAGTTGACCATTTAATTGACTGAGCCACTGACTGTGCCCCTCTTTTACTTCTTTTGTCTCCACAATCTTAGTCTCCTAGGATTACATAACCTTTTCTCTCAATGTAGGCAGAGTAAGAAGAAAGATTTCCCTAACTAAATGGCAAATGAGAAGGTAGACACTCATCTTCTTTTAAATTTCTTAATTTATCAAACTCATAAAATAACAGTACTTTAAAAACTGTGTACCAGTGGTTTGGCAGAAATGATCTATTCACTTTTAATTGTTATATCACCATGAGTGATAATGATTAGATCTTTTTAATTTTTTAATACACAAGAAAACTGAGACTAAAACACACAGTACAACATGTCTTGGATAACAATGGTTGGGTTTTTTTTCTCCATTTGGTTTCCCCTCTTATAAGTCTTACGTGACACATCAGTAATGTTCTCTCGAAAGCCCCATCAATATTATCACTTGAATCCCCTTAACCATTGCTATACTATTACCTAGCACTAGTATCTGGATTGTCCTGCTACTATATATCCCACTGCCCATTTTTATCCTTCAAAAATTCAAAACCTATTTGATCCAGCCTCTAATAGTCATTATATCTGAGTGCTTTGTGATGATAAACGCCAATTCTTTGGACATATCCATTGTCATGTTTCACTTCCAACAACCTCATAGGCATAAATCCATTTGACTCTTAATAAATCACATCTTCCAAATCTGATTTTATCTAATGTTTAAATACAAATGGGATGACAATTCCTGATTTTCCATTTCATTTCCAGTCCGATAATAATTGACTCCTTTACTAGCCTGAAGTCTATTGTCAACCAATTTATTCTTGGTCCACATGGCATTTAGGAATATAACTTCTAAATCCAAATGATCTATACTTGAATTCAAAATTACGTAATAACTTTGTTCCTGAGTTCTCTTATCTAAAAGTGGAGAGAGCTACTGCATAAACTTGTGTTAAATGTAAATGGAGATAATGAGTGTCAAGCATCTTAGACAGCCCAGTACATATGAGTCCCCTTCAAGACCCAAGGACTAAATGAGATAATTCTTATGAAGTATTTAATCAGTACCACACAGTCAGCATTCAACAAATGCTATATTCTAAAATCAATAACACTAATAATAGTAATAATAATCTGTCTATGAACCCAATAACATTTACCTTACAAGATGTTCTCAAGGTTGGTGATAAGTTCTATGAAACAGCCACCATAGTGCTTGGTTCATGGTGGATGTCCAATAATTAGCAACCATTATTAGCACCCTAGTCTCTCTTGCCTCTAACTATTTTGTTCATCAATATTGTCCCTTTATGCAAAAAAAAAAAAACAAGAAACAAAAAACCCACAAACCCCCAAACAAAAAAATAAACATAACAAAACAAAACACATCTTGAGTTTTATTTGGGAATTATAAAAGTGAAAAAAAAATTAAACCCACTGCAAAATCATGTTGTCATAACTTTAATTGGGACTTTATCTTTGTTCTAGAATTCTTTTATTAAGCCCTGAGACTGATTCTTTATAATGTTTTTTTTTCAGTATTTTTACCAGAAATTGTTGCAATATTTTTTTGATTTTTATTATTTTTTTATAATTTCTTTTATTTTTTATTATTTTTATAATTTACTTTTTAAATTTATATTCAAGTTAGTTAGCATATAGTGCAACGATGATTTCAGGAGTAGATTCCTTAATGTCCCTTCCCTTGTAACCCATCCCCACTCCTACAATCCCTCCAGCAACTCTCTGTTCTCTATATGTAAGAGTCTCTTATATTTTGTCCCGCTTCCTGTTTTTACATTATTTTTGCTTCACTTCCCTTATGTTCATCTATTTTGTATATTAAAGTCCTCATATGAGTAAAGTCATATGATTTTTGTCTTTCTCTGACTGACTAATTTTGCTTAGCATAATACCCTCTAGTTCCATCCATGTAGTTGCAAATGGCAAGATTACATTCTTTCTGATTACCGAGTACTTCTCCATTGCATATATATACCACATCTTCTTTATCCATTCATCCATCGACGGACATTTGCGCTCTTTCCATACTTTGGCTATTGTTGATAGTGCTGCTATAAACATTGGGGTGCATGGGCCCCTTCAAAACAGCACACCTGTATCCCTTGAATAAATACCTAGTAGTGCAACTATTGGGTCATAGGTAGGTAGTTCTATTTTTAATTTTTTGAGGAACCTCCATACTGTTTTCTGGAGTGGCTGCACCAGTTTGCATTCCCACCAGCAGTGCAAAAGAGATCTTTCTCCTCAATCCTCGCTAATATCTCCTGTTGCCTGAGTTGTTAATATTAGCCATTCTGATAAAAATATCAAGTTTAACTGGCATGACTTCACCAATATACATCTGCATCATCCAAAATACTTCGGTCTTTACAATAGTCTTTTTTCCTTTTTTTATGTTCTCAGAGGCATTGATATACCGCTGCCTGTTAAGTTTCTTTAATTCCATTTTCTTCTTCATCCTCTGGGGACCTGCTCCTTCAATTATCCCTGAACAGTGTAAAATATCTAATCCGTACTGAACTGGTCTCTAAATTTCACTCTCCAATGTCTAAATCTCTGAAATATCTTCATATGATACTTTGGTTTCCTTCTCCTCTTTTCAATCTCACTTCCAATTTTTTTAAACAATTGGTGTGTACTGACTGTCTTTATTTTGTAAACTTTTTTTTAATGTTTATTTATTTTTGAGAGAGAGAGAGAGAAAGAGTGAGCAGGGCAGGGGCAGAGAGAGAGGGCGACAGAATCTGAAGTAGGCTCCAGGCTCTGAGCTGTCAACACAGAGCCCGACATGGGGCTTGAACCCACCAACCATGAGATCATGACCTGAGCCAAAGTCAGATGCTTAACTGACTGAGCCACTCAGGTGCACCTTGACTGTGCTTATTTAATCACCAACTCTCAACTTCTTAAGAAACATTTAACATATTTTGGCTTCTAAGGAACCTCCTCTTTCAAAAGTTATTCATTACCTCTTCATTCCAAAACTCGGTGTTCTCTCAACCTTTCCTCTCCCTAGAACTCTCTTTAGCATTTGACCACTTAAAACACTCAGAAAAATGGCATAAGGAAAGGCATAAAAACAGGGAAGCATGCATGTGCTCTAGGAACATACCCAAATTTTGTCCCTAAATTTATAAGAACCAGGAACAGGAGAATCAGTTAGAAAAAAAAAAAAAAAAAGCTTCTACCATGAGATGTCACTGTCTAAACACTTATTATGTACAAGGCTAGGGATCAAGCTTGCATTTAACCTGGTTATGTGTGTATATGTGAAATTGGCATAATTAGCTCAAATCAACAAAAAGTCGACAGTCATTACTGAGCTGGCTGGTTTTCCTTTCTGTGACTTCAATATTATTGATTAAAATAACAAATTAAAATGAACGTGAAGAGACCTGTGAAAGACACTCAGCACAGCTGGAAATATGACAGCAGTGAGTCATCAGAAGGACAAAACTTTTAAACACTGTTCTTAGAAATATGACTGCATCAAATTATCCTTGGCAGTAATTGATTACTAGCAACTGACAATTGTTCATACCATATAAAATCATCTACCTTAGTGCTCGATATGGAAAGTCTGTGTCACATTTATATAGAACTAGAATAGTAGATGTAAGGATGGATTTCAGTAAAATAAGCAGAAATTTCTGAGCAAAAATAAGCTCCTTACATCAAAAATCAATCTTCATGTGCTAAACACAAATGCCGTCTTATCCTGAGACAGGAGAACATGGAAAAAATGTGCTCCATAAGTTCATACAGAGCAACAGCTATACGAAAGTCTTTTGTAAACACAGGATGTTGAGTCTGTGTAATGTAAGCTAAATGAAGGTATTTTATACCGTTTGAGAGATAACACTTCAGAAAAATAAGCATTAGTTGTACAACAGTGTACTTCTTTTACTTTTGACTGGAAATTCATTCTAAGCAGCATTTAAAGGACACAAAATAGTTTAATATCTAGGAATATTAAACCATTGGTAAAAGGATTTTGTGCACTTGAATCAATGACTATAATGAATGATGATTTGTATTGTTTAAGAAAAGAGTGAAATTTGAAATGAAATTTAAAAAATAACACAGTGATTTGGAAACTGACTAATGGAATTGTTAATAATTGAATGATTGTTTTTGCATCATCTTAAAATTTTTGTTTAATTTCTTCTAACTAAAGTTTACTAATACTACCTGAGATTTGTAGAATACACCTGGAATGCATTTCCACCTATTTTAAGATGAAGCTAAAATTCACATGAAGTTATGGTTTTGACATATACTTGTACTTTTCCTAATATATATTGAAGAAACATATAACTGTGAGTTTTTAAAAGTACATGCCACCTAAAATCATCTTGGATAGAAACTAGTTGTGAGGGGAGAGGGAAATAATTCTTTAGAAACTGACTGTCGTAGTCAGGTTGGGCTGCTATAACAAAATAACCATAGATTGGGTGGTTGAACAACAAACATCTATTTCTCATAATTCTGGAGGCTAGAAAGTCCCAGATCAAGTTGCTGACATGATTCGGTTTTTGGTAAGAACCCTCGTTCTGGCTTGTAGATGTCTAACTTCTCACTGTGTGCTCATATGGTTGAAAGACACAGTGCTGGTCTCTCTTCCTCTTTTTAGAAGAACACTAATCCCAGCATATGCTCACTCTCATGACCTCATCTGCATCTAATTATCTTCCAAACCTTCACATACAAATACCATCACATTAGGGGTTAAAGCTCTAGCTTTAACATATGAATTCTGTGGGGGACACAAACATTGAGTCCATAACTCTGCTTTCCATATATTTGAAGAAATACTCAGTTAACAGTTTAATTGCAATGCAAGCAAGAATTTTTCTCATTATAGCATCAAAAATGATATTATAACTTTAAAATTTATGTACAATTCTACCCTATTATTTTTGTGCCAAGTGGAGTTTGATGTATTATGCAATTTTCTATTATTTGTACACCACATTTGTTCATTTTTCTTAAGTAGTCTTCATGCCCAGCGAGGACCCCAACAGGGTGCTTGAATTCACAACCCTGAGTTCGAGACCTGAGCTGAGATCAAGAGTCAGCTGCTTAAATGACTAAGCCACCCCAGCACCCCACATCACCTTTCCTTTTAAACTAGGTTTAACATTCTAATCTCTGTCATCATTCCACAACATAATACTATCGAACTTAACAAATAAGTCTTAATATCTAGTAACAGAGTAAAGTCCAAATGTTCTCCCAGTTTTATTTGATTATCCCAGTAATGTTATCAACTGAAAAGTGGCTCAACTTGTCAATAACGAGTGGTGGTGGAGGGAATGAATCTGGAAAAGTGAGTAATATTATACCATGGAAGTGACTGAGGACAAATGATGAACATGAAACTGTTAAAACACAACCACAAGTTTTTCATAATATGAGATTTTATTTTTAAGTCACCTTATTGTGATGTAATTTGCATACAGCAAAATTGTCCCATTTTAAGCGGAAGTTTGATAAGTTTGGACAAATGTATACACCAATGTAACTGCAACTCCAATCAAGAAGTATAACTTTTCACATCCCAAAATTGTTCCTTCAAGCCTTTTACTCACACTATAAATAATTTTTGCCTATTTGAGAATTTCATATGAATGGAATGATATAGTACATTTTTCTGTCTATTTCTTATTTTCAGCATAATGTTTTTGGACTTCATCCACAGTGCTTTTATATCAGTTATTCATCTCTTAATTGATAATTAGTATTCCCTTTTACAAACACAGCACAATTTGTTTAAGAATGAACTTTTTGATAGACATTTTGGACTGTTCCAATTCTGAGTTATTATGAATAAATCTATTCTGAAACATCATCCTCAAGTTTTGGTGAGAAGGTAAGTTTTGCTTTGCTTGGGTAAATACCCAGAGTGGGATTGCTGGATCATATGATGGTTATGTTAAATTTGTAAGAAACTGTCTAACCCTTTTCCAAAGTGTTTGTGCCATCATGTGCATCAACAACGGATCATACAAGGGTCCAGTTATATCACAACCTCACTAAACTTGAATTCTTGGTCTTTTTAAAATTTTAAGCTATTGCAGTAATCATGTGGTAGTATCTCACTGGAGTATTAATTTACATTTCTTTGATGCCTAATAGTGTTAAACAGCTTTTGAAGAGTTTCTTTCATGATGTTTCTTTAATGTCCTTTGCATATTTTTTTTTATTATCTTCTTATTGGATTCTAAGAGTTTTTATATATTCTGGATGCAAGTCTTTTTTCAAAGATATGAATGCACATATTTTCTGCCTATCTGTGTTTTGCATTGTCATTTTGTTAAAGAAGTGGCAAATTTTGAAAAACAAAATATTTTTTTTAATTTTGACAAAGTTTACTTAGCAATCATTTCTTTCAAATTTCGTGCTTTTTGTGTACTGTTTAAGCCACTTTTGCCTACCCCAAACATTTTCTTCTATGTTTTCTTCTAGAAGTTTTATCATTGTTGCTTTGACATCTGGGTTTACCACTCATTTTGAGTTAAATTTTACATATTGCACGATGTAGAGATTGAGATATATATGTACTACTAAAACCATACCACATTGTTTCAAAGTTATTCTTGAAATAACTATTTCCCTATTTAATCACCTTGGCATCTTTCTGAAAATCACTTCATCATGTATGTGTGGCTGTATTTCTCTAATCTCTACATTTATGCCCATCCTATTGGCATAATCCTATTGGCATCCTATTGGCAAGACCATAATTTCTTGTTTAATTTGACTTCATGGTAAGTTTTAAAATTGAGATATTTAACTTCTCTAACACTGCCCTTTGCATTTACGATTCTGTTTGCTGTAATATTTCATTTTCAAATACTTATAGATTCTAGAAGAAGCTTATAAATTTCTACCAAAAAGAAAAAAAAAAAAGCCTGCAGGGATTTCTCTTGGGATTGTACTGAATCTATAGATCAACGGGAATAATGATCACGTTTACAATACTGAGTTTCTCAATTTATGAACATGGTATATGTCTTACTGTGATGGTTAAATATATGTGTCAACTTGGCTGGGCTACAATACCCAGTTGTTTAGTTAAACTTCAATCTGAACGTGACGATATTTTCAAAATGTTATTCAGTTGTAATCAGTAGACTTCTGAGTAAAGCAAATTATGAGTGTACCTCATCCAGTTGAAAGCTTTAAGAAAAGCACCTTAGGTTCCCCAAAGAGGGAGTATTCAAGACTGCCTTCAGATTCAAGACTGCAATATTAACTCCTGCCAGAATTTCCAGCATGTTGGCCTGTCCTGCAAATTTTGGATCCACCAGCCCCAACAAATGAGCGAGCCAATTCCTTAAAATAAATGTCTTTCTTTATTTACATACATCCTATTGGTTCTGTTTTTCCCGAGGACCCTGCCTGATAAATTCTTTTTTCCCTTTTTTTAGGATTTAATTTCCTTCAGAAAATGTTTTTAAATATGCACTGTAAAAAATGTTACACACAGTATTTAAAATTTATCCCAAAGCATTATATGTTTTGATGCTATTGCTATTATTTGTTTGTTGCTAGTATAAAGAAATTCAACTGATTTGTGTTATTTTCAAATTGCATTATTCAATTTTTCTAAATCCACTTGTTTGTTTAGTTATTATTAGATGCTCTAGGATTATTTCTGTGTATGAATATTCTTTTCTACAAAACAAGACAAATTACTTTTTTATTCCGAATTGTATACGTTTTATTGCTTTTTCTTGTTAATCCAGAAAGGCTTCTAATCCAAGCCTTAGAAAAAAATTATCAGTTCTTTATTGTGCTATGAGAAATGATTCATAGGAATGAAAATAAGATTGATACTGAGAAGAGAAAGGATAGTATTAAAGAAAAATGTATGGCCATATTTGATTCCACAAACAACTCAGACTTTTTCATATATCTTTACATACCGAAAAAAAATAGACAAATTCAATATAATATTTCTACAACAATTTTAAACCACTTGATTATATTTTTGCATCTCTTAAAGATGTATTTTTGTCCATATCAGAAATCAAATATTTACCAAATATAGACAAGCATTCAAAAAGAATGCATGCTCTTTTAACTTCTGAGAACTTTCTAAAAATAATGTAGCAGTGTGATAAAAGGCAGAAAGAAAGCAAATTTTTCACGTGTGATTTATTTTCAAAGTTGATCAGTAATCATCATCATGCAAAAAAAGGCAGAATACTGTGACACAAGTGGGTCAAGATAAAAAAAGAAAGAAATAGCAACTGTTTGTACAGCATAGTCTCTTTTGATCCAGGCCGTGGGTGTCAGCAAAGGGCACTATAGCCTAAGAGTTACAATCACGAACCAAGAGTCACATCACCTGGTTCACACTCTGTCTCTCTTACTCCTTGATCACTCTTGATTCCTGTGCTTCAGGTTTCTTCATATGTAAAATTCAGATAATTATTGTGTCAACCTCATAGGGTTATTATGAGAATTAAATGTGTTGTTATTTGTAAATGACTTAGAAGAGTGCCAGAGACATATTGAACTCTGTGTGCATGTTTGTTTTAAATATAATTTTAACTGCATTCTACTTTGTGGAGAAGGCATATTATTATATGCTTTAAGGCAAAAGGATAATAGTTGTCTCAAGAATTGTTTCCATGAGTGGTTCAAGAAGTGATATATTTAATTATAGAAAAATTACAGATTTTACTATACAGAAAAGCTTCTTAGTCCATTTTACAGGGTAGTATCACAAAAGAAAAAAATGTTACTAATATTTTTCATCATTAGGAAAGAGCTAAGGGGCACCTGGGTGGCTCAGTAGGTTAAGTGTCCAACTTCAGCTCAGGTCATGGTCTCATGGTCGGTGAGTTTGAGCCCCGCATTAGGCTCTGTGCTGACAGCTCAGAGCCCGGAGCCTGCTTAGGATTCTGTATCTCCCTCTCTCTCTTCCCCTCCCCTGCTTGTGCTCTCTCTCTCTGTCTCTCTGTCTCTCACTCTCTCTCTCTTTCTCTCTGTCTCAGAAATAAACATTAAAAGAAAATTAAAAAAAAAAAAGAAAGAAAGAGCTAAGATTCTCCATCAGCACTCTGTGTTCTTTCTTCCTCTCGCCATTCATTACAACACAATCTCCTGGTCCTCAAATGGCAGCTAAAATGTGTCTTTCTCAAGGAAGTCTCTGATACATGTCTTGTGAAGTCTACATTCTTGCCTTTATCGCCCTCATCACAACTGTAGTGAAATAATTGCTCCTGTAGTTATTCCTTTTACGTCTTTTTCACAACAAAATTGTAAACTGCTCAAATACAGGAATCGTTCTTGTTTGCAACTACGTCTCCTGTTTCATCAGTGTCTGACATGAAGGATCTGTAAGTTCCCTGAGAGAATTGATCTAGCCTAATCTTTTTATCTCTAGCTTTTGAACATATTAGAGGATGCAATAAATATTTGTTGTATGAATGAATAAAAAACTTAACATATAACAAAAATGATAAATTATTATTTTTTGGTAAATCAAAGATATTCTGAAAAGTTACAATATAGATTTTTGGTGCTGCACTTTGAAAACATTGCCTTAAGTCACTGTCCAGCAATATAATCCTAGTCAAGTTCTCTGGCATTTACTTGATGTCTTGAATATGTGTTTGTATTAAGGACTAAGTGAAAGGCAGAATTTTGTGATAGTCCTCAATAGTTTGGCCTCTACCAAACCTCAATAGTTTGGCCTGTACCAAAAGTACATATATGTCCTTCCAGTAATTCAATAAAACACTAATGTTAAGTGCTGCTATGAAGATATTCTGCATATGGAATTAAGATTCCAGATCAGTTGACCTTACAACAGGAAGATTATATTTTGGAAGGGTTTGTAATCCTTCAAATCTAGAGGTTGGATTCTGGAGGTTGGGGAAGTGATCAGAGACGTTTGAAGTATAAGGAATTCCATGCGGGAAAGATCCTGTGTTGCTGGCTTTGAAGATGATAAGAGACCAGTGGAAAGGAATGTAGCAGCCTCTAGTAGCTTAGAGTGAACTTCAACCAACAGCCAGCAAGGAAACAAGAACCTCAGTCCTTTAGCTGCAAGGAACTGAATAAGCTTGGAAAAAAAGTTCTTTGCCAGATGCTCAAGAATATAGGTTAACCAACATCTTGAATTTTAGCCATTGAGATCCTAAGAAGAAAACCCAACCACATTGTCCCCAAGCTTCTCACCCACAGATTTGTGAGCTAATAAGTGGGTGCTCTCCTGGGACACCTGCGTGGTTCAGTTGGTTAAACGTCCAACTTTGGATCAGGTCATAATCTCATGGTTCCTGAGTTCAAGCCCCATATTGGTCAATCTGCTGTCAGCGCAGAGCCTGCTTGGGATTCTCTGTCCCCTCTCTCTTAACCTCTCTCTCTCTCTCTCAAAAATAAAAAAAAAACATTAGGGTGCCTGGGTCACTTAGTTAAGCGTCCGACTTCGGCTCAGCTCATGATCTCATGGTTGGTGAGTTTGAGCCCTGCGTGGGGCTCTGTCTGACAGATCAGAACCTGGAGTCTGCTTCAGATTCTGTGTCTCTTTCTCTTTCTCTGCCCCTCCCCTGCTCGCCTCTGTATCTCTCTGTCTCTCAAAAATAAATAAACATTAAATTTTTTTTTTAATTTTTTTAACGTTTATTTATTTTTGAGAAGAGAGAGACAGAGCATGAGCGGGGGAGGAGAGAGGAAGAGGGAAACACAGAATCTGAAACAGGCTCCAGGCTCTGAGCTGTCAGCACAGAGCCTGATGAGGGGCTCGAACTCACAGACCACGAGACCATGACCTGAGCTGAAGTTGGACGCTTAACCGACTGAGCCATCCAGGCACCCCACATTAAAAAAATTTTTAAATAAATAAATAAATAAAACATTTTTTAAAAAATTTAAAAAAATAAATGGGTGCTCTCCTAAGTCATTAAGTTTATAGTACCGTACTTTATTATGCATCAGTAGAAAAAGTTTATATCTCTATAGAAACAAGTAGATTTGGTACAAATGCAAAGAAAAGTTGTACAGGACTCAGATGAATTAAATTTGCCTGACCATAATTTTGTAAGACTCAATTTTAACTGTGTAATAATAAAATTTATTTTAATAAATGAATAAAATTAAACAGTTACAGTTGAGTCTCAAAAAATGAAAAGAGCAGTTTATTAAATTACTTTGTTATAAACATCCTATAAGTTAGCTAAACGTGACAATGTTAATGGAAATGAAGGTTTTGAAACAATATTTTTAAAAGAAACATTAAATATTTGGCAGGGGTTTTGCTACTTATGCATTGGTACAAAACACATGCTGATTTCTTTTATATGCCAGAGAGATAATCCAGATTTACAGATCTCGAAAGTTTGTTTCCTTCAACATCCCTTGACCTTCGTCTCTTCTGTTTCTTGCGCTTGTTTGAACCCAGCCATTCCATGTGGAAATCACAAAGGAGAGAGAACAATTACAACCCCCGTTGTGTTTAAAGATCAGATCGGCGACATTTTTCTGTGTCCTCTTACAGAAAAGGTGAATCTGCAACCTCTACACCATGATGACAATAATTCCTCTGTGTCACTGAAACAATCCGTATATTCTGAGTCAGGGAAGCTGCAGGTGGAAGAATCAAGAAGAAGGGCGAGGTGAAGAGGGACTTGGATTTTCTTCAGCCGTGCGACAGCTGCTACACTAAGTACAATTCCCAGCACTTCTTACTTCTTCTTCATAATGTTTTTGGAGCAATACTGAGCATGTCTTGTACACCCGAGTCCCTAGCATTGTCTCATGTTGCTTTATTACCATAATAAGCTTGTGAATCACAGTAACTAACTCAGTAGGGCTCCTATGGCGAATTCATTTTCATAACCTGTTTTGTTGTCACAAATGTGATCCAAAAGGGTGCCAAGTCAGCAGTTCCTTGCTGCTTATTAATATAGCACATTGCAGAGATTCATTTAAAACTTCAACAGATGTAATATAATGAAACACTTATAATTACAATTATGCTAACACTTAATAATAATTGGACCTCTGTGCCTATATTTCATTTTGCTCCAAAGACAATTGGATCTTTTCAAAAGTAGCTAACCCCTCAGCAGGTGTTCTGTTTAAAAAGCTGGCATAATTAAGTGAGAAAGAGAAAGTGGATATGGCATAAGCAACAAGTGAGCAACAGAAAGGTAGAAATTAAAGTGATTGGGGAGCTAAGTTGTTCTTAAAGAGAAAGCAAGGTTGCAAAATGAAAATCAGGAGGCTTAATGACAGTATATAAACACATAGAAGTATGAAGTAGCAAAAATGTGTCTTCTGATTAGCACAGATTGTTACCATTAAATTAATAATTAGGGTTATATGTCAAATGTAAACAAGCTCTACATAAACAGCTCATCCTAACTCTGTTCTTGAAGGCTTAGTAATGGCAGAGATTCTAAGTAGCCATTCTACTGATTAACATAATACCTATTTTTCTTTAGTGTTTTTTGTAACTTTTTTTTTTTTTTTTTGAGAGAGAGACAGAACATGAGCAGGGCAGGGGCAGAGAGGTTGGGAAACACAGAATCTGAAGCAGGCTCCAGGCTCTGAGCTGCCAGCACAGAGCTGAATGTGGGGTTTGAACTCATGAACCGTGAGATCATGACCTGAGCTGAAGTCAGAAGTTTAACTGGAGACACCCAGGCGCCTCAACCTATTTTTCAATCAGACCACATTTACCTCTGTTATAACATCTATATCCTGTCACAAATATAGCTGCAATATAAATTTATACATCCAATATGCATAAAATTGCATACAAATAATTCAACTTTCTTCTCCAAATGTAAAATATATATTTCATATTTTTAATAACTCAACAATTCTTTATAATGTGATCTCACTGTGGGCTCACAATGAAACATGTAGTTTTATTTTTTTAATATTTATTTATTTATTTATTTATTTATTTATTTTGAGAGACAGAGAGAGAGAGCGAGAACAATCAGGAGAGGGGCAGAAAGAGAGGGAGAGAGAGAATCCCAAGTAGCTTCCTTCCTAACAGCACAGATCTCACAAACCGTGAGATCAAGGGTCAGATGCTTAACTAACTGAGCCAAAATCAAGGGTCAGATGCTTAACTGAGCCACCCAGGCTCCTGAAACATGTAGTTTTAAATGGAATTCACTAAATGATGCTATCACTTCCACATGCTTAATTTTAATTTTAAGTAAATAATTGAGTAAGTATCACAGAGTTTTAAATTGGTGGTGAAACACAGTGAAAAATAATAAGTAGATTTATATATATATATATATATATATATATATATATATATATGTTTTAGGAAAATATATTTGTAAGTACCCACAATTATTCTTTAATGACCTAAGCTAAGTGATGGTCTACTAGCTGCTGGATATCAGACAGCCTTCCTTCCTTTGGGGGAATTTATCCTCTAGGAAAAAGCATATGATAAATATATAATGATTAATTGTGACAACTGCTGTGATTACAATAAAAATAATATTATGTAAGAGAATAGCCCCAGGGATCGAGTTTAGAACAGATGATCTGGAATGGGAGTTTTCACAAGGAGCCACTGTAACTGAGCTGAGGTTCTTAGAGGATATTTGGGGGTGAAATGAATGGGAGGAGATAATTCCAGGCTGAAGATATGCACCTAAAAGTGCTAAGAAGCAGATCAAGGTAGACATAGCAGAGTGTGCACAATCTAGGATAAACTTGGAAATATCGGGTGAGTTCAAGTGATCAAGAATCTCTTAGGGCAGCTTAAGGAATTTGGGATTTTATTTGAACTACATTGCAAGGTCATGAAAATATTTTAAGTATATGGAAGACGGCGACTATGTAATCTTTTGCAGCATCATTTTGGATGCTCTGTGGAGAGGGTACTATGAGATCAATTCAAAAGCTACTGCAATAATCTAAGTGAGTAATGCTGGCTTAGATTAAACATTAGACATTAGGTCTTTGGGAACTTTAACAGACATGAGCCTCTAAAGTTTGACAAGACACAGGAAAATTATTCTGTTAGTGATACAAGATTATTTATTTCTGTACTTACAAGTTTTTATGCCTTGTCTTGTTGTATAAGGTTCTAATGTGTAGTTGTATTAAAGATATTGTTGACTAACAATAAAAGCAAAATCATGGTGAACACTGAGCAAAAAGACAAAAGGTAGGGGCTTTTGCCTGGCTCAGTCAGTTAAACATCTGACGTCTGAGTTTTGATTTTGGCTCAGGTCATCATCTCGTGGTTTGTGAGTTCGAGCCCTAGGTCAGGCTTTGTGCTGACAGTGCTGAGCCTGCTTGGGATTCTCTCTCTCCCTCTCTCTGCCCCTCCCCAGCTAGCATGCGCTCTCTCTTTCTCTTTCTCTCTAGCTCAAGATAAATAAATAAACATTAAAAAAAAAGACTAAAGGTAAAGACCAAAAATGAGAAAAATTCATTAGGTTGTAAGCTATACTATTTTGTATATTAACTCAAAGGGGGACACGATTTGTTTACAAAATTTCTAGAAATTAATAAAATACAGAAACATGATTCTGTTTACAAAGTAAACCATTTTGAAAATCCTAAAAGAAATTAAAGAGTTTCTCTGTTGAAAAAAAGAATTCCTGATACTGATATTCAGTGTGAAATCCCTCATATGAAAGTCTCAAATAAAAATCCTACGTCCAGAAAAAAAATGACCACCACAATACCATGGTACTTGCATCGAGTGTACTATGACCAGGCTTATTATTTCTTCTCCAGAATTAATTTTGGGCTTGTCTTAGCCGCTATTTCAAATAAATGGTCTCTAAATCTCAGCACAGACTTAAGTCTGGCTCTGCACAGACCATTACAAATTCAAGTGAATGGGCCAATACTGAGGAAAGGCCAGAAAAAGTAAAAACAGAATCCTTATTCCTCATAGGGTCCTCCACATTGTGCTGAAGAATGTAACTATTATCTGTAAGGGAAACACTCGGTGCAAACCCGGACCTAAATATTGGTCAAGAAGAACACAGTGGCGATGGCAGCTGGACATGTTAGAGAGAGCAAGAATTGTGCTCTCAGAGGGCCTGGCTTTGCATACTGGGTTTACATTCAGCAGTGTTTTAAGCTCTCTGAGCTTCACTTACCTGGTTTTAAAATGCTAATAAGACTGGCTGAACATAGCCGTCATGAGGATTAGAAATGACGCATGCAGACTATCATTACAGTGTCTGATGCATGATAAGCACTTAACACATCATGACTATTTTTCTTTACTTACTTTAAACAGAAAATAAAGCTTATTTAATGTTGCTTCCAAAAGCTTAATGCTTGCAAAAATAATGCCAGTAAAATTGCTGATCTAATGAAGTTGGCAAGTCACAGCACATTTTATTTTACTGTAAGATACCAGGGACTAGGAAGGTATTTTATGCGGTAAATTATCCTAGTATATAAATACACACTGATCATCCCACCAATTTCTGAAAAGTCACTCTCGGGACAGGAACAATCACCAGATGTTGTTACCACTAAAGGAAAATTAAGCAGAGTTATGGGGGGGGGAGGGTGGGGTGGGGTGGGTGGGGAGGACTAATGCAGTAAGGAAGTGGTAAGGAGGGAACACACATATAAAATATAATAGCAATACATTACCTGCTTTACTATAAAGCACACCATTCATTTCAGATCAAATTATGTGCTGATCTTTGAGTCTGAGAACAAGGAGTATATTACAAATTCATGTTTTGCCTTTTTTAATTTCTCTGTGATATTTTAACATTGGTTTATTAATTTTAGAAATCAAGAAATTCATATATGTATGGAATTATATATTAACCATATAAAATAAATGTACAAGAAAATAAACGTATATACCATAGTATCTTTTGTGCACAGTTTCGATGATCTTGGATCACATATATTTAGTTCTGAATTTAGCAGACTCAACTGTTTCTGTCCCAGGCGCTGAACATCAACTGGGTCTGTGTGTCTACTGAAATCTAGAATACCTGACTGCAGATTCTGCAAGTTGGTTTCACTCTTCAGCTACCCTTCAGGCTTTGTTTACAAATATAAAAACATTAAGGATAATGCAGTATGGAATTCTTAAACTTCCTTTCAACATGCTTTCCTGAAATAACACTAATTTGGAAAATACATAAGCTGGTAGGTTTAGGTGCATTTGGGTGCAATGCTCTGCCACTTTTTATCATTCTCTTATTCATTATGAATACTTAAATATACGTTGTATAACGTTCAGAGGTAAATGTAGGTTCAGTTCTTTGGAGTTATTTTTCCAATCACAATGCATCAGAAAGATATCAAAGATAACAATAGAAGACTAGTAAAGTATAAATTGTAATGTTTGGGTTTATGTTAATCTTGAAAGAGAAGAGGAGGAGCGAGTTTCTCTAAGTAGATACTTTGATAATAAATAGAGTCTTGCTAGCAATTATTGCTGCAATATTTTTCAATTTTCTACTAACTGCTCACGGAAAGCCAAAAATAAGAAATAGTTTGAGTGCAGAACAGTAGAGCTGACAGTCGACAGGTTTTCACGATCTGGGACAAATTTTCAGAAAATATAAGACCTATGGACCTGGATTAAATAATGCAATTAGGGTAAATTGTTCAGATAATATTTTGCCCCTCCTCTTCACCTATTCCCTGGTTAAGAAGTACAAAGTAAAAACTAACCAAGAAATTAGTCATCTGACCACAGGGCTGTGCTCTGAGGCAACCATGATGCTATTGTGAGCTCAAATCCCACTCCAAAATTGCCATTGTCATATACAATCGGCCAGGACACTTTGGAGGCAAGGAAATGAGAGAGGTACCTTGAATTTGAGAGTTTTCTTTGTCAAAAGTAATTTGTTTTTGGCAGTCAGAGTAAGAGCCTTGCTCTATCCATACTGGGATCAAAGGGGCAAGGAAAATTGACAGATGGAAAGAATCACCATTTATCAGAGTATTATGGAAAAAGCTCTCAGATGAAAATTAAGCCATATGCTGATGCACATTGACCTACAGTCCAAGTCTGGTTCAGAGAAAAGGCTTCAAGAGACTGAGATGTGAGCCAACTGAACACCAAACATCCATTTGGTAAGAAGCAGATTCTGACAGGTGACTCTCCACTCAAGGATCAGTAAATCAAGGATAATTTAGGATTGAAAAACGACTCCCCTTCTTTGTCTGCGGCGTTTCAAGGTATCCTGCTGAAAGTAGTCAATATCTTTGCTGTATTGTCACATTCTCACAGTGCCCTCTACTGCCTTTTTGGCAGGCTTGGGGACAACAGTTGGTTGACAGCTAAAGGATGTGCTTTCAGATATGACAGACCAATAAAAGTAATGAGTAGATTTCCTTTTAAATTGTTCTTGATTACTAGAATATATTTTAAAGCCACCCTAGTGCTTGTAAGCAGTATTTCTCTTTCAGTCCTAGGGCAAAGATCCCTCATGAATACCTCTCAGAATATTCTATCCAAGTAAATTTAAAAAGAAAAATTACCCTTCCATTGGATGATTATTAATTTATTTTAAAAATTACTTTTTACCAAGTTAAAATAGTCTTTTAATTGATGAGTTAATTGATAGGTTAACTTATCTTATAGTTAACCTTATATAACTCAATTCATAGATTAATCTTAGCTACATAAAAATAAAATGTGCATACTGCAGATTATGAACCCAAAAAAAGCAGTATTCCCTTCCACTAATTGTTGGAAACTATCATTTTGCAAATCAATAAGTGATGCTAGAATGCTTTCACTGAGAAAGTCCAATTTGATGTAAGAATTATCTTTTTAAAATACAAATGTTTAGAAAGAGAAGAAATTGAGTAAAATAAAATTTTCAGAAAATTGCAAAGACAAATGAAACAGATGAGAAAGGATTTAAAACAAAGCTCATGAGGTGGTGGCAGAACTTTTTTCTTATTACCACAGTTACATCTTTCAAACTCAACTGTTGGGTCTCAGGGGAACCTGTAGTGACTTAGCAAAAACCGTACAAAATAAAGAAGTTATTCTGCACAAATTAAAAGTGTATGCTTTAAGTGCGTTTCCTTTAAAGAAATCCTGTAGTAAGTTAACATGAAATGGAGTTTAAAAGATACCATAGAATTGCGTATATATAAGATTGTATCCACAATCACATTCAGTATCACAAGCCAGTTTCATAACACACAAACACAACAGCAGATAGTTTTACTCTAAAGTTTGTTTCTTGTCAAATCACATCTTGGTATTTCTTTTTATACAGAGTAAATGCAAGAACACATGTCAAAGTGAAAAATAATGTATTTTATACCTGGTTTGGGTTAAAAGTACAAATTTATCAATGAATATTGAAACTAAAAGTAGAAAAAACACTACAATTTGTTCTTTTTCCAAAGCAGAGACAGTAAATCACACAAACACATAATTTGTTCTGTTATATATTGTAAAGGTTATGTTTATACTACGAACTGTGAATGAGATTAATGAGTTTTCTCAGCACAGTAAACCTCCTCCACAGAAACAGAAGCTAAATTGTAATAAATCATGGGTTTATGTTCACGTATTTATGGGATGGGAAAGATTTAGAGTTCCTCTGTACAGAAAGCCATCCCAAAGTAAAAGAGAAAATTATGGCGTCTGTAACATAAAGGTAGACAAACTGGGGCAAGCTGAACGTTGTGCATTCATGCACTTTAATAATGTCAGTAATTTATTAAAAGTAATTATAATGGCACAGTTTCATGGTTATACTTCACCAGAAGTGACAAAATGCTAGTTCAATATGTTAGTTACCTTCACATGATTATGTATCAACACAAATTAAATTAGAGCTGTCATTTTACTACATTTCCCTTCAAACTAAATACTACTTTTTTTCCAAAAATGTGTCAGCAGTATTACAGGTGACATGGTGTAATTCATCCACTATAAAATATCTCATTATTATTTATGCCAGTAACTGAGTCTCATATCCCTCTCTAATGATAAGGTTTTGTTCTTTGGTTACAAACAAAGGAAAAAACTGTAGTTGTATTTAACTATCTGGTAAGAATGCACTCAATGAAATTTATTTATAAATAAAGAGGTTTAGGGGATGAATTTTGTGGACAAACATCTTGAAGAAAATTTAGTACCATTTTGAAGTGAGTAGTATATCTGCAATTTGTGAAATCCTCCTGGAAAAATTAACTGAAGCCAAATGCTGAAATACAATTATAGCAGTACTAACCTAGATGCCAAGATCTTTGTAAATTTTACTTTGTTCATACCTCTAAAAGATTCAGTATTGGAAAAAATAGAGTGACCTTTCTACTCAATATCTTGAAAAGAAAAAAAAAACAATAGAATCTGATATATTCTGCTTCTGGGAATGTCATTCAATCTGGTTCTAATATGATGTAATGCTAAGAAAAGAGGAAATCATGTTTCAAAATACATCAAGATCATTTCAAGTGAAGGATTGATAAATAAAACAACTCTTATGAGAAGATCAAGAAAATAATTTCAGTCCTGACAATTAATGATGTGGTAATCAAGTTCAATAAAATATCATAAGGCATGGAATGTCATATTTTAGGCATTTCAAATGGGCTGCTTTTCTCATCTGTCTTCAGAAAGAGATCAGACAAAGCACAGAACTAAAATTACAACCTTCTGTTTTCACAAGTGAGTAAGCAGTCTTTGTTAAAATATACAGCCTTAATTAACTAATCATGGAGTAGGGACTTTCTGATGAAGCTGGAAGTTACTCAGATTGAAGGCAATATAGTTCTTCTAATATAGATCATATTAGGTCTTTTGAGAAATTTGTGTCCATTAATGGATGAATAGACACTCATATTACTAAAATATTTTAATCTGTCAAGTTTAAATATTTCCAAATAATATATTGAATGAGCACTACTTCAGAGAGAGCCAAAGTACAAAAATTAATAATGCACAATGCTGTCTCTAAAGTAGTCAAAAGTCCAAAAGTGAAGATAAGATTAATCTAATATGAAAGATTTTGATATCTGCTGAAATGAAAACATTTTGCTTTAAATAATATGCAATCTCAAAAAAAGAAACCATACTCTATATTGATTTCTAAGCTATAATAAATAAGCAATTGACAAAAGGTAAACTATTTCTGATTTGGCACCCTTTCTGACACCATATTATTGACAAACATCTCAGCCTATATAGTATATAAAGTGTTATATGTCACATTTTCACATACTCCCTACTTTTACATATTTTTTTATTCTCCCAGTGCTGGCAGACTATTTCCTACCAATAATTGATAAGTAAGTAAGTGATCATTTTTATTTTATTACAGAAACCTTCAAAAGTATCCACCTTATTTCCAGTGAAATTGTTCCCTTTCTACCTGAGCACAGAAAAACAATAAAATTAGTGTTAGTTGCATACTTCAGTAGTTTGTTCACACTTGCTCAGCATTTTTATATTGGCTTGTTATGAATCATATTATTAGGAAATTACAAAATACCAGACTCAAAAAATAAGCCAATCAGTCCACTTACTCTTGCCTTATAAAGTCATACTATATGAGATGAGGTCAGAAGTAAGAGTATTTTGGCTTTAGCTCTTTCTTAAAACTTAACTCATTTACTGTCAGTTGTATTTAGAAACATTCTACATCTCATTTCTAAGAACATTATCGTGTTAGATAAAAGAAACATAAATTTATTTAATAAATTTAATAAACAAAATTTTATTTAAAAAAAGAATAATGCTATGACCACAGCAAAAGAACATCAAATCATTTCCCCATTTACAGATGACATAGTTATGCTTTATTAGGAATTAGTTCCAGAACACAAAAGCTAAGGAAAATTAAAATGTTGTTAATGAAGATTTGGAGTTTAGTAAAAGAGTGTTTCACAGTTTCAAGGTGAGTTCAAATCTGTACAACATTCAAGGTAAGTAGCCATAACAAGCTTAGAATAAAATAAACAGATAGGCCAGATAATGCCAATTCCATGGCAGAGGCATTTATTTTCATTCATTTTCAAATGAATTCAAATCTTCACACAGCAAAAACTTTAAGCACAAATAACTTTACTAATGAAATCTACAAAGAAGAAATAAAACAAAATTTACTCAAATCCTTTTAGAATATAGAGAAAGTGGAAATATGTCCTAACTCATTTTCTGATGCCTTAATACCTTAATACTACAACCTTAACACCAAAACATAATAAAAGATTATCAAAAAGTATATATATATCCATCATAAATATAGATGAGAAAATCCTTGAAAACGTCAGAAAATAAAATTCACCAATACAGTAAAATGTAATACAACATGCCCAAGTTATGTTTACCCCAAAAAAGGCAGAAATGGTTAACTCATAAAAAGTAATCAATCGTTACATTAACAGAAAAATGAGCACAATTACATGGTCATCTCAGAAGATTTTTAAAAATTGCATGACAAAATTGAAAACTTTTAGGTTTTTCAAAAACCCAGCAAATTAGAAATGAATAAAAAGCATCTTTAAAAAATCTCTGTCTAACATAGTTAATCCTAAAGGATTTAGTGCTTTTCTCACAAATACCTTCAATGAGGCAAGGAATTATTTTCTCCACACTTCTGTTTACAATTTTACAAGTAATGGGGCACCTGAGTGGCTCAGTCGGTTAATAGTTCGACTCTTGATTTCGGCTCAGGTCATGATCTCATGGTTCGTGGGTCAAGCCCCACATTGGGCTCTGTGCTGACAGTGCGGAGCCTGGCTGGGATTCTCTCTCACCCTCTCCCTCTGCCCCTCCCCTGCTTCTGCACACTCATTCTCTCTGTCTCTCTCAAAAATAGATAAACAATAAAATTTTACAAGTGACCACAACAAAAAGCAAGAAAAAAAATTTTTTTAAATAGAGTAAAGATAAAAGTGAAAAAAATATAACCGCCCCTATTCACAGATAGGATTATTTATATAGAGCCCTAATGCATAAAATCCTCAGGGATCTACAAAACAACTAAATTATAAACAAATCCTGAAAGTTCATGGGATACAAATTCAATATGTAAGAATCAATTTAACTTCTATAATTTAGAGCAAAGTAGAAGAATACAGCTTAAAATAATTTTAAAAGTGTTAAAATATAAACATGTTAGAAAAATTAGGCTGTAGATGGACAAGTTGTCTGTATAAAAATCTACAAAATGTTGTTAAGAGGAATTTAAAGAGACCTTAAAACATGGAGAGATATATCAGATTCATGGATTACAGGGCTCAAAATGTTTAAAAAATATCAGTAAGATTTGATGAATCCTAAAATTCATATGAAAACATTGAGGTGAGTACCTAGTATATATAGAGAAATCCTGAAGAACAAATTTGGAGAACTTGAAATCAAGATTCAATACAAAACTAAAATAAAACCAAATAAGGAGAACCAAATAAATAAAAGAAAGAAACAGAACATAGGGCCCAAACAGAAATAGTCTCAACATTGTCTTTCCACTATGGCACTCAAGAAATCCAGTAAGTAAAGGCAAATATTTTTTAACAAATTGTACTAGAAAAACTGAATGTACATATGGGGAAAAAAATTCAGACTCCTATATCATTCTACACACAAAATTATTTTAATAACATTGCAACCTTTGGTTAAGCAAAGTATTCATAGACTAGACATAGAAAAAATAAGAAAAGAATAAAATTAATCAAACTTCACTGAAATTAAATACTTCTCTACAAAATACGTTTAAGAAAATAGACAGGGGCGCCTGGGTGGCTCAGTCGGTTAAGTAGCCGACTTCGGCTCAGGTCATGATCTCACGGTCCGTGAGTTCGAGCCTCGCGTCAGGCTCTGTGCTGACAGCTCAGAACCTGGAGCCTGTTTCAGATTCTGTGTCTCCCTCTCTCTCTGACCCTCCCCTGCTCATGCTCTGTCTCTCTCTGTCTCAAAAATAAATAAACGTTAAAAAAAAAAAAAAAAAGAAAATAGACAAACTATAAACTGTAACATGGAAAGATGGGAAAAGTCTTAGCAGTTTGTTACAAAAGTATGTATAGGCAGTTTGAGAACAGGTAAAACAAATATATTGTGGAAAAAATAATGATTATTGACACTGGAAGGTAGAGGGACGTGGTTTATTGCGAAAAGCTTCTGGAGTGAGGGACTTGTTTTTTATCTTGACATGGACATAAAATACAACACTCTATGCATAATCATCAGGACCTAATCATCAGGAAATATCTATTATCCCAACTGAGGTACACTTTACAAAATCACAGGCAGGCCCATAGTCCAAAAATGTCAACATCAAGAAAGGCAAATAAAGATAGCATGTGTTCCAGATTTAAAGAGCTTTAGAAAACAAGGCAACGAAATACAATGAATGCATCATCTTGGATTGGTTTTTGGAGCAGGATAAATAGTTATAAAATATCATTAGAGCAATTGATAAAATTTGAGTATGAACCAGGATATTGTAATAATGACAACTTTCCAGATTTTGATAATGAACTGTGGTTATGTCAGAGAATTTCTGAGGAAATATATATTGAAATATTTAATTGAAATATTTAAGAGTTCATAACTTTTAAATAGACAAGAAAAATGTATGTGTATATAAGAGAATAATAAAGGAAGTGGATATTTTCTGAATTGTGTAAAAGATAGACTGTAATTTCTTATACTATTTTCACCAATTTTCTCTAAATTTAATGTTTCAGAATAAAAATCACATACACACCAATCTAGGAGCAATAGGAAATAGGGAACAAAAAGGAGTGCATTGGGGTGATAGAAGGCTGAGAGGTAATACAGCAGAAGCTTACCGTCTTCAGCGCTGAGAACACAAGATTCCTTTTGTTTTAAAAGATGCAATTGTTATCCAGATGAAGATAGTGGAGGAAAGCCTTGGAGAATATAGTGAGGAAAAAAATAACTCGCCATCTGGAGGATGACTGTACTTAGAAGAAGGTGCATTTGCTTTTGAATTTTATTTAACAGAATGATGTCTACTACAAAAACAAAAAGTACAGAGAATCTCGAAGTTTCAACTAGAAAGGATTTTCTTTAATGCTATATGACTAGCTCAATATACACTGACAAAGACAGGTCAGTCTTAGTCCATATCTGCTACTTAGTACTTGATATATATCTAAATTTTATGTGTATGAATTTTCTTATTTATAAGTAAAGCAAGAAGGATATCGGATTCCTGGAATTTTTATGAAAATGTAATGACAATTCATATAAAATATTATAAAACATTAAACATATTAATTACTCAAATCATTAATGATTAACTAATCAACAACTAAGTATTATATGAGATGTCATCATGCACCTTTATAAATATAAAAATTATAGCATCTCCTGATATTGATAGATACAGATAGATAATATATATCATTAGATTCCATGTTACATGGCATAAACACTTGCAAAAAGTGAACACAAATTGCTAAAGGAAATTTTTATTTAAAGCTTTTCACATAAGGTGAGATCTTTAAACATAACATATAATCATGAAGACATACTATCTTAATTTTCTTAAATTTTCTTCTGTCTATTGTGTTTTGAATATTTTGTTCTGTGTTCCATTGGCAAACAATTTTACAAAATGCAGGCAGCTTTGCAGATATTTTTCAGGTAGAGAATATATTTGAGCTGCTGTCTTGGGAACTAGGCCATTTTTATTCAATGAGTTGCTGCATATGCTTTAAACGTCAAGACATGCTCTCAAAACTGTATAGGTTTTTCATGAAGTCTAACTTAAAACATTGTCACATTTTTAATTCTACACACGCTGATTTATGAACAATAACAGTAGATTTTCTTGACACTATTTTCTGACTTTTAAAACTTGATCTAACATTTCTGGTTAAGTACATTTTCTATTGTCTTCCATGGGATGTCAATAGTTCTAAAACTTTATTTTAAAAACCTCAGCCATTATATATATTTGCAAAAATCATATAATGTAAAAATATGAAAATTCAGTCCTGACATTGAATATGATAAGCACATCTGTGTATGTATATATCTACGTGCATGTATAATGAAATCCACAAATGTCATAAAATTTCAGCGGGTTAAGAAACTCACACTGAATGCTTCATAAATCAGTGATAATAATATATATAGTTACAATATGAAAAGAATCTTTGGAATAAATCAAATACATATGTAAACTATGAAAATGCCTTTTAAAATAAATGTAATATTCTTTATAATTGTGAAAAATAGTGAGCTATAATTTCTGGTTTTAAGTAACATTTTATAAATTAAGGATTTAGGATTTGATCCTGTATCAGTCTTTTATAATGTATACCACTATCTTTCATTGTTTTCTGCTTAGAGCCACAGTGTTTATTTATTTTGGTAGTGAAGATGACTATATAACACAAAAATCTATTAAGGTTTATTGAAATTTAAGTGACACATGGAACATAAATTGATATAATGCCTAGGAATTTGTACATCTATCTAATTTTAATGATTAATTAGGTTATTAATCATCCAACAATGATTTTCTCTTCCACTTATTCAAATTAAAGAAACCCAGAGGATTAAAATCTGATTCCAAAGCTGTACACTGTATATTATATAGCTATGCATGATACATTGTAAAATGTTTGAATACAAGTGAGAAAAGTAAGACAAAGAGAAAAGAAGGAACTTAAATTAAGAATCATCAGTGATACGTACATTGCACATAATGGGCTGCATGGGATTCCTTACACTTTTACTTGGGGTCCAGGAAGCAACACAGTTATCAGTAACGTGATGTATAATCATCCATCAAATAAATGCAAACTAATTACTTGGCAGATATTTGACTTTTCCTAGGATTTAAACCAGATAAATTGATTTTTTTCTGAAGACATTGTAAAAAGAACTTTGTGATTCCCAAAAGAGGTCAAACTGCTCGTCTGTGAAAGCCCTTCAAAAAGGGGCTGTTTGCTCTCTTGCTCCTGGACTATTCCCTTCCTACCTCTTGAGAGACCTTTTAAAATGTAAATCAAATCCTTTCTTTCCCAAATCCTCCAATGATATCTTATTGCATGTGGAATAAAGTTTGACCTCCTGAGTTCTACAAGGTCCTATATGAACTGGTCCTTGCCTGAGTCTTACATACCATCTTTGAGCTGGCATCGTTTCTGCTTCTCCTACTCAGCCTCTTAAATGCTCTCCTTCTTTCTGATCTAATAATTCCAACTCAATAGAGAGTAGTGTTGTTGCATTTGCGCTACTCTTTTCACAGAAGGCTTTCCACCCAGATCTTCACATGCATGACTAATTCATTTAATTCTGGCCACTGTCCAAACATTACCTCCCCTGAGAGAACTTCCTCACTGACCCTGTCTGACGTGATCCCTTTCTGCAACCCATACTCTTTGTTATAACACCCTGTTTTTATCACCTTCGCAGAATTTACAATGTGATAATGAATATGTGTGACAATGATTAGTACACTTATTTTTTACTTTTTACTTATTTGTGATTTATCTCCTCTCCTCTCAAATATAGTAAAGCATGGCCCAAGAAGCTGTTATGTCATTGCTATTCCCCACACTAAGGACAATGTCTGGTTCAGAGCAGGCATTTAATAATGATTTTTGAGTGATTCAAAGAATGGGAAACTAGGGGCACCTGGGTTGTTCAGTGAGTGAAATGTCTGACTTTGGCTCAAGTCATGATCTCACTGTTCATGAGTTAGAGCCCCATGTCAGGCTCTGTGCTGACAGCTCAGAGCCTTGAGCCTGCTGCAGATTCTGTCTCCCTTTCTCTCTGTCCCAACCTCACTCAATGTTCTGTCTCTCTTTCTCTCTCAAAAATAAATAAACATTTAAAAATAATAATAAAAAAACAAAGTTGATAAAAAGAATGGGAAACTAATACAATATGAGTTGAGTACACAGTTCTCTGACTTCCTTGATAATATAAGAATAGAAATAAAATTATCCAAAGGAGTAGTTTTCGATCCTCAAAATCAGAGGATTCTGCATTATGGACTAAAAGAGTTGATGAATAACTGTGTGGTTATGATGGTCCTTACACCCTTCAAACTGAGTAAATTCTTTGAAGTCTCTTTCATCTCTTGGTTTTCTCTGTAAGATTTCCTTGGAGAATAATGCTTTTGCCTGTTGAAACAACAAAAATGACAACACCACAGCAGTGTTTAAAAACCAATGATCTCTACTAGTGGGTGCAGCGTACATAACCTTATGGCAAGCCTCCCTCAATGTTTTTTCTTTTCAACTAAAATATAATAGCTGTTGAGCAATATTGGGCTAAAGATTACCTCCCTGACAAATCCTTTTAAGGAAACTATTCTATGTAACTGTTCAAGTATAGAGAACAAACTACTAACTTTTTTATAAAAATTGTAGATCCATACTAGAACACTTGACTGAATATAAGGTCATCACATGTTTGTTGGAAAGAGAGCCAAGGAAGTCCACGCTAGTAGAGGTAGTTTCCACTTACACAGATAAATTAAAATTGAAGGCCCATTTCTCCAACACAAGATGATATTAGTTAATAGTTTTGTTTTCAGGCCATCAAGCAATGGATAAGCTTTGAGAAGTGTCATTTCATTTAGTCCTCACAACAATCCTCTGGAGATAGTATTATTATTTCCATTTTACAAAAAATTCATGTAATTTGAATCCAGAGACATTGCTTCTGACCACACTGCTATCATGTAATGTAAATTTCTTTCTTTTCTTTTTTTTAACAGACTTTATTTTAATTATTTTTTATTTAACTCCAACATAGTTAACATATAGTGTAATAATGGTTTCAGGAGTAGAACCCAGTGATTCATCACTTCCATATAGCACCCAGTGCTCATTCCAACAAGTGCCCTCCTTAATATCCATCACACATTTAGCCCATCCCCCCCACCACCCCTCCTGCAACCCTCACTTTGTTCTCTGTATTTAAGAATCTCTGATGACTTGCCTCCCTCTCTGTTTTTGTCTTATTTTATTTTTCCTTCCCTTCCCCTATGTTCATCTGTTTTGTTTCTTAAATTCCACATATGAGTGAAACCATATGATATTTGCCTTCCACTGCCTGACTTATTTCACTTAGCATAATACACTTATTGTTGCAAATGGCAAGATTTCATCTTTTTTGACTGCCAAATAATATTCCATTGCATATTCCATACATATATATATATATATATATATATATATATATACCACCTGTTCTTTATCCATTCATCAGTCAATAGACATTTGGGCTCTTTCCATAATTTACTGTTGTCAATAGTGCTGTTGTAAACCTTGGGGGTGCATGTGTCCTTTCAAATCAGCATTTTTGTATCCTTTGGATATAGTCTAAATTTCTTAAAAACAATTTTAAGCAAGAAAAATGGAGGAAAATTGATTAGTAATTATTAACTACAAACCTATTAAAAGTTGGGAGAGTAGTTTTTTCAAAAAGTATCTTTGACTCACATAGATAAATTAGATCTTATACATGATATTTATTAACAAGAATATTCACTTAATCCAACTTCTATAATTAAAGAGATTATAATATTTATACATGTACACAGGCAAACATGTACACACACACACACACACACACACACACACACACTATATTGTTTTTCAGGAAGACCTGTATAAACATGTTTCTCAGGCAGTCTATTATTTCAAATCACCAAGAAACGCATTAAAAAGGATCATCAGACTCATACGTATTTATGGAAAAATTCATCAAGAAAGAACCCTAAAGAACCTCCTTCTCATGGCAGCAAAGGAGGACATGATTCCAAAGAGAATCATTAACTGGAGATCTGTATTGCATGTATAGCTATTGAGAAGTGTTTTTATGAATATCTGTTTGTGAAAGCATGCTGAATAAAGGTCAATCTAAAACGTACTCATGACCATCCCTCCTGTTAAATACTAGTGTAAGTAAATTAGGCTTTCCTTAAGACCCTAAAGACATTTGGGTTAAGATTATAATAAACTAACAGATGCATAATTTTGAATGAGTAATATACATTAATGCCAGGACTCCTCCAAATTCTACTTACTCCAAGATGCTTCCTTACCAGGGTCAAAGTGGTAGATAAGTGGGAGTCCCAGCCAGATGCCAGAAGGGTTTTCTATGACAGCAAGAGCTAAAGTGAGGCCAAGAAAGACTGGATCATAAATTATAGCTACTGAAGTTTTCAGCTGCAATTGCCAACAGATAGTTGTAGCAAATAAGTACCCAACAGATAGTCCTGCAGAGTAAGGGAACTGGACTGCTCCCACCTCGCCAAGTACCGCTTTCTCCTCCCACCATAGAGTTCATAAGGCAAAGTTCTTCTCCAAAATACTCAGATATTATAGTGGGCTATAACTATGGAGGAAGGGTAAATGAGTAAGAAATCTTAGAGATGATGATTTTTATTGTCTTATCATAGAAAATTATTTAAGTGATCAATTTACTACATTTTAAAAAGATGGGACCAAAACTTAAACCCTTTTTTTCTTGTAATAGATATCTGCCAGCTTAAAAAAAAAGACAGGATTGGTTCAAGACAAAAACAAAGAAGTCAGTTTACTTTTGTAAATAAATTTTGCAATCTATCTCAATATTTTTATATTAAAATTTTTATAAATCCTCATTTTGCAGAGTTTTATCCTGTGAGTTCAACCTCAAACAAGCTTAATTCTAAAATTAATTCTAAAATCTCCACTTTGAATTTGACCTTTTGTCAAACATTAATGGAATTTCCAATTCATTGCTGGGCCAGGGCCACAATAATAAAAACCCCAAGTTAGCCTATACAGAAAGCTTTCCAATGAGTTCACGTTTTTTCATAATGGGTATTTGATAAGATGATCTTCAAGACATCTTTCTAATCTGCTGGCTTTTATTTATCCTCAAATTTCCAACACAAAATTTACCTGATATAACATTCATGCTATTTTTAATATAACCAACATTTACTAACTTTATATTATGTACAAAACACTCTGCAGATAGAAAATACAAAGATAAATATAATACAGTACTATATATCTATTACATATATCAAAGTGGCATATGTTACTGAATATATGGCCACAAAAATATGCAAGAATAACGGCGCACCTGTGTAACTCAGTCAGTTTTCATCGACTTTTGATTTTGGCCCAGGTCTCGATCTCATGGTCTGTGGGACTTAGCCCTGCATCAGACTGTGTGTTGACAGCATGGAGCCTGCTTGAGTTCTCTCTCCCTCTCTCTCTACCCTTCCTCAACTTGCATGCATTCTCTCTCTCTCTCTCTCAAAATAAATCAATATAAAATAATAATAATATAATACATAAGGGCTGTTATAAAGTTTAAAATACTTTGGGAGCAGAGTGGGATGAACAACAATATTGCTTTGGATGCTCAAAGGTACTTCAAAATGTAGGTGACTCAGAGTTGTATCTTAGACATAGATTAGATTTTAATAGTCAAGTAATGGGAGAAATGTTTTTTCAGACAATAAAAGTAGCTTGTGCAAAGGCACAGTACCATGAAGAAAATGTGTATTTATAGAATACCAAAAATTTACCATGACCAATGCATAGGAAACATGACAGTGAGTGACATTAGATACAATTGGAACAAAACCTATTGATAAGACACATCCAATCATCAAATGATATTAGATGAAGGACTGCAAATTATTTTAAGATGAAACAAGCAAGTAACATTCCCCTATTGATCGAGCTGCCTGCATTCTGACCTTTCTCCCAAGCACCTTTAGTCTTTCACCCATGTGAGCTTCCTAAAATATAAAGCTATTAATAATAGGCACATTTACTTTGTAAAAGTGTAAACCATCCTAAAAACTCCCCATCACCTAAGAGACGACTAGGTAAGGCACCTTTAAATACAACTGACACTTCACGAACTGGCTAAATCAACTTCTCCCACTAAACTGTCACTTTTCTCTTTGCCACTCTAGCCTGAGGGCACTTTGCCATTCTTGTACATGTTTCAATTCAGTCTAATTATCACTTCCTCTTTCCAACTCTTCCCTGGTGCCTTTTGGTGGTCAGTCATACCTCTCTGTCTGCTCCCACGAAGGAAGGTCATTGGCTGCTAGTCAAACATCTTATGGAGCTTATTACAGTACTGAGACAGATGCTTGATTAAATAACCACAGAGGTCATTTCCAACTTTTTATCACTTTTCTACAAGCTATTATGTATGCATAAACATTAGCCACATCAATCAACAAACACAAATACAACTATGTTTCACTTAATTTCACTTTTATCTTAGAACTTTTTGTGTCTTTCAGAATGGTGGCACTATGTTTTATATTAGAGAGGTAAGTGTGTATTACTATAGATATATTAGTATATTAGGTATGTCATCTATATCATGTAGTATAGTGTATTAGTTTGCTAAAGCCATTGTAACAAAGTACCTCAAGTGGGGTGGCTAAAACAACAGAAATATATTTTTTCACAGTTCTGGAGGCTCACAGTCCAAGATCAAAATGTCAGCAGGGTTGGTTTCTTCCCAGGGCTGTGAGAGAAAACCTGTTCAGTGCTTCTTGTGGTTTGTTGAAACTCTTTGCAATTACTTGGCTTGTAGAAGCATCACCAATCTCTGTCTTCATCTCCACGGGCATTCTCCTTGTGTGCATATTTGGATGTTAATTTCCTTTTTTCCTAAAGGCACCAGTCATATTAGATTATCCTACTTCAGTATACCTCCTCTTAACTGATTACATCTACAATGACCCTATTTCCATATAAGGTCACATCTAGAATTTCAACATGATGAATTTTAGGGGGGCACAATTCAACCCATAACCCATAATATAAATATATTATTAACAATACAATACTATCTAGACCACTAGCCAAATATGTTATTAACAGTACAATGCTATCTAGATTAATTGGTATATTACTAATTCTATATTAGATAATAGCACCTATACTATTATGATATATATATATATATATATATATATACACATATATATGGCACATAATATGTGTCTATACTACTAACATATTAGAAACTATACTAGTAAATTTTATAGTACATAAATAGATGATAGATAGATGCTAGGTAGGTTATCGATGAGAAGTATATTTAATCAGCCTATTGGCCTATTCTGGACAAAATCTATAAGCTGGTTTATTTGTGGGGGTACCCTGAAAAACCTATCCAAAACAATTTTTCCTGCAACTCTCTTAATATACTAACTCTTTACAGGAGAAAACACAAAATATTAAGAATTGTAAAATATTACTAGCATCTTACTCAATGTGTTTCAACATTAATATAAACGTTTTTCTTGGTAAAATTTCAATTGTATATGTATTTTAAAGCTACAACTTTCAAAGTTGCAATTCTATGACTAACACTGAAGAAATGGTAGAGAACCTCCATTCTTTCCTCTTGTCCTATTTCTCTTGTCCTATTCTTTCCTTAAAGTCATGCACAAATTAGGGCCTGGGAGGCTCAGTCAGTTGAGCATCTGACTCTTAGTTTGAGCTCAGGTCATGATCTCAGAGTTCCTGAGTTCAAGCCCTGCATCGGCTCCACGCTGTCAGCTGTTTGGGATTCTCTCTCCCTCTCTTTCTGCCTCTCTCTCCACCCCTCCTCTGCTCACTGCTCTCTCTCAAATAAATAAATAAATAAATACTTAAAAAAAAAGACACGTACAAATTGGAAATATTTGCCAATACATATTTAGACTCTGTTCTCTCCTTTTATACTGGTGAAGTGATCAATCTTATAATGGTAGTTTAGAATACAGGCAATATGAAGTATGAGGTCCTGTACGTAAATGTGTGTGTGTGTGTGTGTGTGTGCGTGTGTGTGTGTGTGTTTGCCGTTTGCTAAAACCTATTTTAGTTAGAAGTCCAAAAATATTTAGTGAAGTAAATAGCATTATATAAATCCAATCAAGTGTTGCACAGTGACAGTGTTTCTGTGAAAACATTCTGTGCTTTCTTTTTTCATTCATAGCCTGGCCCCTCTCCCCTACTACCAATCTAAATTGTCCCTGGGATCCCGTCAGAGTTCACAGAAGTATTTAAGTGTAGAATCTATGTTGTTTTTAGAATTACTGCTTTCATACAAAAACAAAGCTTTAGGTAGGGGTGTTTATTAGAGGCATCAATAAGTAGGCATGAATAGGTCAGTAGCTATTGGTGACTAAAACAACCTCCACGGTAGTGGGGGCAGGACTGAACTTTCCAATACTTTAGTCACATGACCAATTGCCCTGGCAATCATCCCCTACCATCTTTAGGGGCTTTCCAAAAGTCACATCATTAACATAAACTCAGGGGTGGTTGAAAGATGCTTTTTATAAATGACAAAAGATCATCCTTTTATCCCTCCAGAGCTGTTTTGAGAACTAAGGACAAAAACCAGATATTATAACAAAACAAATGTTATGGCTCTTAATAAGAAACTACAAGCGTTTTAGCGGTCAGGCCAGGACCAGAGAAAAAAGACTAAAATAGATATTTATTATTATATCACAAAATCACGCACACATATGCATATGCTTATAATGTATATATGTATGTATGTATGTAAGTGATCATATACTCCTGGTAAGTTGGCTCTAATTGCAAAAAACCTGCAGTCACTTCTACATTGCAATGTAGGTTCCAGTGGGGAGCCCTACTATATCTGATTGAATTGTTTCTATTCCTGGTTCTGCTTATTAACCTTCCTATGCCTATTATAACAGGGATAATAATATGATTGTATGTATTAAATAATAGCTATAAAGTGGGAAAATAATCTTTGGTGTAGTAAGAACTCAATAAATCAGTTATCATCATCATCATCATCACCATTATCACCATTTTTTAAAATAATACAAACCAAAATATTTGCAAGGCTTATCTTTATACATTAGAATTAAAACTTATTATTTTATATATTTTTAAATCTTCTCTTTTCCAGGTCTTTACAAGGATTATTAATTACATTAGCAGTACATAAAATAGTGTTTTGAAATGAGATGAAAAGAATCCAACAGTACTAATCCAAAATATTAGTAAGCTATAAAATATGTATTAAAATAATATAACATTAACTCCATTTCAAACCAAACTGTATAAAGTAATTATTGAATCCATTAAATATATTTATTGACAACTGACAAATTTGAAAGTGACACAAACATTACTTTCCACTCATTGTCTTCCATTTGTTGATAGTGGCTCTAAGAGCCATATAATGGTTTCCAATTGGTATTTTTCTATGGCTTTTATTTTTGGGCAATTTACTCTTCTTGAGAAAATACTTAGAAAGGACTCTCTTCCCCCCTTTTAACAATATTTACTTTGTCTTCTCATTTATCTGAGGTTAACTTTGCTGCACCAGGATTTATGAGATAGCACTTACTTGTGTATATCTTTATAACCCTTTTATAGTCAACTTTTCTGTGTCTTCTGATTTAGGATTTCTCTAAAAGGAGCATATATCTGAATTTCAGCTTTTACCCAATGAAAGACTTTTTTATCATCTAATATGGAGTTAAGGCTTTTTACATTTGTTGCAAATGCTGACAATTTGGACTGTTTTGCACCATTGTCTTCTGACAATTTGCTTCACTTTGCTTTTACTGTCTTTTGACTATTGTTAGATTAATTAGTTTTGTACTTCCCTTAATTTTCATCTTCAGAGTTGCATATTGTATATTTCTTCCTAGTTTTTCCTTCAGTTGTTAACATTTAGTTTTACTTTTTTTTAAGTTTATTTATTTATTTTGAGGAGAGAGGAAGAGAATATGTGCATGAGTTGAGGAGGGGCAGAGAGAGAGGGAAAGAGAGAGACTCCCAAGCAGGCTCCATACTGTCATCCCAGGAGACTGATGCAGGGCTTGAACTCAGGAACTGTGAGATCATGATCTAAGACAAAACCAAGAGTCAGTTGGGCACTTAACCAACTGAGTCACCCAGGCACCCCTGTTAACATTCATATTTAAATCTACATTTTTTTCCCTAATAAATGTTAATATTAATCAATGCCTTGCTCTTGATCCAGAACAAGGAAGGTTGAATGGCCTATACTTTAGTTTCTTATGAAATTGTTCTCTGCAGAATCTCATGCATCTTTTGCACATTTAGTTCTTTTTTTTATTACCCATAAAACTATATTAAACTTATTCTATTTTCTTTATATTTTACTTCTTATTTTTTATTGTTAGTACTTAGTAAGTATATTACAACATTTTACCAATGTGTGTTCTCATTGACTTTTTGTCTTTTTTTTTTTCCTTCAGCATTCACTTTTTCTTCATTTGCAGAAATGCATCTTACAGAGTTCTTTTACCAACAGTCTCTGGGATTAACCTTTCTAAGTAATCACATAATTTTCTTTTCTCAGCGATTGTATCTGAAGAACAGTTTGCTGTCCTGATACCTTTCTTCTGTAGAGGATCTGAAATTGTCCTCTCTGGTGGACTCCAGGATTTTCAGTCTGTCCTGATGTTCTGTAAATTTACTATAATGTGTTTATTCCACACATGGGGCTTCTCAACCTAATCATTCATACATTTGTTCACTCTGGAATAATTGAAGATTTTATTGTTTCTAATATTTCTTCTCTAGCATTCACTTTATTTTTCCTGCTTATTCTTCTTTTAGAAGTATGTTACAGAATGTCATAATAATCTCCTTGTCTCCTTATTCCTGTTTCCTGTCTGCCATCTTTTTATCCCTCCATACTGGTTTTTGGGACATTCTCTTGCTCTGTCTTTAAATTCACTAAGTATCTGTACAAAGATTTCTTTTTTGTTTTTTAATTTTTTTTAACATTTATTTATTTTTGAGACAGAGAGAGACAGAGCATGAACGGGGGAGGGTCAGAGAGAGGGAGACACAGAATCTGAAACAGGCTCCAGGCTCTGAGCTGTCAGCATAGAGCCCGACGCGGGGCTCGAACCCACGGACCGTGAGATCATGACCTGAGCCAAAGTCGGCCGCTTAACCGACTGAACCACCCAGGCGCCCCAATGATTTCAATCTCAATGTTTCTCAGCTTCCATCTATCTCATCATTGAACCTATAGAAAACACTAATACTTGTAGGGCACACTTGAGTAAAAGACAAGCCTGCTCATTCTACTAATTTGCTTTAAATATTGAACATAACAACTGAGGTCTTTCAATAATGTCTCCAAGATTTATAACTAGTATTATTTAACCAGCCACAGTGACTAATATCTTTAGGTACTCAAAATTGTAGTAATAAGGTTTTTTGACTTAATAATAAGATTTTGTGGTTTATCTATACCAACTGACATGTGATGACATGTATTCATCGTGTTTTTTAGAAACCAGACCTTTATATTTCTCTTGTTGTAGTAATACCAAATGTTGACAATTGCCATGCAGGCTAATTAAGAGAATTGTTCTGCAATATGTGTGCTATTTGGACTTCAGCTATTAACTGCAAGACATTACAACTAGTGCTCAAATGAATACTCTTGTGATGTCCTCATAAAAGAAGTTTAAAAAGTTTAAATCTCTTCCTGTCTATAAAGGATAGTCTTGTGATCATTTGCTAATATAATTATATAAGGCTTGGCACTATTGCTGGTATAACTACATCATTGCTTTATTTGATAAATTTCTGATAAACTGTTTAGCTTGAAAATTAATTGTTGAGTCACACTAAGATACCTTTGTGTAGCTTATTTTTTGTTACTTCTTACCTCCTTCCTTCTTTCTTCTCTCTTTTTCTGCCTCTTCCTATTCCCCCCACTCCTTCCCTTCTCTTTCTCATTTCTTTGTATCTTTTCCTTGATTACTACATTTACTTATGACTTTGATTATTGAAATAAAAATGTTCATTATGCTTAGACTATAAAAATATGCAAAAATTAAATTATTTTATATATAAAATACTTAAGTAGAAACATTTCTGGCTTCAGAAATCAGTTTTTTAAATGATAATGTTTTAAAAAATTGTAATGAAGATATTGAAAAATCTAGCATGGTTTAATAAAATAAAAAAATATTGAAGTAGTAATTTTGTTTAATTCAATAAATAATTTTATAAAACCACAAAAAAGTAATGGTATATTTGTATATGATAAGGTACTTAAGAAGCTCATTTTATTTATCAACATAGCTAGTTTTTAGAAATAAACAATGTTTCCATTCTAAAAAATAGTTTATTATGAAACTCTGCCAAATATCAAACTGTGGCTAATTTTTAGTTTCAAAAATTAGTAATGATAAAAGAGAGAAGAATCAATAGAAAAACTGGGAAATGAATGTACTCAAGCATGTTCTATTTCAGAAGACTTAAGTTCAGATGTTGAGAATAATAATTGCTAGAACAGTTCAACAAAAATTCTAAATTACAAAAAAATGTGCAGGATTAAAAAATAAAGTATATAAAATATAATACAAAACAAGGAATGTCTGTAACAACAAAAAGTACAAGTAATTATCAAACTAAGTGATATATTTAAGGGAAAGATGGGAAATGAGGCCATGCAGCACAGCCAATATAGAACATTCTATAGTGTCAGGGACTAGGCACAGAGTCACATGGACAGAAATATAAATTATGCATTCAGGAATTTTATAGAGGAAGACATGAACATGTTCTAACATAATTTCAATGGTTGTGAAAGTATTTTAAAATTAAAATTTATGATCATTTATATCTTATAGTAAATTATAATTTACTAAAAGAACCACAGTGGTGGGAAACTCTGAGCTTATTTATTCTTTAACTATATATTGATTTTTTCTAACTAAAATAATTTTATTTTTTTAATAACTGTATTTCTCATTTCCAGATTTTTACAATGTTTTATGCATGTTTTGTGGGAGGTATCTCATCCCAAAACTCTCTGAATATTACAAATCACTGCCACTACCATCAACTTAAAAGCTTAGATTCACCCAAAACCTCTGAGCATAGGGCCTGTGCATCTCTTACTCTCAAACATTCTGCCCAAGATTAGGGTTGAAAACCACAATTCCTAATATAGACTTTTCAGGCCCTTTAATCTTGTTCTGCTTTCTTTAAACTCTGCTGCAAATTTTCCTAGGTTAAGTCTGTGGACTTTTCATACAGTAGTACTTCACATATATTCTATAGTTTTTGTTTGTGAGCTCATCTTCAGCAGTAATCATCTTTTCTTTTCACTGTGTCTTTGTAGGGTGTTTCTACTATTACTTTTTTCCTTGTAAGTTCCATAACACTGCTGACAATTGTTGATTTACTAGAGGTTTAAATGCCATTATGAGTTCAGTTGCTACCAATTTTAAATTTTATTTCTATTTTGTTCTTTGTAAAACTGACAGCAAGTGAGAGTTATGTTTTTACTCCTTAGTGGTTGATTCTCCTATATTTCAGCCTAGATTGAGATTTGTCTTCAGGTGAGGTCCTAAGATAGACATTGTTCTAGTCCTTAATTATAGGGAGTGTAGCACCATTCTGGCTTCTGGATTTATTCAAACCAGTTTTAACTGTGGGCCCCACATGTGTTTTAAATCTTATGCTTAATATCCATATTTACTTCTTGTCCCTCTGTGGGCTCTGTGAATTTAACTCCTATTCACATTCTGGATACCCATTTTCTTTCTAGTCACCTGGGGGTTTTCTTTTCTTATTTTTGAACATGGCTATCTCGTAAAATTAAATGAAAGAATATTCTAACATGTCATGAATCAATTATCTTGGCTGGAAATCTTGAACACTGACTTTTTAAATATAATGACACACTATGATCTAAAACAATTTTCTCAGATTAGAGAAAAGAACTTTGCTTGTTTTATTCTTGAAAGTCATGGTTTCTCTGAACATATAAACTAAAGACCCAATGTTATCCTAAAATTGACAGACAAAATTTTTAAAGAACTTGGAAATAAATTATTTTAACACATTAGGCTATTTATGTACTCAGAAGTATGTGTAAATATATTGCTGGAAAATTTAAAACACTACAATATTTTCCTGAAATGTGATCTGATTTTTACCTAAAATCCAAAATATGAAGTCGGGTACCATTCACATTTTAAGTGCAACTTTTTAGTGGTTTAATAAAGCAATCAAGAATTTATTAAGCTCTCAGGAGGCTTCTATGTTTAAATATTGAGGTTTATTTTTATAGTACAAACCAGATCCTGAGGTTGCTATAGTAATGGTCAAACAACAACTATAGATAATGATATTTTTGAGGTAGGATAACAAAAGAGACTTAATTTGCTCATGATGATTATATTTTCCTCTCTGTCCTGGTTAGAAATAAAATCCTAATTACCTTATTTTTTAGTAAAATATTAGAATATCCTTCATAATTCTAATTTATGTATTACCTAAAGTTTGCAAAAAACCTTTTCTGTTGGAAATTTTGTATCAATCTGAAATTTAATTCCCATCTTCTTATGTGAAATAATTCTATGTGGTTTAGACATTTGAATTTTTTTGGGGCGCCTGGGTGGCTCGGTCGGTTAAGCGTCCGACTTCGGCTCAGGTCATGATCTCACGGTCTGTGGGTTCGAGCCCCGCGTCGGGCTCTGTGCTGACAGCTCAGAGCCTGGAGCCTGTTTCAGATTCTGTGTCTCCCTCTCTCTGTGACCCTCCCCCGTTCATGCTCTGTCTCTCTCTGTCTCAAAAATAAATAAACGTTAAAAAAAAAAAAAAATTAGACATTTGAATTTTTTTAAATGTAGAACAGTTTAATAATGAATCTGTTATGTGACTGCTTGTGTTTTATATGCATTCTCGAAAAAAGGTTTTTTATAATAGCCTTTCACTCAGAACTATTCTTGGCTAATATGATTGTCTTTAATTCACAAATCTTTTTTCACATTGCCTGGCCTTGCTTCTTTGCCTTCTATATGTGAATTCCTTACAAATTTAATATTTTTCTCTTAACACTACACTCTACTTCTGCCTTCAGTACTTCTGATTCCCAATTATGGAAAGCAGACTTTGTCAGCAACAAAGCACTAAGAATTTTTAAAAGCAAGGGTAATGTTTCAATAGCCAAGTCTTAGCTTGAGGAGTTAAAATTTGGAAGGCATGCTTTATAAGTTCTGATATTCTATCAAATTTTAATAGTTTTAATTGCCTAATTATCTGCTCCAGTGCAATAATAAAGGCTTTTAATATTTCATTTTCTAGTACAGGAAAAGGTATTCCAATCTGTGCAAGAGAACCTTCTAACCCTCTGTTGAATGTTAAGTTGAAGTTCTTTCGTATAATCTTGCACTTTTGTAAGCTGGCTCCATCTGTCATCTTACTTTTGTCCCCTCCATTTTCCTCCTTACCCAAATGTTACTTGTTTATTCAAGGAGCACCCTCGTTTTCTTTCCTTTATCTTTTTGTCATTGGCAGCTCTGCTTTTTATATCCATTTTTATACTCTTCAATAAATTCCTCTCTCTATCTCTGTGTGTGTGTGTGTTCTTTAATGCAGGCAATAACTTCGTTTCTAAATCGTATATGCCTCCCCATGCCTCTGAAAATTTTGTTCTCTACTCCTGATCTTGCCATAGCAAGATCCTTAATCTGCCTGTCTGTGCTGTACTGAATAGTTAGGAGAGAATCAATGCTTTTTTTCTGGCACTGACAGCAAGAACTGCCTTGGGCACACTCAGCAGAACAAGGGACCATGAGGTCAACAACAATAAGAGGATTTAAAGACAACTTCTAGGCTCAGAATTTCTACTTAGGAAATTCTGTGATCCATTTTGGGTCTTCTGTATTGAATTGATCGATCTATGAGAAGTATAAAATAAATAGGAAAAATTATCTTATTTATTTACAACTTCAGGAATTTATTCCTCAAACCACGAGTGCACAAGAAATTCCAGGGTTTCATGCACAGAAGTACTGTCATGAATGTTCAAAATATTACTATTTTTGTACCCAAGATCAGTACTCTCAGTTTCTGGTTCCCACACTGGGATCAGCCCATCAAGTTTATTCAGCCTCATTCTTTATTTAGGTCTGATCTGCTAACTCTAAAATTTTTGACACTTCACAAATGAAAATGAAAATGTTTACTTTCAGTTTCATTATAAGGTAGCAAAAGAACTAATCAACAGTAATTAAGGCTTTAAATATTCTTTAGTGATGATGTTCCCATTATACTCAGCTTGGGAAACTATGTAAAATCATTTTTCTTCCTGCAAAAAAGGTAATGTTCAATCGAGAAAATTTGTGAGAAACCAAAGCAGCCACATTTTTGAAAATCATTTATCTGTAACATAATATTTTTCTGTAGAAAAAATTAATGTGTTGCAATTCACAGGAAAATATTAAACCTGAGTGACAGAATTTCATGAGTAATACTACTATCATTAATGCATTTCAATAATACATCTCAATAATTATTAACTACATTACTATCTCAACCTAATCAAAATTCTTTTGTGACTTAGGGCTAATGAAAATGACAGGGTAAGACTTACGACTTAAATCCACAACTGGTCTCAAAATTTGATTTAGTTTTATTTATACTAGGAATAAAAAATAGAGGCTATATGTCTCTTGAAATAATACATTTTACAAATAAGCATCTAAAGAAGAAAGTTTCACAAGAAAGAATCTTTATATGCTAAAAATATGCTACACCAAGCTTAGGTGTTTTTGCACCATGCCCGGATCATTATTTACATGTATGTTGAAAACAGAGAAAAATAGGTTTCATTTGTTTTTGAAAAAACCTTTAGTGGTAAAGTTTTGTGACAGGCACAAGTTGAAAATTATAGCATAAATGATCCAGAATAAAACACCAATCAAAGGAATTTGGTTAAAAATTGAAGTAGAGCATCTGACAGGAAATGATGTCTATTATGGTTTTAATGATCACAACTCTTGTTAGTAATACAGATGGAGCTCGTGCTCTGACAAAACAAAGCATTCACACTATAAAAGAAAATATATTTTAGGAGATGACAACTTATAAAATATTTTATATTTTCTTTGAAAATGTTTTAAGTTGGTAACATTAACATAAACTAAATGTATATCCTTTATGCATTTTCAAGCCATCTCTCTTCAAAAAAAACTCTAAAATATTCATTTACTTAACATGTGCATCAATTTGTTCAAAAATCATCTTATATGTGTCACCTTTCTTAAGCTGAACTCCTTTAAATCAGTGAAGATGAATTAAAAAAAAAAGTAAACAAGCGATCACTTCTAGAATTAGGCATAGCTGGCTACATTAGAAATGTATAAGAAAGAAAATAGAGCTAATATCTTAAAGGAGCTTAGTCTTACCAAAGAAGTGATTTTTGCAGTTTCGTTATCTTATTACAAGTATTTGTATGTTTGCTGGTATTCCTGTAAGTGTTGCAATAGTTAACTTTACACCTAACCCACAGTGTGAGCTGCAGGGTGTAGTGGTCGCTAAGCAACCCAACCAGAAGAACATTAAGTACCAGACTCTCCTCATTTAAATCTGTGTGAAAGCTAGAGAAGTGAGAGATTTTTATGGGCAGAACTTTTCAAGTTGATTTGGCTAAACTAAGCAGCCTGCAATTTGTATGCCTGATATCTTGTCAGGTTGGCAAAAGCCAAAACAGAAATTGCTTTAGAAGGTACTATTACTTTTGTGAGGAAAGGTTTTCTTTAAGGGGTAGACTAAATTTTATTCCTAAGTAAAAGGATACATTTTTCAAATACTATAGAAAGTTCATATTTGGTATATGAATAAAAATTCCTGTATTGCTTGACATTCTGAAAATAATCATTTTAAGGCCATTTATTATGCAGTTAATATTAACCCAAACCAATCTTATATGTAAGTAGAAAATCTTTACTCTTCTTTATAGACTTCCATACAGAAAATTTCTATTTCTACTAAGTTCCCGAAATTAATAACTCAAGTTAAAGAAGTGGATATAGTTTTAGTTAAAAAACTTACAAAATATTTTTATTTTTTCATCCCTATTGTGACTTTTAAAAAAGAATTACTTCCTTGTTTGAATGTATGATTTCATTAACTATGTATGCATCTTCCTAGCTTATAATTGCCTGTTTTAGGTTTTATATGAATATAATCGCATTACATATTCTTTTATCAATTAATAACTTTTCCTTAAATAATAAGTTTGTGAAAACTATTTGGATTTTTACATGAACTGTAATTTACAAATTTTATTACTATGTATGACTTCATTATACAAATGCAACTCTGATATAATTATTTGGGTCACATTAATAGATAAAATGGATAAAAATATTAATAATTTGTCTATCTTGGAATGCAAATTTAAGGTGTTTCCAATGTGACGGTATTAAAGACAAATCTGCTATGATTCTTGTATATATCTTCTCTCATACCTGTGAACGTGTCCTTCCGGGTATGTTTCAAAGAGTAGAAGACTAGGTCATAAGTGTGCAAAAACTTTAATTTTACTAGACTTTAACTTTACTAGGTAATGACAACTCTCTTTCCAAAGTGTTTCTACAAATATATACTCCCACTGCAATAGTTGAGCACCTATTAGTTGTTCCAAGGTTACCCTCAGATTAAAAACAAAAAATGCCAACCTGGCAAATCAATGTATCTCATTGTGGTTTTAATTAATATCTTCATGATTGATCATGGGAATGAGTGTCATTTAATGTATTTCTCATCTGTGACCTGCCCCTTGGGAGACTATATGAACATTTAAATCTTCTCCATTCTTACCTAGCTGCACCTCCTAGGGCTGTTCCTCCCAGTATCAGGATTATACTCTGTCCTACTGAATGAAGGGTGGACACAGTGTGGGTGTAAACTGTGTGTCATTTCTCTGCACAGTATTTTAAAGCCCACTTGTGATTTTCATAATTCTATCCTCTATCCTGAGACCAATATTTCAGATGGGTGCTCCAATAGCCAGGGTTCCTAAGTAAGACCGTAGAGTAGGGTTAGAGCCCACCTGCGGTAGACATGCAGTGTGAGAAATTAAGGTTTGCTGTTTTAATCCACTAATGACCCTTAGGAGCTTAAAAAAATATATTCTGGACACTAGTCCTTGTTGAATTAAACCTTTGAAAATATTATATCTCATGTTATTTGTTTTTCATTCTTTTTGTGGTGTCTTTTGATGGAAAAAAATGCTTAAGTAGAATTTATACGAATTTGTCAATCTTTGCCCTTCTGAATAGTCCAGTTTAAAAATCCTTCCCTTTCCTGAGATCCTTATATTCTAAAAGCATTGATGTTTACCTTTCACATTTCAGTAGAAATTCACTGTAAATATATCAAGCCTAGCAATTTGTCTGCTTGTTTGGTTTTGTTTTGAGAAATGTTTGACTACTACTTTTTAAGTGACTATAAAATGGTTATAATTTCTATTTTTTCTTAAGTTTTAATGTTATTTTCTAGGAATTTATTAACTTCATATACACATTTAAATTTATTTATTTTTTTAATGTTTATTTATTTTGAGAGAGAGACAGTGTGAGCAGGGAAAGGGCAGAGAGAGAGACACAGAATCTGAAGCAGGCTCCAGCTCCAAGCTGTCAGCACAGAGCCTGACGAGGGGCTCGGACTCACAAACCACAAGATCATGACCTGAGCCGGTCACATGCTTAACCGACTGAGCCACCCAGGCGCCCCTACACCTTTAAATTTATAAGCATAAAGTTTTTCATAATATCATTCAATATTTACATGAAATACCTATAATATAATGGATTTTTGCCTTCTTTATTTTATATGAATTTAAGTATAAGCTTATCATTTTATTAGACTTTTGTATAACCAACTGTGCCTTGGTTAATCTTTTCTTTTGAATGCTTGCTTACTTTTTAATGAATTTCTGCATTTATATTATTATGTCCTCAACTTTAAATTTTGTTTCAATTGGTATTTTTTCTAATAGCTTGAAATGGATGCTAACATCAATTTTTCATTTTTCTTCTTCTCTATTTCAGTAATTAGGTCTCAATCACAAGTTTTATGTATAACATTTCATTACCATTAAGTTCAAAATAAGTTTTATTTTCAATTTTCACTTCTTTGTTTAATTCCTGGGCTATTTAGAGGTGGGTTTAATTTCTAGCATTTTTTCTTTTAGATATTATTTTCTAGCTTAACTACATTTGGTCACAAAATTTTAGTTCTTTGAAATGTGTCAAGACATTTGCATGGACAAGTATATGATCAAATTTTATAAACATTCAAGGTGTGCTTAAGTAAATATTTATTTCACATTTGTGTGCAGGGATAATGTAGAAGGGTAAGTAGATAGATATATTTTTATTAGGAAAATTTTTGTGAATTTTAATATTTAAATTACATCTATACTTTCTAATATTTTTACATGTTTTATCAATTTATCAATTACTGATAGTGGAACCATAGTGGTATATTAGAATGTCTAACTATGATTTGTTATTTCTTCTTATATTTCTCTCAATTTTAATTTCATTTATTTCAAAGCTGTATTATTGGTTGCATAGAATGATAAAATATTTTATCTTATTAGTTACTTGAACTATCTCTCACTTAATGTTCTGCCTTAAAATAAAATTTTGTCAAATATTACAGTCCTAATAACTTATAAAAGAATGAAAAGGAACGTAGCACCAGACTTCCCAACAATAATGAAATAACATTTCCAAAGTACAAAAGAGTAAAACTATCAGCCTAGAATTAAAAGACATGGCAAAACTCTTAAGAGTGAATGTCAACCCAAAGCTATGAAAATTTACCATCAAGAGACGTTCACTAAAGGAAGTACTACGGTTTTAATTCAACAGTCAGGAAAATAGTCTGACAAATTAGATATTGGGTGAAAAAATTGAACAGATAAAACTACATAGCAAATGCATAGGCAAACTTTATAAATTCATCTTGGGGCACCTGGGTGGCTCAGTAGGTTAAGCATCTGACTTCAGCTCAGGTCATGATCTCACTGTGAGTTTGAGCCCCATGTCGGGCTCTGTGCTGTCAGCTCAGAGCCTGGAGCCTGCTTCAGATTCTGTCTCCCTCTCTCTGCCCTTCGCCCACTCATGCTGTGTCTCTCTCCCTCTCTCAAAAATGAATAAACATTAAAAAAATTGTTTTAATTAATCTCTAATTCATAATGTTAAACCACAATATTTTTAAGTTTATTTATTTATTTTGAGAGAGATAGAGGGGGGAGGGGCAGAGAGAGAGGGAGAGAGAGAATCCCAAGTAGGCTCCCTGCAGTCTGCATAGATCCTGAGCTGCTTGAACTCAGGAATGGTGAGATCATGACCTGAGCCAAAATCGAATAGGATGTTTAACTGACTGATTCACCCAGGCGCCCCCTAACCACAATAGTTTTTGTTTAAGTTCCGATTGTTATACATATTCTGTTATCTTTATATCTCCTACTAACTCACATATAGTAGGAGATCAAAGACTATTGCCTAAATTTATTCAGTAAGCAGGCAACAATGTCATTTTTTTCAGTACCAATTTGCTTATAATATAATACTTGGTAAATCTTGTGAGCTCTTGAGAAAAATACATGTTTATTCTTACTCTTTGCATTCACTAAGACTAGACCTTGCCTAGCACAGAGCATTTTCAATGGCTGCTATTTGAATAACTGAGTGGTTTAATAAATGAATTTTATAATCCCATTAATCTTTCAACATCAGACTATAAACTATTGGATTTTGTTCTGCTTTCTAATGGTATTACTCATGAAGAGCTACTGTGTGCATTTTTGGCCTCAAATTTGTAGTACATTCTCTCCAAAATGCCCTTGTTTATAATACGTTTGGTATAACCACTCAGGCAGCATGAAACAAGGCTAGGACAGAGTAGTGAGGCTGACAACCAGGGAATTCAGATCATTCAAGCAGAGAGAAGCTGAAGGCATAGGATTACACAAATAGTGAGTGAGGTGATGTCTTATAATAACTAATGGGATCCTTTGGTGAATGACATCAAAGCCACTTGGCAAAAATTTTAATTTTTGATAAAAATCCCATAGTTAAGGTGATCTCTGGATAAAAACAGAAGCAGAGTCTGAAAATAGTCCTAAACAATAGGGCATAACCATTCCAATACAGAGTCACCTTGAGCAAAATAACAGAAAAGTAACAGAAAATCAGTGGTAGTGTTTGGAAAACTCAAGAGGAAGAAAAACCAAACCTAGCCAGGGAAGAACATTCTAAAATTCTAACATTCTGCTATAAAATTTTCCCAGTTTCTAATGAAATGTTATAAGAAACTCATATCAAAAACCTGTATTATTTAGAGGTAGTTCCTTAAATTAACTCTGGAGAAGAGTTTTTACTTACCCATTTATTTATGCATTGGTAAAACTATATTTTCTGAACACTTACTAATGCTAGGCAGTAAGAGCATGACAAGTTTCTTCTAAATCTTTCACTGTGTGAGCTTTATCACCTGTTAAATAGGGTTAGTATGCTCTCCTCACTGACTTGCCTTAAGGATTAAATGAGTTGCTCCATCTCAGTTGCTTAAGGACAGGTCTTCGTACATAGTAAGCATTCAATAAATGCCAGCCAACACGAAAGATACATTCTGCCAAATAAGTGAAGGAATAGCACTGAACAATTTTCTGTGTGAAGCTCTTTTTTGTCTTTCCAAGTCAAAGGAAAGTTGAGAAATGAAAAACAATGATAATTATTATAATAATAATTATGAACAAAAAGACTAGGTAACAAAAAAGAAGTATTTCAGAATGTTCTTTAATTCCACCTATTCAAATGTTTTTCATTCTCCCTCCTTGAGACAGAGTCTCAGTGACTGAAGAGAAGATTTTAGTCTTCTGTGAAGATATCAGCTAAGAACCTCTCTGTACTCAAAATATTTTCTGTGGAAATTGTGCCCCAGCTCCCTATGTTTAATTTCATTGAGCATGGAGAATGACAGAAGAGGCTTGAAGAAGATCAGAAATAAGAATTCCAAGAGGACAAGTAAATGCTTCACAACTGAGAGGCACTAAGTATGGGATCCCGGTCAGCAGGTATTATGTACACCCCCACTACGGGCTTCAAAACATAAGAAGAACAAAAATCATGAACTTTATGAATGGTCATAGCTTCGAACTCCCGTCTTTCACAGTTTTGAATTGTGTTTTGTTTTGTTTTGTTTTGTTTTGTTTTGTTTTGTTTTTATCAGATAGTAAGTGCCTGGGAAGGAAAAAAGAAAGCTGAAACAACATGGGTTTTCTTTTACCAGGTGAAAGTTATTGATAATAATAGCATTAGAATCAAATGTCCCCACTCCCAGAAAAAAAAAAAAAAGATCCATAACCAGAAAATACTGAGATAGATGGTAATAGTATTTGTGAGTAATTTGTGTAATTATTGTCAAGATTAGTGATAAATTGAGTTGCAGTAAAGGGATTTTCAGCACTGAAGATCTCATTATTATGATATTTTTACAGGAATCTATGTTAGATTATTGTTTAGGACATATATTTTTCTAAAGCCTATAAAGAGAGTTAGAAGGCCATGTCTATTCTATTCTGTTTGTTCTGTTTGTTCTCGGATGTATCCTCCACTTATCAACTAAAGGATTTTTTTTTTTTACCTAGGTGCAACAAGTGTTTGATCTTGTCCCAGAGAAAATAAACAACAACTTCAATCTTCTTGGCTGACAGTTGTTTTAACTGACCTTTCAGATCCTAGCCTGGAACAAGGTCACGTTGTTGCATTTAGTTCCAACATATGTTTATAAAAAGTGAAGAAAATCTATAATCTTTCCTGAGTAAATACATCCATAAGCAGGAATTTACTAGTTATCCACTTGCACTGTCACCTGAATCTATAATTGTTTAAGAGTCACCTTGTCATGATGCTGGCCAGGAAGAACTCGTTATCTGCCAGCCTTAAAGTTACCCAACAAATGAAGAGTCAAGGCCAACCTGTGGATGTACACCATACAAAGTGCATAGTACCCAACCTTCAAGGTACAATGTGAAAGAACTAAGAATTGGAAGGAGGCTGAGACTAGAGTTTGGGGAAAGAAACCAGTTACAAAGCAAGAGGTAATAAAATCCTGAATGTAATTAGTGGTGGCTCTTGCCGTGGAGATAAGGAAAGGGGTTAGATCCCACAGAATCTGAGGATTTCAAAAATTGATCTAAGAAGAGTGGAGAGAAAAATGCAAAGATATCCACATTTCAAGTCTAAAGTTCTAAGAAGGAAGAAAACAGAGCATGAAGAAAAAAAAATAGTAGGAAGACCATTAGCTGAAACTGGGCATGAACATTCTTATTGTTGGCAAAAATTTATATTGTATGGACTTGGTATTTTAAAAAGGTCAAAATTCCTTCAATTGAATAAGAATATGGAAAGGAATGAAACTGGAATAAAACCCCTTTTGGTTACAAAAAAACGTGTGGCTATCTGGTAATAAAAAGTAGTCTTTTATTAAAAAAAAGTATTTATTTTAATTCCAGTTAGTTAACATACAGTGTTATATTAGTTTCAGGTGTACATATAGTGATTCAACAATTCCATACATTAGTCAGTGCTCATCATGACCCCCATTACCTATTTAACCCATCCCTCTACCCCCTCCCCTCTGGTAACCATCATTTTGTTCTCTATAATTAAGAGTCTGTTTCTTGATTTGTCTTTCTCTCTCTTTTTTTCCCTTTGCTTATTTGTTTTGTAACTTAAATTCTACATGTGAGTGAAATCATATGGTATTTGTCTTACTCTGACTAATTTCGCTTAGCACTATACTCTCTAGCTCTATCCATGTCATTGCAAATGGCAAGATTTTATTCTTTTTAATGGCTGAATACTATTCCATTATATATATGTATATCACATATATATATATATATCATATATATACATATATATGATATATATATTACTTCTTCTTTATCCATTCATCTATCAATGGACACTTGGGCCACTTCCATAATTTGCCTATTGTAAATAATGCTGCTATAAACATAAGAGTGCACATATGCCTTCGAATTAGTGTTTTTGTATTCTTTGGGTAAATACCCAGTTGTGTGATTGCTGGTTCATAGAGTAATTCTATTTTAAACTTTTTTCCACACAGTTTTCAAGAGTGGCTGCACCAGTTTGCATTCCCACCAACAGTGCACAAGTGTTCATTTTCTCCACATCCTTGCCAACATCTGTTGTTTCTTGTGTTGTTGATTTTAGCCATTCTGACAGGTATGTGGTATTATCTTATTGTAGTTTGATTTGTATTTCCCTGATGGTAAATGGTGATAAAAATTTTTTCCATGCATCTGTTGATAAAAGTGGTCATTTTGTAAAACTTTCACAATAACTTAGAAGATTAATAAGAATTATTCCATAAAAGTTTTAAACATTGATAATGTTACTGAAGTGAAAACCTTCCAAAATTACTCCTTTGAAGAATTATCATTTGGATACAGAAGTTCTAGTGTATACATTTAGAAAAATAAATTCTTTGATTTTTTTTTGCCAGTCTTCATGTTCTATACATGTGTGTATATTTTAAAAAAATGGATATTCTAAGAGCATTGTCAAACTTTGATGGTTATTTTTTTTTACCACAGCAGATACTACTAAAAATAATGGCACTATAATAATAGAATTCATAGGAACTCAGTGAAGAGGGAGTAACAGGTAAAGAAATATACTTAGTTAAATATACTCAATGCTCAAAATTCTCTTCTCAGACACTACTCCTACCAGTATACAAATTCCTAGTAAATCTGGGTGTAAAAACTTGCATTTGGAAAAATATATGAAGAAAACAATAGTATTTACATCTGGAGAGCAAACAATGTAATCTAGAAGAAAAGAGAGTTAAAAGAAAGGCATGCCTTATCAATGGGTTGTGAAAAGAGGGTTAACCGAACTAGATAAATAAATAAAAGTAACATCAGCTTCAAATTCTAAAATAATATTCATCATGAGACAGAAACAGTACACAGCATGGAAAGACCTCCTAGGTTGATGGATACAGTGAAAACATAAAAGTTTTTCAAAAACAATTACAGTAATTTCATGCTCACAAAGTGGATGAGGGGAAAAAACAAAACTTAAGCTCCGCACGATGGCTGCATGGGGAAGAGCCCGTTACCCTGCCACCCATGCTTGCGGGGTTTACTCTATTACTGCCTGATGTATTCGAGCATACCAAATAGGTATAAAATGATGGTAGATGACCTCCTGTGGGATTCTGTGCACAGAAATTGGAGGATGAATCAGCCTGAATTGAATTGTGTTTCTGTCTCCCACAGATAAATATTGCATACTAAATCAGTTTCAGTGTACTCACGTTGCCTTCCATTTAGCTTAATACATGCAGTGTCAAGTTATTTCAAACAGTACAGTTTGACTCTACGTACATAGTTTGTCTAAGGTAAAAAAAAAATGAAACCTTTAAAACAAACTATAATGACATTGTTTTCCCACTCCCATCGTTTTTCAGGGAATAGTGAGAAAAACCTGAGAGCTGGAGCACCAACTTAATTGGTACTTCTAATATCACTTAGAGGCATGAGAAGCCCAAATTCTTCAAATTCTAAGAGAACCTACTAAATCATTTCATTCAAAGAATTCTGCGAACTAAGATACGCTTTGGTTACTGTCTCAGTCAATTGGAATAAATCAAGTTAGGTCATATTTTCCAACAAGAAGTTTCACTAGGCTATTATAGTCCTGAAAACGTTGTCACCTATACATCTCACATCAGAGACACATGTTTTTTTTGTGTGTGCAGAACTGTTTCCCTATCTCTGAAGACGTATAGTAATAAAACAGTGTGTGTACACGTGTATATATGTGTGTGCATGTAATAGATGCACAGTCTAGTTTATCAGCAGGGTAAAGAATGCCAGATATAAAGATCTTGAATAAACTTATAGTAAACATGTAATACTACCTGCTCTGCTCTCTTTCCTCCTGAAGATATTTTAGTGAACACCTAGAGAAAGGGTGAGGGACAGGTAGAAGGGAAACTGGTGATAACTGATGCAAGAACTACAGTAAATTCAACTCACTTACATTGGTCAGGGAATGACCAGTAAATTCAACTCACTTACATTGGTCAGGGAATTGGATATACTGCACTAACAGAGACGTAGAATAACAGGGGTTCAAGAAAATTGGAGTTTCTTTCTTTTCAATGTAGATTCAGGTTGATATGGAGACTGTGACACATGAATTTATCTATGGTTGAGGTGCTTTCTCTTTTCTTATATAACATCCCTCTCTGGGTGACCTGACTTTACAATTTAAAATGACTCAACACCAAGTGTGCAATCTACATATTGGGATAGGGGAAAGGAAAAGGTCATGTATGATGTGGCCAAACTTTAAGGGCAAAACCCTGCAGAAAAAAAAAATTTACTTATATAACATTGGCCAGAAATTAGTCACATGCCACATCTGGGTTTGAGGATTCTGGGAAAGATAGTCTTTATTCCAGGCAACCTTGTACCAGGCTAAAAATTGAGTGTTCTATAACTATAAGGTACATTGAATGCTAAGACTCATAGTAATCAATCCTATTATTCTAATAAAAAATTCTTATGTAATAATTTCTTATTGTCCTCATTCTACTAAGATTTATAGATCTTATGAGAAGTGGTATGATACAACTTTTTAGAAAATCATCTCTGAATACATGTACACATCTGTTGATTGAATCCTGGTTCTGCTACTTTCTTGCTGAATCATTTCTTTGTACCTTAATTTCCTCACCGGTAAAAAAAAAATGGAAATAAATTTCATTAAGTTCCTATAAATATTAAATATGTTTTTCGATTCAGACACCTGGGAAGCTCAGTGGGTTAAGTGTAGGACTCTGGATTTCAACTCAGGTCACGATCTCACGGTTTGTGAGGCTAAGCCCCATGTCATGCTCTGTGCTGACAGCATGGAGTCTGCTTGGGATTCTCTCTCTCCCTCTCTCTCAAAGCACCTCCCTGCTTGTTCACTCTCTCTGTCTCCTGTCTTTCTCAAAATAAATAAGTATTTCTTTTAAAAAACTTTAAATATGTTTCTAGATGTTCATGCTTAATACTGGACACAAAAGAATGCAATAAATTTAGCATGTAGAATTGTGTATCTGCTTTTCTCTAGAATGTTTTTTGAAAATAAAATCCTTTTTGGTCTTTTATAATCTTTCATTTTTAATGCCTATTTATAGATTTCTATTTTACTTTCTTAAACCTCATACTGTTTAATAATGCCAAATATACAATTAAATCAAGACCGTATAATTTTTTTTCTTAAATTGAAGTTTTTATCAACAATTTCTAACAAAGGTATTTTTTAAAACTTTTACATCCAAATCTATAAATGATGTCTTCATTAATTGGCTAAATAGGTTTATCAAGTAGCTTATTCTTATTTTTAAGTGTTAACTTTAAAAAACTCTGATTATGTTTAAAAAACAAAAACAGACTGCTTTAGACAACAAGAAACTAATAACTCTTTCATTCCAAACATATGGCAATAATAAAGATTTGTGAGTATTTACCAGAGCACAACACAGCTTGAGGAATACAGCTCAGAATGCTGAAGCCATCCTGCTGAAAGAGAGTCAGATAAAATTTAAGAAATTATGTGGAGTATAAATTATAAGCAAGCATTAAACACCACAAACCCGTGGCAAGTAGCTGATGTTCTGCAAAAGCACAGGGCTAGGCAGTAGTAATAGAGTGTGCAATTCGTGCTTGAGCATGTGGATGTACTAATATCAAAGAGAAAAAGCATTATTGCCCCACGATGGATCAACAGTGAATGGATTTTATGTCCCAAGACAGAAGAATCAGAGAAAAGACACACACTGGGAGAGCAAAGAGAAGGAAAAGAAAGGCAAAGAGTAAAATAGTATAGGTGACGAATCAAGTTTGATATAAAAATTTTGGATATGAAAGGGGAAAACAGAAATAGAGATAGGAAATGAGAGAGAGAGAGAGAGAGAGAGAGAGAGATGGGAGAGGACAGACACATGGAGAGAGAGACAGAGAGACAGAGAAGCAGGGGAAAGATGTCACAAGAAAAAGCAAAATGGGAGATCTCTTTCTGAAAATGCAGGCCTGAAAATAGAAACTAAAATGCGAGACGGATCTCATTCACAAAAGACTTACTCTCCCGAGCTCCTGCCTCTACTGACATTCTAATAGTGAATAGGCCTTTTTGAAGTTTCTTCTCATCTGTCTCTCACAATGTGAGTCCTATGCCATCCCTCAGCCTTGACGTCTTTCCTCCCTGTTCATATACACATCAGTACTTGGATGACCGCTGTTGCTTGGGAAATCATAGCACCTTGGACACATATGTTTGTCCTTGGCAGGTAGATCTAAATTGAAGCAATGGATACAAGTACTTCAAAAACATTGACATCTATAGTCTAGAACTGCACTGTCATTTACAATCTAGAGCTGTGCTGTCGACATGTCAACCTCTGGTCACATTTGTCCAGAAGCACTAGTCCAAATTGAGATGCGTTGTAAGTACAAAACACATACTAGATTTTGAAGACTTAGTACCAAAAATATGTAAAGTATTTCATTAATGTTTTATATCGATTGCATGTTAAATAATATATTTTGTTAATACTTAGATCAAAATATATTATTACAATTCATTTGTTTCTTCTTTAAGTATCGATACTAGAAAATGTTAAATTACATATGTAGTTAAAATTATTATATTTCTATTGGATTGTACTGGTCTAGAACTTTACCCACCACAAGGCAAAGTTATTTGCCTTTCTATAAATTAAAAAAGAGGGGCTTTGTCCTAAGTAGTCGTAAAAGCCTTATAAGTGCCTAGACTAGCACATGGCCCAAAGTGCAATGGTACATGGTTGCACTGGCCAATCAGCACCCAAGCTTCCCCTTTATCTAAGGAATTAGGATGTATGCAGCCCAATTTTGCTAAGCCAATTATACCAATCACTACTTCTTACACTCTTCAGTCACATTTTATATATTCTTCCTTACCCATAATAAATAACATAACAGGCAAAATGAAAATTATAATTTATGCTATATATAATAGTATATATGATATATACCATATAATATATATTATATATAATAGTATATATGATATATACCATATAATATATATTATATATAATATATATGAAATGAAAATTATAAATATATATATACTATATAGATAGTATATATAGTTATGCTATGTATACTCAGAGTCAGAGTAAAGAAATTTTTTAAATATTCATTGAAAAATTTAGGTAGTTGACATGAATTGAAATGAGGCATAGAAACTCATGTATCCTAGTCAACATGAAATATCTGGGAAGGCAGTATTTGATGGCCATGTCAGTCAGTAGCAGGAACGTCCTATGGTAGATAAAGTATTGCATTTCATTCATTATAACTTACTTTTTTTCATACTTTAACACGTTTGAAATCAAGATGCATCTTATGATTGATGGCATTCTATAATTTTTGTCAGGCAGACGGCGTTCACAACAAACTCATCACTGCCCGTGCATGCACACACATCATTGTTACTTGCGGCATGATAATACAACTGAAATGTCGACATTTTCATCTCAAACTATTTAAGAACCATCTGGGGAAGGAATATGAGTTCTGTTTATATTTTGAAAACCTTCCACAGACACATTCTAGTATGATAAAGCAGCAGCAACAAGTCTTGTAGAATTGGCATCCATATCATAGAAGAAAATTCTGGAGACAATGCAGAGCAGCCTGAAAAAATTATCTATCATCAACTATCTTAATGGTCCAGGAGACAAATATTTTGGGAGACAAAAATAGGGACATTAATAAAACAGATGAACAGTAATTCTGACTCCTCATGTAAAGAACTTTAAAAAATACCTTATCCAATTTATTTCACTTCTATTTCCCATTCATTTATTCACCAAGGTGATTTGAGATAAAAATCTCTATGTAAGTCTGACAGACCTCTTTTAAAAAGTATAAAATTACGGTTTCAAATTATAGTAATTTACTGGATGATAGTTTAATTTACAACTTTTTTCTTAAGGTTTTAAAATAATGATACTTTCGATTGGTATCATTAAAACTTTAATGAAGTAGGATGCTTAAATTGTAAGATTGAAAGGAGGCCATTCATTGTGAGTGATAAAATACCTAGAGTCTCTTTGAGATCACCAACTTTAATTACTATGCCTTGGGATCATTTTGTGGTTCTCAAGAAAATATCAAAATATAATGTTTGTACTTCATCTTATTTCATTGCCTTAGACAGGGTTTATTGGTTCCCCAACACAAGGAAGGAAATTATTAGAGAATTTGTTTATCTTTTAAAAATTTTCTTTGCTATCGCCTCCCAATTTTTGTTACTGTTCATTAGTTTTAGTCCTTTACCTGGGTACACATTCATAAAACCAATTCTTACTCTATTAATTATAGACAGGATTTATTGAAATTTGATATCTGACTCATCTCTCCTACTGTCTCCTCTCAATTACTGTTCATTGTGTTGTTTTTTACACTATATATGTTTACAATATTTACATTCCCAAACTACAAGTCAGTCTGCTGCCTTTTTTCTATATGTTGATTAAACAAATTAAAAAGCTATATACAAAATCATAATAGCATGCTTAAGTAACTGCTTTCTTCTTCAGGATCAAGTACTATGACTGAACCCATTAACAAAAACAACAACATAAAAGTATATCAGTTAAATTTCTGTCAATTGCTTTAAAATCATACTGCATTTTTTTGGCATAGATAGATAAGGCTTTTTTAAAATAGATTTTTCTTTTTGTTAGAATTATAGATTAACTTTCATCCTGCTTATAGGGGGAAAATGTCCTCACAAAATTTTAACTTTCCTTGAAATGCAATGTAACACCTTTTTGGAGATATGTTTTATAGATTTCTCTTGTTTCTTGCTACCTCTTTAAAATTCAGCACTTGAAAAAAATTTTACTCCTGGGTTTAGTGCACTGTTTCTTTAATTTAATGACTTCCTGCTTTGTGTGTGCGCGCACACACACACACACATATACATACATACACATTTAAACTTTCATTAGTATATGTGTTTATCATCAAGTAATTTTTTTCGACAAGAAGAGTCTATGAAGGGTAGATTTTATGAGTTTCTTTGTGCTAAACATTTTTAATTTCCTGTCCTTAAACCTAATTTGTTTGGTGTTCCAGAGAGTGTAATTGGCTTACTTAACACCCTTTCCCAGCTCCAGGCTCCCTTGTTGGCTCCTAATATAAGGCCTGAGAGAATAAAAATCAGTACTCAATTCTCAGCTTCCTGGCAGCTATGGATGGCCAAGAAATGCAGTTACATTTGGTGGACCTAAGTGAAATCTGGCTAGCAGAGGGACATATCTAAAAAAACCTTTGTTCTCTAACGAAATACAGATAAAAAGATCCAGCTGGTATGGCATCTCTACCCTTTCCTTCCCACTTACTTGCTTGCACATTATTAGGAAGAATGGTCAAGAAGATTGGCCAGCAACTAATCTTTGACAAAGAGGAAAGACTATCCAATGGAATAAAGACAGTCTCTTCAGCAAGTGGTGCTGGGAAAACTAAACAGCGACATGCAGAAAAATGAACCTGGACCACTTTCTTACACCATACACAAAAATAAACTCAAAATGGATGAAAGACAGAAACGTAAGACAGGAAGTCATCAAAATCCTCTAGGAGAAAGGAGGCAAAAACCTCTTTGATCTTGGCCGCAGCAACTTCTTATTCAACACGTCTCCGGAGGCAAGAGAAACAAAAGAAAAAATGTACTATTGGAACCTCATCAAAATAAAAAGTTTCTGCTCAGCAAAGGAAACAATCAGCAAAATTAAAAAGCAACCAACGGAATGGGGGAAGATATTTGCAAACGGCATATCAGATAAAGGGTTAGTATCCAAAATATATAAAGAACTTAACAAGCTCGACACCCAAAAACCAAATAATCCAGTGAAGAAGTGGGCAAAAGACATGAATAGACACTTCTCCAAAGAAGACATCCAGATGGCCAACCGACACATGAAAAAATGCTCAACATCACTCATCATCAGGGAAATACAAATCAAAACCACAATGAGATACCACCTCACACCTGTCAGAATGACTAACATGAACAACTCAGGCAACAACAGATGTTGGTGAGGATGCAGAGAAAGAGGATCTCTTTTGCATTGCTGGTGGGACTGAACACTGGTGCAGCCACTCTGGAAAATAGTATGGAGGTTCTTCAAAAAATTAAAATAGAACTACCCTACGACCCAGCAATTGCACTACTAGGTATTTATCCAAGGGATACAGGTGTGCTATTTCAAAGGGGCACATGCACCCCAATGTTTCTAGCAGCACTATCAACAATAGCCAAAATATGGAAAGATCCCAAATGTCCATTGATGGATGAATATTGATGGATGAATGGATAAAGAAGATATATATATATATATATATATATATATATATATATATTCAATGGAGTATTGCTCAGCAAAAAAAAAAAAGAATGAAATTGTGCCATTTGCAACTACATGGATGGAACTAGAGGGTATTATGCTAAGCGAAATTAGTCAGAGAAAGACAAATATCATATGACTTCACTCATATGAGGAGTTTAAGATACAAAACAGATGAACATAAGGGAAGGGAAGCAACAATAATATAAAAACAGAGAGGGAACAAAACATAAGAGATTCTTAAATATGGAGAACCAACAAAGGATTGCTGGAGGCATTGTGGGAGGAGGGACAGGCTAAATGGGTAAGGGGCACTAAGGAATCCACTCCTGAAATCATTGTAGCACTATATGCTAACTAACTTGGATGTAAATAAATAAATAAATAAATAAATAAATAAATAAAGGGTGGCCAACATCTAACCAAATACCCATCGTTGATCTGAAATTGCAATGGAAGTAGATGCTCTGTTCGTTGCTTTGTTTGCTAAATCTGGCAACTCAAGGGCATCCTAAGATTAAATACAAACTCACACACATTTGTAAGAGATCTAGAGAGAAAAAGAGTACCCATTGTGTGCCCTCTGGCATTGGCAGCCAAAAGTTTTAAGTAGTATAAAATTAGATGGAATGGACTAAGTAGTTCTGAATGTTCATTTCTAAGGTGAGTCAGCTCCCAGAAGCTTTTAAATGCTTGAACTTTAGGAGAAGCTGAAGGAGACAGGAGTTTGAGTGAAGAAGAATGGAGAGAACCAACTTATCCATTTTTCAGTCTTCTAGTTCAGCAGTGGGTAGCTCAGAAAAGAGGCGTACATTCTCCTCAAGTAGAAGGTTCCTGTATGAGAAATATATAATATATCTTAAAGAATATACTCCCTGTTCCTACACATTTTTTTCAGTGCCCTCAATATAAAGGGGAAGATAGTAAATTGGTTTTGATGTATATTTTATAAAATAAGGAACATAGGGAATAGTAGAAATCAGTGATGTTGCACACAATGAATGAGAAGGGGCTCCTGGGTGGCTTAGTCAGTTAAGCACCTGAATCTTGATCTCAGCTCAGGTCTTGATCTCAAAGTGGTGAGTTCAAGCCCTGTGTTGGGCTCTGTGCTGTAAGTAAAAGAAAACATTTGTTTTTCAGAAAAGTAAAACAAGAACATTAACCCACACAATATTTCTTGGGCATGGAGAGAGGCAACATCGGTTTCATAAGTGGCCAATCCATTTTTACTGAGTTTATAGGGTTCAATGTGAGAAAACAGAACCCTGTTAAAGTAGGCTTTCACTCCAACCAAGTTTAGTGTTTTGTGTATGTGTGTATGAGTGTGTGTGTGTGTGTGTGTGTGTGTGTGTGTGTGTGTGGGAGTATGCATTTACTCAAGCACATGCATGTTTCAGATGGGGTGAGCATTAATTCTATATGGAACTATAAACTATATCTGTATATGTATCCACTGCATATGGCCAAACTGTAGGTACTTTGTGTTAGGGTTTTTAAAGGAAGAAAATTTCATATAAAATTATATTAAGCTACAGAATCTTTTCTGCTTCTAAACAACATTTAAAAACCAGGATATATGAAACATCTTCAGAGGAATGACCCTTTGTTTTGCAGTGAAAGAAAATCTTCTGGGTTATCACCCTTGCTGCAAAATATCACAGAGTCTGTGAAATAAGAAAGTCAATATGTATTAGACAAAGAGAAGAAACAAGTGTATAGAGAGTGAACAGGAAACCAGCGATGAGGAAAACAGCAGGGGGTTCCTTGTTGAGCCCAGTGACCTTTTTCTATTCTTAATACATTGAAGGTTGTGTAGATTAAAAAAAAATATATATTTCTTTAATTCTTTAGTTTTAGGTATGCAGATAAGGATTTTTCTCTCCTCTATTTTCTATTTAACTTTAGTAATTTTCCCCATTGAGGTTATTATGCTTGTAAATTCAACTCAGTGTAAGCTAAATAGGAGAAAATAATAAGTATCTTGAAGTTTTACCCACTACTATTTATAAAACTCTCCAAGAACTGAAAGTATTCTTCCCCTAACAAGTAATACTATATTCACCAAGGGAAATGAAACAAAGCTTAGAGTGAGTCTTTCAGCCTATTAAACATTTAATAAGTAATAAGAACCTATCAAAGTGTGGACTATTTTTTGCATTATGACTGCAGACAGTCACTTCCCAATTTGATCTGCAGAAGCAAGGAAGAAAGCTATTGTGACAGAAGAATCAAATATAAAGTGACCAAGAATAGCTGATTTATTGTGTTTGACGTTTGTTAATATGAACTTTCAAGGACTGGTCGTGAATGCAGACAGTTTTGTACCATTGTCTATGTATGTGTCTCTAGCTCAATATCTCAAAATATGGAGTTTCTATTTCATTTCCAATGTCTTAATAACCACTTTGATACATTCATTAATCAGATCTCTGGATTGCAATTTGTCTTGTCTTGGGATATCAGAGACTAAGACCAATACAGGAGACATAAAACATAATTTGATAATTCAGAATGCCTCCCATATTCTGCTTGTCAAGACTGGCTAAATTCACAGAATCAAACTAGAACATTTCAGTGATAGCAAGCTTACAGTCCACTTCTACCAGGGGCCTATCACTTGCTTCTTCATTCCACCTTCCAAATCTAGCCTGTCTTTATAACCTTCTGAGAGTAAGGCACATTTGTTAGCATCCTGTGCTGTTCAAATCAAATTATCCTCACATGTGATAGGTAGGCATAATTCAAAGTTGACCCCTAGATTCCTGCTCCCAGCTGTCATGTCTTGTATAATTCCTTCTCCTTGAGTGTGGGTGGGACCTACGAATATGATGAACTATCACTGACATAATTATGTGATATTTATGTGAGATTTCATGATGAGATAAAAGGACTTGGTCTAGGTAGGTCTGTCCTAATGAAAGATGTAGTCTAGACTTTAAATGTAGTTTAGACTTCTCCACATCTCAAGCATTCTCTTCATGGCTTTGAAGAAGTAAGCTGCCGTGTTGTGAGTGGGCTTCATCTTCAGGCATTGAGGTGGCCTCTGGTTCCAGAAAGGGATCCTCAGCTGACAGCCAGCAAGCACAGAGGGAACTCAGAAATACAACCACAAAAACCAAATTCTGCCAACAACCTGAATGAGCTGGGAAATGGATTCTTCCCTGGTCAAGCTTTCAGATGAGAACACAGCCTGCCACATCTTCGTTTCAGCCTTGTTAGCAGAGGACCCAGGGAAGCCATGCCCCAACTTCTGACCTACAGAAGCTATGAATTAATAAAAGGGTGTTGTTTTAAACTGCTAAGTCTGCATTTGTTATGCAGCAATAGCAGACTAATATAGTACATGACTTTTAAGCTAGAGGCATCATAATATACACTCTGGTTGGCTGATACTGTTTTAAGGGCTCTGAAAGACTTTGAATGCTGGATGAGGTTAATATAAGGTCCTAATGTAAGGTTGAACATGTAGTACATGCTGAATAAAAGTTGTATATGTGATTAATTAAGTGGTTAAATTATAATAAATACTTTATACTGCAGATTAGAAAGCACTTTGAGATACATTGATTTTCAAATGATAAAATATTGATAGGAGTATTACTATTAAACACACATTTTAGAAGTGAGAAAAGTAGTTCACAAGAGGTAAGTGACTTGACTAAAATTACAGCATTGGTAAGTGACAAAATCTTTCACCATAATCTCTTTACCTCTACTAAACAGAGGTATTGAGAAAATAAGGTGATGGAAAGACATTTGAAAATAAATAGGATTCTGATTAATTCATGAAAGCAAGTAGAAATAACATCAAGAAAATCATTATTGGGGCATGTTATCTAAGATCTTTGAGTTTCAATTCCTTCATATATAAAATGAATTAAAATAGTATCAAACTCACAGAGGGAAGAGCATTCCCATAATTGTATCTCTTGTAGACTGATAAAAAGAAAATGAAAAATATAGGGTTTTGACATTTTACAGCTTTTCTAACCTTGAAACATGCCGTCTGTATAGATATCTTCAAAAAAAAAATAAAAAAATAATAAAGAAAACTAAATCTCTTGTGAATGTAACTTTTAAAATAAATTTTACACACTTAAAAGAAAGCAGTGTTAGAAGCCATGGGTTAAAGTTTTCTTTTGTTTTTAAACACTTTACTTGAATGTTCAGTAGGGGGGTTGTGTTGTTTACAAAAGTGTTTATTAGTTGTAAACTTTTGTATCTATTGCCCCCAAAATAACATAAAGTGTGGGGTTTATTTAAAATGACAATAAAAACATAACATAGTTCTGATTTAACTATCATCTTTAGAATTTCTAAAGCAATCAAAATCACTCTATAATATAGGAAAGGACTGGGTGATTTCTCAAAAGATCTTTAATTTTCTGAAAGGAGGTCAGGATGTATCTCTTCATTAAGTATTGGAAATAAGCCATTTAGCAAATAGCTTCTTTAGACACTCTCACTAAAATAAGTTTCTCCTTAAGAATGCAAGACAGAACATCCCCATATTTGTACCACTTAAAGAAAAATATTAAAATACCTTCACAAAAATTTTTCTACCTTTAAATGGCTTGAGAACTGACAATATATTTCCAAAATTTACTTTCTATTTTCCAAGTTGCATATACATTTTTAAAGCCTAGTAATTACTTTTGATAATTCCAAAACAATTCACTTCAGTTGTTTGCCCAGAATAACTCCATTGGACCTTGAATAGGACTTCCTGACAGATACACTTAGATATGAAACATCTTGCAACATGATTGACAGATTCTCATATATACACTAGAGCTACAAAAAGTAGATGTCATTTTCTGGGGCTGCAAAAAAATGGAGTTTAAAATATCTAGTATTAAATTTAACTAGCTATATTCTTTACTGTCACATAAAATTAATACATTGATATGTTGATTCATACATGACAACTAACATTACATTCTATTCAGAGGAAAAAATAAAATTAAACTATTGATGTATGTTTATTTTTTCATCACCATGTGCTGGGAGTATTTATGAAAAATTCTCACTTTTTAAAGCATTTGGGTTTGTCTCTTTTCAGTAACTATGTTCAAAAGATAAAATATTTGGAGAGAACCAAAAAAATTAAATTTTTGTTCATTTACTGTAGTTTTATGATTTATGCCATCTTATCTTATATGGGAATATAACAAAATGAGTTATCCACCATCACAGATACTAAACTCACACAAGATGCCTTTACGTAGGTTTTCACACAAAGCCATAGTTGTTCTTCCTATGACGATGGTATCTTTAAACACAAGAAAACCCTTATCTCCATCTACCTTCACCAAATAACAAAGAAATTGTGATTTTTATCTGTCTACATTTTTTCTATTTAGTAACATAAGCTTAAAATTAATTATATCAACTATCTGAGGGAGGGAAATAAAGGCATGTATGCAAGGAGGAAAGCTTTAATTTTCAGAGATTTGGAAGGAGACTGAAAATGATTAAGAAGAAGATACAGGCCTTCTGTGCCTCCAGGCAAAAAGAAAAGCTACGTGTATTCAGAGTGCCTTGAACTTAGTGTATGTTGACTGTGTGTCTTGACTGATAGCATAGAATTGCAACATTGTCATAAATTACATTAGCAAGTGTAAGTGATCAATTGTGCTTATATATACATACACATACATCAATAATTAGGCAGACAGCAATAAAACAACACCTTTAGTATTTTATTGGGTGGTTTTTAAATGTTGCAATAACTGCAACACACAGATGAAGATTTCTTATAAATAAAGTTCTAGAAACTAAAAAGAATACATTTTCATTCTCACACATATATCCTAAAAAATCTACGATAGATATTGTTGAGAAGGTTAAGCACCAGGAAGAAACTGAGACTTCTATATAACACTAAGATCTATTATTTTAAAAACTGAACAATTTCCTACAACAATTAGCAGATCATTTTACTGACAAATTGTTACTTTTTAAAAATCTCTTTATCTCCAGGAGAAATTCAATTAGGTGCTTTCAAGTCCCCATTGCCTGAACAGCAGTCTCATACACCTTGTCCCTGTCACAGTGCTTGATATTATCTAGAGGTGAGTGACAGAAAAGTCCAGGACTAACAAAGGCTCTCTCTGTTCCTGTCAGCAAGCTCTGGTATATCTTTCTTATTGGAAGTACCCAGGAGCTTTCTCTGCACAAGTAGAGTCCTAGAATAGGTAATAGCTGTCTCTGTTTTTAACCATTTGTATTCCTGGATGGAAGCACATCTCTCCCGTTATCATGGAAATGCCTGCCCCCTTTTGGCGAAAAACCAGCAATTTAATTTACATTAGAAAACAAAACCATAACATCCTGTCTTCCCTCTACATGCTTCTGTCTTAAATAATAGCACGAGCAGTTCTCAAAATGAAGAAAAAACGAATTATCATGATGCAGAATTTGAGTTCCAAGTAGACTCCTAACTTCTGTTGTTCTGCCGAAGTAGGAGTTTGGAAGGACCACTTGATTTTAGTTTCAGTTTCTGGATGAAAGAGAAAAAAAGGCCTGCGTTCAAAGAAGCTCAAGTTTAAATCTGCATGTCTACAGGCATATATTTAATACTTTTCCCTGGACTCAGATAATTATAAGAATAACAATAATAGTTGGAAACACAGGTGTAAGAGGTTTATAAATTAAATGTCCAGCTAAAAATGTGTGCTCATTTAAAAACTAATTTTATGAATTCCATAACTCTTAAAGGCATCATAAATTAATACTGCCTAAAATAAAAAGAAAAATAGTAAGTCTGTATCAGTTGTTAATTGATTGCTTGATTCAAATACTGTGTTCAAGGAATACTGTTTCATGAAAAATATAGAATAGAATGTGAAGAACAAGAAATACCCAAGCACAAAAATAGCTGATTCAATCATGAATGTGAATAATCAAGGAAGTAAAAAGAGCTGATGTTTTGGGAGAAAAATAGAACAATTTAAAGTGAGTGTCAGGTTGGTCAAACGCTAACCTTTGATTCTGTGATTAACAATGAGAATTAGGTTGCAGTTCCTATTATACAGAGAGAAAAAAAGAACAACTAACACTTCTTGCTTTTGTACTGAAAAGGTGATTGTTTAATCAAGAATGACTTTGGATTTACTTGCCTCTTTGTGGTATACTCAGTACCTATGTTGAGATTGGATGGCATAGCATTTCTTTTAGAGACAAACTGAAAAAGAAATGGTAGGTTTTTTTATTTTAAAAAGCTTGTTGGAAAAACCTCTGCCTCTTGACAAAGCCAAGATACTTTATTTATCTGTTTAATCTGATCTAGTAAATATACAACAATACTTTCTGAAATCTTTCTGGATCTCAAGAACTTATCATTTCAATAACTCCTTGTTTTAATTTGCTATTGTTTATTAACAGTCAGAATCGTATTTATGTGGTAGTAATGTCCATTATCCCGAATCTCTCTCTCTCTCTTTGTCTCTCTTTCTGTCTCTGTCTCTGTCTGTCTCTCTCTCTCTCTCTCTCTCTCTCACACACACACACACACACACACACACCATTATACTCAGAAATAGTCTATTTTGTAGGAACATAAACCTGATTCTGTCTCCCACATTTTACCTTGAAGGAGTAATGCTGTTACAAGCTAATCAAGATGAAAAGATGGCCTTCAGGTTTTCTTCAGTTTGACTAGTCTTTAGACAGGCTTATTCTTGACTCTAGGCCCTAGCTCCCTTTTCTTAGAACATTTGTTCTAAGAACGTGTTCTTAGAACATTTTCTTAGAACCTTAAAAAACTTGTAATTGTAAATTCTTTATCTTCTTCTTTGAGATGTAAATCTTTTTTAAAGCCTCTTGCAAATTTTACAACCCAGGAATATTTTTCTCGAGGACCATACTTTTCAAATATATTCATCAAGGAAGATGGCACCCCAATCTCTGTTTCTGTAGGCGAGGAGGAGCCTAACTTCTGTAGGTAGCCTTGTTCCAGATTGTAAACCTACTTCTTGGCACAAAGGTAAGAAAGCTTAGTTTTCCTTTTGATAAGGCCAGTTAACAAATATGGGTGGCCTAGGATTCCCCCTCAGCTCTTAAGGACTTCAGCTCTTAAACACTTTCCTAACCTTCCTTTCTGTGGAGTTTTCTATCTGTCCGCTCTATTACAATGGTCAGAATAAAGTCTTCCTCACTTGTTTAACTTCTACCATTTCAATGTTTGCTTTGATAAAGCCAAAATCATGGTGTTAGGAAACATTGTCTCTTAGTGTGATGTGGGATGATACTGTAATCTTTGTTCAACTTCTCTGTTGACAACCTCTTTCTGAAACCCTCTTTCCATTTGTACCTAGAGATTTTTCTTAATCCTTATCCCTCTGGGGATTTATTCTCTCATGTGTCTCACATTCTAAGGTACAGCTGGAATGCCTCTTATTTTGAAGGTGTGTAAATTTTCAGAGACCTTTAGGTATAGGTTGCTAAGACCCAAGAAGTAATTAGATAACATACTTCTTTTCACTTGTTAATCTTTTCTTAGAGTGATCTTTCCTAGTCTTTGATCCTTGGTAACAGCAAGGCCATGAGGACCAAGATTAGAATGTATGGATAGGGTATTGAAACTTCTTTGTCTCATAAACATTTTGACAGTTTGGTGAAGCCTATGAACCTCTTAGAATATTCCCATTTAAATCCATTAAAATAAAATACTTACAAATTAAAATTAAAGCCAATTATTTTAAAATACAGTTACCAAAATGTTTTAAAAAATTGTTGTATACTAATACATTTGCCTTTTTAACACTGTAAATAATAAAATATAATATAAAACAAAATATATATAAAATATAATAAAACATAATTAAGCAAACCTCAAAGTGGTGACAAGTGATATTTCAAGATAACCACAGCAACTAGGCAACCAGAAAAAGAGATTTAACTTCATTGGTATATATCACTGGTATATATCAACAGTTTAGCTGATTCTACAGTGTTTGTTGCTGTTGTTATTGTTGTGTATTCATAATTGAAGGAAGTGTTAAATTCCAGTTGGTGGTTAGTGGGGAAAAGAAAGATGTTTTATGTTTTGTTTTTGTTTTTGTTTTTTTCCTATTCAACTATATGGATAGCCTGGCCTAGAGTACATGGACCAGAAGAATGTTCTGATTCTAAATCAGGACTTCAAATGAAAACTTACAGCCATACAAGCCCATTGTGGCTTTTCCCCATTAGTGACTATGTGTAGGAGATTGTGACTGAATCCCTATAGAACTAAACAACAAATCCCTTCCATATCTTCCTTATAACACAGAAGCAGTGCTAGAAAGAAAATTCAAAAGGTTGGAATTCCAGCACAATTTAATCACATGTTATTTTTATTAATCTCTGACTGCGTGCGCATAAAATGTCCTCACTCATCAGACTATGCTAAATTCCAATGCCTTAGGGACAAGCTATTCACTTTCAGTGGATATTTTTTTTTTTTTTAGTGGGAGATAGGAAAAGGCCCCCTGGGAAGGATTTTTTGCGTAATGGCAGAGATAGGGATCATTTACTTAAAGTGTTCTCTAACCTTTTAAACACATCGAGTTTTAGAAAAACTTCCATAACAGCTGTATAAAAGTGAGTTTGTTTATATATTAGAATGGCATTATGCATTTCTCCTAAATGCTGGTTTCTTTGCAGTTCCCATATTGAATAGATTTTTGCAATCATAATTTTGAATAGACTTTGAAAAAAAAGATAAACAGAAATACAGCTAATGAACCCTGTAAGAAAGAAGTATTATATACTTTTAATCTTTGCTATTATCAATTTATGTTTCATTCTGACACCAAGAACTATCAACCTTATTAAAAGCAAGAGGACTAGGAATTTTTTTTAAGGGAAGAATTCTCAAACCAATACAGGGTAGAAATAGTAATTCTTGAATAGAGGCTTCAACAATACCAAAGGTAGGGGGGAAGTGGTAATTAAAATTAAACCTAATGCATTTAATCTTATGTGACATAAACTCTGCCAAAATTTACTATCATGAGCCTGAATTATATTGTTCTCTGCAGTGTTTAATGCTTCCGTGCTAATTCTTTTGTGTTTTATAAAATGCCAAAGTTTTAACATTTTTCCCTTTGAAAATTACTAAGGAGATGTATAGAAACACAAATAACTCAATCGGCAATTGTGTTTATCAGAGAAATCAGGAAAGCCCACACCACTCATTCCCATCAGATAATACCTAGATTGTTTCTTGAAAATAGAGTCATCTGAAAAACAGACTCTCAAATTTGGACATAGGATTATTTCTCTGCGTCAGGTGAACCAACAATAAAAGGATTTGGCCAGCAGACTACCAGTTTACCACCTCTTGTTGATTTGCATAAAGCACACCAGGGTTAGAAAGAAAGGAAAATTGAGGGGGCAATTTTGGTCCTGCAGCCAGCTCATTGACATAGAACACCTCAGTCTCTGATGCGGAGAGAGAAAGGACCACTGTGTGCATTTTGATTTGAGAGCCTCTCAGATTATCCCTTGACCTAACTCCACTCAATCAAATGCCAGGAATCGAGGGAAACGGAGGTTATTATAAAGAACAAGGCAAATCAAAGCTGCATCACTGTGCTTTCTGTAGACAAGAGGCAGTTCCACCTTGTGACTTTAGTACAACAATAAGAGCTTAATAAAGGGGAAATATTTGAGAAGTGACAACAAGACAGATGCACTTTGCAGTATTTTTTTTGGTGGAATCATTCACCTGGGTGCAGCGCTGGTCAGATGCTGTCAGCTTCTAATACACCTGGAGACATCAATCAGAAGCAAATATATTGGCAATATACGAGCCAGGAAGCCATGTAAAAATGGGAACAAAGATGGAATTGTGAGACCTCCCAGGATTTATCCAATTGAGCAAGTGAAAAAAAACAAAAAAAAGTAAACATATGCCAGTTACAGCAATCTAGCTCCTGAGTAGAATCACTGGTGGTAGCCCACAAATTCCTGGTTTATTTTTATTTTTTTTTTTTTTGATGTTGTTTGTCCCTTGATCTATTATTACCCTCAGGCCACTGGCTTAGGTGAGACCAATTACAACTATGATAAGAGGTGTCTAAACACTTCTAGTTAAGTGTTCAGACTCAACAACTTACTTTGACCTAAATAATATATCTTCTGCATGTACAATTGTTTATTCAGATGCTAGAATTCATTTTTTGCTTAAGATATCAGTGTGGCTCATCAGTGCATCGACGAAGCAATTTTTGAGTTAATGGTCTATGCAGTATCCACAAGTAGAATTATGAATTTTTGAAATGTAGTAAAAGAGTATCTTCCTTCTGAGACATTCAACTTCTGGATATCATAATTATAACTCCAATGATTTAGAGAGAAAATTAAAACTAAATATCTATACTCTTGATCTGAGAGTCCATGACTTAGTAACAAATAGAGGAAATCAAAGGAAATAAATAAACCTACCATTCAGGGTTAGAAATCTCCTTATTCATGTTACCCTCAGAAGAAGATGCATGCTTTTCTGCCTATCAGCCTCTTACACAGTTCCTGGCCCACAGTTTGTCATCGTTAATACAATAACAAACGGGAAAAGTCAATTCATAACAGATTTTTTTATCAGAGATAGAAGAAGCAAACTATAACAAGCATATATGGGATACGTAAATATCACCAAGGAAATTAACTTCATACCCCATAATGGTTTCCTAAATGAAGTGTTTACAAACTTTCCTTAATGTAAGCTAACAGTTCCTATATGTATCTATTAAAATTTTGCATCAGACATTGTACCATTTTTCACGCTGAGAAGGAGTTTACTTATCTTTGGCCTGTTTTTGTAGTAATGACATGTGTTCAATTCATTGAATCCTACTTAGTTAAGAAGTGTACTCTAATGTAAAATAAGTAGACTTTTGCATACTAAGAAACACGGCAAATGTGATTGAAATTATTTGCTGTTAACAAACAGAAAAAAAAGGAAAAAAAGAGAAGTAAAAAAAGCTTTTCATCTAAGTGTATTTGTTTAGTTCAATGAGACTATTAAAACATTAAAATTCTTTAGTATCAGTTTTTAGTTATTCTCTGTGTTGTTTGCACTTATATACCAACATAATATTGTTTTCACATTCTTGCACCTTTTTTTTCTAAATAAAGCATATGTCACACAAAGAGGCAAATATATTTTATTTTTAAATACAGCATCCTTCTTACACATGGTATCCAGTTAATAATTATCAGTTTAAATGTATGCCAAGTCTTTTATGCCATTGCCTGAAATATCTGTCTCCTCCAATCCCAATCCAACTGGAAACCCATCTGGATACACTTCTTTTATGTTTCAGTGTTAAATTTGTATAAAAACACCATAAAGAGACCCTTTTTTCCTCCACTGCAATCCAAAGACTCTTCTTTTCTTTTGAAAATGTTTTTAGATCTGAACCTATCTTAGTGCCTGGTGGAAGCTGAGACTTTCTAGAGAGTCTGCAACTCCCATATCACCAGAAGTGGGGCTTTTTCCAAGAGATGTTTAGGGCCTTGGGAACTCACTAATTCTTTAGTTCCCTAGTCAAGTTTCGATTTCATTATCTACTGCTGCTTTTTCAAACTTTAGTAATCTCTTGAACATGGCCACACACCTTCCATTTCACAGACAAAATAAAGAGAAGATATCAAAGAGAACTCTCACCAACCTCAGCCTTTCTTTTTCCAAGTCTTCCCATGGATCTGCCAGGTCACACCTTTCAAAGACCTTTCTCAATGTATGTTCAGTTTCTTTCCAACCCCCAGGACATTGAAGATCCTTTTATTTGTTACTAAGTCATGGACTAACCCTCAGTACCTACCTTCTTCGAACCTTTGACAATGATTCTATATTTAATGCTCTCTTCCTTTTGCTGTCTTTTTTCTCCCATGTCTGATTGTTCCCTTTCAGTTTCTTTCTATTCCTTCTATTTCATAAATATTGGTTTTCTTCGGTCAAAAGAAAAATGATGAGCTGTAAAAATATGTGCAACATAGTTTTCTTCTAATTAGTAATAATGCTTATAACCGATGACAAGTTCCCAAAAATGTTGAATTCTGAAATTCTGTACTTTATTTCATATGTACTCCCAAAGTTCTCCATCACCATCATTATCAGAATTATTAACCCAAACTGTCATTATCTTACTTGGAATATTAAGAACTTCCTTCCTGTTTTCCCTATAAATCCTGTGGGCACCTGTAATCTATTTTATACACAGAACCCGGATTAATATTGGTAAAATACAACCCAAACATGCCCTACACACACACACACACACACACACACACACACACACACACACACACCATCACTTCAAACTCTTTTTTTCTAAGAAGAAAGCCCATGGTTCTTAACCTGACCTGCAAAGTGCTATATGGTTTCTTTTGCTTTCTGCAACTGCCTCACTTCACACAAGTTCCCTGTGCTCTCCGGACTCTTGTTGTAACTAGTCTGCTGTCATTTCCTGTAACATGCCCTAGTTCTTTACAGTCACTGCAAGATTTGGCAATTAATGTTCTACTTCTAAGTGTCCTCCTCCCCTTTGACCTACTTAACTCATTTGCATTCCAATTTTGCTGACGCATCACTTCTTCAAGGCAGCTCTCCTACCCTGACTTCTGACCAAGTTAGATTCCTTTACTTACATTGTTTTAGCACAGTCTATCTTTCCTTTGTTGCATCGTTGCAGTTTGTAACCATGGATTAATTTTATGGCATCATTTATGTATTTACTCAAGCCAGAAATTAAACATCCAACAAGCTATTCCTATCTCTTCTGCTCCCTTAATTTCTCTCAAATCTTGCCAACTCTTTCCATGCTTACCATGAAATTTTACCCCGATTACCTCTACAAATTAGCAAATATTTCCCCTGTTTCCAGTCATGGATTATTTAATCTAATCTCTGTTCCTTAATCAAAAATAACCCTTCAAAAACAAATCTGATCTCTTTCTTCTCGTTTAAATCAGTGCAAAGAAGCACCATCGTCCCCAGAAATAAAGTGCAAATGTTTTAATTTGGTTTACAAAACTCATTGTAGGAGAAGTTCTTCTCATCTGTATTTATTCCCCACCTATCACTTGATATCAAATGTCAAGGGCTCCCATGCTTCCCTGCCACTGATTCCATTCATTCTGTTTCCTTACCTGCCTATCATTTAGGCATCTCTGTGGGGTTGTCCTCCTTGTTTGCGGTAGTTTAGCTGCTCTTTCTCACGTCAGATTTCTCAAGGTAGCTGAGTTTTGTTGCTTTTAGTCTGATTCCATAGAACACCTGGATTTTTTATAGTTTATCTATCTATCTATCTATCTCGGTATCTATCAATAATATATCTAAACACACACACATATGTATATATACGTATACATATATACGTATATATGTGCATATGCATGCATGTGTATGTATGCATGTATACTTTAAAAAATTAATTTATATAGTTCTCCTTTGTCCTACAAGGCAGTAAACTCCTAGAGGGCAGGGTATACTTTATTCACTTTTGTTCCCCCAAGGCATAGAATATGTATTTCTTAGACATTCATTAATATCTAAGTTTTTTTAAGGTAATAAAAATTTTTAATATAACAAATCGAAGGGGTCTGAACACCCAATTCCAACATTTGGGGGGAAGTTTCCCCTACACCACGAAGCAATTTTCAGATACCAGATGGATAACCTATAGTACAATTCAGTTCCTACACTATCTCCCCAGACATAGCCATAGCGTTGCATCCCACAGGTTAAGGACTCAGTGCTCACTTCTTCAAGACTGCCTGCCCTCTGCTTTAGATGCCAAGCACAAGTCCAGGTTGTACTTCTGAATGACTAGCTACAGAATGGAGGTTCCCTCAAACTCTTCTTTGGGTTTGGTTAATTTGCTAGAATGGCTCACAGAAATCAGAGAAACATTTTGCTTACTAGGTCACCAGTTTATTATAAAAAGATATAACAGAGGAAGAGCTAGAATGAAATGATAGATGGAGAAGGTATGGGGAAGGGGTCCAGTGCTCCCACACCTTCTCTGAGTGTGCTACTCTTCTGAGTGTGCATGTCTTCAGCAGCCTGGAAGCTCTCCAAACCCTATCCTTTTGGATTTTTTAGAGGCTTCGTTACATAGACATAACTGATGAAATCATTGGCCATCAGAGATTGATTTAACCTCTAACCTCTCTCCCTTCTCCTGCAATCAGGAGTTAGGACTTCAAGTTCTGCCTGTGTCATCACATGGTTGGTTCTCCTGGCAGCCAGCCCCCAATCTTAGGTGTGGTCCAAAAGTTGGATCATTAACATAACAAGAGACAGCTTTATCTTTCTCAAAGTTTAGGAAATTCCAAAAGTTTTAGAAGCTCTTAGCTGGGGGGCACCTGGGTGGCTCAGTCAGTTGAGCATCCTACTTTTGATTTTGGCTCAGGTCATGATCTCAGGGTTTATGGAATGGAGCCCTGTGTTGGGCTCTGTGCTGACAGTATGCAGAGCCGGCTTGGGAATCTCTCTCTCCTATTTCTCTGCCCCTCCCCTGGGCATGCTCTGTCTCTCTCTCTCTCAAAATAAGTAAATAAACATAAAGAAAAAAAGAAGAAGCTCTGTGCTACAAAAGGAGATGAAGAACAAATACATATTTCTTATTTTAAATCACAATATCACAAAATCCATGCCCTATCAACGAACTTTTATTGTGATAATGTATATACTCATCTAATGCATTATGAACTTTTTGAAAACCATAATATTAATATTTGTAAAACTTTATCAAATGCAAGATAACTTCACTTGCAGTATCTCATTTGACTTTCAGAACAAATAAGATTGATGAAGCAGTCATATTCATAGCAAATCAATATTGCTATCCTCATTTTTAGAAATGTATAACTGAGACTCAAAGTGGCAAAATAACTTTTTCAAGTCCATATTCTATTACATATTAAATTCAAAACCCATTTTTTGAGTTTCAAATTACATACTTGTTACTCTATTTGATTCACATGTTCCAACTATTTTGCAAATTTAAAAGCACTTGGCTGGGTGAATTGCATACAATTTTTTGAATTAATTAATTAATTAATTATCTAAATGAAAACATCATTTTTGTGTTAATATTTTATGATTATTAGAGGAATATAAAATAAAATATGGTGGACTTAGTTTTCTGGGAGCTGGAACTGTACAAGGAAAAGTTTAAAGTATTGTAAAATGAACGACATATAAAATGGTATTTAACTTTTTTTTGGAAAAGATCAAGAATATGAAGAAAATAAGAAGTGTAATGCAGGATGCAGAACTTTGTTTCATGTTAGAAATTTAAAAATTGGTTTAAAAGGTTATATACCAGATTTAACTTTCCTTAATACAGAAGTTTTCCAAAACAAGTCACAATCTTTCAGACAGATCTATTTCCATTGTAAAGTGAGTTTATATTTAAAATCATAGTGGGGCGCCTGGATGGCTCAGTTGATGAAGGGTCTGACTTCAGGTCAGGTCATGATCTTGAAGTTCATGAGTTTGAGCCCTGCATTGGGCTCTGCGCTGACAGCTTAGAGCCTAGAGCCTGCTTCAGATTCTGTCTCCCTCACTCTGCCCCTCCCAACTCATGCTCTGTCTCTCTGTCTCTGTCTCTGTCTCTCTCAAAAATAAATACACGTTAAAAAATTTTTTTAATAAAACAAAATCACTGTGATTTTATGGGATGCCTGGGTAGCCCATTCAGTTAAGTGTCCTACTCTTGATTTTGGCTCAGGCTATGATCTCATGGCTCATGAGTTCGAGCCTTGCGTCAGGTTCTGTGCTCATGAGACAGAGCCTGCTTGGGATTCTCTCTCTCCCTCTCTCTTTCTGCTCTCTTCCCTTGCTCTCTCTCTCTCTCTGTGTGTCTCAAAATAAATTAACTAATTTAAATATATATATATATATATATATATATATATATATATACATATATACACATATATACACACACATATTTACACATATATATGTGTATGTGTATGTATATATACGTGTATATATATATATATTTAAAAGCTTAGTCATTTTGTACCCTGAAAACTATAGAATGCTTATGAAAGAAATTGAAGAGGACACAAAGAAATGGAAGAACATTCCATGCTCATGGATTAGAAGAAAAAATATTGTTAAAATGTCTATGCTACCCAAAGCAATCTACACATTTAATGCAATCCCTATCAAAATGACACCAGCATTCTTCACAGAGCTAAAACAAACAATTCTAAAATGTGTACGGAACCAGAAAAGATGCTGAATAGCCAAAGCAGTCTTGAAAAAGAAAATCAAAGCTGGAGGCATCACAATCCCAGACTTCAAGCTGTATTACACATCTGTAATCATCAAGACAATATGGTATTGGCACAAGAACAGACACATGGATCAATGGAACAGACTAGAGAACCCAGAAATGGACCCACAAATGTATGTCCAACTAATCTTTGACAAACAGGAAAGAATTTCCAATGGAAAAAAGATAATCTCTTCAGCAAATGGTGTTGGGAAAACTGGGCACCAACATGCAGAATGAACATGTATCACCCTCTTACACCATACACAAAATTAAACTCAAAATCGATGAAAGACCTAAATGTAAGACAGGAAACCATCAAAATCCTAGAGGAGAACACAAGTGGCAACCTCTAATCTCAGCCTCAGCAGCTTCTTACTAGACATGTCTCTGGAGGCAAGGTAAACAAAAGTAAAACTGAACTACTGGGACCTCATCAAAATAAAAAACTTTTGCCCAGCAAAAGAAACAATCAATAAAAGTAGAAGGTAACTGACAGAATGGGAGATGATATTAATAAATGACATATTGGAGGGGCGCCTGGGTGGCGCAGTCGGTTAAGCGTCCGACTTCAGCCAGGTCACGATCTCGCGGTCCGTGAGTTCGAGCCCCGCGTCGGGCTCTGGGCTGATGGCCCGGAGCCTGGAGCCTGTTTCCGATTCTGTGTCTCCCTCTCTCTCTGCCCCTCCCCAGTTCATGCTCTGTCTCTCTCTGTCCCAAAAATAAAATAAAAAACGTTGAAAAAAAAAATAAATAAATGACATATTGGATAAAGGGTTAGTATCCAATATCTATAAAGAATTTATCAAATTCAACACCCAAAAAACAAATAATCCAGTGAAGAAATGGGCAGAAGACATGAATAGACACTTTTCCAAGAAAGACATCAAGATGGCCAATAGACACATGTAAAGATGCTTAACATCACCCAACATCAGGGAAATATAAATCAAAACACCATGAGATGCCACCTCACACCTGTCAGAAAGGCTAGAATTAACAACTCAGGAAACAACAGAGGTTGGCAAGGATGTGGAGAAAGAGGAATCCTTTTTCACTGTTGGTGGGAATGCAAACTGGTGCAGCCATTCTGGAATCTGGAAAACAGTATGGAGTTTCCTCAAGAAATTAAAAATAGAACTACCCGGGGCGCCTGGGTGGCGCAGTCGGTTAGGCGTCCGACTTCAGCCAGGTCACGATCTCGCGGTCTGTGAGTTCGAGCCCCGCGTCAGGCTCTGGGCTGATGGCTCAGAGCCTGGAGCCTGTTTCCGATTCTGTGTCTCCCTCTCTCTCTGTCCCTCCCCCATTCATGCTCTGTCTCTCTCTGTCCCAAAAATAAAAATAAAATAAACATTGAAAAAAAAAAAAAAAATAGAACTACCCTACGACCCAGCAATTTCACTACTATATATTTATCCAAAAGATACAGGAGTGCAATTTTGAAGTGGCACATGCACCCCAATGTTTATAGCAGTGCCATCAATAATAGCCAAGTTATGGAAAGAGCCCAATTGGTCATCAACTGATGAATGGATAAAGAGGTGAAATATATGTATGTATATATATTAATATTACTCAGTGATCAAAAAATAATGAAATCTTGCCATTTGCAACAACATTTATGGAACTAGAGTGTATTATGCTAAGCAAAATAAGCAGTTAGAGAAAGACAAGTATCATGATTTCACTCATATGTGGAATTTAAGAAACACTACAGATGAACATAGGGGAAGGGAAGGAAAAAATAAAATAGGATAAAAACAGAGAAGGAGGCAAACCGTAAGAGACTCTTAAATATAGAGAGCAAACTGGGGGTTGATGGAGGGAGGTAGGTGAAGGGATGGGCTAAATGGGTGATGGGCATTAAGGAGGGCACTTGTTGGGATGAGCACTGGGTGTTATTTGTAAGTGATGAATCACTTTATTCTACTCATGAAACCAATACTACACTATATGTTAACTAACTTGAATCTAAATCTTAAAAAATCATAGTGATATAAGATTTCATAAGCCTGTAAAGCAGTATGAGCTGCACCTGCATTTATGTATCTCTGTTCATGTAAGTATAAATGCAAATTGTAAGAATAAGAAAATTATACTTGACCTTGAACAGTGCGAGGGTTAGGGACACTGACCCCCTCATGTAGCTGAAAGTCTGTGGATAACTTTTGACTCCCAGAAAACTTAACTACTAATAGATTACTGTTGACCAGAAGTCTTACCCATAACATAAACAGTCGAATATACATATTCTGTATTTGTATTATATACTCTATTCTTAAGCTAGAGAAAAGAAAGTGTTATAAGAAAATCATAATGGAGAGAAAATACATTTAGAGTACAATACTGTATTTATCAAAAATTCCACATATAAGCACAGTTCAAACTCAGGTTGTTCAAGGTTCAGCTGGGTATGCAATTCACATTTGTTGTAGCCTTGTTTTTGTAACAGTGGGAGATGACCATAATCTCTCATCCTGGTGAACACATAGAGCATCATAAAGGGCCACTCCCACAAAGAGTTTTCTTCAAACATAATGAGAAAATAAAATGGACAATACGATCAACTTTAAATTACCTTCAATAACATGGCAAGAATTGTTCACTTTAAAAATGAAACCACCGTCATTAACTCTTATAAGTGTCTGCATAACCCTCATTATTGCTGAAATAAAAAGAAGTGGAAGAAGAAGAAGGAGAAGGAGAAAGAGAAGAAGGGAAAGGAAGAGGAGGAGGAGAGAAGGGAAAATTGAAGCCTTTCTTGTCTTTAGATTATACCCTGAGGTAGACTAACTGTAGTCACATTTTTAAAAAAGTAAATGTTTTTGACTCAAAAGAAAGGAAGGAAGAATAAAAGCAACAAAAAGAACATGAATTGCTATGTATCATTAGTTTACAAATATGTCTTAATCTTTTATTTTAATGATTTAATGGGATGGGACAATGTTACTTTAAATATTTTACCCAACAGGCTACGTATCTTGGAAAAGCAGAATACTTCCGATTGTCAGGCATAAAAGTTCTTTTTTCTGCTCTATTATACAAATGCCTTACAGGATTTATAATAATTACTTAATATTATATTATTTAATATATTTGAGTCCACTTCTCAAGAAGTAAGTATGCATTTTATTAAACTGTGTACAACTGTGTTCACACAAGCAGTTTGAGAACAAATATATAGGATTAAATGGTTATACATACATAAGCATTTCAAAAGATAGTAACTCTTTTAAAAAGTTAGCAATAGCCCTTAAATATACTCTGGGGGCACCTGAGTGGCTCAGTTGGTTAAGCATCTGACTTCAGCTCAGGTTATGATCTCACGGTTCGTGAGTTCAAGCCCCGCATCAGGTTCTGCACTGACAACTCAGAGCCTGTAGCCTGCTTCAGATTCTATGCCTCCTTCTCTCTCTGCCCTTCCCCCACTCAGTCTGTCTCTCTGTCTCAAAAATAAATAAACATTAAAAAAATAAAAAATATATATACTCTGAAGACTTGCATTTCATTGCAAAAACTGTAAATGAGAAGCTTTTGATTCTAAGGCTTAATGTCCATATCATGCAGAAAAGTTGCAACTTAGATACACAGTTGTAATGTGGCCAAATACACAGTTAGTGAGTTTATGAACAGTCAAAGGACTCTGGAAACAGCATACACATGCTGCTAAATAATGCAATTTCTATTTCTTGCTTAGATCACCCAAGAGGTCACTGAACAGAATTTTTCTTTGTTGCCTATTTTCTGTGGTAAACAAGACCACACTGAAGAAGAATGTAAACATTCCCCAAAGTTCTCAATTAATACGTTTGGCATATTATTCCATTATTTCATGTTAATAATGGGTAACTTCATATGCTATTCTAATTTACAACTTCAGGAAGACTACTTCTGCAACAGATCTAACAGGGATCCACCCACTCCCAGTGCTTAACTGGATCAATTTTATGCAGAGTTAAATTCTTTATATTGACACCTGTCCCATATTATGTAATGCCTATGTGCTTGTGATTCTTTCTTTAACACCAAGCACAATTGGAAAAAAAAAAAATTCGACGATTTGAAAGTTTGCTATCCATAGGTTCCAGTTCTAAAACCATCCTGTAGGATGCAGGGCTTCTGCACACTCACCCACCAACCTACATGAATCAACTCAGTCCCATTTTTAATCATTTCCTAGCACAACTCCAAGTTTACTATTCCTGCTTATACTTGCTTAAACCATACCTAGGATTCCAATTCATAATATTTACACATACAATACCTTTTTTTTAGTCCTGCAAAGCCTGAATTGTTTGGGCAAGAATACAGTTAAGAATTAACAGGCAGTAGCTATAGCTGAATAGCTGAAAAATCCTAGGAAGCAATACATATTCTAAATCATGTGGACTTTGCTAGAGTAAATCCCAGTAGAACAAAAATAACTACTATTGACCCATAATTCCACTTGACCTATAGTGATTCATGAATACCACTCTGCATCTTAGATGTGTAGTTATTCCCAAGTTTGCTCATTATTATCCAACTCACCCTGAATCGTCTCTCCCTTGACTTTCTTCACTACTTGCAAAACTATATGCAACTTTTGGTCAACAATTCAATCTTATTCTCTCCAATTTGTTTCTGGGTTTGAAACTCCTGATGGACCAAAGTCATAAAACTCTGATGAATGGGTCACATATAATCTTTGCTATCAAACTATAACTGGTCCTTTATTTTTCCTCATTAAATATTTTCATTATTTTTGGGCTCATTTGAGCCTTCTTTATAGCAGTTCTTTTCATGTTTTCAGAATTCCTCCTGTTTTCAGTATTATTCCTGCTTGACTCACTAAGATAATTTTGCCTATTCTCTGGTAAGACTAAAATCATTGGAAATAATTTTCACAATGTCCTTTTTATAGACAAACTCAACACCTATCAGCAAATACTTATCTGTACCTTTATATATTACTCTTCTTAGGCCAGAGGTAACCCTTGACCCCAGACCTTCTTCCTATCTGTCTTAGCAAATAGACTGTCTCTATTCCTCTTTGTTCAACAATAAAAGTATTCTATGATCCCACATAGGAATTAAAATGCTACATCAAAGAGAGAGGTACAAAGGACTTACCAAGATCACTATCTCTACTTTGTAACACCTAGTCTAGGATTTTTTCATCATTAAGAGGTCTACATATACTACAGAAAGTCCATTCTGGCATTTCCAAGGAGCTGCCAAACAAGAATACCTAGGAAAGTCTGTTACTGAGAATACAGGAACTAGAAAAAAATACTTCTTACAATTCAAATTTGGTTTCAAAGGCAACATGTTTGAAGTTCAATTTGCTATAAAATGTCTAATTAAAATATGAATCTTAATAAATGGTGCTTAAGGAGTATTTATTATGCACTTTTAATTTTGGTAATGCTATCTCATTTAGAAAAGCAGTTATAAATACATTATTATCACTTGAAATTTCCAAGATTGCACATTGTGATCGGATGAAAAATTCAGATTTTTTCCCCTCTCAGTGTACACCAGTGTATAACATGGATATTACTCCCATGTTAACTCATAATGTCCTTTATTCTTTACCCCTATTCTGATATTAGTTCTTTCCTTCTCCCCAGCCACTATCACAAATTTCCAACATAATTCTAAAATAATTTTCTATTTTACACAACCCAATCCATAACATGTTCAAACCAACAGATATCACCCTCTGAGAATCTTTTATGCACATTTACTAATGGCCAGACCTGAGTAAATCCATTATCTCCTTTATTTAATTCTAGCCTTGCTAGGAAAAGTATGGTGATTGTATTAATCGGTCTCTGTACATTTTCAATTTCACTTAATTCAACAAATACTTATTCATTGCCTCTATCACTCAGTTCTCATCACATGGTTGAGCACAGGGAAATAAAGGAAAAATGAGATAATTCCTCTTTTTGAGAAACATTCCTTGTGCTAGGTGTTAGACACATGAGCTAAAATAGAAATCAATATCGTTGGACGTGTGCTAAGAAAGGAAGAAAAAACCTGTGCATGGCCTTATAGGCATGCAGATGAGGAACATCAGCCAGCCTGGGCTGAAGCTTGGGGAGTGTCATGAGAATAAAAGGGTTCCATTTAGAAAGATGAGTGCAACCAGGGGAAATAGTCCAGTGTGTTTAAGGAATTCTAAATCCCTTCAACCTAGGTAAGAGTTGAGTCTATGCAAGTAGAAAAAAGATTGGTTCTAGAAGTATTTGTCCATATCAGTTTAAGAAAAGGAATAAAGTGTCAGCATTCTTGATCAAGAAAAGAGAAGAGACTGGATCTTGGACACGAGGACTTTGATTAGAAACTTCCAAAGTAAGGTGCACATCATGCAATAAAATACACAGTTTTAAAACATAGGATAGATATTTGGGTAGAAAACACGTATCTGAGAAAATCTTTGTGTAAGTAATAAATGAATACGTGATTGTAAATGAGATCACTCATCTGAAAGAGGTGAAATAAGGATAGTTCAAAGATAGAACCCCAAGGAATTTCAGCAGAACGTTTAGGAACAGAATGAGGAGGAGAAATCTTGAAACAGCTTAGAAAAGCACTTGAGAATAAGAATAAAATCCAAAACTGATTATGCCGCAGAAGGCAAGAATGAGACTTCAAGAAGGCTGTGTAGAAGAGGACTTCATTAAAAAACACAGAACAAATGACACTGAATATCCATATGATCTCTATTTAGAAAGATGTTTTCTAAACATAAATGAAAGTATGTAAATTTCAAAGAAAAAATATAAATGTAACTACAAAAAGTAAAAAGAAACATGTACCGCAAAAGAATAAATACATTGAAGATACTTATCAAATCAGGAAAAACACTAAGAACAAATATAACATGTGGTTAAAATTATATTACTGTATAAAAATTCAACATAGGTGAATAAGGGGGAAAATCTTTCCAATAGAAAAATAGGCAAAAAGCGCGAAGAGAAATTTAATAGAAGAAGATCAAATACTAAAAGTATATTAAAATGCTCCAAATTACCAGTAACCAAATAAATTCAATCTGAAGCAGGAATAAGGTAACATTTTGCCTATCAAATTAATTAGACTACTTCATTACTGGCTAGTGTGTGGTAAGATAAGACATTTCAAACATTGATAATTAAGAGCAAACATTCAAAAACTTTTTAAAAAGCCATCTGGAAAAATCTATCAAGAGCCTTAAAAATGTTCATTTCCCCTTACTTAATTCCACCTGTAGGGTCATATGCTTCTAAATGGTAATAAATACTTAGGAAAAAATACATTTATTTCTGGTTTGATAACCAAAATAAAACTTATAAATAATAGGAAATATAAATTAAATGAACCGAATGTCAGCATAAATTATGACACTTTTAGATAAAAGAATTATTGTAAACATAAATATTGTTTATGTCAAACTTTTGGTGATTGTGCAAATAAATTTTAATTGGCTGTTCATTGAAACAGTGGGAGAAATGTAGAGCATATTTTTAAACGGATATGGATTTTTTCCTGTGGTGGAGTGAGGATTGTTTGCGGCAGGAAGTCCCAGTTGAGCTCTCTCTCTTTATGGAATGCAGATATATCTGGGAACTTGGAGATATTTGTAAGGTGGACCTATCAGAAGCCTGCTTGGGAATATTCCATTCTAAAATAATAGGAATATTGGATACTGAAAACTTTTCTTTTTTTGAAAATGGTTTTCCAAATTCTGCTTCTAGAATGATGTTTGTCACTTAAATTTTTTAATTCCATGAAGTCACAAGTGTGCCCTAAAGTAATGCTATTATTCTAAATAAGTAGTGTAAGGCCTAAATAACAACAATTTGGGAAAAATCTAAATAAGTGTTATGCTTGAGAGCAAATAACATTCTCTCTAGGTCCGAGTGTAGCTTTGAGGACCTACAAGATGGTATCTAATAAATAAGAAGATATTTAACAAGGGAGACACATTAGTGGACACCAGAAAGAAAGCAGCATATATAGCAGTAAAGGAAGATGGCAGAAGCACTTAGTCCCAAGGATTTGACCATAGCTTGTATGGACATGTTCTACTGATTCCCAGAAAATACTGGAAGAAGTGTTTTCAAAATCAAAATTTCTACAACTACCTAAGAAATATATTATACTAGTTTCTTACTGCTGTTATAACTATTCAGCATAAACTTAGTGGATTGAAACAAAACACATTTATTATCTTACAATTCTGGAGATCAAAATGGTTCTCACTGAGCTAACAGAAAGCTGTTGACAGGGCTGCACTCCTTTGGGAAGCTCCAGGGGAGAATCTGCTTCCTTGCCTTTGTCAGCTTCTAGATGCTTCCTAATTGAGTGATATTAACTCAGGGTCCCATTCCATCATCAAAGCCAATAATCATCTGTCTAGTCTTTCTCATGATAACATCTCTCTGTTTCTGACTCTCCTGCCTACCTCCCTATCATGTAAAGACCTTTGTGATTACATGGAGCCTATCTGGGAAACCCAGGATTATTGGATTATTATTGCTATTTAGCAACTTTAATTCCTTTTTTGCCAAAACAGGTTCTGAGGATTAGGATTTTGACATCCCTGGGGGACAAGTATTCTACTTACCCCCACACAGTTTACATATTGTTTGACCTAAACTGTGTGTACTACAGTAAAATGAAAGTCTTCAGGGTTATTAAGAAGAAGCAATTGTTGGTTGGACTTGGGCTAGTAACAAGGTTTTCCTTTTTCTTAGTGATACCTAAATAGCTTTGTCTTGCTAAATGGCATAAGATTCTGGACAGTTTTAAAAAAGGAAGTATTTGAGAGGCAAGTTGAATCCATGTAAATGGAGATGTTGAGCAGAAGATTTTGATTGTAAGATATGTGTATATCAGCTATTAGGGTGGAGAATTTGGTGAAAGTGCAAGATTTTAAAGAGATTGTTGAGTTATATATAATGTGATCCAAATTTTCATCTATCAATAGTCTGGGAGTCATATTTGTTTTCCATTGCACATAATCAAATGTTAACGTTTTATAATGGGAGAAAGAATGATGCCCAATGAAACCCCCATATATTTGGGTTGCAAATATAAATATTGCTTTCAGGTTTTTGATCCCAAGTGCTCCCCAAAATGTGGTTCACAACCAACTTTTTCTCTGTTTCTGGTTGTTCTGGTGTGTAGCACATAACTTATGTCTGCAGCCCCTGAGAACACTTTTCGGTGATAATCCTATTGACAACCATACAGAAATTTCTACATAACCTATTATATGTAAAAATCCAATAGCTTATCCTCTTTGTGTTTATTATACATTCACTAGTTCTCTAAGATTTTTGTTGTCTTTCAGAAATAACTATTTTAGAAACTCTCTAAAATTTTTAACTTTTAGAAACATCAATTTTTTAATACCTCTCAGGATATTGTTATTTATAACTATCTATTCCTGACGAATCTCCACTAAAAGAGTTAAAAGTTTGATCCCTGGTGTGCAGGCTAGTAGTACTTGCTAAATAAAAGTACCATAACAATACTTATGTATATCAGGATATGATACATTCTCATTAAGTGTATCTCTATGCCTTGAGCACATGCTCAGATATGTAGTGTTTCTAAAAACGTATAGATTAAAATATTAACAGACCACAGTAATACATTTTTATTTAACCCAGCAGCTGATTCGAGTTAATAAAAAATATAAATATTTCCCTGGATTAATATAATATCTCTCTTCCTCATCCAGATGGAAGCCATATTATGAAGTACCTCCTTGAAGAGACTTATACACATTAGGACTACAAACTGGTCTATAATACAGATATGTAATAGAATTATGATTAGTCTTATTTTCAGTATTGTAATAGATAGATGGAGTAGTATACTATATTTGATTATAATTTCATATTTATTTAATTATTTCAATTGAATAATGTTAATGGGTTAGTAAGTCTTTTAAAAAATCCTATCTGTAGTCAGAAATATTTTTATCAAAATCCTAAAAATACAAATAATATAGCACAAGATGTAATTATTTAACAATATCTTCACACACACCATTTGAATATGCCTTTTTTCCTTATGTTCCAAAGAAGCTCAAGTGAGATTTTCATCTATTTGCATCACGGATAAGAGATATAGCTTAAACAGAAAAAAACGTGTAAACTGTTTGGAAAAGGAAGATGCTTGTGCCAGAAAGGGTAGCATGCATGCTGGGCAGGTGAATAGGTTTGCATATTTAAATATTTATACAGTTATTAAAGCCCGTAGAGTTATAAAAATAAGTTCTACTTAATTGGCTATGTATCTCTAAAAGAAATACTCAAGCATGTTATAATGCCTTCTGCTTTATATAAAAAGTTAATCAATATCTTTATAGAGAATTGGTTAAATTACTCCCCTGCCAGAAGACCTTTGTATTTTATCTAACATAGCACTTAAATTAACAATTGTAAAATGAACAGGAGAATGCACCAAGATTATTGCGCTGTACCTTCATGTGCTAGGGTACTTTGTGTGATATTTCACTGCAAAATCAGCAAATCAACTCAATGCTATTCAGTAAAAATGAATGGATGAAGATCAAAAGGATCTCTTCAATCCAGTGTTCTGGAAATGCGTGATTTTTGCATTTGCAACGACGCATTGTGATGTTAATTACTTAAAAGAAAAGGACAAATAAAAGCACTGTATCATTTTAATTCTTATAAAATTCTCCTCTTCAAGTTCCTGGTTGTTTCATTGTTATTTATTTATTCATTTATAACACTCAAATACTCAAATTAACACAAATCCTTGCCAAGATTAATTTAATTATTTATATCCCAATTTCTTTGATGGGAAAATATGGATGATCATTATTCACATCCAGAAATATTAGAGCTAAGGAGTTGTAATTATAAAATCACGGTGTGTATCACTTATGCCACTGGCTTATCCGCTCAGTACCCCTTTCTCACACCTTCCAACTAAGTTTTGCATTTTAATAATTGATTTTAGAACAGCAAAAGTCGAAAGGAATGAAGTTAACCAAAAATCCAATGGCAGAAAGTAGTAGAATACGATTCTTGTGTTTTTTAGCATTCAGTGTGTCTGCAAGATTCCCCTTCCTCTGTGTAAAACGGGTTTTCTACATTACAAGCTCTATGTATCCTTTCTGAATAGACTCTGAAAAGGAGGTTCAGATAAACATTGAACAGTGCCACAGTCAGGACGCAAGTGTCGTGCATTAACATTGGTGTTATTTCGTCCTAGTTACATAATTATGCCAAGAGAAATTGCAACTGTTTTTCATTTGGCAATTATAGTTACCTAGGATTTTTTAGAACCAAGTGATAAAGGGAGATAGAGAAGGAAGAATAAATCATTGTGAATCCAATCAGCACAGAAAAATTGTAAATTGGAATTAAATTTGGACCACATGCCTGAAAAGATGGTCTTCCACCTAATGTAAAAGTGCTATTTGGCTATCTATTTTCCATGGAAGTCCACAGTAGCAGAATTGTTAAAGATTCACACAGTGGTCTACTACGTGGTGCTAGGCATGTACCCAATGGCGGTTCAATAAAGAGTAATTATTGCTGCTATTTCAGTACGCTAAAGCAGCCTCAGAACATTGTATAATCAATGGAAAGAGAGTACAAATTACATTAGTGGATTTTAAAATTATTATCTCGGGGCAAGAATGGCAAGGAGTAAATAGAGCAGATACCTACCGGCGCGGCATTGCTAAGGGGTACTTTCAGGACAGCATGAACAAAATGTCTACCATAAGTTCTAGATATTGCAATCCTTCCCTGCCCACCTTTGTTGGAAATAATATTGACCTCTCTGCGGAGGGCATAGGCAAATTCAAGCTCTTATTTTATTTTCTGTGATAATAGAATAATTAAAAATAAAACAAAAATCAAAGAAAGAAATATGGAATGTTAATTTAAGAGAAAGGAATAGATAGATGGATGAAAAGAAGGAAGAGGAAGAAAATGGGGAAAGAGAAAAAATGATAGAAATATCCTTTGGAATCCCAGTGTCTTTTGGAGAGAGGTACTCTACTGGCTGTGGGTGAGGGGCAATGACTCTTCCTTGTGGAGAGATAGTTCACATCCTTTGATCCCCATGTAAAAGATAGTGACACCTTCAATCACTATGAAAAACAAAACTATATGTAAACATTTCCAAATATAACCAGGTGGATGCCCGCCCCCCCCCCCCAGCTTCGGAACCACTGCAGAACTTTGTAACTCATGAAGCTCCTGTTAAAGTAAAAATACACCAGAGACCCATGGCACATGACACCACTGGTTCGCAACCTTGGTTGCACAGTAGAATCATTCAGAGAGTTTTTCAAATTCCCAAAGCCAAGGCCACAATCCTGGTCAATTATATCAGAGTCGGTGGAGGAAGAACCCATATATCAATATTTTTTAAACATTCTCTTCTCCAGGCCAGTAATTTCAATGTTTTAAACCACTTCAGTGACCCACCCTTCTGCCTAAAACTTTAAAATCGATGAGTTGGCTTATAACCAAGTCAAAACCGTAGTACCCCTTCCACCTGTAAGTCTGGGACTAATATTTTAATGAGTGTAACAAAAGACATTAACCATTTATTGATAGCCCATTATGTATCAGAATCCTGCTAACTTATATAAAATATACATATATGTACATATGTGTGTGTATTATATATATATATATACACACATATATATGTGTGTGTGTATGTATATATACACACACACACATATATATGTGTGTATATATATATATAAATATGTCAGTTCTCAAAACCAATCTGCAAAGCACAAATTACCATTCTGTTTGGTTTTTTTTAAATGAGGAAACAAGTTGTAATAATTGACTCATTGAATATCATGTGAGTAAAAGATTCCAGTTACAAACCAGTTACAAAAGAAACCAGTTACAAAAGATTCCAGTTACAGAAGGCTATTCACTTCTTTCTGTTTCAGAACATGAAGTAACGCTAGGAGAGAGCAATTCCATGGGAGAGATGCCAGCAGGGGCCACAACCAGAATGTGGGGAGACGGTGCCCCTGAAAAAAGAGGAGGAGGAGAGGAAGTGGCAGGCTATGCTGGCTTCTGTCTTTGGATCAACAACTCCTATAATTAAACTTGGTTTACATAGTCAAGTTTCAGCAGTCAAGACCTAACAGGAGGTAAAACATAAAAATAGTGAAGCATGAACATGAATTCTATAGAGTTCATGAAAGGCAGAGATTGGGAGTAGGGGTGGAGGAAAGACAGTATGATCAAAGAGGTGCATTTTTAATTAGCACTTTCTATTTAGATTCAGGGTTTATAATATACAAAACATAACTCAAACCTGTAGAGAATTTTCCTAAATAAATAAAGAATCCTAAGATTTCTAATTTTCTTATCCCAAAATGAAAGAGACACTAATAGTATGTAAATGTAATGGGTACAGAGGTCAAAAAGAAGATGAGTTGTTAAGGAAATAACAGCACCACAGAAATAAAGTCCCTGGGGAGAGTAATTCTAAATACTATAAATATGTTTCATTTTCAACCATTTTATTGAAGCAAAAGGGGAAATGGTATACAGAGAGGAGAAATAAAGGCTTATAACATTCACCTGCATTAAAAGAAAGGAAAAATCTGCAGAAAACATTTCATTATGACACCTCACAAAAGGTAACATGTTCTGCTTCTTTTCATTATAATAGAAAATTAATGCCATATTTTGTTTTTAAATTATATGTGTTCTAGATTTAAAGGTTGTTTTATTTTTTCCAAACTATATATAATAATTATGGTATACCCCCACAAGTGCCGCATATTCATACCAATCTGTTTTGAATTCATACATTTTAAGAATATGATTAAAAATTAAACTTATTCATATTTTCTAAAGCATAAATCAGGAAAATTATATTTCACCATTTAGCTCCTTTACTCCTTGTTTTGGTTTCTTCCTAAAAACTATTTGAGAATGTTATAAAGTATAAAGAGGAATTATGGGTTTTAAGTTTATTTTTGTAAATAGCATTTGTTTAGTATTTTCTTTTTATTGTATTATGTTAAGTGATTAGGAGTTTAAATTTTTAGTTACAAGCATATTTTGCTTAAATTAAAATATTTTCAAACATTTTGAGCAATATATTATAAGTATCTACAAAAAAGGATTTGGGAAAATAAATGACCCACAAGAATCAGCTACAGGCTTGGTAATCAAATCCGTAATATCGTGCCTTGAAAAGGAATCATGGGCTGCATACTAAATATCTGACATTATTTTTCCTACTCCCAAAGAGAATATGACTTTCCCCTGCAAAACATTCAAATTGTAGTTTGTATCCAATGCTCTCAGACTCTCAAATTGTTTAAGACTTTAAAATTTAATCAAGGGATTCCTTAATGGAAGCTAGGAAGAGCAACATCAGAAATACATTTGACAAAAGGGTAACAAATTTCTACTTAATTATTTACAATGGCCATATACGGCTACAGAGAGACAGAAAAGTAGTCAGACTCTTGTGCATCAAACTCAGCTGTCTGAAAGAACAAGGGCATCAATTCGTCCTCACACCATGCAAACAGTTTTCAAGATTGCATCTTGTTGATCTTGATGAAATTACAGGACTAGGATCTGAAGCTTCATGCTGGTAATTTATGGCCACAGGTCACTCAGAATTGAATGTTTTCAGGGTACAGAGAGCTAGCTTGTCATTTGCATGCATCTCATTTTACCACCTAAAACATGTTTTTCATCATTGCTACAAGCCACTACTTTTTCATTTTTTTCCTTCTCTTTAGTTCTCTCCCTTTTTCTCTTTCTGCCCATCTCTATCGCTTGCTCTTTCTATCTTTCTAGAATAAACTAGATCTGTTTTCCACTGAGTCCAACATTATAATAAACATCCACAAGAAATGATAGATTAAAGCAATTTAACTTACTTAGTTTAGGCCAGAGATTTTCTATTGTTGCCATAGACTGAACTAGAATTATGGTATGAATCAAATATTTCAGTTGTTTTATTGACAGGGAAACATCTTAGCTTGCATACTTTGGATTATGCATTCATTAACTTTCTCTTACAAGTAATTGCCCAGGTTTTCTGTTACTAAGACACAGAGGTGCATTTTCAGACCGATGTTTCCTATCTTTGAAATTTTAGTATATAATGCATTTGTTAGCCTTGATATTATTAACTTTGAGTTATAATATATATGAGATTTTTTAAAACCTAAATAAAAAAAGTGAGGTCAGAGGTTTCTTCAAGAAATGTCATTATAAAAAAATCCATAGGCCTCTGAAAAACTGTTTCTTGAAGAGAAGGTATCAACTTAGTTTTTACAATTAAAGGACACAAAGATTGGGTAAATTTATATGCATTTCTGGGTTGTAAGCTTTATTTGCATGAGTTAAGCTTTCTGAACACACGAGTGTTTAGGAATTTTTATAAACCCAAATGTATATAATACCTGAAATGTCCCAGTATACCTTAAAATTTGCTTTATTTTTAGCTTATGTAAGGGATGAAACTGGAGACCCTTGTGGCACATTAAATACAAGATGATTCCATGAATAGGATTAATGTAGTGATGGGTAAACTATAAACTTGCAATTAGATTGTTAGGAAAAATATATAATTAGAAATACTTGTGGGGATTTTTAAAATTTTCTAAAAGTTGTGAAATCATTGAGTCTTGGAGTTGCATGTGCCATCTATAGGAAATCCCTTTTACAACATCCTGCATGAGCATGCAGTCACGTTGAGAAACTAAATAGAAAATATAATTCATATCCATAATTAAACCTCTTTTATTGTACATTATGTAGCTTGGATTATTTATAATATTTAAGAACTTTTTATGTGCCTCTTACCAAAGCAAAAGTAAAAAGCAAAAAGGTTTCCTTGGAATCTCCTTATTTCTTGTTTAAGGTACACAGGAATATGAACTAGAAATCTCGCATTTCCCGCAGTTAAACTCGATATATTTTAGGATTTATGTTGGCCCACTTAAAATTTTTATAGTAGATTCAACATCCTGTGTACAAGATGTTAATAGTAACTTTCTTGGTTTCAGTTAATGCTAAGTGGTCAGAGCCAGGTTGCAATTCTCTTCACCATGGCAGCCATCTCAGCAAATTCTACTCTTTGGTTTTGAAGATTCACTACCACAGCAAATTTGAAAGAAACTGGTATAAGATAACTGAGAAACATTCACACTTGGGATAACTTTTTCTCTAGTTCTGCAAGAATTCCTAAGCCATTCTGTCATTGGGGGAAACATTAGGAAGTTCAGTTAGAATGAGTAGCAGTGGTAGATACAAAAGTGTGCAAGAAATGATAGTGAAAGAAGCATTTTTTTATATATTTCAAGGACTGTGCGAGGTCTGAGGTATTACCCTTTTTGCAAACTAACATATTATCAGTCTGTCACACTTTCATAGATGCTGTCAGAAGATGTGAGACTCCTGCGTGTGAAACAAGACATTATTATTTTATTCCACACTACACAGGAGACAGTGTATCAGTTCCCCTCGCCCCAGCTCCCTCCCCCATCCCCCACCCTAGATTCCACCGAGTTGAATTGAAGCAGAGTTGGGTTTAGGTGGATGTTATATCATTTTTTTAGTGTCACAGCTAAAGAACTCTGACCTTAGGAACCCCCAATCTTTTAAAAGGAGCCACTAGCAAACTTGTCCACACTCTTCCTGAAGGGAGACGTTCTCTTTTAAACTGGTCTTCAAAAAAACCTGTCTACAACATTGAAGGGAATGTTTTGAATTTTCCAAGGTTGTTTGCTATACAAAACATCCTTTGAGTTGAGTTTGGGACAAAAGCTGATACATGTGCAGAAATGTCATGGAGAATTGTCTTCCAACATTGATATGTGAGCCTCTCTAAAACACACTGAATATCACTTCATTTTGATTGTGGGATTTCAAAACTAGTACAAGCAGCTAAAATTGACAAAGCTGTTACCATAATCCAGAGAAACCTAAATATTTCATATGTATTTGTCACCAAGGGTTGTGAAACCCTTCCGTTGAATTTATCTGAATTTTGTAATTATAATTTGCAATAATTTTTCCTGCTCTAATACTCTTGGGACAATAACAGGATCAGCATAACTGATAGGTAAATATTCTAATTGAAACATTCATCCATTTTGCATGAAATATAGCCTCGTTATAATTAAATTTGTCCTGACAGTTCTAGAAATCGGTAGATAGTTTTAGTCTTGAAATGTTTCCTTTTTCTCTTTCTCATACTCTTTTTGACTGTAATAATTTATACAATATTAATATAATATAGTGTAATATACTATAAATAATTCAAGTTTTCCCCCTTCTGCTGAATATCAGGAATCGATATTTTAAACTGAAGTTTAGATCTTTGTGTCTATCCCCATAATCTATGGTGCTCAAGTGACCAGCACAAAGTGAGGACAATGTCTTTCATATTCACTCAAGTTAAATTGTTCAATAATCTACTGACTTGTGCTGCTTTGAACTGTCAAAGCCCTCAGGAATTTTAAGAACAAGAACTTTCATTTAGTTATTTGTGGTCTCTGTCATCACAGTTTATTATATACTGTTTTTTTACATTTTATTTTATTAACTTTTCTAAGTAGGCTCTCTACCCAATGTGGGGCTTGAACTCATGACCACAAGATCAAGAGTTTCATGCTCTACCAACTGAGCCAGTCAGGCACCTCTTTTGGGACTTATTTTAAAAGTAAGTGTGGGGCATCTGGGTGGCTCAGTCGGTTAAGTGTTGGGTTTGGCTCAGGTCATGATCTCAGGGCATGAGTTTTAGCCCCGCGTACCACTCTGTGCTGACAGTTCAGAGCATGGAGCCTGCTTCAGATTCTGTGTCTCCCTCTTTCTCTGCCCTACCCCACTCAAGGTCTGTCTCTCTTTCTCTCTCAAAAATAAATAAATATTAAAAAGTTAAAAAAAAAAAAGTGAGTGTGGGCACCATGATAATAACCCATGCATTGGGAGAATATATTTGCTTCATATCTAATCAACAAGAATGAGTTGACAGGAAAAAGATACCAAAAACTAATAAGAAAAATACAACCTAATGGAGAAATGGGTAAGAGTTATAAACAAATATATCATAACACAAATGGTCAATAAATATGTGAAAATATGCTCAGCCTTAGATAACACAAAATTCATAATTGACACTACAATGAAATAATATTCTGTACCATTAATTTAGCAAGAATTCAAATCTGTAAGAATATGAAATGCCTGCACACTTCTGCTCACTCTCCTATACTGCTTGTGAGTCAAAACCATTATAATCGGTCTAGAAAATACTTTAATGACCTCACATAAACAAGTAAACCTTGTACCTTTGTCCCGAGAAACGTGAAAAAGAACACCATAGAAGTGTATGTAAAATACATATGTATGTAAAATACATATGTAAAAATGTATACTTATGAAAACATACTGTAAGGCAAAGCAAAAACTGCAAATTTTTTAAAATATGGTACATACATAAATAATATATTACAAAAACAAAGAGCATGATAAAACAAATTAATTTGGAAATTTGTGTGTGTGTTTTCTCTTTTTCTGAAATAAAAGCAAAAAGATAGAATGGTAAAAACCTACAAAAACATTGGGAATGTTCCCCTTCTTTAAATGGAGAGTGAGTTCATAGATCTTTAATTATTTACTTTTTTTTTTAATTTTTTTAACGTTTATTTATTTTTGAGACAGAGAGAGACAGAGCATGAACGGGGGAGGGTCAGAGAGAGAGGGAGACACAGAATCTGAAGCAGGCTCCAGACTCTGAGCTGTTAGCACAGAGCCCGATGCGGGGCTCGAACTCACGGACCATGAGATCATGACCTGAGCCGAAGTCGGACGCTCAACCGACTGAGCCACCCAGGCGCCCCTAATTATTTACTTTTTTACTTTATAATTTACACATTTATCTAACACTTTTTGTTTACAACTATTTCATAATAAAAAACGGGGTAAAAGTCAACCTGTAAAAGTGTAAACATGTAAAAGTGGTAAAGGAATGGTAGATAACTGATGTCCCCTCCCCCACCATACACATACATGAGACACAGAGACAGAGGCAGAGATGGGGAGAGATGGGGTAGGGAGAGAGAGAGGGGGAAAAAAAAAGGAAAGAGATTTGATTTGGTTTGGTTTGGCTAATAAAGCAGGTATATTCCCTCTGCCAGTGTCATAAAATGTTTTGGCAAATCTTCCATATTTAACCTAATCTTTATTGCAAAAACTTATGAGGTTTTTTAGACTAATTGTCCTTGACTTTTGAGCCTTAATTCTCTCAAGATGCATTTCCTTCTTCAACCTTATGAAATTAAAAATTAAGAGGAGTGTTGAGTAAGAAGTTGCTGAGGGCAAGATCAAAGAGGTTTTTGCCTGCTTTCTCCTCGAGGATTTGGATGGGTTCCTGTCTTACATTTAGGTCTTTCATCCATTTTGAGTTTATTTTTGTGTATGGTGTAAGAAAGTGGTCCACGTTCATTTTTCTGCATGTTGCTGTCCAGTTTTCCCAGCATCATTTGCTGAAGAGACTGTCTTTATTCCAGTGGGTATTCTTTCCTGCTTTGTCAGAGATTAGTTGGACATACACTGATGGGTCCATTTCTGGGTTCTCTAGTCTGTTCCATTGATCTGAGTGTCTGTTTTTGTGCCAGTACCATACTGTCTTGATGATTACAGCTTTGTAATACATCTTGAAGTCCGGAGTTGTGATGCCTCCAACTTTAGTTTTCTTTTTCAAGACTGCTTTGGCTATTTGGCATCTTTTCTGGTTCCATACAAATTTTAAGATTGTTTGTTCTAGCTCTGTGAAGAATCCTGGTGTTATTTTGATAGGTATTGCGTTATATGTGTAGATTGCTTTGGGTAGTATTGACATTTTAACAATATTTGTTCTTCCTATCCAGGAGCATGGAATACTTTTCCTTTTTTTTGTGTCATCCTCAATCTCTTTCATAAGTTTTCTATAGTTTTCAGTGTATAGATTTTTCACCTCTTTGGTTAGATTTATTCCTAGGTATTTTATGGTTTTTGGTGCAATTGTAAATGGGATTGATTCCTTGATTTCTCTTTCTGTTGCTTCATTATTGGTGTATAGGAATGCAACCAATTTCTATGCATTGGTTTTATATCCTGTGACTTTGCTGAATTCATGGATCAGTCCTAGCAGTTTTTTGGTGGAATCTTTCGGGTTTTCCATATAGAGTATCATGTCATCTGCGAAGAGTGAGCAAAATCTATAGAGAATTTACCAAACTCAACACCCAAAAAACAAATAATCCAGGGAAGAAATGGACAAGACAGTAATAGACACTTCTCCAAAGAAGACATTCAGATAGACACATGAAAAAATGTTTGTCACTCATCATCCAGGAAATACAAATCAAAACCACATTGAGATACCACCTCACACCTGTCAGAATGGCTAATATTAACAACTCAGGCGACAACAGATATTAGTGAAGATGCAGAGAAAGAGGATCTCTTTTGCACAACTGGTGGGAATGTAAATTGGTTCAGCCACTCTGGAAAATAGTATAAAGCCTCCTCAAAAAAATTAAAAATGGAAATATCATAAGACTCAGCAATTGCACTATTAGGTATTTATCCAAGGGAGACAGGTATGCCATTTCTAAGGGATGCATGCACCCCAATGTTTCTAGCAACACTATCAACAATAGCCAAAGTATGGAAAGAGTCCAATTGCACATTGATGGATGAATGGATAAAGGTGTGGTATATATATACAATGGAGGATTACTCAGCAATCAAAAAGAAAGAAATCTTGCCATTTGCAACTACATGGTTGGAACTAGAGGGTATTATGCTAAGTGAAATTAGTCAGACAAAGACAAATATCATATGACTTCATTCATATCAGGACTTAATGATACAAAACAGATGAACATAAGGGAAGGGAGGCAAAAATAATATGAAAACAGGGAGGGGACAAAACATAAGGGACTCTTAAATATAGAGAACAAACAGAGGGTTGCTGGAGGGGTTGTGGAAGGCAGGATGGGCTAAATGGGTAAGGGGCTTAAGGAATCTACTCCTGAAATCATTGTTGCACCATGTGCTAGCTAACTTGGATGTAAAGTATAAAAAATAAATAAATTATAGAAAAAAAACAAAGAAAAAAATTAAAATTAAAAAATTAAAATTAAAAAATTTAAAAAAATTAAGGGGCGCCTGGGTGGCTCAGAGCATCCAACTCTTGATTTCTGCTCAGGTCATGATCCCATGGTTTTGGGAACGAGCCCCGCGTTGGGCTTCATGCTGAGTGTGGAGCTTGATTGGGATTCTCTCTCTCTCCTTCTACCCTTCTCCTGTGCTCTCGCTTTCTCTCTCTAAAAAAAGAAAAAAAAATAATACTATTAATGCTTTTAGGTTTGTCTGAATTCTAGGGAGGAAAAAACATAAAATTATAGTTGGCTGTGGATTTGGAGATAATTTTTTGGATACTGATTCGAGTGACCATAGAACTACCTTTGAAGCAACTGGCAAGCTGGAAAGCTTGCTGATTCCCTCTCCCATGTATTTTATTTGCCTCGTTGTATGTTTACTAGTTAAAGATGATTTACTGTTTAGAGTTTATCACATATTTTCTTTAAATTTGGAGTATATTCTTGTAATATTGATTTTTCTCTAAGATGTCTCCATGCTGCTTTAGGTTTTACTAAGGAACAGGAGAATGAGTAGAGAGCACTTAGGTTTCAGAATGCTGTGGATAAAAAAAGGAGTACTTTAATTGTTCTTCCCTTTCTTTAAAAAAAGTGGGAGGTTACGTCAAATTTAATTTTTCAAGTAAATTTGATATAGTGTTGATGCTGTACATCTGTTTTATAGACTAATCAATTATTAATCACTGAATTTTAAAATGACTTGCAAAACTACATTAATATTTCATAAAACTGCTGAATTTTGTGGTATCTAAATACATATGTTAGACTTTCTGTGGGTTCCATTGATGACTGTTTTTTAAAAGAACTCCATATGCCAATGTTTATATGTATGTTAATATTGGATATCACTACATTAGATAATCTGGGGCTCAAGCCTTCATGTTACTGACAATTTTCTAACTTGTAGAATTCAATACACCATTATTACAGACTTTCTTAAAACCACAGAAAATATGTAAATCTTCATGTCTGTGAAAATGACATTCTCAACATCATCATAAATAATATAAACTACATAGAATTTTCATTCTGATCTACTCTTTTATCTCCAGATTTTAAAATAGAGAGGAAAACTAGATTGGTTTTGGTGAGAATAGGTTTTACATTTAACACTATTTTATACCAGTTATTTGTGACTATACCTTTAATTTTAGGTCAAAATTATACTTTAAATGCCATTGTACAGGGTAAATATGCATGTATTTGCCAAAATTATATTTAAAGAACATTATAATGAAAATATAACCATTTTTTTCTGATAATAAAATGTGTAACACTTATAGCTGCCAGGTAAAATACATACATGTGTGTTTAACTACTCATTAAGTAGTAAAATTGTATTTATTCTTCTTTGCTTTTTTTCCCAGAATTAGAAGAAAACAAGGGGTAGATTTGAATATATATATATATATATATGTATATATATATATATATATATGTAGAGTTGTTTGAATATATGTATATATACATATACATATGCATATATATAGTTGTTCATTTGATTTGCTTTTGCCCAACACACTAGATAGTACTTGTGGTACAAAGAAAATATGAACTATGGATTTTACACTCAATATGTGTATGTGTAAATATCTGCATATTTCATATGTATAGACATATATAAATGTATGCATATATACCTATATGTGTATATGTTTACGTATGTGAATAGATAGTAGCATGTATGTCAATGTTTGCATATGATGAACATAATCTTAAGCAGAGATTCCTGAAATAAATTATTGTTGCATAAAACATGAACATTCTTATAATGAGTTAAGCTCAAATCACTTATTTTTTAATCTCTGCAAGAATTCTGTAAAAACTACTATCAATGTGAAAATGAACTGTCTTCCCATAATCCTTTGAAGAGACAAATACAGAAAATAAAATGTAAAAATTTTGGCTTTACTGTTATGTTTTTTGTAAGGTCAAACACTATTACCAACTCAAACTTCACTCTTTTTCAGTTATAGGAAATCCTTCTTAATGTATACGAATCGCTATTTGTATCCCTGCAACAGGACAGAACCCCTCAATATTAGGCTCAAAGCTTTTCAGTGAACATACTATGGTCCCTAGTCACGAATCCTGTGGTCCACAAGTACAACTAGCTCTCCTTTGGTTTGGACAAGATGATTCTAAGCTTTACTATAGCTGTACATTTCTATGGGATTCTGGTATAGTCAAATCAGTGTGTTTTCTATCAAGTTCTTATATTACCTATATCTTTCATGCATGATAACTTATTTTCATTCTGAAGACCTATGTGTTTTTTCAAATTCATTGGGGCTGCTTTTATATAACAACTAAGTTCATTGTATTATAGAATTGTAAAATCGTGAAAAGATTTCTGTTTTCACCCCCATGATTACTGCAATCCTTCAATCCCCCGCTTTTTGTTTTCTGAAGTATTAAATGGTCTCTGCCTCCAATTTCATCATACTGTCACTTAATTGATTTTTTTTCTAAAACACAAGTCTGATCATATTAGTCTTCTTAAAATCCTGCAATGGTTCCATTGCCTACAAGCTAATATCCACATATTTCAACATGATTTAAAGGTACTTCATTGATCAGGTACAAACCTCCCTGCACCTTCCTTTCCAATTATTTCCCAATTACACTTTCCACTTCTGAAGTACATTATGCCTCTCTACATTTGTTCATGCTGTTCCCTCTGAATAGAACACCTAACCCAATTTGTTCCTCTTATTTTTCTTTCAAGCTTCAGCTCAAGCATTACTTCTAGAAAATAGCTCTTTGATCCATCTGAGAGGTGGAAGAGACATAGCCCTTCTTGTTTTTCTCTAAAACCTCAAATTTACAATATTCATTCAGCTACCACTATGCTATGTTTATTTTTCCATTTGCCAAACTTCAATATCAGTATTTGTTAAATTATGTGCCTTTTTTATTAGATTCAAAATACCTTTAGGGAAAAGTCTTCATCTTTGTATTACCAGACCTAGAACAGGGATGAAACATAGTAGGCTCTCAATTGATGCCTATTGAAAACACAGAATGAAGCATCCACACTAGAATATAAGCAACATAAGATGCATAAAAATATGTATTATACAAATGATTTTATGCATTTACATTAATTTGCCTATTATACATTTATAGGAAAACCAGAGACAGTATAGTTAATAACTTTATAATTTTCTAAAGTTCTTATTATAAATACAGATTTCTGAGTCCTAAGAACCAAAATTTGTATTTCTTAGGTCTGTGGAACACAGAAATCTGTATTTTGGCTAACTCCCAAGTTAAAATAAATCCTTATAAAATACTGCAAAAAAAAGTGAGGTAATTTTTTTTAATAGGCTGGTTGACATGAAGCAAAGTCTTATCTTTGTTTTCATAATGAGCAGAGTTGAATTATGGAATTCTAAATCCCTGAATCTTGGTTTCCTCACATGCCAACTTAGCTGTCTCCCAATATCTTAAGATGGCACGTGTAATACTTTTTCTTCTAAAAACAGAGTTGCTTAATACTTTTAGCAGTCATAGTTGCTTGATGATCTAAGCATTAAATATGCTCAAATGAAATGCCCCTTCTTGAATTAAATCTCTGTTAGCAGAATTTGCTGAAGGACAATCAAAAGTTTGCATAATAAATGAATTTCTCTATCATATATGCTATATACTTAATTTTATTAATAGGTTTCAGTAATCAGAAGATAAGTTATGGAGCTAAAGTCTCTATGAAACTGATAATATATGAAATATATGGCATACTTCTTCAGACATATTTACTAAAATATTTATATCTGATCCATCTTCCTAAATCCAGTTATCATACAATTAGTGGAGTGAGATAATGTAAGCAAGAATTATATACATATATATATATATATATACATATATATATACGTATATATATATATATACGTATATATATATATATATATACGTATATATATATGTATATATATATATATATACATATCTTTTTTTTTTTTTTTTTTACTATGTAGCCTTCTCTTCTCAGGGGCATATATGACTTGCCGAGAAGTTTGTATTTCTGTATGGACACTCACACACACACACAAATAGTCACATACAACTTCTTGTCTTAAGTGCCATATGGTCTCTTTTTAAATCTTTTGTCTCCCAGATTGTATAGACTTTTACTATTGATTTGGCTTATCTAACTCATTTTCAGAAATGAAATGAGTTTTCTGATTAACTTGACTCATTCTTAAATGTATAGATTAAATGCCCCTTAATGTGTCTGCTCACATCTGGTATTCCAGATGTTTGCTATAATAATCATATAAAAATCGACACAGCATTTCCAGGGCCATGAAAAACACTGAAGAATGAATAAAGGCAGAATTGTATCTCTTCCGGCATATGATTCCCTAGAAATTGGGTATTCTGTACTGCACACCCAAATCAATTCAAAACCCCAAAACCTAAACAGTTCTAACCCAGACTTCAACAAACTAGAGTCCTAAATAGCATGAGGTAAATTTCCCATTCAAAGATTCTTCTCAGTACAGAAATCTTAACATAATAATACCCTTAAAGGAAGCATCTTTAAATATTTTCTTTATAATGATGATTTTTTAAAAATCCAGAACTGGTGCTTGACAGGGTATGGTGCCATCTGGGCCAGACAGACACGACCAGGAGGTTAGACATCCACATAGAATTGGATTTTAAGAGAAGATTCAAGTTACATGTATTAAGAGAGAGGGTGATGACACATAGGTGTCACCTCAGCGGTGGTTGCTCTCCGACAATAGATTGCGACACTGATGCATTGGGCAACACAAATGTTTCTGGGTAAGTAGCAGTTAGATGTTTTAGGATGTGAATGTGGCACAAGGATTTATAGTGCGTCCTTGTATTTCAGGAAATTTCTGAGGCACAGAAATTTATCTTCAACTTACCTGAATTAAGAACTGAGATTCCCAACATGAACGCTAGCAAGAATTTCTGAGTTCATGGCTCTACACTGTGCAACTTCAATAAGAACTACTAGGTATTTTTATATATTTACTCTTCATTCAATAATGGTCCTTTGTACAAAGCCAAACTAAAGAGTATACAGGTAAGTTGAAAATTTTTAATATAAGTACACTCTGACATACTGAAATGATGGGTGTAAATAATCAAGACAAAATTAATAGTAATGCAGATTTCAATTGTAATTAAAACAAATTCGGGGGAAGTACAGAATGGGGAAGGCAAAATCTAACAAAAATATCTGGAAATATTTTCATGTCTATATGAGCATAATATCATTTGATGTCTCAAATTCTAATACAATGAATAATAACCAATTAAAAGAACTATGGCTTTTAGATCAAGTGAAGCAATATTCCACTATGTTTTACATACCTAGTGTTTAATTCTGGACATCTTTGTTACAAAGAACATTGGTAATTATTATATGTTGAAGAGAGCAATCAGTTTAATTCAGTTTATCACACATCAGCACGTTGATAATTTGCAAAACACTTTGCTAGATGTTATAGAGGGTCTAGAAAGCATTATAGGAAATTCAACCTGTAGAAGTGCGACTATACTTACCCAGAAAAAAGAAGATTTTGTATGAAGTGGAGTCAGGTTTGAAGGAATATATTACATTTCCTTTGAATGTATAAAGGACCTAGTGCCCAGGGCAATGACACTCATTAAAAGTAACTTCATAAAAAAAGAAACTGAATGGAGTATCTTATGAGGTAGTAATTTTCCTATTAATCTACATGTTCAAATAGAAGACTGGTGATAATATTTAGGTACCTTAAAGCAAAGATGGGGCTGCATGTTATGTTTGGTGGAAAACTGCAATTCAAAATTTTGTTTCTTCCTAGCTCTTATGGCATGTGCAGAAACAGAACCTAAGTATTCTGTCTTTTATTCTTTCAATATACTCTGACTTATCTGGGTGATACTTACCAGCCTGCCTCATCTCCTTCAGCAAGTAGATAATGCATGAGAGCCACTTCATATAAAAAAAAAAAAATGTATATAGGCTGTGAAATGTTGCTCTAAGTATAATGTTTGTTGGAGAATAGCAATACAATGGCTTACCTCTTCCAGAAGGATGGAAAATGATATATCTAATGTGAAGGACCATAAGGAATTTGGAGAAGAGGATGTTATTTGAAACCTAACTAAAACAAACATTATTTTATTTACCATTGTGAAAACAATGCTTATGGCGATACTGTTTCTGATGTCTTTAGACATCATAATTAGATTGTACCTATATGTTCTTCTTTTACTTATATTGTACTATAAACATTATTTCTTTTTTTGTTCCTACTGTGCTGGGAGGACAATTTGGGATGAGAATTTAATAAAATGTGTCCTATTTGCTTCTCTATCGGCTTTGAGAACAATGTAGGATATAAAAACATGAGCAACTTCTGATATACTTGTTTCATTTTGAATAATATGAAGGCTTAATAGGTGCTTGATAAGATTCTGAATATATCATATAAATTTTCTCATTTAAGGAAGTTTCAATTACATAATAGGATAGCACTTTAATCAATATCAAAAGAAAAGCTCATTTTCACCTAATGAACATACCAAGCTCATTGGCCATCATTTACACTCCTAGCAATGTGCAAGGTAATATACTGTCTCAAAATAAATTTAAGAATGTTCTTGACACAAGTAATTTAATATTTTCCCAAGAGATGGAGGTTATATCCACAAAAATCATGTTAGCCTTAAGGTATCCTTGAAAGTGACCAAGGTAAAGCAATCTTTCACTAACTTTCATATAATTACAAAAGACAGGTTTTTTTAAACAAATATCTGGATGATAAAAATAATTTTGAATGTGAAACATTTCAACTGTGCTTGAACACTGCATATTCCTTATATACTAGTTTCTCTACGTTAGTAGATGTTTTATATGACAGTTTAGCTGACCTATGATGTCTTTGCCAAGGAAAGATGTCCTGGTAACTATTTTGTTCTAGTACAGAGATGTGAAAATGGCTGCAAAAGAATTCCAAGCAGCTCAGACCTAAGGATATTGGTAACAAAACACTGAAAACATGCTCGTGTAGCAGAAGCAGTTTGAAAGTTCTTTGTCCTTGCCCATTATCCAGCACTTAGAGTATAATCAGTTTTATAAATGGAAATGATGTACTATAGGTGGCATACTGCTATTTGAGAGAGTTCTCAAGGAGTTTTTCTTTACTTCTAAACTAATTCCACATAAGTCAAGGGCTTGAGTCACTGATTATAAAGTGGAAAACTATAGAAATCCTAGCTTAAAGAAAATAAAGATGATCAATTTGTAGTTGGTGTAAGTCTTTGTATATGTAATATTTAAAGTCATCCTCAAAAAGTATTTTAGAAAATGAAGACTAAAGTTGGCTAATCTATTTTGCTCTAGAATTCATTCTAAAATGGGTAAAAAACATGAAAAAAGAAATAAACTGTTGGGAATCAGCTAAATTGTATCTCAGTGAAGGCAGTTTTCATTAGCAACTTTGAATGCTGACCACCTATGTATTTTGGGAAATAATTCACACTGAGTAAACATATATCCTCAAGTCGCATTGTGTATATTTTCATTCTTTCTATGAGTGGTTAGTTACACATAAAAAATTGACATACACAAACTTTATTAGTAAGATAATTATAGCATTTTGTCCAACAACATGACTTAAGTGAAGCAGGTCAGAAAAGAAAACAGAAATATACTAATGATTTACATGTAGTAGAAAGAATGCTCAATCTTGGTCAAATTTTTAACTATTCAAGTAGGTTAAATATTTTGGATATTATTACCTTTGTCTGTAAAGTATAGAAAATAATATGTACACTACATAACTCAATGTCATTGCATGTTAAAAAAAGTGATTATAAAATAAAGTTGTTAGAAACTGTAGGAAATATAACTAAGTGATTAATCAATGAACAGAGAGAGGTTGAAAAGGTTAGTCTACTTGAAGTTTGTAAATGTGCAGGTATCTTAGTTCTATTTGAAGAGTATGTGCTTCTTACAGGAGTCAGGTTCTGAAGGAGCAAAATCCCACTCTCAGCAGCCTCAGATAGTGAGGGGTGAGCAAGCGATCTCAGTTTATTGACTCATAATCTTTCTTGAGACTTTGAATCTGGAACAAGAGGCCCCTGGAAAAGTATAGACTGCAATTTGTTTTCCCAGCCTCTGTGTCTGGCAGTGGTGGTGGGAACATTGAATGTTTCAGGAAAAGAGGCAGGGATGGGAGAGTGAGGGCAGATACGTCAGAGATGTAGGTTCTCTGTGATGTTCTTGGGGTGTGGGCCTATCTCTGGTTCCCACAACCTGGTGTCCCCTGGCTTTAGCTCATCTTCTGATCAAGTTCTCCAATCTCCTGGTGGTTTCCAAGTCCTAACATTCTTCCAAAATGCATTATTTACTGCATGAGAGAGTCAGAGATGATTTTTGCTGCTTGCAATAAAAAACCCGATTACTATGCAGTGAATTCATCAAAAGTGTGTGTTGGTACGTAGCATGGCTGTAGTAATTTGATTGGTGCTCTCTTTTGAGGATTTAAAATATGATTATTGATTTCATGAGTTCTTCTTCATTCCTAGAAAATACTCCTTTCTTTTTTTTGAAGTTTTTATTTAAATTCCAATTAGCTAAAATAATAATAATAATAAATTCCAGTTAGTTAACATACAGTGTAATCTTAATTTCAGGTATACAATATAGTGATTTGACACTTCCATACAATACCCTGTGGTCATCACAAGTGCACTTCTTAATCCCCATCATCTATTTACCCCACCTCCCCACTTCTCCCCCCCCCCCATCAATTTGCTCTCTATAGTTGAGTCTGTTTCTTGGTTTGTTTGTTTTATTTCTTAAATTCCACATATGGAAAATACTCCTTTCTTTCTAGCTCTCTGATCTTATATTTATTTATTTTTAAAGTTTATTTATTTTTTTAAATGTTTATCTATGTTTGAGAGACAGGGCAAGCAGGGGAGGGGCAGAGAAAGAAGGGGAAAGAGGATCTGAAGTGGGCTGTGTGCCGACAGCAAGACAGCTGGGTGTGGGTCTCAAACTCACAAAACTCAAGATCATGACTTGAGCCGAAGTCAGATGCTCAACCACTGACCCACCCAGGCACTCCTAAAGTTTATTTATTTACTTTGAGAGAGGGAGTACATTCACGAGTGGGACAGAGGCAGAAAGAGAGGAATAGAGAGAATCCCAAGCAGGCTCCACTCAGTGTGGAGCCCAACACGAGGCTCGACCTCACAACAGTGAGATCGTGACCTCAGCCGATATCAAGTGTTGGATGCTTAGCTGACCGAGCCACCAGGCATCCCACTCTGATCTTTTAGACATCCTAATATGATAATACTGTACTGTGGTGGTCTGAGATCTCTTCTATGATGCCTTACCTGAAACTTCCATATTCAAGACATTCCATATTTCCTTTTATAGCCCAAATCCCTATCAGAACTTATATTATGGTAATTACTGTCCTAAAAAGAGCTAGCTAGAAGTGGTATACACCAAAATAAGAGGGTTGATGTATTAGTAGTAATGTGTATTTTAGTGTCTACAGTTGTTCTACTTTTCACTGCAATACAGTGCTTCTACCCTTCACTTGTGTAATGGAATTGATGGTATATTTCTGAGGACTGATTTATTTGGCCCAGTTTATATGAATTGATTCATTTTGGAACATTTTACAGAATGGTTGGTATCAAAATAATGCTGTATACAGAGCACATAAACACATTATTGAATGAAGAATGAACTGAAAGATCATAAGTTCTCAAAGATGATGCTCACAGCAAGAGGATTAAATTGCATAAAAATCAAGTCACTACTCTGAAATACATGGTGTAATAAAAGCTTGAAAGAAAAATATGAGATGAACTCAATTTCTCAGCCATTGCCATGAGTGTAGATGCGCATCCTGCTGTTGTGTGAACAATTACAATGCCTGGAGGGAACTGAATGAATGCTGGCACCTATTGGTAGACAGAATAAAAACCCAAGCTTCTTCTCCTATCACGAGGCTCACATGCCATATGCTACAAGCTAATGCATTAAGTTGGCATAATGAGGAAGATAACATTTTGCCATTGCTTGCTTACACTGCTAAAACTGGAACACCATTATATAAGTTGCCTGTAATTCACTGCATTTCCTTTGTCATGAAATTCTTAGAAATTTGGAGGAACACAAGTCATGTAGAAAATATACCAGTCGATTCACTTGGTTAAGAACGTAAGGTACTTCGAACTTTGGCCTACATATTATTCTTGCCATTTTCTTGGAATCTTCCAAGCTACATGCTGTACATTGACCACTGATATATATATCAATATCTATATCTATATCTATATCTATATCTATATCTATATCTAATCTATCTATCTATATATATGTATATATTCCCTATGTATCTTTTTTTATATAAAGTAGAAGAATGCATAGAAAATGTGCAGAAATGATATGGAGAATCTTATTTTCACTTAGTGGATTATTCTTATAAATATAAGTTAATCATATAATTTCAACATCAATGTTAACTTTATGGCTATATTCTCAGTATAAGAGAGGTGTAAAATGTCTGGGGGTAGTTTAAGTTTTGAAGCAAGGGGTCAGTGAATGCTTGACTACTGACTGGCAATTGATACATAAAATGCTTGAAACTTAGAAGTTTGTGTAACCAAATATCATTATTTCTGACAAATCAAAATGAGGATATATGGAGGGAAAATGAACATTTACCTCAAATAAAGAGGAAACAAATTTAGTCCTTCTTTCCAATTATTTCTGACAGAAACTACATGGATATCTCTGAAAAAATAAACAAAAAGGGTAGGGTGGGATGAAGCTACCAAGAGCAAAAAAGAATAATGTGCATGTGATTATTATATCCCTAGAGCTCTCATCAAATCAGCCAGTCAACAAAGTGTTTTGCATTTGACCATGCACTGTGGGATATTCAAGAAAGTATAAGACACATTTTTTTCTTTGTAAGAAGTTTAAATTTCAAATAGGGTGCCAACACATACAGAGTTAAAATAGTAAAAATAAAACCTCAATAGAGAAAAATGATATGTAACATAAACGGAATACACCAAACTAGTGTGAAATTTCCAAAAAGTTGGAAGGCTTAGTGCCGAAGATTGGAGTTTATTGTCTCATGAAGGGTGTGGAGGATATGGATAGGTAAGAAAAGGTATTAGAGAATGCCATGGAAAGGCAGGCCAGAATGAGCAAACCCATTCCAGTATCAAGGAGCATGCTTTGTCTTCAAGAGAAAGGAGTTGTACTGCTCAATGAAATGTCACAGGATAATTTGATATATATTTGGTTAGGAAGGAGCAGATAGCTCATGGAAAATAATGAAAAAGAGCAGATATGTGGACTTGATCTGCTGGATAATAAGGAAATACAGAAGAAAACACAATTTCATTCAAAACCAATACATATTAATGTAATTCCCAGCTACTCCCTGGCCAATGTTCAGGATGTTATCTAGCCAAAATAATTTCCCCTGCATAAAGCAGTTTCAGAGGAAGGAGAGGACTCCAGGAGTTCTATCATCTAGGATAGCCTAACTATTATTAATGTTGTTTAATGGTTAGGTATTCTAGGTGCATCAGCTAGTATCAGTGTGTGGTTTCTTCATCTTTAAAATGTTTTCTGCCTTGCTTAAAAGGTTATTTTTAGACATCAAAAAAGTGAAAAATAAAATATGGTATTTCTGGGTAAGATGAAGCTGTACATTGACACTTTTAAACTTTGATTTCTCTGATACCCTACCTCCTACACCAAAATGTGTAGCAACAGTAGAAAAATCCATGAAGAGAGATTTTTAAAAGCCCAACAAAATAAGCTTTCCCAAGTATCAGATACAGAATATAAATGTAAAGCAATGAGTAGAAGTAAAGCCACATACTTCTTGGGTTTGGGATATCAGTGTAAGCTGGGAAAGCCTAAATTTCAGTCTAAGTAATAAAAATGGAAACTGCACCATATAAGATGGGGGGAAGGGAGGTGCAGAGATAGGCTCACCTCTTAAAACCAGAGCTGAGGAGGATGTCTACTGATAGTGAAAGGAGCTAAAATAAGTTAATGCCAAATAGGACCTACAATTTTGCTTTATCAGAAATGATGAATCTGACAAGTAGATGGACAAAAACCTAACTTAAGACCAGAAACTAAAACAGTCCACCTCTGGAATGGCATTTGAATTTACTATATCCCCAGTGTCATTATAGGATAGGAGCTCCAAGCTGACATTTTAAGAATGGGCTCAGTGACAGCTCAGAGCCTGGAGCCTGCTTCAGATTCTGTCTCCCTCTCTCTCTGCCCCTCCCCTGCTCACATTCTGTCTCTCTCTCTCTCTCAAAAATAAAATTAAAACACTTTAAAAATTTTTTTAAATTAAGAATGGGCTCAGGATTATGGGCCTTATAGGTTAATTGGAGGCATTTAAATACAGTATTCAAGATGGCTTATTCTAAAGAGATAAAGATAGGGAAAGAAATACTGCTCTAATCACTGTCACATACATACCACACAAGATGAACCTGAAAAATCAAAATGTTAACAAACACAAAAAATGAAAAGCTAGCAAATTAAATGAATTTACACTACATTAAATAAAAATAATATGATAATATGTAAAAACTTTTACATTCTTATATTTAGTATCATTCAAGAGCTAAATGAGAGAATAAGATTCAATAATTTATTTCTGCAAAAACAGTGCAGAAATGAGGTAATATCAGACAACTGTAAAAAAGCCCATTGGGAATATTTGAAAAAAATATGAATATTGTAAACAAAAACTCAGGATAAATTCCAGAATGCCTAGAGTTGTGGTCCACTATGCTAATTGGACCTGAAGGTTGAGACAAGTATTTTGAATGCTTTGGAAGGATGCAGATATGCCAAGAGGTGAGAGATTAAGCCTTCAAAAATTTGGAGGTTGCCATATCAGTGAAGGGTTTCAGTAATCATTGGTCTGCCAGTGATATCCTTGCAAGGATATCCTTGTAAGTCAGTGGTTCTTAAACTTGATTGTTCATTAATATCATCCTCAAAATTTCTGATTAGTTGGTCTGAGTTGGAGCTCAAGAATTTATATTTCCAAAGACATCCCTGGTAATGCAAAGTCATGTCATCTGCAGCCGGAAGCGAAACACTATTTAAGAAGCAGACTTTGTAATCTATTGGGCACCAGCTGAGGTTAGGTGCCTGACCATGTGACATCAATGAATGTTTATTATCACACACAGAGACTCATAATGTCAGGTGCGTACAGAAGCAATTCATCACTTGGTGGAAACGATATACTTAGGATAGAGTCCTTGAAGTTCCAGAGGACATAAGTAAGGCACATAAATAGGAAGCCCAAACTCTCATGTTCTCTACCTCTGTCTCGCTGCTACCTCTCCTTCAATTTTACACCTATAGTCTCCTAGAGGGATCCCTAAGGGTCACTGACAAAGGTGGATACTATTCAGCTGTAATTTACAGGTAAGAGGAAAATTGACTACTTCCAAACCACAATCCCTTTTCAGGGCTGGCCCTGAAGATAGTGAGCAGGAAGAAATATTCTCCCAGTGGGAAGAACGGTACACTGTGCACACTGGACATTTTGGGGGGAAATGGCCTTCAGTACCAATGTACGCTAACTCCCAGTCAGGCATGGATGGCCTACCGTTTTGCTCAAGATATTTGAACGACAAAGTTGGGAAAATTAGAGTCAAGGGAAAGTGACAATGAGTTGGACAGGATATTTCTAATCTCTGTCTACCAGTCTCTCTCTTCATAACCTCCTATGCTTGCACAGTGGGTCCAAGAAGAGATTGCACATGGTAGCAGGGTTATAAACTATATACGGGTTCAAGGACATATGTTCATTATCACCACCTATAAACCTGCCAGCAGAAGAAAACAACTCTGAGCCCTTTATCTTAGCACCATTCCTCAAAGAGACTTCTGGTGCCAGGTTGAATATATTGGACTCTTTCTACCCTGGAATGTGCAGCAATTCATTCTTACTGGAATTGACACCTACCTCAGATAGAAGTTTGTCTTTCTTGTCTGCTGCAGGGCCTCTGAGAACATTATCATCTTAGGACTAAGAGAAACTCTGACTTATTGGCATGGGATCCTGCACTGCATTGCCTTATACCAAGATGTCAATTTCATGGCACAAGAGGTTGAACAATGAGCTCCTAGTCATAGAACCCACTGCTTCCACAATATGTTATGTCACAAAGACATAACTTGACTAATAGAATAATGGAATGGACATTAAAGTCACCACTATGAAATAGCTCAGATTAATATATCTTATGAATCTGAGTTGCAATTTCCCAGTATTTTCTTTGAACCACCAGCTTACATATGGTGATAGGTCCTCAGAAGCTTGAATTCTTGGGTCTAGGAACAATGAGTGGGAGTAGGATTGGCCCCTCTAAACATTACTCCAAAAGAACTACTTGAGAAACAAAAGGGCAAGAATAATGAAGATTTTTGAAGATTTTGAAGAACAAATTTGGGAAGACTCACTCTACCATATCAAGGCAGTGTATCATCAGTACAGATTGACAAAATAGAATGGCATGTTGGCAACATGGGAAATGACAGATTTGACTTTACAAAGCAGTAAAGAATAAACTTTCTACATAGTAGAACTAGGATGATTGGTCGTTCACATGGAATATATAAATTTGGATTCTTCCCTCCTATCATATGACAAAAATCCCCACTCCAAGCAGACTGAAATTTAAGTCAGAAAAGCAAAATGTTCAAATTTTAAAAGAAAATATGACTTTTTCAGATTCCATATACAAGCAACATAATACAGTATTAGTCTTTCTCTGTCTGACTTACTTCACTTAGAAATTAACTTATTCATTCATAAGTTTTTAAAGAGAAGATATGACCACAGGATAGGGAAAGGTATCTTAAAGAAGAAACAAAGAGCACAAAATGCACAGGAAAATAATTATAAATGTGACCACAATTAATTTACTTTTCGTCTAGATAGAGATATCAAAAACAAAGTGACAAGAAAAGCTGTAATCTGAAAGAAATACTTATAAACATATATAAAAAAAATTGCTTGTTGTTAAGAACAATTCACACAGAAGGAAATCTGAATGAGCAGTCAACACAAACAAATCTAACACCACTAGTGTCCACAGAAATGAAAATTAAAACACAATTAGATGTCATCCTCACTATTATTATATGGGAAAGAACTTCCAAATACTTGACAATGCCAAGAAATATCAAACATGTGGAAAAATAAAATTAGGAATTGTCTCATATTCCTAATGGAAGTGTAAAATAACAGCATCATTTGAAAGTAATTTGGCAATATCTAGAAAAGCTTAAGAGGCATTGTATCATTTAGCATGATGTTCACATATAAGTAACTGTAAACCAGATTACAGTGGTTCAATCAAGCAAAAGGTTTGTCTCAGACATTAAAATAAAAATTATCTGGACAGACATCCAGGGCTGGAGCAGAGGCTAACAATGCCCTCAAGGAACCAGACCTATTTTGTCACTCTGCTTTCCTTAATGTGTGGCTGCTGCAGCCCCAGAATCGCCACAGTCCCAGGCAAGAGAAAGGTTAGAGATGACTCAATTGAGTCATCACTGCTAATTTATGCTTATATTGCAATGGCCAGAACTATCTCATAACTTAGCTACCTCTAGCTGCAAAAGACAGGGGGATCCAGAATACTTTGTTTTTCAAACTCTAAAGTAAATTTTCAAACTCTAAAGTAAAGGTAGCCAAATGTAATACACACACACACACACACACACATGATGTAATACACACACACACACACACACACACACACACACACGATGTAGGATATAGGAGATATACATTTAGAGAGACGATATCCTAGTGTGTTGCTACTCAATGTGTTCTGTTCTGTTCTCCATGAACAAGCAGCAGAGACATCACTTAGGCATTTGTTAGAAACTTATCATCTCAGGCTCCATCCCAGATCTATTGAATCAGTATGTGCATTTTAACAGGAGTCCCAGGTGGATCCACATGCAAATTAACACTTGAGAAGCACCACTCTAGAGAAAGCCCTGGACGTGTAACTGTATACTGCGTCTTCCAGGGGAAAGTGGAAATAAGTTAAATGGCCATCCATAACAGAACATTGGACATATTCGGAATTCAGAAGATTGCAACAAATATCGAACATAAATGTATTTATTCAATAGAATCATTTACAGGGCAGTTGAAATGAATAACTAGATGGACTGGTATTAATCTGGACAAATACCAAAAGTATAATATTGACTTTAAAAGACAGGATACAAAACTAAATCAATGGCATGATACAATTTGTGTATCTTTTTAAAGTACAAAACAATATTTCATATGGATGCATACATACTTATTGAAAATATTTTAAAATGCATGGATGAAATTTGCTTTGCAACTTCATAATGCTGATTAACTTGAGGTAAAAATGGAAGAAAATGTGATTGAAGAAGGGTACAAAGTGGGTTGAATTGAGTCTCTTGTATTTTATTTCTTAAAAAACCTGAAGCAACTCTGGCAAAATGTTAAGAAACGTATGTATATGTTTGCACTGGTGTCTGCAGAATTATTCTCTAAACTTTTTTATATATTTAAAATATTTCATAAAGTGTTTTTAAGGATAAAATGAATCCAGATAATTTTTTGAAAGGATAGTAATGGTGTAACTCTTTTCACACTGGCAATTTGTTCTGAAATGATTTAGCAATAGCTGGGTAAAATGAATACATTATTTATGAAGATTAAGTAAGTAAGCATTAGAGCAACATTTGTAACTGATTTTTATGATAGTGAGTCCAGAATATTTCAATGAATTTGCAGCTCTTTCCCGGTAATAACACAGTTAGGCAACTCAAGAATATATCTAAATACATGCACACATATTTATAATAAGCATGCTTCGAAACTGCTAAAGATGAATAGAAAAAAATGTAGTGAAGCTGAATATTATGCCTGTTTTTGAAAGGAATCTGAATACTCTTAGAACCTATATGCCATTCTTCCAGCCTCTTGTAGTCTCCTCTCCACCGAGTGCTTTGACTTTGACAGTGATGTTTATTATATGCTTGCTCCTGTTCAAAACAGTATATCTGTTTTGTATATTGAAAAATTTACATCCTGGTTCTTGTCATTAGGTTTCCTTCATTTTTAGTACACAACTTTCTCTGTGTTTTTAGTGTTTAACGTTAACTCTAGAAATAGCATATTGTTTCACACTGTAGAAAACAATTGCTTAGCATAGAACACTCCCAGATAGAAATAAGCCTTGTTAGTAAAAGGATTGTTCACCTAGTTTCTGCCATATACACCACTTTCATGTTTGTTAGCCATAAGACAAGTAAAATAACAGGAACAACATTTAGTGACATGCCATGAAGACATGAAGACACATGATTGAAAGTGGCACAAGCAGAGTTTGAAGTAATCCCATGCGATTTCCACGCTCTTCTCTTTGAACATTTCTCTATCTGCACAATATACAGAAATTAAAGCTCAGAGACTTGTAGCTTCCTATTAAAATATGAGATTTTTAGTTTATTCTCACGTTGGCCTCATGTACTTACCATTCCTTGTCTTCTCCCCATAATAGATGTCAAGATAGTTTATCAGAAGAAGCTGATCCGTGGCTCCTTGGTCATCTTCACCTGCATACACAAGTGCCTGAAGCTGGAGCATCCAGAGAGTAATTAGACAGAGAAACCTGGCAAACTTTTACACTGGTGAACCAAGAAGGAAAAAGCTAAATTGTCATTAGTTGCACATAATATATTTCTATTCCTGGTAAATGCAAAAGGACCACTTAAAAACTAATAAGCCTAATGAGTATTCAGTAAAATAGTCAGATACAAGGAAACATACCAAAATAATAGCTTTCTCAAATGCCAGCAATAATCAGTTAGGAACTCAAGCGCGCGCACACACACACACACACACACACCACATACACACAATTTAAAGGAGAAAAAAACTCCTACTGGGTACTTAGGAATGAACTTCAGAAATTAGAGAAAGGTGCAACTGAACAAAATAACAAATAGTAAAGAAGTATTAATTTTAAAGTCTTAATAAAAGGTACCATATTCCTGGAATAGAAGAATCAATAATACAAATATATCAGTTATCCCAAAATAAACATGATATTTCAATGTAATCTCCTTCCAAACGGTAATAAGAAGTATATATACAAGTGCTGACATGGAAATACACTCCATGCATATTATTAGTTGAGAAAAAGCAAGATGTAGAATAATATCTGATCCTGTATCAGTCAACTGAAGTTGTATATACATAGAATACATAGAATCTGCATGCATTTTTCTTCCTTTCTCTGTGTGTGCATTTACACAGGAATGGAATAATCCACACCAAACTCTTAATATTGGTGATTGCTGAGAAACAGGAGTCAGAAAACTTTTTATATATTACGTTCTTCTGTTTTTCGTGAAATTTGTATGATGATCATACTATATTTGAAAAAAGAGAATAAATCAACAAAGAAGCCCAAAGAAAATATGTCATATTGGGGGGCACAAAATAATCATTTCTAGGAACCTCTGGTTACTTACAAATCTGTTTCAAGAAAGGCAGTAAGGTATGCTGAAATGACTCCCTCAATGATGTCAACATCTGGGTCCCTGAAACCTGTGAATAGATTACCTGATATAGTAAAAGGGACATGCAAGTGTGATTAATTTTAGGATTTGGAGATGGGGGGGGGGTAATTCTTAATTATCCAGATGGGCCCAGTGTAATCACAAGGGTCCATACAAGAAGGAGGCAGAGGAAGATTTGGCTACAGAGAGAAGGGGACGTGGAGACAGAAGCAGACATTAGGTGAGGCAGCCACGAGCCAGAGAATGTCAGCAACCTCTAAAAACTGGCAGAACCCAGGACGGGATTTCTCCTTAAGGCGCCAGAAGGAATAAGCACTGTCAATATCTTGATTTTAGCCCTATGAGAATGATTTTGAACTTCTAGCCTCAAGAACTGAAAGGGAATATATTTGTATTGTTTTAAGCCACTAAGCATGTGGTAATTTGCTACAGCAGCGATAAGAAAAGGATGGGAGAGAAAAAATGCACAGAGTCAAATTTGGTCCATAGTTATAGTAACCAGGTAAACTGCATAGCCAAAAACCTATAAGTTGATGAAACTATAAGTTGATGAAACTGATGAAACTTGCTTGCAGTGCCAAGCAAGAAAGAAAAGAGAATGAGAGTGAGAATCACCACGGTATGGGTAGAGCCAGTGTTTAAATCACAAGTAGAAAATTTAAATAAAAGTCTGGGATAAGACTGAGTCAAAAGTGAAAGACCAAGATGGTTATCAGGTCAGTCAGTCAGTGGATTAACAAACAGGTATTGGGTGTGTCTTATGCATAAGCTTCAGATGGAAATGTAGTGAGAAATGTACTGTGTCTTTCAGAGTTTGCAGTTAGGGAAAGACAAACCACTGACTGATTTTAGACTGTTGTGTGATCTGATCACTCGCTTTGTAGTATGATTACTCTCTCACCATTGAGGGAGATGGGATTGAAAAGACAACAGTAACCGCAGAAGAACAGAAGCTTATGCCCCATGTGGAAGCTACAAGAAAAGCCTAGATCAGAAGTGGGAAAAGTTAGTGTCAGAGCAGCCATAGGAGTTAAAGGTCAAAGGAACGAACTGTACCATCACAGCTTCTCGGGACCTCAGAGGCCTCTCTCGATATGACTTGAGGCTTGTGCTGGGAGAGGGGGACTGGCGTTGCAGGTGTCCCCAAAAGAATGACACTTCTTTTCTGCTAAATAGAGCATTATACCGTATGAGAAAGAAAAACAAAACCAAAATATCACATTGAACACATCAATGTCAAACTAAAATTCTCTGCCAAGCTAATGCCAGTTTGCTGCTGATCATTCCTGTAACAGTGTCATTGATCAACTACGACCCTCAAAATAGAAGCATGAAGAAAAATGTACACACACATGCACACACAAATATGCATGTTTGTTTTGTGCAATATTAGGTATTCTATTAAGGTTTTAGAAAAAATAATCTACTTATTCAATGTCCACATTTGTTTGCATCCCGTAGTATTGGTTTTAACATATAAACTTTTGTGATGAGGGTGCTGTGGTCTTGTTAATCTGTTCCAAAGCCATTTTCAGTGTCAGGCACACATTATACACTAATTGGATTCCTGATGCATCTTTAAAAACTAATTTCAAAACACTAAGTAATCAGAGGCTTTGTCTTCAATACAAGACATTGCATCAGCAAAAAGTGTTTATTACTCAGCCACCTGTGTTCCTCACAAAGCAATTTAAGCAGACACAGTCCCTGCCCTGAGGAACTGTCTAATGCCAATGCCATTTTAACATTCAAAGACATCAGACAACTACGAGCTACAAACGTTATTAAAATATAAAAGAACCCACTTCATAATGTTATTTGAATCAAAGAATGAGCTAGTATTTTATTTGGGGGAAATGACATGAGAACTTGCTAAATACTCAATAAATATTTGTTGAATTAAATAGTGCATACAACAATCTTATTTAGAGTCAAGTGATGGAAAAAAATTAAAATGCAAATACGGTTTCTTGAGTAGACTATGTTATAAATGGCACACTCCATATGAAGTGGTCTTTAGATAGTTTATCTGAAAACCAGGTTCTTATATACCTTTATACAAATTCCATTAGTTGAAGACCAGATTAAGACAAAACTTGAAGACAAGATCAAGAAATATTACCATCTAGGGGCACCTGGGTGGCTCAGTAGGTTAAGCATCTGACTTTGGCTCAGGTCATGATCCCATGGTCTGTCAGTTTGAGCCCCGCGTCAGGCTCTGTGCTGACAGCTCAGAGCCTGGAGCCTGCTTCGGATTTTGTGTCTCCCTCTCTCTCTGCCCCTCCCCCGCTCATGCTCAGTCTCTCTGTCTCTCTCTCTCTCTCTCAAAAATAAATAAATAAACATTAAAAAAAAAAAAGAAAACAGAAATACTACCATCTGTGTATCCATTTTCACCATAGAATCTGGCATATAATATAGACTTTGCAGAAATGTTAAAGATTACTAAATGAAGAACATACAATAATATTGGAACCAGTTTTCTACAAGCGGAAAAGTTCCTGTTTATTCCTTCTTACTTCTGATATTTGTGGAGGATTATTAATATCCTTCAATAGAAAGAATTGTTAGATCACTCTGGCTTTCCTAATAACACTTTTCCATAATACGGATTATCCCTCTTGACTTCATATATGCCACTACAAGTGTTTCTTCAGTAGCAAAAAGAGGGATTAAATGAATTTCCAGCTGAGTCCATTTTATGAGACCGTCATATATGGATGTACCACACAACTCTAGGGGAGCACCATTTACATAGAGAAAGGAATATAATTGTAAATTATACCCTGGAGTTGTGTATTGTGGTAGCCCTGAGTGAGCTAAAGTGTACACATGATTTTCAGTATAAACAATGACTTTTCTCACAAACTGATGTGTGGAGCCATCATACCCTGTCAAAGCAATCTATACACTGGAACTCTCAGTCTATCTTCCACCATCCAAGTGTTCTTTCAAAATACAACTATTTTTCAGGGAGCTTGGGTGGCTCAGTCAGTTAACTGTCCAACTTCCACTCAGGTCATGATCTCACAGTTTGTAAGTTTGAGCCCTGCGTCAGGCTCTGTGCTGACAGCTCAGAGCCTGGAGCCTGTTTCGGATTCTGTGCCTCCCTCTCTCTCTGCCCCTCCTCTGCTCACACTCTGTCTCTCTTTCCCTCTTCCAAAAAAAATTTTCTTTTAATTCTAAACACAACTTTTTCCTCCTTCCCAGTGGAGAAACAGATTAACAAATAAACAACAACATTAAAATATTATGGCATCCGGGGCGCCTGGGTGGCTCAGTCGGTTAAGCGTCGGACTTCAGCTCAGGTCATGATCTCACGGTCCGTGAGTTCGAGCCCTGCGTCAGGTGTGCTGACAGCTCAGAGGCTGGAGCCTGCTTCAGATTCTGTGTCTCCCTCTCTCTCTGACCCTCCTCCGTCCATGCTCTGTCTCTCTCTGTCTCAAAAATAAATAAAACATTAAAAAAATTTTTTTAAATATTATGGCATCCTCATACATCTGTTCTAGGGAAAAATAATTACTTCCATCAAGCCATGGGATCAGTTTATTCAATAAAGTTCTGAAATCAGAACTCATTGAATTAAATTCACTTGTTCTAATCAATTTTAAAATATTGATGATCTATAATCAGATTTGTTCTGTGATATGTACGAGGTTTAGAAAAATATCCTGAACATAGTTTCTGCCTTTAAAGAGATTTCTGGGAAAATAAGAATTAGCAAAGTACATAGAGTGAGTTTCATTGCCAGATCTTTCACTATCAAGACACTTGGGGAAACTCTCGTAGGACATACAAGAGAGAATTTTATATAATCGATTATATTATCTTAAATTTATATCATATGTTTTTCAAAGTATACTAGAAATATATGGCAGATGATAGATAGATGCATAGATAGATAGACGACTGACACCAACACCTGGCAGAAAGAGAAGGAAACAGAATCAACACAAATAACTACAAACAAGGGTGCTTGTGTGGCTCAGTCAGTTAAAAGTCCAACTTCAGTTCAGCTCATGAGCTCGTGGTCCATGACTTACAGCCCCACATCAGGCTCTGTGCTGACAGCTCAGAGCCTGGAGCCTGCTTTGGATTCTGTGTCTCCCTCTCTCTCTGTCCCTCCCCCCACTCTCTCCCTCTCTCCCTTTCTCTATCTCAAAAATAAATAAACATTTAAAAATTTTTAAAAAATAACTACGAATAAATAAATCAGATTCGATTAAAGTTTCATTTCACACCTACCATAGTAGGCTGAATAATGGTCCCCGAATTTATAAAGTCATAATCCTCAGAACCTGTAAGTGTTACCTTATTTGGAAAAAGCATCTTTGCAGATGTGATTAAATTAAGGAACTTTAAATAGGGAGATTATCCTGGATTATTAGGATGGGATCTAAATGTAATCACATGCATCCTCATAAGAAAGAGGCAGAGAGAGAGAAGAATGAGAGGAAAATGAGATGTGAAGACAAAACAGATGCTGGAAGATGCTATGTTGTTTAACTGAAAGATGGTGAAAGATGCATGAGTCAAGGAATACAGTCCTAGAAGCTGGAAAATGCAAGAAAATATTTTCTCCCCTAAAATCTCTAGAGGATGAACAGCCCTGGTGAGACCTAGGTTTCTACACTGTGAAACATACTTCAGACTTCTGACCAAAAAGACAGGAGATAACAAGTGTTGGCTAGGATGTAGAACACAGGGAACCCTAAGGTATTGTTGGTGAGAATAGGCAGCCACTATTGAAAATAATATGAAAATTCTTGAAAAAATTAAAACTAGAACAACCGTACGATCCAGCAACCTCACTTCTGGGTATATATCCAAAGTAAAGGGAACCAGGATCATCTAATAGATGTCATTGCAGCATTATTCACAATAGCCAAGCAAAGGAAACAAACTAAGTGGCCGTCAGTGGATGAATGGATAAAAAGATGTGGTATATATGGTGTATGTGTGTGTGTGTGTGTGTGTGTGTGTGTGTGCGATGTATGTGGTGTATATATATAATATATATATATATACATGTATACATATATAATATACATATACATACATGCATATGTTACATGTTATACACATAATATGGATTCATATATATATATATATATGAACATGGAATATTGTTTAGCAATCGGAAAGAAGGAGATCCTTCCATTTATGACATGGGATGGATCTTAAGGACATCATGCAAAGTGAAATAAGCCAGGCAGAGAAAGTCAGATACCATATGATTTCACTTATATATGGAATCTAAAAGAGCTGAATTCATAGAAACAGAGAGTAGAATGGTGGTTGCCAGGGACTGTGGGATTGGGAAATAGGGAGACATGGGTCAAAGGGTATAAACTTCTAGTTAAATGATGAATGAATAAATTCTGGGGATCTAATGTGCAGCATGATGATTATAGTTAACAATAATATATACTTGAAAGTTGCCAAGACAGTAGATCTTAAATGTGCTTAACACACACAAAAATGTTTATTAAATGAAGTAATGGAGATATTAACCAAATTATTTCACAATATATAACTGTATCAAATTATTACATCGTACACCTTAAACTCTCACAACATTATATGTCAAGTACATCTCCATAAGGCTGGAAAAAAAAATAAAGATTCTAGACAGGTTTGGGTGTACTTTCAGGTGGGAAGATAAAGATGGTCCTAGTCTCAAAGACAAAGCTAAAGCAATGAAGAGAAGTAGTATGTTTTAAGATAAAGGTGAGTTAACTTAAAACTTGTGGGCTATTAATGGCAGTTCTACCTGGACTTTTAGAGGCCTCCCTGCTGCTCAGACTTACTCACTATAACACCCCTCAAAACCTCCAGCCACACACAAAAAATTTCTTATCCTGGACATGCAAATGAATCTTCAAGATCAGTACCCCTTCCAAAATAGATTGGCCCTTTAAACAATTCCTATATTGATTTTCTTGAATTGCCAGTGAAGTTATATTACCTGGTAGCACAAGACCATCTACATTAATTTTCTCTCCTTACATCCAAACATTGTTATTGAAACCATTGCCACCACCTCCCTACATTCTAAACTACAATTTGTGGCATTTGTATGTGACTTATAATTGAGAAATGAGCAGGATGATAGATCCAGAGGTTGAGATTTGCCACAGTTTAACGATCTGCCCAGGTGCAAACCTAGCAATAGATTTTATCTGTTCATTTTTTTTTGTCAACTTAGTTGTTTGTTTGTCTGTACAACTCAGCAGAGGTTTGACTTTTAACTTAAATTTAGATCCCTAAAAATCCCTGAAAATGTCTTTAAAATGATAGCACTACAATCTGGCATTGAAAAAAAAAATCATACACAGAAAATTGCCTGTCACACACCAAGCAATGTAATCAAAGTTGGTAGAAATTGTCAAATTTCTCAGTATAGGATAAACCTTTTCAAAATCTGGATTTTGTGCAGAACGGATTCATACATGATGAAGAACTATGACACAAATACCAACAACTATCAAAAAAGAAAGTATTTTGGCAGATTGAGACAAGAGCCATTTAATTTTCAATAATATTTAAATTAATTGTAGTTAAAAAAAAGAATTTAGCCAAATAGGAACTACAGACAGAATCATGCTATTGTTCAATAGTATTGGGAATCATATATTGAGGATTAAGGATACTTACATAATGACGCTTACAGATATTACATAGTAGAAGTGTATCATATTGCCATAATGATCACAACTTGTCTGAAGTGATTCACAAAATCTTTGTACCCTGAAAGTGAACTAGGTATAAGATCAAATTCTAATTGTGACATTTAAGAAGAAAAATAGTTAGGAATTGAAAAGATAGTATTATTTATTCTTGATTCATTAGAAGTTTGGTCTTTAACAGAGTACATTATTCAAAAATGGATTGTGCATCCTATAACTAGGTGACATATTGGCTTCAAGAAAATATATATGACAGTAAAATCATGATTAAATGTTCTAGCTAGATTTCACCAGTGTTTCAAGAATTTAGGAGCCACAACTCATTGGGGTCAGTCTAGTGTTGTTAGGAAAATTAGTGAAAGTTTGTCAAGAGATTAAGACTCTCATGAAAAGGGTCAGGAGTATGAGGTTCAACCATCACTCTTCCCATTGGCAATTTTTAGGAATTAAGTTTTAATTTAGTAAAGAATAATAAACTCTAATGGGAATTAGAGTTATCAATTGATAAGTGGTCTTATGATTCTGAATGCTACCCTCATATCTTGTAGAATAGTGAATTTGAGAATTCCTAGTTTAACTCTTTCAATACCATACTTGAAGATACTCTGTTGGAAAGTGGAGTACTTCTGCTAGAAGATGCCTATTCTGGGTGGTTTTCAGGAGAAGGTACACTAACATGGTTTTTCCCACTCTAGCCATTGGTAAATTAAGCATTGTCCTTAGACTGTATCCACTCTATCTGGTTATTTATGGATCTGAAAAGGAGTACTTTTAAACTTTGGACCTTATAAACATATAAAATACTTAGTTGTGAAAGAAAGAATCCACATTTTGGAACGATATTTTGGACCCATAGAAAACAACTTCAAATAATCAGCGATAGAGATATTATATTAGTGACCATTAACTCTTAAAAAATTGTTAGAGATCCTAGGCAAGTGTGACTAAGAAAAAAATGGTTCCATTGGTCTTTCATCATCAAAAAACTGCATCACCCTTTGTTTGGTTCCTTTGTGTCCCAAGCTGTTTTATAAGATTGTTTCTTTGCAAGTGAGTAAAACCTTGGTTTGCGGGCATAATTCATTCTGGAAACATGCTTGTAATCCAAAGTACTTGCGTATCAAAGAGAATTTCCCTAGAAGAAATAATGGAAACTCAGATGATTCATGCCACATCCCCCAAATATTCATATAAAAGCAATTACAATACAGTAATATAATACAAAATAATAAAAAAATATAAAATATAAAGAAAATAAATTAATCTGCACTTATATTTGAAAACCTTTGTGGCTGGTGTGAGAGAGACAAGAGAGAGGAGGGTTATTGTGTAAGATGATTTTCACTATCATTAGCAGATGCTGATTACAGTACAGTATTAATAAACTCCTGTCGCATACTGTATTTAATGTAACTGGCAATAAGACAGCAGAGGAAAGGGTCTATATCTGCAGCCAGCCTGACCTAGAATGAAGCAAAGCATTCCTAAACTTATTCTTGTATGGAAAAGCAAAGGACTGTCCATAGGTGCTTTGACGTGACAAAAAAACACACTAGTGCCAGTTGTGGGCACTATCCAACCTTCTGAAAAATCACTGATTTCTGCTAAACACCACAGCCTGAGACCGAGCATCTAAGCATGGGAGACAATCACCCACAATCTGGCAGTAAGAGAAAGAGAAAAACTATTGGCTCAGTTGTGATCATGTGACATTCGCTGTCACACAGTACTTATATTGCAAGACATTGCTCGTTTAAGTTAAAATTCATTAGAAATCTTTGCTCATCTTGTGAAAAACTCACAGAACAAGTTACTCACAATCCAAGGTTTTACTGTATTTACTACTATTGTTGCCCAATTTCCCATTGTCACCAAAAACCCAGGCATGAGGCAACTGAGATAAGCCTCAGCATTCACAATATACATTCCCAGTCTGTAACCCAAAGTTCAAGTGAAGCAAAGTATATGGACAGGTCCACCAGCCATTCTTTTCTATGTTGCAAGAACACTGATCAGATGTCTAGTGTTCTAGTCCAGGTTAATATTTCTTCTCCATGAGAACCTCGTCATCTCTGCTGGCTCCTTCTCTCCACACTTTCTCTAATAATTTCCATAATCTGTATTTTCCTAAATAGCTTGAAAAATATCTATAATCTTCAGTAATCTTATAATCCTGTTTTTATACACTATGAAGCTGTGGAAGCCTCTCGCTTTTTTAATACTTTATTTATTTTTGAGAGAGAGAGAGAGAGACAGAGTACAAGTGGAGGAGGGACAGAAAGAGGGAGACACAGAATCTGAAGCAATCTCCAGGCTCCAAGCTATGAGCACAGAGCCTGACTCAGAGCTCGAACTCAGGAGCAGTGAGATCATGACCTGAGCCGAAGTTGGATGCTTAACTGACTGAGTCACCCAGGCACCCCAGGAAGCCTCTTGCTTTCCCTGGCAGATTGAATCTTCTAAAAAAGATCACCCTGCACAGCCCTTGTCTTTTCTTCTTTTTTTCCTTTCCCTGTTAAAATGTTTTCTTTTTAACAGAGTAGTAAATATCCATAGACTTAATAATAGAGATCTAGAAAACTGGTTATAAAAAATAGATCTGTGGTTCACATTCCTTATATATCATGCCTCTTCCTCAGAAGTAGCATATTTCATATTTATCTTTTGTTCTATATTTTATCCACATTTATTCTTTTTTTGTCTTAGATACTATTTTCCTAATTTCTTGATTTAAAAAAATTTAAATATAATTATCTATTAAATTCCATCTACAGGTGTTTGGGGGTTTATCTCTCTTAAATCTAAACATCCACCATAAATCTCATCCCCTCAATGTAACCATGACAAAAATTTTGGTTATATTGTTTTCTATGATGGCCACTAGCATTATCCTTTAATTGTTGACTATTATTTACAGCTGAGCTATGTCATTTATTAGTATCATATTTCCTTTCTTATATAATTTCTTTTGTTTTACTCATAATTAATAGTAATTTTTCATTGGTGAGGATTTTTTATGCTTTTCCATAATTCATCCCCAAACTCTTCCACAGAAATAAATATCTCCTTTAATACAGTCAAACACATCAAAGTTTCTATTCATTTCTTTTCCTTTTTTCTTGGACGAGGTTTCACAGGAATCCTCTTGTTCCAATGAGTCATTTCCTTTGTATATCTGCTGCATGACTGTCATTCTAGGTGTTTCATTTGTGCTGGTCTCCATTTCTCAAATTAACAGTTCTCCACAAATATTTCACATTCCATGGCTCTCAGTTCCTGTTTAAGAATGAAGCACAAATAATCCCATGCATTGGGGTTCATTAACAGGTAGGTGATCATTATCCTGTAATGATCAGCAGGGATCCAACAGCCTAGTTGGGTATGTGTAGAGCTTTCCTCCTGAGTATCTAGGTTTTCATTTCTCAGAAAGAAATTTTCCAGTCTCACACTGACTGCCCCCAATATGGAAGCAAGTTCAAGAAAGACGCTCGGAGTACCCTGTTAGGTATGTAGACTTTCACTTAGTCCTGTTGTTCCTGTACGTAGTCCTCTGTTTCAACATCTCCGGAGACAAAATTCACAGAGTTCTTTCTCACTTTGCAGGATGGATGAGAGAATCTTTGATAACTCCAATAAGACAGCGTTTCAAACCATCTTCTGGATTTTGGCCACAGCAGCACACCTTTGTTATAATCGCCCCTGAGCCTTTTCATGATTCAGCCACATCTTGACTATCTTCTTGAAAGCTTAGGTGGCAGTTTTCTTGGTTCTGCTGAACTTTTTCCACATTCCAAGTTCAAAACATTTATTGATAGATACCTTCTATTATCTTTTACTATCTTCTTAACTCTCTTTTTTTTTTTGGTCCATATGTGTGCATGACTTTTAAAACTCTCTAATTGTTATATTGCTGGAGTTTCCAGAGAACATGGAGATAAAAGCATGTGCTCAACCCACCTGTTTAACTGGCTCTCTGCTGCTTTTGAAATCAATTTCTCATTAGTGAAAATTTCCCTCTAACTGTTGTCCTCAGTACACTGCAGTGCTCTTCATTTCTTGCTTATTATAAAGCCGTGAAGGTTTCATCTCCTAGGAGATGGGCAGTACCTGGATGCAGTTTTGCCATCTTCAGTACCAATCACCTACCTGACTTTAAGGTAATCTGAGATTAACAGTGTTTCTGCCTCCAGCCATCAAAACAGGAACTTTTAAGTAATGCAGAAATCATCCTTATATGTGCACCAACTGAAAAGAATTCTTTCTCTGAGTCTGTAATGGCTTAAAGTTGAGTCTTTAAATGTACAGAATTCATAGATGACTTTTTATGGAACTTTTGCTTTCCTAAAACATGTTCTGCTGAGTCTCTGCTGGCACTTATTTTCTTTCAATAGGCACAAATTTGCACCTCTCTTTTCCTCTCTGAGAATCTCAAGTGTTGATGCTTTTAGGAATAAGAAGATACTCATAATACTGTAAAGAGCTACACAAATGTATTAACTGAAAACAGGGCATCAGAATCCCTCCTAGAAAAGTAATGATCATTGCTGAGCAAATTACGCTGCTGAATCTATATGGGGAAGTAGGAATTTCAAGCTTGGGTTGTGGGGAAAAAACGACAGTATTAGCTAAACTGCTCTGCGTTAGTCAAAAAGAGGAATTTCTTTTGCACCTGACTAATGAAGGAATTGGAATGATAGGAGACGGGAAGAGCTTGGGAAAAGAGCCAACAAAGGTGTGGTTATCTTGTATTCATTTGAACATAAACAAGGTCATAACCTCTATCCCTGCATTCTTAGGAAGGGAAAGAAAAATGGAATCAGGGAAAAGTAAAAACAGGACATAAATTCTATCTTTAGTGTTTTACTTCTTTAAAAAAAATCTGAATTAAATATGGCAAAATGGTAGGCCATATTAGATTACATCGTAGGCATATAAGTAATTGTGAGTGTCTTTCTGTGACTTTCTGTATGCTTGAAATACCTCAAATTTAAGAAAAGGCAACATTGAAAGAATATGGCTAGGCCTTCTAAATTGGAAAATCATATCCATTTCACAATTAAGGAACCAGGCCTATGATTGAAAGTTTATAAACATCACCTGATCAGAATGTTCACAGATCATGAGACCTAGGTCTAGGACTTATTCCAACATCTGTCCAAAGTTGGCCTTCTTCCTCAGAGTCAAATGAAGGGAAAAACAGAAATTAAGAAAGTAGAAAAGAAGTATCAATTATATTCCATTACAAAAAGGAAAAAAAAAAGTAGAATTATCAAAGGTGAAATAGATAGTAGAGAATTTCCAAAAAATGGGATATTCTTTCCTTTGTACCATGTTACTCTATGCAGGCAGATTCCCAGACTCTGCTACATTTGCCCCATCCCCTACTTGTGCATCTACTTTTTGTCATTTTGTTTTCTATGTCATGTCTTATTTCCTCATCTATTTATTCACATGTCTTATTTCCTCACTAAGACTCTTAATTATCATTTATTATCACTTCTGTTTTGTCTTTGTTAACACAGAATTTTCTAAACTTAATTGGGGATTCAAGGATTTTTTATTATTATTTTTTTAAACCTGGGATCCTTCTCATTATCCCACAGTTCTAGTATTTCATGGAATACACCTTAAAGATGATGGATTAGATAATTCCCTAAGGCACATTCAAGGGCTAATATTAGATGATTCCATCATTTCCTTGAAATATTGCCCCTTCCTGTGCTGGTGGTGGATATTCTGCTGTAGCTTATTAAACAGCAGATGCTTAGGTATCCTGCTGTCATCCAGGGAGCAGGTTTATTTTGTAGCAAGTGACACTTCCAGATGGTGAACTGGATGCAATCTAGCAAGCTGTTGATGAAAAGGCTCAGGAAGTAGTGTAAGGCATTTGTGGGTAGTCCAAATTTCATTCAAAATTAGATATTAACATCGTGTTTTACACATTCAAATGGTTTGGAGCTTAATGCCAGGGTCCAGCTTTGTCCATTAAGTTCATAAAGGTCACGCTTCATCATTAAACTCAATACATTTCCTCCAGTAACATGTTATCTTAGTAGCGGATTTTGTAAATAGTTGTCATTTCTGTCTTACAAATTAAAAAAATGCCATACTCCGATATTAATAGACATATGAACTTCTCTTTTAGCTTATCAACATGTAGCATTTTATCTACTCTGCAAAGCAAGTTGGATTTTTTTTGTATTTCTTTACTTTTACTTTTGTATATTTTCAAATAAAATAAATTATTTATTAACCTTTTTCTCAGCTGATTTTTCCTTCTAAAATGATAATATTCATTCAAAATGATAATATCATTCAAAAATGATAATATACGGGGCGCCTGGGTGGCTCAGTCGGTTGGGCATCTGACTTCAGCTCAGGTCATGATCTCACGGTCCGTGAGTTCGAGCCCTGCATCGGGCTCTGTGCTGACAGCTCAGAGCCTGGAGCCTGCTTCGGATTCTGTGTCTCCCTCTCTCTCTGACCCTCCCCCGTTCATGCTCTGTCTCTCTCTGTCTCAAAAATAAATAAACATTAAAAAAAATGATAATATACGAAGAGTATATCAAATTATATAGTTTAAGTGTCAGTGTTGTTGTCAGCCTAGAACAATAGAGAGCAGAAGGCATAAAAACTAAATTGAAGGAAACATTAAGTAAACAAGATCATTACATCATAAATGAAAGCACCAAGGACCCATTTTAGAAACTGAGTTATTCTGAAACAAATTCTATGGCATTAGCATAGTTTTTGTTTTTGTTTTTGTTTTTGTTTTTGTTTTTCTACTTTTCCCCTTTTTGCTTCACAGAAATAGTACTCTCAGGGAGCCTGGTGACTCAGTCAGTAAAACATGCAACATCCACTCAGGTCATGATCTTGCGGATTCATGAGTTCAAGCTCTGTGTAGGGCTGTCTGGTGTCAGCAGGGAGCGCGCTTAGGATCCTCTATCCCCTTCTCTCTCTCTGCCCCTTACCTGCTCGCGTATGCTCTCTCTCTCCCTCTCTAAAATATAAATAAAAATTAAAAAGAAAAAAAAAGAGTTTCTAGTTGTCTCATAGCAATCCCTTTTCTAAATAATTTATATTGGGTTATGCTCAACTATATTGTTCTAGTTTTCATAAATCCAACAGGGTTCAGATTAAAGAAAGTAGCTTATTAGATCTGAAGATGTGGCTTAAGAATTTACCTTTGTAAATGTCATGATCCAGGTATATAGTATCATCCACATGCAAAGTCGTTTAGTTCCAGATAAATAAACCATGAAAAAAATGCGCTCTGGGTCTACACAGAAGAGAAAACGTATAAAACTTACTAGAACATCGTGTAACAATTTACTTCAAATATAGCAGCTTAAAGCAGCAAATATTTTGTTATCTCACAGTTTCTGCTCATCAGGATTCTGGCCATGGTCTAGCGTGATCTTCTGATTTAGAGTCTTACTAGGTTAAAGTCAAAGTGTTAGGAGTGGCTGCAGCCTCCTCTTAAGGCTCACGTGGTTGTTGTCAGAGCTTGTTTTCTCTCCCAGTTGCCTGGAAACAAGACGGTTGGCTTCTCCTAGTGTTAGTGATCCAAGAGAGAGCAAGAGAGAGTACCCAATAGAAAAGCCAGAGGCTTTTTACAACCGCATTTGGAAGTGACCTCTCATCATGTCAGCCATGTTCTGTTCCTTGGAAGAGAGTCTTTAAGTCCTGATCACACTCAAGAAGAATGGATTACACATGAGCATGGATACCAAAAAGCCATGGTCATTGAGGGTCACCTTACTGGGTAGCTACAATAATATGTTTTGCATCTTAAATGACTGAAATAAATACTATTTTGAGTGACCTTAAATATTTTTAATACATAAGATCATTAGGAAGTAATTGAGGCATACAGGTTTTAAGAAAAGGAATTAATATCCAAGAAAGTGTAAAAAACCAACAGTCTCTTGAGGTAACTTTCCATTCTTTATGTAAACAGACCTAACTGTAATACTAATAGAGATTTGGCTTCATATAATTCTACACTGGGAAAAGTAAATTGTTCCATCTGTGAGATTTACCTGACTCCAAAGGGAAACATTTATGCATGCAAACATTATATATGGACATATATCTTACGGTAAGTTGTAAAAATTCTATTTGATAAAGTACCTTTGTAATTATCCACTACTTTTAATGCACAGAGCCAAAACAATCTTACTTATTATAACAGTGTAAGAGGTTAAAGGCTTTTTGAACAGATGTTTTATATTTCATTATGAAATGTGTTGTTCTTAACAATTTAAAGATTTATGTCAGTATTGTCTTATTATATTTAATAATTTTATTTATGGTAGAAGAAAACATATTTGTTCCTTTGAACAAGGAGAAATGATAAGAGATTTTAAACTATCTCTGATACATAAAATATCAACAATGAGTTGACAGCTAGAAAGATGCCTCTCTTTTTCTCCCTTCGATCATATTTTCTCTATTAGGTTTAAGAGTTCCCCTGAAACTATAATTGACATTTTATACCATTGAAAGGGATTAATATAAAGCTATTTACATGCAAGAGAAATTTCAGGTCATTTATTAATTATTATATTTTCAGTTAATAAAATCTAAGCTATGAAAGAATTCAAAATATGAACTCATAAGAAATGTGTAGAAAATAAAAGTTGCTTTAAAAAGTCATTTTCCAAAATCAATACAGCCTCCCACATTACAGATTGACACTCATCCTTTTTCAAATAATCCTAATTACCATCTCATATCTAAACATTGAAAAAGTAACCTATTTCAGATCAATATTTCATGATAGATACTTTTAATGATAGCTATCCATACCACACGGCTTTTGTTTGTTAAGCTGACACAGAAAATTAGCTCTGCTTTTTCTTGCTTATGATTTGCACTTGCACATGAACCAGATGGCAGTAAGAATCAGATAAAAGAATAATAAACTTAAGCTAGAGAAATTGAGATGGTTTGAAACAACATATCATTTCAAAGATATAAAAACCCTGATGGTTAAATCCTTTTCCTTTTGCTCCTTGCACGAGCTGTCTAATGCATTTATTTCCATCTACCTTTATTGGAGAATCTGTCCATTAAATTAAACCACGGAAATGCAGGGCAGATGAGTCTTCGTTCGGGGAACTAATAAGCCCACTAAGTCATGAACAGGACATCAGATGAGCTGTAGTTTTTCACCTTTCTTACACACCTGGGAGGCATTATACAATTTTTCCTGTGAAGGGGACTTTTTTCCTTGTCCAGAGGAAGTACTTTTCTTACACAGGCTCTAAATAATGAGCCACTTTAAGGTAACTCTGCGTGGAGGGACTTACGTAGCAGAAGTACATCACAGAATGTGTGCTGTATGAAACCCAAGCTTATTACTTTGATGTACCAAATGATGCCACAACTCAAAAAGTCCTAAAGCTCTATCTGTTTGGCATGCAATGAGGTAAGTGACAAATAAAGATGTTCTAATATAGTCTTGCTGTCTCCACGTCAAGGCCTGCATGAAGCAGAAACCTCCTTCTCATAAAAACATCTTGTGAGACACTGGCATGAGTGTGGATCCTTGTGAGATTATAAATATGTCCTCACTGCATGAGAGGTTAGCTTTAATAGCACATTAAATATAGTTAATAAGAAAGCTGTTCTGCCAATGGATAAAAAGAACCTAAGAGGTTGAACTAGTGAATAAAGAAGAGCAAGAGAAGAACATTTAAGATGTCAGTTATTCTAAATTCAGTGAGTAGAGATACTGAAATATGTGTGATATAACCTATATATTTGAATTAATCAAATACTGATACAATAAAAATGAAAGAATTATATGGAAATATTCTATTTTTTTATTGTTTCCAAATTGTTCAAATGTACATTTTGATAAATTAGCTACCTATTTCAAATTTAAAAAGTCATCCCACAATTCTGGGAGTCTGAGGAAATGTGTGTGTGTGTTAAAAAAAACACAAACCATTTTCAGGTAAGAACTAAGAAATTAGAGTTACTAAGATGCCATTTGCTAATAAAACCTGATTTTTGTGATATATTTAAACTGCTTCACGTAATTACTGGCTCCACATAATTATGTGAAACAATTCTAATATGTTTCATTAAATTGAAATAAATAAATAAAGTAAGTTGAAATAACTAACGGGGTGTGATAAGTTATGCACGAGTATTTCATTAGCTATTGTTAGTGGTTTTTGTGTAAATTGTAGGTTAAGTTCTGACAAGCTGGAGAAAGAACGCCAATAGGAAGTCAAACACATGCACCTTCTGTCTGTATATTTTCAACTTCAGATAACATTTCTTATATAATAACTGACTTCTACTTATACTTTTAATAATAATAATTTTAAAGCACCTATACAAAGGTAATATTGATGAACATCATCCTGAGCTGAGAGAAAAGGATTGAACTGAGTCAACATACACTTGACAGAATTAAAGATCTATATTTTTCCAAAAGTAACTGGCTTAAAACCAAATTTCAAAATTCTGTCAATAAAAATAGATTAAAAATTGAAATTTGTTCAACAAAAACAGATTGAATTCAATAGTCCTTAGCATCTTGAATTTAGTGAGAAATAAGTAAAAATATAAACCTCTGTTAAGGGCACCTGGGTGGCTCAGTCGGTTAAGTGGCCAACTTTAGCTCAGGTTATAATCTCAAGGTTCATGGGTTTGAACCCTGCATCAGGCTCTGTGCTGACAGCTCAGAGCCTGGAGCCTGCTTCAGATTCTGTCTGCCTCTGTCTCTGCCCCTCCCCCACTTGCACTTTCTCTCTCTCTCTCTCTTTCTCTCAAAAATAAATAAATGTTAAAAAATAACCTCTGTTATTCACTTTTAATATTTTTAAAGACACAACTTTAATAATGAAAATTTTGAATGTGTCATTATACCTACCAGTTTATAAAACAAAATTGAACACTGTTTGGATTATGTTAATAGTTGGTCCAGTCTCACATAATACTCCATTCACCTCCTGCACGTTCTAAATTTTGGTCAATGTAACATATAGGTGCAATGCCCTTGAGAAAAATAGCACTGGAATGGGGAAAAAGGAATTACCTGAATAGCATCCCAGGTCTTCCAGTAAATTACCACATGTAGAGAAATAGACTGTAGTATGGAAGTTATCACTGGCTGCTGGAAAAGTGAGTAATATGTTTACTTATTCACCAGTGCCACTCGCAAAGAACATTTGGAGTATGTTTTGGTGAGTGTATCACCTGTCATTGTGCTTCAGAGAATAGATAAACTGGTGGAGTTTTTCAATTGAAAGCACAACAGAGAACCAATCTGATGTTCTCTTTTCTGATGTTCTTTTTTCTTTTGATAATGTTTGTATATGTTAACTATGTCTAATATATTTCATTGAAAATTGTAATATTACTTTGCATTTTTTTGCCACATTGAAAGAAAACAAGTCTCTGAACAAATCTCTCTTGTTATTTTGTAATAATAAAAATCAAGACAAATTATGCCCAATATAAAGCCTCATAATATCTTAAAAAACGAAAGGTAAATAATAACATTTGTATAAAAATTAAACTGCTAACTTATATTAATTACAGTATAGGCTCAGCTATTGTAAAAAATTAAATTGCAAAATTCAAAATATAGTGATATAAAGGAAGAGAGTATATATATTTTCTCTCTCATCACACTCTAGAGATCAGTGGCAGGTTCAGATGATTCTACTCCAGGAAGTAAACAGGGTTCCAGTTTCATTTCACATTTAAAAAAAAAATTTTTTTATTGTTTTATTTATTCTTGATAGAGAGACACAGAGCACAAGCAGGGGAGGGGCAGAGAGAGAGAGGGAGACACAGAATCCGAAGCAGCCTCCAGGCTCTGAGCTGTCAGCATAGAGCCCGATGCAGGGCTCGAACTCACCAACCGTGAGATCATGACCTGAGATGAAGTCGGACGCTTAACCAGCTGAGCCACCCAGGCACCCCTCATTTCACATTTTTGCTTTGCCATTGCCAACGTGCTATTCTCTTCTGCATTGTCGAATGTGACTCAGTGCTTTTCCACACTATAGCCTGTGGAGAGAGAAAAGGCAATTCAAATAAATTTCATTTAACAAGTGAGCTGGATGTTCATTCATTCCCATATTATACTGAAGGAAAAATGTCATAACTAACTGCAAGGGAGGTTGAAAAATGTCTCGACAGTCATGTGCCCAGCAAAAATCTACTGTAATGGAAGAATGGGTTTGGACCAGCAGTGAATAAATAGACCCAAATGCATGGGTCCTTCCTTATTCCCACATGCAGACTCATTCCACAATTAATTGCATCTGGCTCAGTTTAGGATCTCTTAGTGAAGTCTGGTTGTCTCCCTCAAGCCTATAAATGACTCTTTGCAACCTGATAATGTATAAACTAATAGACAATTTATATGACTATCTCTCAACCAAAATGTAATAGCATGATACATCAGTCCACCATATGCAAATAACTGGCTTTGGTAATCAGAACATTTGGTCTGGTTTCATTAGCAGTAAATTTCTCTCAGAAAACGCGAGATTTTCATCTTATTTTATTCCAGTCTTTTTTGTTGTTGTTGTTCAAGTAACCATTCCCAAAGATTTCTTCTAGATATATACCTCAAGTCTATCAATTCTTCTACTTCCTGGTTCTGGACTAGACTCATCCACTCTCCAATGATGTGAAGGTATCTAAATGAAATATATCTTGAAACAATACAGTTGGATGATAAGGCAACACCTTCATCTGAGCTTTACCACAGACTAGCTCCCTTTTCTGTCTAAAAAGTTTAATTTGGAGGCTGTGGAGATAGGTTGCAAGTGACAATCTCATCTTCTGCTATTTAGGATAAAAAGGCAGTTGGTATTTTAATACTTTTAGGGCCCAGAATAATGCTTGCTCAGTCAATATGATTGCTGATTGTAGGCAGAGATTAGCAGTGCTATATTTTCTTCTATATAGAATTGCAGAACTTTTCATTTCTTGCCTGATCTCAGCTCTCTTTACCAGTAATTTTGCTAAAACAACAAACAGCAGCCAAACACATCATTCGTCTGAATTTTTTAAACAAATTCCAGTAAAGCTACAGACGTGTAAGCATATGGTCTGCCACTGAGATTATCACAGGTGATAGCTTTACAAGTGTCCCACTTGTAAGTTAGCTGTGTCCCAATGTAAGTTATCATCTTTCCAGTCAGGACACTCATGCACCCTTTTCCACTTTCTTATAGCAATGCCTTGCCACATGATTTGGTTTTTGTTTAGTAGCATCTCACTTCCAGTTATGCTTTATTGTACTTTTAAGGACAAAGTTGATTACAAATAAACCACAAAATACACTAGTTTAAAAAGGAGTTATTTCTCTCACACATGCAGTTTGGGAGTGGTTCAGACTGAAAAGCATCATGCCTCTGTGACGTCCCTTCTATGAGGAAACCCAGGTTCTTTCCATTCATTGTCCTTTCTTCCCCTACATAATTGATTTCATCTTTATGTTATTTGCAAAAGAAGTTATTTGCAAGACATGTCTTAGCCTATGGAAATAAAAACATCTCATTGAGGCAAGCAACCTCCTTTTGAGCAAGACAATCAAATGCTACACAAATTACATCTACTATCCATACTCCATTAGAGAGAACTTGGTCCCTTGGCCACACTTACCTGCAGAGAACCCTCCAGACAGATTCCTCTTCACTGAGGGACTTGTAAAGGGCAATTTCTGGAGTGTTGTCGGCAGATGTATTCCAGCTGTCATGGTTTTTTTTTATTTTTTTCAAATATTGCCTGTGTTGCAAAGAGTTATTTTGTCTAAGACAAGCCCCATCCAGGACAACCTGTATGCAATGACTAGTACATGTAGGGATATAGCGTCTGGCTCCCTCACAAAAATTGAGGACCACTCTGAAAGCCCATTCAATTTTCAAAGCCACAATGGGCTCAGGCAAAGCTGGGTTGAAGCATGGCTTCTCTGACTGCTCTTATTTCCTTCTCTGCTTCCACAGGCATTGATCCCAAGGACCTTCCTCAACAAACATCCTGCACACTAAACTCCAACTCAAAGCCAGCTTCCTGAGGAACCCAATAATCAACGATGATAAAGTATTTCATTTAATTAATGCATATATAAATTTATCTTTCTATAATTTAGCTAGCCACATCAAAGCAAATATAATAGATATCCCTATACATGCCTTCCACCTCATTCAAACTTTCCATCAATATAGAAAGTTTTCCCAAATAAGGAAGTTATCCCCTATCCTTGTCTTTGTGACTATAGTATCAAATTGAATAAAGAGAAGGAGGAAACTACATAGCTTTAAATATTTTAGTGTATATTCTCATGGGTCCTTAACAACATATTTATTATATCTGTATTCAAAAGCTACTACCTGATAGGAGTAACCAGCCTACCTCTCATCACTTCATTCCAAATTCGTGTCAATTTAGTAGGCAATGGTAATACTCTGACCCTCTCTGCTTCTATTTGTAAGTACTAGTTTTCGTTTAAATGGTTCATGCCAAAGCCAATACATCATATATCACTAGAGACTAAGGAAGTCTTTCGTCAGCCTCGTAAGCGATGCTTGTAAAAGAAAGAAATGCACACAGAGGAAAGAACATGAGGTCTATGAGGGCTCACAAGACAAGGAGGATTTAGCTTGCTCCTACCCATTGTTGAGGACAAATGAATAGGGGAGAGTGAGAGAGGTTGCTAGTGGGCACAGGGGTGACTTTCCTTCTGGCCAGGGGAAAGACGTTCCCAGAACAGGGGGAAAAACAAAAGTGAATTCACTCCTGCTAGTTGGAAGATAAGACTTCATTCTGAATAGCCTGTGTCATATTTATCCTCCCATTACATTTTTTGAGGCAAATGAAGGCCAAAAATTTAATACATTCTACATTACATAAATTACCGCAGTGTGTTTTGCTGTTTTGACCTTTTCAGCATTCCTTCTATAATTTGATTGGGCAGCTATCATACTTGCTTTCTGTTTACAACATTTAACCTGAAAGGAAGAGAGATATTGAGCCAAACAAGGAAAATACTAAAATAACACAGAGACTTAATTAGAGGTATAATGTGCTGCAAGTCAGGGGACCAAAATGCCAGCAAGTCTGGAACTGCCTTGTGAATTTCTTGACTGACAGAAGCAGCAAGAGAAGTGAAAGTGATAAGTAAAATGAGGACAACCAAAACCAATTATTGGTATTATTTAAAGGTCATTTACATTAGAATTTTCTCTAGTATATTAGATGCAATAATAAAAGTGTTTCAAAAATAAATTCACAACTGAGGAATGTAAAATGTACTGAATTTACAATAAAATAGCTTTAAATAAGATTTGGCAGAATGGATCCAATCCATCAGGTGGCATTTCTTGAGCATCTAGAATGTATAACATGTTGGGCTGGGAACTGAGCACAAATAAATATATTACATATTTCAAACAGCTTACAATCTCCAGCTGAAGTTGCAGACAATGAATGTGTACTGACACAAATCCATACAAGTGAGTGATTTTCCCCACGGGCTTTCAGCAACCTGAATGAAGAAGTAGCAGCAACAGACAGTTGGATTGATTGAGGGTTGAACTTTGCCAGTCCGTGTAACAGAAAGATTAAGGAAAAAGGAAGTTGGGGTTGCTTGTAAGATGGTGGTTTTAGTGAGTTCTAGGAGTATGATGAATGGAATATACTATGTGAGGTAGGGGAGGAAAGACACAGTGGACAGTTAAGAGAATATACGGTGTTGTAAAGGAGGAAGCAGAGATTAATTTGGAAACCAGTGTGGTAGAAATGCCGTGAAACTAGTGCCTACATTTCTGATGTTGAACAAGAAAGACAGGGATTTGAGGCATCATAGCAGTAGCTGATTTTACCTTTGTGAATTCTCTCTCAGAGAAAGAATTATGAGAAAGGTAACTACATCAGAGTATGTGAATCTTAATTTTTGAAAGATAATTTAAACATAAACTAATAAGAAAACTGTCTTTAACCCATCCAAAAGCCCTAATTACATTCTATGTTTTAATTAGATAGCTTATATCTTTAATTTATTATAATCCACTATATGTGCAATGCCTGCTGTTGTGAAATAGGACTCTAAAAAGTATAAAAATGAGTATAAAATTAGTTCTGCCCAATATACCAATACCCTTACATTCAAATTAGTACTACTTTTCAAAGTACCCTGAGTCTAGAACCCAAAATGGTACATGGTTCAATGATTTTAAATTTCCTTGGTTGATGATATTTCTAAATCATTGATTTATGATTCTTATGTAAACCAAAACAGGTGCATGCTTTAAAAAATAAGACATAAATTTAAAAAAAATATCAATATTTTCTAGATTTGCTGGCCAGGAATTTCAATGTTCCAAACTTCTGAAAATAATACAAAATATATTCTAGTATTTTATAATATTGCATGGTAGTAGTGTGAGTACTCTGAAGGTCTTTCTACCAAAAAAAAAACCCACCCCCCCAAAAAAACCAAAAAACAAAACAAAAAAACACAAACCCCAAATTCCTAGTTAAAACTGACAATATTGTGTGCTAGCAGGCTTTCAAGAGGTAAAGGCAATCTCTATAAATCCTATTCTCAAAAGATGGGAGTTAAGATTCCTTTTCTCAGAAGATGGAGTAGATATACTTTCCCTTATTTTACCCTCTAATTATATCTAAAGTCTTAGACATTACAGATAACAAAAACATAAGGATTATCTGAAAATGTAGAGAGAAAAAACTAGCTAGAGACCAGGGGACCCAAGGAACAACAGGTGGTATGTTCGTAGGGTTTCCTTTTTGCTTCATATATCCATGATTTCGAGGTGAAGAAGTCAGCAACCCAGAATACCAATTGGTGCAGATAAATTTAAGAAAGCTTGTTCTAGCTAAAAGAGCAAGAAAAGTGCAAGATGGCAAGACAGTACTGTTAAACATTAACTGCTCTACACCAACAAAATACCACAGGAAACAAAGAAAAACTGTGGTCCCATCTGTAAGAGTGAAGGCTTAGTCAGGACCTTGACTTTACTCTTGCCGGGAACTGACAAGACAGAAACTTCTTGCCAGTGTGGTGTCAGAGAAAACTAAGTAGTAAGCTAGAACTTTGTCCCTGCTAGTGCTAACATTCACCCCCCACCCCCACCACCCCACTTCACCCCCACTGCCTAGCAATAGCAAGGTCCTACTCCTCTTCACTGCTAGGAAGAGTCAAATGGGAATTTTAGAGCTAAAATATACAATATGCAAGATAAAAAACTCAGTGGATGGACTCAACAGCAGAATGGAGAGTATAGAGGAAAAATTGGTGAATTTGAAGATAGTACAGTAGAAATTATCCAATCTGAGAAAACAGAGAGAAAATAAGGGGGAAAACAAAGAAGAGAGTATCAGTGACCTGTGTGACTATAAAAATTTAATATTTATGTCATTAGAATTCCAAAAAGTGAGGAGGAAGAGGCTGAAAAGAAACCTGAAGAAATAATGTCTGAAAACTTCTCAAATTTGACAAAAGACCTAGACTTACAGATACAAGAAACTGAGGGAAACACACACACATACACACACGCACATACACACCAAGACACATGATGATCCAACTCTGAAAATTCATGATAAAGAAAAGTCTTGAAAACAGCAAGAGTGAAATAACACCTTACCTACAGATGTAAAGCAACTAGAATATCAGGTTTTTCATTGGAAATCATGTAGGTCAAGAGGCGGTGCGATGACATTTTTCAAGTGCTGATAGAAGGGAAATGTTGGGCATCTGGGTGTCTCAGTCAGTTAAGTGTCCAACTTCAGCTCAGGTCATGATCTTGCAGTTCATGAGTTCGAGTCGCCCCATGTTGGGCCCTGTGCTGACAGCTCAGAGCCTGGAGCCTGCTTCTAATTCTGTGTCTCCCTCTCTCTCTGCCCCACCCCCGCTCACACTCTGTCTCTCTCAAAAATAAATAAACATTAAAAAAATACAAAGAAAAAAAGAAAGGAAATGTCAACACAGAATTCTATATCCAGAGAAAATTTTCTTTAAGAATGAAGGGGGTATTGGGGCGCCTGGGTGGCTCAGTTGGTTAGGCTTCCGAATTCAGCTCAGGTCATGATCTCGCAGTTTGTGGGTTTGAGCCCTGCGTCGGGCTCTGTGCTGACAGCTCAGAGCCTGAAGCCTGCTTCGGATTCTGTGTCTCCTTCTCTCTCTGCTCCTCCGCTACTCATGCTTTCTCTCTCTGTCTCTCAAAAATAAAATAAAAAACATTAAAAAATAAATTAAAAAAAGAATGAAGGGGGTATTAAGACATTTTCATATGAAGGAAATTCAGGAGAATTTATCACCACCCTAAAGATTGGCTAAAGGAGGTTGTCTTTTTTTTTTTTTTAACTTTATTTGTTTATCGAGAGAGAGAGAGAGAGAGAGAGAGAGCAAGCAGGAGAGGGACAGCGAGAGAAAGGGGAGAGAGCGAGAATCCCTAGCACGCTCCACACTGATAACACAGAGCCTGACACGGGGCTGAATTCCAAGAACCCTGAGATCATGACCTGAGCTACAGTCAGAAACTCAACTGACTGAGCCACCCAGGTACCCCTAAAGGAGGTTGTGTTAAGAGAAAAGAAGTGATACAAGAACTCTTAGAACATTTGGAAGAAAGAAATAGCAGAAAGAATAAAGTAGAGGCAAACACGATACTTTTTTCTTCTCTTCAGGGTTACAAATTTTGTTTGATGGTTGAAGCAAAACTTTAACACTGTTTTGGTTATAAGTGTACATAGGAAAGAATTTTAAGGCAATTGTATTATGAACAAGTGGGGCAAAAGAGCAGAATGATAGGTTTCTACATTTCACTCTAGCTGGCAAAATGTCAGAATGAATCTACAGTGATAGGCTCTGTATGTGTTATGGAATACTATAGAGATACACTCAAAACAATCTCACCAACAATATATGAGAATTCTAGTTGTTCCACATTCTTTTTGTCTATTAGCATATGCCAATCTCTTTAATTTTAACCATTCTAGTGGGTGTGAAATTGTTCTCTTGATTTCAATTTATATTTCTCTAGTAACAAATAAGTTTATGCCTTGTCTTTTTGTTTCTATACCATATATCACGATAAGCAGTGATATTTAATTTTGATGAAACACAATTTATCATTTTACCATTTTATGCCATTTTGCCTTTTGAGTTCTCATAAGAAATCATTGCCTAATCCAAGATAATGAAGGTATTTTCCTATGTTTTATTCTACAAGCTTTGTAGTTTCAAGTTTTTACATCTATATCTAGAATCATACTCGAATTAGTTGTTATGTGTTGTATGAAGTAGAGAGCAAGATTCATTTTTAATAGATTTTTCAAATTCTTCCAGTAACATTTGTTAAAAAGTCTTCTCTAGTCTCCATTGAATTGCTTTTGGTTCCTCTGTTCAACCCCAGTTAAGTCTATTAATCAACTTTCTATTCTGTTCCATTTATCTATTTTCTTTCCTGTAACAATACTCAATGGTTCTGAGCACTTAACTTTTATAGTAAATATTGAAATAAGGTAGCATGAGTCTCTCAGCTTTCTTTTCCGTCAACATTGTTTACTTTTCTAGGCCCTTTACATTTTCTTAAATATTTCAACAACCGTTTGTCAATTTTTCCCAACAACTCTGTTGGGGTTTTGATTGAAAATGTGTTCATTTAGGGGCACCTGGGTGGCTCAGTTGGTTAAGTGTCTGACTTCAGCTCAGGTCATGATCTAATGGTTCATGAGTTTGAGCCTCACATCCGGTTCTGTGTTGACAGCTGAAGGCCTGGAGCCTGCTTCGGATTCTGTGTCGCCCTCCCTTCCCTGCTCGTGTTTTTTCTTTCTCTCTCTTTCTTTCAAAAATAAAAAATAAACACTAAAAAAAAGAAAAAAAGAAAATTTGTTCGTTTAAAAATCATTTTGGGGGTGCCTGGGTGGCTTGGTTGGTTGGGCATCTTGATTTTGGCAGGTCATGTTCTCACAGTTAGTGGTTTGAGCCTCACATCAGGCTCTGTGCTGACAGCTCAGAGCCTGGAGCCTGCTTCCGATTCTGTGTCTCCCTCTCTCTGGCCCTTTCCCACTCACGCTCTGTCTTACTCTCTCTCTCAAAAATAAATAAACATTAATTTCAAAATCATTTTGGATTGAATTCTCATCTTAACATTTAGTGCCTTCCAATCCATGAATATTGTATATTGCTCCACTTACTTAGATATCCTGGGGGTGCCTGGGTGGCTCAGTCAGTTAAGCGTCCTACTTGGGCTCAGGTCATGATCTCACGGTTTGTGGGTTCAAGCCCCACGTCGGGCTCTGTGCTGACAGCTCAGAACCTGGAGCCTGCTTCGGATTCTGTGTCTCCCTCTTTCTCTGCCCATCTGCTGTTAGCACTCTGTCTTTCTCTCAAAAATAAATAAACATTTAGATATCCTTAATTTCTCAGCATTTTTTGTTTAGCGATTTTGTTTTTTAGTTTTTGTTGAGGTGGTCCTCACATTTTTTGTTAAATTTTTCCTAATATTTTAAGGTTTATGATGCTATTGTGTCTCAGTCAATTATTAAAATAATAACAACATCAACTCAAGAGCAACAACAATAATAAAATACTAACAGACCTTCAGTTAGGCATTTGCTATAGAAAAAATTTTTAAGCTTATTTGTTGATTTTGAAAGAGAGAGAGAGAGAGTGAGTATGAGCAGAGGAGGGACAGAGAGGGAGAGAGAGAGAGAGAGAGACAGAGAGAATCCCAAATAAGCTCCTCACTGCCAGCACAGAGCCAGAGGTGGGGCTTGAACTCACAAACCCTGAGATAATGACCTGAGCCAAAATAGAGTTGGAAGCTTAACCAACTGAGCCACCCAGGTGGCCCTAGAAATATTTTTTGATAATGGGTTATCTTATTTCTTTACCCTCCTTGAGGATGTATTATATGAAAAAAAAATGAGAATAAAACATTTCATTTGCAAATAATGCAATTGAATAAACCAAGACAAATATTTCTAGAAGAAAGTTGCTTTAGGAAAGCAAAAAAATAAAAAAATAAAATTTATAGCAACAGACAAAATTGTATTATGAAAAGGCACTGGTTTATTTAATGGTCAAAAGACTAGTATTCTGGCCTATGCTGTTGCACTAATTAGCTATATGACCTTGGGCAAATTATGTAATCTCTTTTGTCTCTTGACTTCAATTTTCCACATCTGAAAAATAAAAAGGATAAGTTAAATGATCCTTTGGTTCCTCGCAGTTTTAAAGGCACTCTATTTTCAAAGATCACTAAACCACAAAGTGAATATTGCTATTTAGAAGTTCAGGGAAATTATTGTATATGTTCCTTCTGTAGAGGTGGAGTGGTATCGTGGAAATATTTATGCTTTGAAGACCTGGTTTATGGCTTGAATTGTGCTCACCCATAAAAGATATACTGACGTCCTAGCTCCCAGTACCTTAGAATATGACCTTATTTGGAAATAGATTCCCTGTAGATGCAATTAGTTTGGTGAAGATGAAGTAATACTGGAGTAGGGTGGGCCCCTGATCCAATATGACTGGTATCCTTATAAGAAGACAGTCATGTACCTACAGAGACCCACAAGGAGAATGTCAAGTGAACAGAGAGGCAGAGATTGGAATTATGTAGTTGCAAGCGAAGGAACACGAAGATTGTCAGCAAACCACCAAAATCAAGGAAGAGGCAAGGAAGAATTCCACTACAGATCTCAAAGGAAGCATAGCCCAACTGACACACTAATTTTCTACTTCCAGCCTCCAGAACTCTTAGTTTTCAGAACTCTTGAGAAAATCAAGCTAACCAGTTTGTGTTAGTTACAGCAGCCTTAGCAAACTAATATTTATGGAATACAGATTTTTATATTAATTCTGTGGTTTCCAGTATATATGACTGTGGTACTTAACGTGTATGAGTTTTAGTCTCTTCCGATGCAAATTTTGGAGAGTGAAATCTACTTCATAGTTTTGTCTTGTGAATCAAATTAGAGAATCTATAAAAGTGACTCAAATACTCTCACACCATAGCAAGCATTCAACAATTTCGTTCCTTATAATTTATAACACTGCTGTTTGAACTGTGGGAGAAACATTGTTAAATGTGGATCCCTTAGCTCCACCCCAATTTTACCAGCTAAAATTTCTGGGAGTATGTTTTATGAATTTATATTTTTAACTTGTTCCTAAGGTGATCTTTGTCTACTTCAGCCAGTCTACTTCTAGTTCTATTTTGGGATGCCACTTATTTCAATAAGAATGGTTTCATTATTGATCTAAAAACTCCTTATATCTGTAATATGGAGTTATTGCTTTCAAATTTAAAGCACTCTTAACAACTAGAATTGTTTTCTTGACTTTATTATCCCTTTAAAAGAAAATCTATCTTTCCCCTGGACAGTAGTTTGTATACATTATTTCGTAAACGGGTTTTCAAACAAAATTCTGAAGTTTGCATATCAAATAAAAATCTTAAAAAACAGTGTTTCAAAGTTTCTAATGGTCCATCAAAAGAACCAAGAATAGTTTATTTAAAAAGACTATGAAGTGGGTGCCTGGATGGCTCAGTCGGTTAAGCCTCTGACTCTTGGTTTCAGCTCACATCAGGATCTCAAGGTTGCTGAGTTTAAATCCTGCGTGGCCACATCTCACGTTCTGCACTGGCAGTGTGAAACCTTTTTGGGATCCTCTCTCTCCCTCTCTCTCTGCCCCTCCCCTGCTCGCTCTCTCTCTCTCTCTCTCTCTCTCAATATAAATAAATAAACTTAAGGAAAAAAAAGAAGACTATGAGGGGCACCTGGGTGGCTCCATTGGTTGAATGTCCAACTCTTGATTTCAGCACAGGTCATTATCTTTCAGTTTGTGAGACTGAGCTCCTGGGTCATCGACTCTGCACTGACAGTGCAGAGCCTGGTTGGTGTTCTCTCCCTCCCTCTTTGCTGGTCCCTCATTCCCTCTCTTTCTCAGAATAAATAAATAAAATTTTTAAAAATAAGTAAAAATCAAAGAGACTATGAAATAAATTTGGTTACATGCATTTCACAGATTTGAATTTGTAGCTTCATTGACATTTTCTCGGAAATTTTTGTACTGTCACAATAATCTTTATATTCTTAAAGGTTTTTATTAAAGTTTCTAAATTTTGTGGGTGTGTGTCTTATTTAACTTTCTTTATCAGCTTAATAACTGATTCTATCTGAGGTGATGATGGGGGGTCAGTGCATTGTGCCTGTTATAAATTATATTTTTAGAATTTGTATTTTTATTGAATTATGGAAAAGCATATAAATGGCATAGACCCAAAAGCAATTTTTGAAAAGATGAAAGTTAGTGATAAAAACAGTCATATAAATATTACAGTCAAGACTTGTCATAAATAAGTAGTGAGATAGATGCCAATACTGATGTAGATTATGAGTCTGTGTGAGCTGGAGAAAATAAAACTGAATATGATAATTTTATACAAATAGACTAAAATGATTGAAAAGTCATAGGATTGGAAAGTGGATTATATTACACTAGAAATTCATTAACTCAAGTTTCAATATGTTAAAATTTATGAAAATTTATAATTTTCAAAGCAATTTTAATTTTGGTAGACTAATCACATTTTTTTCTAGAACAAATACTCAATATTAATTCCACTGTATTTTGACAAATTTATCATGGTTTAGGTACCAAAATTAAGGACATATCAAAATGTCCATGACAAAACAAACAAAATATAAAGAGGAACTCATAAAATATTAGAAAAACACACAATCATATTAGAACACACTATTTCAATGCATTTATAATAAACATTACCCTTGGAGAGAACACAGAATGGAGAACTAGCAAAATTCCTTTATCAATGAAAATATAAATGGTAGCAGATACCACATTTTACATTTTAATTAGACCACTGATGTGCAGAATATGAATCAGCTCTTGGCATATATGATTATTAGGTAGAAGCGTTCAACGATTTATAGTCAATTCTCATTATTCCCAGATTCTATATTTGTGAATTAATCTACTTCTTAAAAGTTATTTGTGACCTCAAAATTAATACTTTTGGCTCTTTCTCGGTCATTTGTGAACATGCTCACAGCAGCAAAAAAGTTGGGTCACCTGGCATCCACATTCTCAGCTGAGTTGGTAGGAGTAGCAGCCCCACCTTCTTGTTTCTGCTGTCACACAGAGATGGCTGGAAAATGGTAACAGTAGCTGGTAGTGAAGGAAAGTACAAGAGGCTCCCACTCAGGGATGAGGACTGAATTCTAACGTTGGCACCTGTTCGTGGAGAGGTCTTAAGTCACTTATTCCCGAACCACATTTTCTCTTTTACACGAGAAAAAAAACGAGAGAGAGAATCAACCAGGAGGAGTTGTTTTTAGGATTTAAGATTACGATCTATGTGAGTTATGTATATATCTATATGTTACATACTTCCCCTGGGACAATGGTCTCGTGTTTGTGAATTCAGCGTTTGGCAACTTTCTAGAAGATAACTACTGTGCATAACAAGAATTAACCGTACACATCTCCCACTGAAAAGCTGTAAGAAGGGAGAAAACACTTACACATACACTATTTTGTGATCAACTATATAGATTGCGAAGATGTGTTGTATGGAGCAAGTATCTTCCAATTTAATATGGAAGGTTGGACACATGAGTTTTTACTTGTTCCCCAAACCCACTAAAATAATAGTTAAGAGATAAAAATGTAGATACACGGAAGGAGGAGAGAATAGACAAGATAGGTGCATACATTTTGGGAGATTGAAGGTATATAATTTGAAGTAATGGATTAGAGAAGAGAAGGCTGAAAGTATCAGAGCAATAAAGGCAAATCATCTCCTTTCAGTAAGAGGTCCCCTCTCTAATCAACAAGATAGAAGGAACCTGAGTCCCTGGACAGTCTCTAGGAGTAAAGCTACTATTCATTTTGGACAGTCTTCTAGTCTGCTGGCTGTCTATGGAGAGGGGAAGAGCTGGCTGAAAGGAATAGTATCTCCAGGTCCCTTTCCCCGTTCCAGCAGGAGACGGGAAGTTGATTCTCTTGAGAGACTGAATCAAAAATACTCTGAATAAAGGGAATTAGGACTTAGCTAAGGGCAGGGGTAAAGCACCACACTCAAATAGCAGATATTGACTAAAACTTTTAAACTTAAAACTGTACAATTCTAGTCTTTCTCTAGGTCTATATATCAGGCTTCTCATATAAAAAATTAGAAGGCTCCTCTCTGAGGAAATGATAAGCCAAAGAGTAAAATCGACAAAGGTTGATAGATAGGTGTCTCTTAAGAAAATGGTAAAGTCTACGATTTGATAAGAACCCTGTGAACACTAAGCTTTTAGTTAACTTTTTAACATTTACTTCTAAATTTAAAGTGGCAGCCAAGAAAAAAAAATACCACAAACAGAGGATAACAAAGCAAACAAACAAAATAGAAAGAGGAACTCATAAAATATTAGAAAAACACACAAAAAAGCAATGTTTTTGATCTGAAATTAATATTACCCATATTAGTTATCTAGTGATTGATAGATTATCTTAAAGTTTAGTGGCTTAAAACAACAATAAGCCACTACACTAATAACAACAATGATAAATGGGTGATGGGAGTCAAGAGGTACAAACTTCTAGCTATAAAAATAAGCAGATCATTGGGATATAATGTACATCATGGCAGCTATAATTAATAATACTGTATTGCATGTTTGAAAGTAAGAGAGTAAATCTTTAAAGTTTTTACAAGAAAAAAAATTCCATAATTATATATGGTGATAATGTTAACTAAACTTATTGTAATGATCATTTCCCAATATATATAATTTGAATCATCATGTTGTACACCTCAAACTAATATAATAGCGTGTGTCACTTATATCTCAATTAAAAAATGAGTGAAGCTTCCAGCTGATTTCTAGTTCAAAATGGCAAAGAGGTCACACACCTGTCTCCTCCTTTTCTCCATAAATACTAATGAAATAACACTCAAAAACTCAAAGAGTGCAGTGCTGAGAGTAGTAAGAGGGAATTCTTCGGTATAACAGAGAATCTGGAAAAAAATAAACATTGGCTATCTTCCACAGTTTCTTTGGGTTAGGAGTTTGGGAACAGTTTAGCAATGTGGTTCTGGCGCAGGATTTCTCATGGTGTAACAGTTAAGATGTCTGAAACTTCAGTCCTCTAAAAGCTTGAATGAGGCTACAAGACTGCTTCACTTGGTTGGCAGGTTGGTGTTAACTTTTGACAAGAAGCCTCAGTTTCTCCCCCTGTAGGCTCTCTCCCTAGGGCTCCTTGAATGTCCTTATGACACTGGTGGCTGGTGTACCCCAGAGCAAGTAGCCCAAGAGAAGCCAACACAGAAACTACAAGGTCTTTTAAGGCATAGCCTCAAAAGTCATAAAGGCACTTCCTCACAGTATTGTATTTGTCATACTGGCTAATCATTATTCATTGTAGAGAGGTCTACATAAGGGTATGGATACCAGAAGACAAGGATCACCAGAGTTCATTTTGGAGAACGTCTACTGTATCATCTGTAAGAGAAAAAAGTAAATATCAAGTTAAAGAAAAAAGAACAGCATACTCCAAAAAGGAACTCTCTAAAAATAAATTATTAGAAATTAAAATTTAATGCAAATGCTAAGGGTCCAATGGAAATTTTAAAATAAATTTCAGGAATTAAAATTTTAAAACATTTCCCCATGTTAGAACTAAAAGGAAAATAATTGGAAAGTTTGAAATACATGAGTATTGCGACAAATCATCTAGAAAGCTGCCTAACAAGAATTCCTCCCATCTCTGTATATTCGTGAAACTCCCTTTGTCATGTTATGGAGTCCACTTCCACTCACTCTGAATATAGGCTGGCTCTGAGATTTGCTTCGATCAACAGAATTTGGGAGCAGGAAGATCAAGAATAGGAAGGTGGGGGAAAAACCGATTTCCAAGCTGGCTATTGATTTTCAATTAATAAAACATTCAGTTGCTTGTTTATGTAAGACATTCTGAAGAGGGTATGAAACTACCCATATGCCCACAGGCATATGAAAATGTCACATGATGTCCAATATTGGGAGAAGTAAGAGCAAGTATTTATCTGCTATCTCCTCCTCACATACTATCTTTTAGGGCTTGAAGTTCACCTCATGAAGTATGAACTTTCCTACAATCCTAGGTTGTTATTGATGCCACTGGACAGTAGTTACTAAGGAAGTCAGAGCCCACCACCAGCACTGCTACCCAGCAAGGATGTTCTTTATTTGACCCTGGAAATAGTGAGCTATGAGAATATCTAGGCATTCAATAGGACAAGACTCGACTGCTGCAAATGATTTGCTGTCTCCACAGCAGGTGCAGTGGAGGCCAGGCTATCACTTCTAGGACCCCTGAGACAGCTAGTGGTGTTAGCAGATTAGGGGGACAATAGTGGCAGCTAAGTATCTCCATTTTGTAAGATCTCAGTTCGAGAGGCAAATGGGACTTAGCAAATTTGTTGGGAGTTCACATAAATTAGGTTTCATCCCTTGTACCACTCAGATTTGCTCACATTCTCCATTAACAATATGAAAGTAAGATTGCCATGCTACTTCACCAAGAATGGAGGTACAAATCCAGTCACTCAGCTGGTTGATTCTAAAAAGTATGTCAGAGGGTTAGCAAACTATGCTATAGTTGCTATTGCTGCAGCTGCTCCCAAGCTTTCATTGATATTCCTCTTCCAAATTCTAGATTCATCACCCCATTCTGTTTTGACCAGTATTTCACCTTACCTAGTGAAGTAATGAAGTGACTGAGATCTTCATATGTGAAGGTTCTGAGTGTGGCTTTCTTGCTTGTGTCTGGCTGAATTTGCTGCATATACACAACAAGTAATGTCACTTTGAAATTCATCCATTCCATACATCTTCCTTCCTGCACCTATTGTGCAAAAGTACCTCCAGCTTCTCTTGGTACTCAGGGTTAACAATACCAGGCAATCGAGTAATTCTTTCTTTGCCTGTTAATCCTCTGGAATAAGAAACCCTCTTATAGTTTCCTCTGGTGGAAATCACTCCCATACTAAACAGAACCTCTGTTTCAGCAACTATATATGTATTTTAGAGAAAGCCTGTACAAATTTTATAAGTTGATTACTGGAAGCTATGACAAGGGAATCAATTCTATTTCTTATTCTTGTTGCCCAAAACTTTCAAGGATACAGCTCCACATATCAGCTCATGCACCATCTCCAAGAGGACAGTGCATTCAAATTCATATTTTCCAAAATGGCCACAATACTATCTTCCATTCACCAATGTTCTTCTAAAATGTAACCTTGCCAGTCCCACCTCAGAAGGTGGGGTGCCCACCTCCTTCAATTTTATGGATCTGAATCAGCCTTAGTGAGTACTTTGACCAAAAATAGGGTCAATGGTGATATTATAGGCTAAATTATAAGAAGTGTTGAAGTTCCCACATGTGTATTTTAGAACACCTGGTGTGAGAATGCTTCCTTCCCAAACCTAGACACCAAGCCCAAGCTATCAACCTCAGCTGAGCTCCTGACATCAGCAGTTAGTCATGTGAGTGAGCTATCAGTCCCATTAAGCCTTCTATAGCCCCAACTACAAGTCAGCCCCAATATGTGACTTAAGCTCTCTACAAACCTCCAATGAGGACATTCCAGGTGAGCTTAGTCAACCAATAGAAGACTGAGGAATAATTTATTTAAAACACTTAGTTTAAGGGTGGTTATAGCAACAGCTGACCACAACAGTGCCCCAAACTCTTCAAGGTGGTAACACCAAGTTGATAACTGAGTTGAGACTTCAATAGGCCATTTCATCATTCTATGGGAACAATCATTTTGAATAACAGAAAACATTGCAAGATAAAAAAAATCTCATGGTAATACACCCATTGTCATAAGTCATTCCCATTATATGCCCCCCCCTTAGAGACATTGCTGTGTAGAATGTTATTGGATCAGGGATTCTAAAGGTCATGGCCATCAAATGGTGAAGTTGGCAGTAGTAGGGAAGGCAAACCTCTATCCACAATGTGTATCAATTTCAGTGAACGGAATATCTGTTCCCTCCAACATAGAAGGTACACAATATAATCTACCCAAACTAGCTGATTTCCCTGATAACAATGCCATATTGAAAAGCTAGCACTGTTCTTTACTTCAGGGGTTGGATATTCTGCCATAGCTAATTTAACCTCAGTAACAGGCAACCTACAATTTTTGACAAATACATAGCTTCCAGCCATGCCACCACCATAGCTACTCTATTCATAGGGCCATTTTGTGGGTGTTGGGTGGCTGAGGAAAGCTAACATGCACAGTATAGGTCATATGTTACCTAGTTTTTGAAAGCCTGTTCTTCAGTAAAAACACACTGGTAGGCATGTATCAGACAAAAATCCTCATGCTTTATGCTCTCTCCCATAAGTCCATCCCATATAACTCTTCTCTAGACATCCTTCTCCTGAGTCTTCCATTCTTATTTCCTTCCAGTCATTATCCACTACACAGCATTTTATGTATAGCCATATATTAGATGACACTTCCATATGAAATGGATGACTGAGTACTTTGCTCACAACTTTGTCCCCTGGCATGGTTAATTTTACTAGTATCTTTCAGGGCCACCTGTAAATGGGGGTATAACATGGCAGCAGCTTTTCTCCTGATAATTTCAACACAGTGTGGTGGTGTTTCAGTGAGCCAGCCCTAAATCTTTTCTTCCTTCATCAATTGGTCAAAAGTTACCCTCCATAAGGACATAGTTGTGAGTAGAAGGATAAACATGAGATAAACAAAAGTAAGTGACAAGGGAGTCTGGGCCATCTGTTCATTTAATTTACTTGTGCTTTCTGAAATCTGCTTCAGCCTACTCTTAAATGTGTCACTTCTATTAAATATTTGATTGCTATAGCACCTGCCTAACCTTAGGACTAGCTGAATTCAAAATAAGTTACTTCATGGTGGAAAGTTCTGGTTATATAATCTCTTGGTGTTCTTTGGTCATGTCTGCAGACAAAAGCAATTGCTTAGATAAAAGCAGTTTTTGGCATGTGCAGACAAACTATACTTTTCAAACAGAGGATAATTCTGTCATGGTGTGTATGGCTTTGCTCCAGGACCCTTTGTGATTATTCCATATCCAGAGATCCAACACAGCATTCATATCACAGATTCCTCTAGCATACATTGGTCAATGGATGAAATGGCTACAACAGCAGGGCAGTCTGCACTGAAGACCGGATCTTTGAACTTCATTCAATACTGACAGCATTCAGAAACTTCTGATCAATGGTTTGGAGCTATATTCTCAAATGCTGTGTGTGTTGTATCAATAATGCAAAGAGATTTATCAAGTACGATGGCTCTTTGTTAGTGATATATAGTTCTGTGAGCAGCAACAACTTTTCTTTAATTTAATGCAGGATATCCTGAATGCCCCAGATCTCTAAACCCCTAAAAATGCCCCTAATCTAACAGGTCTCTGGTTCATATGGGTTTATTATTTCACTGTCATTATTTCACTGTCATGACTCTCACTTGGCTATACGACACCTGTTGAGGCTATAAAAACAAAACCAAAAAAAAAAAAATAGAACTCCAAAAACTTTCTGGCAATTCTACCAATCCTATAATCAGATCTTTGGTCTGATTTTCAATAGAATCTGCCTAGTGACTACAGAGGATAAAAGTCTTTTTCAAATCTACCACAGAAGCTCTTTGGCTTTGACAGGCTACCTTAAGTTGACAATTTACTTTTAACAAAGTCTGCAAGGCATTAAAAAGTTCATATCACATGATTAAATGTTCAGCATTAGCCTTGTACTGATCAACTGCACTTGCCATACACTTGCACCTTATGTGAAATGTGACTGATGTCATTGAGTGCAAAGGGTTATCAATATCCCACTTATCACAAGAAGCATGGTCCTATTTTATTCAAATAGTGTTAAGCCTACAGCCTCAAGAACCATCCTGCAGATTGACTTTTTTAGGGCCAGGGCCAGGGCCAGTCAATTGTTTCAGCCCAAGTTCCTCTGAAATTGTGGCTTTAACTAAGGCTTGCATATCAATGCATTGTTGGTGGGTGAAACCCCAGCTGGTGAGAATGAGGTGAAAATGAATGTGGAGCAAGGTTGGAGAGAAAGCAAACGCAATGTTTGTCATGAACCTGGTCTAGTCTCACAAGGTATCGTATGTGGGTGGACTTGGACTTTGGAGCTACTGCAACTCTTACTGTAGTGGAATAATGGAGACCGCATCGTCCTGAACCCAGGACAGAGAGATGGGGCAGCGAGAAATGGTAGAGGTTTAGTGATAAGGCAACATCCTGGATTGGTCAAACCACAGAGAAGGGACTATGGGAAACTAGTGAATTGGTCCCAATGACATAAATTATAAAGCATAAATTCCGAACACTGCTCTTGAAATTATATTTTGTTTTTTAGATTATTCACGCTCATTAATGTTAGTAATTAGTATCATTTTCTTCAGGTATTCTGTATACCAGACATTTGCAAGAATTTTCTTTAATCTTTACTGTAAGTATCATATAAAATCTCCACTTTAGAGATGCCATAACTGAAAGTAAGAGACATGAAATAATGCCCCATTATCAGGTAATTAGTTTGTGATTCCAACCTAGTTCTGAGTCTGAATCCCATGTTTGCTTTTACTATACTGTGACAACTCAGTAAAATCAAATTGCTGTTTGTCCATTGCTTTACAGTATAAAAAAGTCATGAATTTTGTCCCCTTTAAAACTTACAGAATGATATAGATTATTACTCTTATTATACAATCAAGAAATCTGAAGCTCAGAGAAGGTAAACATTGTACCTAAGTTCACATTCCTGGAGGGCATAAAGTTAAGGAAATATTTGCATCATCAATATGAAAATTCAGTAAACCATCACAAGAACTCCAAGAAACACAGAAATACTTTAAAAATGTGGCTCAACTTTACATTATGTATCACATTTGTCAATGTTTACTCCACTGCACATCTGCCTGCTAATTTGATTATTTTTCCCCCTTGAAAAAGGAAGACCAAATTCTATGAAGAAGGGCCATAATGTGGACTCCACTTAGAAAACATTTCTACTAATGGAAAAACAGAAAAATACAGTAACTCATAATGTTTAAGAATTTCTGTAAATCTTTTCCAGTAATTGATCAGTTCGCTTTTCCTGAATTGATAGAACATTCTAGCAGTCCTGGGATAGTCTGTGCCATTATATAGGTGCTTTTAGGGTTCATAGTGAGGCTCTCAAGTATGAATATGTGCAGTAGAGGAAGACAGACCTGGGATCTAAAACTTCATACAGCCTTTTATAACTGTGAGACCTAGGTGAAGTTAAGGAATCTTTCCCACATCAGTTTTCTAATATGCAAAATGGAGATTTCTAACTGATGTGTAAAATATATGATTTTCAGTGAGCTCAGTAGATGCCTAGTTCCAGATTCCTTAATATCTGGCAGTCCTGTGGCTTAATTTCAATACCTTAAATTCCTATTTTATTATGTATATATTTCAGGAAAGGTAGGGTATTTATTCATTTTACTATCCCTCTTGCATAGTCCTATAAAGTTGGACACTAATAAGGTTAATTTTCAGTTGCTAATTAATCTGAAAATGCTAAATACCCACGTGAATTAAATCCTTGTTTTCATCATGAGTCACTCACTAAAAATGAAGAGCTATTTAAGGTGGTGTAAAACACTGATTAATTATCTATCAAAAATAAGGGTTCAGGCATATTCAAATTCTTTGCATTGCGATAGCAGACAGTGTTTAACTTCTATCACTAAGTCATTTTAGGATTGAGGATGCGGAAAAATGAGCTCCCAACTGTGAGAAAGGGGTAACATGACACAAGAGAATGACCCTCTTCCCCATTTTTGTGACAGCATGCAAAGTGTGTTGCTGTGAAGTGAACAAACAAAATCACATATGGGGAGAGGCAACAGCTGTCTCCATAAAGTCTTTGGCCTCCCGCTGCCCTCCATCCTAGAGGCAGATGAGGTGGTTGATGCCTGCCCACCATGCTATACTTTATTGCTTCATTGACTGTGTTGCAAATGCTGACGACAGTTTACCAGCCGCAAAGAAATTATTTGATTTACTCAAGTTCTTTTGCTACCATTCCAGAGTCTTGCATGTCCTTGGTTAAATGGTGCCCTTGTAAAATTGCAAGGCAAAAAATAAACTGTTTTCCCCTTAACCAAATAGATATAGTGCTGTGATGTGAAATTACTGAAAAAAAATGTGATTTGGGGAAATTACAGTTCCTTGTTTAGTATGTATTTTGCATGCCCTACAGCCTTCCCTAACCAGTAGCTCCCAATTTCATTTAAATTGTAATGATTTCCTTTAAGGACAATTAAGTTGCCTAAGAGCAGTGCATGCATACTAATGCGGCAGAGGCAAGACTCAGTGTAGAAGAGAGTAATAACTGTTTATTAATATGATAATTAAGTGTTAATGCTTAGCAACCTAATGATATCTGTTAAATAACTTACATTTTGGAACCAAATCCTGGCAAATGGAATTCTATTAAAAAATAACAAAATGCAGTGAATATAAAAATAAATGATGCTAATCTGCCATTAAATCACATATATTTTCTGATTTGCATCTCATATGAGAGAAGTCCTCTATTCTCTCTTTTCTACCAAGTGTGTGAAACCAACATAATTATCCATGCCCATTTTAGAGTTTTGTTGGCTTGTGGATGTTTAGATAGATTCAAAAGGAAGAAGTAATAAAAAGTGGAGATGAAGATAAATACCATTTTCAAACCTATCCTTTCAAAAGTATACATTTCTTAGGTTTTTACCAGATTCTAAAATAAGAAAATAAAACACCCAAAATGTGACATTCAAAATTTTAATACTTTCTATGGGTCCTCATTCTCCAGTTTCAAATCATCTTTCATTTTTTCATAGGTAATTCCATAAATAATGAATATTTCCAATATCCCCGGTATTATCTGAATTATTTTCTCTTTTTAAACCTTACTTTAAAATTGTTAAACGCATATCTTTAATTCTTCATTATCAGTACACTTTTAGTGACATACACACTTGAGAGTGTAGCCATCCATTCTTAAATTAACAGTTTTAATCAATGTTAAATACTGGGAAAACAAGTAGAAATTGTCATTGTTCTTGCAAAATGGGTAACAAGGAAAATTTGTTCTACAACTGTAGGTCACTCTTCTATGTAAATAAAATGAACAAACCTCTTAGGAGTTGCTTCCTTTTGGAGTTGTCAAACTACTTCTTAGGTAATAATGAGACATACCATTAACTTATCTATCTATCTATTTATTTATTTATTTTCTTTTCAAATTTTTATTTATATTCTAGTTAGTTAACATACAGTGCAATATTGGTTTCAGGAGTAGGATTCAATGATTCATCATTTACATGCCACACCCAGAAACAACACTATCTTATCCATTGAGTGTTTTTTGGTCTTTGATCTAAAATCTGAACCCAAGAATCAAAGAAAGAAAATATCCCATCCAAAGCCAGAGTCCTGAAATTCCATTCTTTCTTGCTCTCTCTCAGATTGCACTCTCTGCTTTCACTGCTGTTCGGTGGTAAAGCATATACAAACTAACTGTAAAATCCTTTGAAAGAGGATAAAAAGCCGGGTGAACTTTCCTGAGAGTGACATGTGTGAATGTTGACAGAAGTAAGGAGAAGTCAAATGCTTTTAGCTGATCAAATAAAAATGAGAACTAGGAACATTCATTGGATTTAATAACAAAAAACTCCTTGATGGCCTTTAAAGGGCAATGTTTCTAAAGTATTAGGAGCTAGGTCAAGACTACAATGGTTTGCGGGCTTCTTGGTGGCTCAGTTGGTTAAGCATCCATCTCTTGACTCTTCAACTCAGGTCATGATCTCAAGGTTCATGGGATCAAGCCTCACATTGGGCTCTGCACTGACAATGAGAAACCTGCTTGGGATTCTCTCTCTCCCCCTCTCTCTCTGCCCCTGTCCTGTTCTCTCTCTCAACATAAATAAATAAATATATATTTTTAAAAAGCTCACAATGGTCTGAAGTGTAAACTGCATTAAAGTACCATAAAATCAAAACAAAAAATAATTTTCAAATAGCAGCTGAAAGATGCCAAGTTACAGATGGCAGCTACACTTGCTGGGAGTAGCATAATGTATAGAATTGTTAAATCACCATGTTGTACACCTGAAACTAATGTGACATTGCGTGTCAACTATACTTCAATTAAAAAAGTGTAATTTTCACAAAGCTTGGCTATAAAGGGAGGAAGAGATAGAATGTGTTAGTTAAAGAAAGAATATAAAATTGAGGACTGTTTTAAAGATAGAGTATGTGTTTACTTAAATATGTTTAGATGTTGAAGAAATAGAGATTGCAAATTAACAGGAAAGGAGTAAAAAATAACTTCACAAGTTCTCTGAAAAAGTTAGAGGTGATGATACTGAGAGCACAACTATAGATATTGGCCTTGAATCCTAACCAGGAGCACTTATGAAGTGGTTGTATTTATATTTGTGAAGGCAGGAATCTCTTACCAAATCACCTGTAATTTCTCAGTGAAATAAATTAAAATAAAAAGCACTGCTATTTAATCTTTTCTTTACTACAAGTAGTTTTATAGTTGGTGTATTTCTCTTCACAACATTAGATAGTGGAGTTTTCAAAATATAGCCTTTCATGGCACACGTGTTATTATTCTCCTTTAGTGTGCAGACCTCTCAACCTCGAAGGTTGTAGCTGATCTAGTTAGTCTTTCCTGTCTCCAACTTCTGGCTCAAGTTATTGTCTTGTGTCTCTCTTTGAATCTCTAGGGTAGTGAGGAATTCTTTCCTATTTGGCCCCAGTTTCATCCCTTTGGCTTCTGGTCAAAATTAGACTGGTATACTGCCCAAACTTGGCTGGTATCCATAACAGTAAGAGAAGGCCTCTGTCTCTTGGCTAACTCTCCTATTCAGACAGTGGCATAGGTTCTGCTCTTTCCATTAAAGTATGCTAGATACTCTGTTTTTCTACTTTTTCTGCCTGACTTTTGCTATTCCTGTGTCTTATCTTTTATAAAGTGTAATCAAGAAAAAAAATGCAGACAGAATAAGAAGATTGTTTTTATTGCAAGTGCTAGTAGTTCTTAATGTTGAAGAGTTTGGACTTTCATTAACATTCCAAGATCTTGGAAGGCTCTTGTTACCTAATACAAGTCTCCTGAGCAACAATTAAGGGAATAGGATCCACAGCTCTAGAAGAAGAGATTAATAGTTTGTTTAATTTGGAGTCAAAATGATCTCTTATTTGATTTTATGACTGAATAGAGTAGAATTTGTATATAAGGGCTAGTCATGTGATAATAGTAAAAATAACACATTCCAAACATGTTTCTAAGCAAAGTTCCGCAGGGCGTCAAACTCAAGTCAGGAAAAGCTAGAACATTTAGAGGTCTGAATGGAAATACAGTACATTACCAAATTTTCCTTTTTAACCTAATGAACAAACACGTGTCATGGTTGGGGGTTGGGTAAATTGGTATCCAACAGTGAGTTTACTAAGAGATTCTAAGTGTGCACAAGAAATTTCTCCCTCAATGCCAGATGTTTATATTTATTGTATTTTGCTTAATTAGATTTCCTAATATAACTGCATCAGAATGCTTATAAGAGCACTTACATTTTGAAAATTGTTTGGCAGTAGAATCTTGCCTAAAATTCAGGCTTAAAATGCCACTATCACCCTTAAATGAAAGAAAATTTCTAAAATGCTCAATAATATGCAAATTTTAAAAAAATCTAAATTTTAGATGAGAGAAGCTGGGCACTAGAGGGAGTAGATTAGGCAAAATCCTGAGGCAAAATGATAGAAATAAAATAAAGAAATACTGAATATTGAAGAAATTTGCCCACACCAAGCTGACGGTGGCTCAGCTGTGAGCTATTAGTTAGGCTGAGCGGGCAGGTGCTCCTTGTAAGTTTCCCCACACAGGATAGTGTTTGGTAAACCCCACCTCGGGGTCTCCATCCCAGGTGAAGTGAATGGAATCTAGGGGCGGGGCACTCCTTACAACTAGGCTCCAATCAGGAACTGAGAAAGGGAAAGGAAGCAGAAGTGGGTGGGTGGGGTTGCAGGCACTGGAGAGCTATATCTTGACTTTGAGAAGGGAGATTTCAGTCTTTGGAACGCTTGAATCCCAGACCTTCAGGAGCCTCTGTTATTGTTGCTTCCTTCATAAGGTGAGTAGGCTTTGTTTTTGCCTTCTGTCTTTTGCCTCCTTTTATAGTATTTCTCTAATTTTGAAAGCAAACTCTTTGCAAGGAAAGCACTGATTGGTGTGATGGCAGAGGGCTTGCCATGTTTTTCTCTAACCCTTAGTATTACTTGAAAAGGAGACGCTAATTCCTAAGACACAGTGCTGTGGTTAATATTTACTAAAATAGCAATATAGACATAGCTGGCATAGTGCACTGTGCATAATGGAAACTCACTAAAGGAGAACTATTAATGCTTGTGAACTTGTAGCTGCTAATGACATATTTTAGTCATTTTCATGACTTTATGAATATGAATTGCATTGTCTTTTCCCTGAAAATATTTAAGAATGTGATTATCATAGCTGCTACAGCTGTTTTTCCTACTATTACAATTTTTCAGTCAGTTGTCAGTGTGACTAAATTTTATAGAATGAAATGCTTAAGATGGTGCATAACCATAATTAAGAAATCTTTCTTTGATCAATAGGAAAAACTGTAAGGTATTGTTGACAAAACCTAGAATGTCCAAAAAGCACCTGGAAAATTTGGTAAAGAACACGAGTCCCTCTCTGAGTTTCTGATTTGGGCCTTGGTGTAATTTGCACAGAACCCACAGTTCCCCAATTCTATACTTGGGAAATCAATCCTTGCCTATGAATTGTCGAGAAATTAAAATATCTTCGTCTGTCTGAGTCAGCTATTTCTGGTTGAGCCATTTATTACATCTTAAACTATTAATAGAGTTTAATATCCCCATCTTTACTCTTATTTTAATTCAAAAGGAAGAGAGTTCTGCTGTAGGGAAGTCAATTAAACTACTCATTACTATAAATATGATGAAGGTAGAAAAATTTTATATTACCATAATCCTGTAAGGTACTTGCAGGCAGATTTAAGAGAAAGCTTAGCAGACTATTTATGGTGTGTTCAACTTCACAGGTGTAAACTGTGAGTAAATCTGTGGTTGGGTGTATTTGATTAGTGCTTCTGCTCTGGCTGTGATGGCTCAATACACAAATATGGGCTGGAATAAATTGAGGTGAGAAAAGGGTTGAAGGCAGTCAAATGGCCACTTCAGGTTCTTGTTTGGGGCTCTCTAAAAGCAAAGTTACTTACTTTAACTTTCAGTTGGTGGTTTTCCTATCCAGAAACCATTAATTCATTTACTTATTCAATAAATAACTACTATAAGTGCCTACCACATACCAAGCAATATGAAATTAGTTTCTTATTCTTACACACAGGTCTTTAATGAATATTTACAGAGCTCAATATTATCCAGACCTGAAAGAATAACGTTGTTATCAGAAGGCAAAACTCAGTACAGACTACTTCCTTTTGAAACCTATTTCAAATTCTCTTTGCAACTCTCTCCCCAGGGGAAGCAGGTGAGTGAAGCTGGTTCTAGAACTTTGCATTTATGAACCTCAGCCAGTTACATTTAAATCACCTATGCAGCAGCACATAGAGCCACACAGATGATTTCATTCAAATCTATAGTTTGATTTGCTTATCAAATGCCACCCCATGTTAAAGCCTGAGTATTTTTTTAGTTCTCCACAGGTCATTTTTTGGAGGGCTCCATGATGAAATAAGTCTCCTCAAACATGTCCATTATTATCACTTGCCAAAAGAAAAAAGCATCAGAACATTTTGACCTAGGAAATATTTATTTCCTCTTTATTTTTCCAAAATATGTCTGGAATTACTAAGACAAGATTTAACATTGGTAAAATATGATAAGTCAATAATAAGTAATACATTAAGTAAAATTACATATGATTGGTAAGCTTATTCTACTAACCCTTTTAAAAAGATTTAGTATTCTGATCTTTAAAAAGTATTCATACTGGATTAAATATAAACTATATGGGCATGTTTTTAAAAGAATTCGAAGTTATGCCTCTGTCAGAAATATTTTCCCATTATTTGTGTAGGAAAATCAGGTTTGATTTATATCATTTTTACTTAAACTACCTTTTATGGGTCCATAACACACCTTATGTGTCAAGATTCTTCTTGCCTGTTCTTTTTTTTCTTACCTCTTTTGGTACAGAAAACTCAGGTTGACTTTTTTTCAAGAATATCAACATTACAAGAACTGTATCTACAGAAAACAAAGGAAACTTGAAAATGACCTCAAAATATTACAATAGCTGTCTGAATGCAGTGAAGTGGAAGTAATAAACCTGGTGGAAGGAAATAAAACTGATGGGATATATAGATAGTAATCTGTTAATGAAAAAATAAGCTCAAGGAAGATCTAGGAGAGATAATGGAAAATAGAGCGAATAAGTCTTTCTAGACAGAAAACCATTTTGATGACAAGTTGATTCTAGTAATTAGAAATTTTGATACTGAAAAAAGCAATCAGATATAAGCAAGAAATGATGGTGGCTTGAGGGTTAGGACTTGTGGAGTAAATACTGTGGTCCCTAAAAGATCATCTTCTTGATTATAGAATAACTATTTCATTGAATGTAGGATTAAAAACATGAGTAGGTTTATGAAAAGAATATAAAGAAAATAGAAATTTTATAGATAACCAAATGAGTAAGAACTATTCCAAGAAAAATTCTCTAAACCAAAATAGATGATGGAAGTGTGAAGGGTATAATGAAAATCCTGTAGTATGAGTAGCACCTTAGAAAGTTATATGTACATTATTCAGTCTTTTCCATATGATCCCCACTGCCACCAAACAAGAGAGATGAAGATAATAATCTCAAATGAAAAAACTTCCACTCAGGCTAAATTTTCTAGGCTGTCTTTTGTATTTTTCTCTGATGTACCCATAACTTCTAGCATCTCTCGTTCCTATGATTTTGTTTTTTGCTAGAAAACAATAAGTGTTATGATCTTATCCTCTGGGATTCTTCTGCCTTTTTTTCAGCAGAGGAAAACTGAATGGTATTATCAAGTCTTCTGTTTTCTACTGATGCACGCTGGTGCAGAGGGCTAAACCAGAGTTATGTGCCATGTCTTTGTCTCTGAGCTGCTTGCTATCTGTACTCAAGAGTCCCTTCTGGATTTTGAGGTGAAGATTTTTTTTCCCCCATTTACATATCTGTTGGCAGTTAAGACTGTTAATAAATTAATCCCTCTCCTTCCTACTTCTTAACTAATGGAGAGACTGGAAATGGTGTTGTTCAAAGTGAACAAGTTGTCATGAATGAAAGTTCTGGAGAAAGCAGTTGAGGGTGAGCCTAAATCACCTCAACTACGGTCTTGACACAGCCCTCTTGATAAAGAGTTGGTAGAGCAGAAATGTTAATATAATCCACTGTCTGTCTTGAACGCTTGATGCAGAGAGAAGGAAAGCAGACTTTTCTACTTTGGAATTTTTAGAAAGCCAGACTCCTAGAGACAGACGAGAATGGTGATTATCAGGGATAGGGGAAAGGGGATGATAGTGGGCAAAAAAGGACAAACTTCCAGTAGAAGATGAATAAGTCCTGGGAATCTAATGTACAGCATGGTGATTATAGTTAATACTATATCTTGTAAGGTGCTAAAAGAATAGATTTTTAAATATTCACACACCAAAAAATGGTAGTGATGTGGATATTATTGTGGTAAAAAATCGAGGTACTGTTTTTTTTTCCTTCCCCTACTGCCTAGTCAAAGAATTTGGATTTCTGTTCCTGTCTCTTTTCCCTGGATTCCAGGAGTGGGAAGGTGACTCAGAACTGGTAAGTTGGGGAGGAGTTCCATTTCTCCTAGTTGTAGGGATGGCCATGGAACACAAAATCAATAGAATCCATTCAGAACTATTTAGAAAGCAGTTACATGTCAGGGCCACAACCAAATCCTACTGGACCTACAGTCAGGACAACCTTGAGGCTGAGACTTTTTTGTTAAACAAATTACCTTTTTTTTCTTTTTGATAAAGCCAGTTTGAGTTGATTTTTTTTTTTTTTTTAAATAACTTATTCCTTAAAGTCTAGACAGTGTAGAGGTCAGACTGCTGGAATCTTATTTCTTTTACTGTAATTGAACACAAGCATTTGATATGAATGTGTTTGCAATCTTAGGGTGGCTGTAATGATTCTGGTCTCTTAGTAGTCAGTCTGGTATAATCCCCTCCTTTAAGTGTGGGCTTACCCAGCAATAATCTTGTAATGAACAGAAGGCAAAAGTGATGGATTATCCCTTCCAAGATGAACTTTTGAGGAGTTGTGGCTTTTGTCTTGTGTGCCCTTCCATCGTCTCTATCTCCAGTCACTTGCTCTGAGACAAACCAGTGACACTGTTTGAGCTGCTCAGTGGGGAGGTCCTAGTGGGGAAAAACCTGATGTCTCCAACCAATAGGCACGAAGGACCTGAAACGACAATCATATGAAAGAGCTTGGAAGGGGTTCCTTCCTGAGTTCAACCTCTAGAGGATTGTAGCCCCAGCTTGTACCTTGATCTCAGACTTGAGATACAGTGAGCCCAAGGACCCAGATAAACAGCTCTGAGCTTCTAAACCTATGGAACTATCAAGGAACTATGATAAAACAATTTTTTTTAAGCTGCTAAATTTGGGGATAATATGTCACGTAGCAGTAGCTAATTAATGGAGTTAACCCCCAAATGGATTAACACCATATTTGTCCTTTTAAAAAAACCTGCTTAATTGGAATGATGTAATATATCATTCCAATAGTGTTGACAACACTAATTTATTAGTGAAATTTAAATTATTAAATCTATGTATCTTTTCTGGTGTAATATAAATACCTGGAATAAATTTTAAAAAAAGGGAGACTGGATAGTGGAGATAACCAGCAATTTCTACTACCTTAACCAGCAATTTCTACTACCTTAACCAGCAATTTCTACTACCTTAACCAGCAATTTCTACTACCTTAACCAGCAATTTCTACTACCTTAACCAGCAATTTCTTGCACACCAGCACACTACTGGTGGGGTAAAGTAACATTCACCTATTCATACCATTTCTTTCTCTGGCTAATAAATTTCCAACTATCTTAGGAGTTTTTACCCCTATTTTGATTAATGCTGTTGTATTTTTTTGCTGCTTTTCTTTCTTGTCCCTTTACTTGTTTGTTTTATTAGGTACGGAGGATGGGAATGTTATGACCCTGTTTATTCTGCCATTTTTTCTGTGTCAGCTTTATTTGATATATGCTATTGGGTTTACTCAGGATACTTTCTAATCTTTGAGGCATGTGATTTCTTCTTTCACCCTATAATTTTTTTTAAGTTTATTTTGAGAGAGTGGGGCAGAGAAAGAAGGAGAGAGAATCCCTAGCAGGCCCTGTGTGGTCAGAGTGGAGCCCAATGTGGGGCTTGAACCCACGAATCATGAGATCATGACCTGAGCTGAAATCAAGGGTCAGATACTCAATCAACTGAGCCATCTGGGTGCCTGTCTCACCCTATAATTTTAAGGAAAGGACACATGTAATCTATGTAAATAACATATGCACATATATACATATGTGTATACATATACATACATATATAATTCCAGCTATGGTAGAAATTATGAAAAGAAGATATCTAGGTTATGATCAGTGGATTGTCCATTAACTTTTAAAATTCGTGTATCTTTTCTCTTACTGGATTAAAAGCTTCTTGGGGACAGAGAACCCTCAAATGTACATAGTTACATAAAGGCAAGAAATCAAGATGAATTCAAGAAGAGATGGGAAAGTGGGTTCAGGTGAAAAGTAAGGGGAAGGAAATATGGGTGAATAATTTATGCTAAACTTTATGAAATAGAAATATTTGGTATATACCAACAGGCTTGACTACCATGGGAATTAATTGAAGAAAAATGGACACTCAATTTTTTTAAATTTTTTTCTTTAACATTTATTTATTATTGAGAGACAGAGAAACAGAGTGTGAGCAGTATAGAGGTAGAGAGGGAGACACAGTATCCGAAGTAGGCTCTAGGCTCTGAGCTGTCAGCACAGAGCCCGACGCGGGGCTCGAACTCACAAACTGTGAGACCATGACGTGAGCTGAAGTCGGTCACTTAACCAACTGAGCCACCCAGGTGCCCTGACACTCAATTTAAAGTATCTATCTACATTACATATCAATTCAACATTATTCAAATATATAAACATGACTAAACATGTAAATTATGGTCAAAAGAGACAGGAAAACAAGTAACACATTTTATTAACTTCTTTCAGTGATGCATAAGATGATTGAATAATCGCCCTTGTAGGTAATTTTTTTTCTTTAAATAATTCAACTCTCATACTTTCATGAAAAGAACAAACCAAATGCTAATGAAAATATTATACCTTAATACCCACAGCCAAACTTCTGGCCATTGTTATTAGTTGATACCCATTATTTATGACCAGTGCAGTTTAATTACCTGAGCCTCTGAAGCTCAATGATCAATGTTGTGTGGTTTATTTTACCAAACTGAACATACCTCAAATGACAAACATAGATTTATCAAAACATATTACTGCTGTCATGACTTTCTTGAGACTGCTTTTTCTGCATAAAACTAAAGATACTATGTTAAAAAAAAAGTGCCCTTGTCCTTTAATGGTGGGTAAGCCAGGCAAGGTTTCAGGAAGGTAAAAAACTTGCCCTTACACCTAACTGAATTATTCAGTAGGGTCCTAGTGGACTTATGAAATAAGATAGAGAATGTTAAATAATAATTCTTGTGGAAAGTGATATCAGGCAAATGAGTTTTACTCAAACTGCTTTGTCCATGCTCTTATTCTAAACTAATGAATTTCTACTTTCTCTTCACATGAATATAATTCCCCATATGTGCTAGGTACCTATATTACTAGCATGTTTAAGTGCTCCTTGAGAAAGGATAACTTAGATGCCATCCTTGTTCTCTATGGTCTTTGCTACTAGAAAGGAATACTGTAGTCTATAAGGGCATAGTAAACTTATCACTGTTAAACCTTACAAAGTTAATATATATGCAAGTGTGTGCATATACACATACAAATACACTCTGTACACCAAATAGAAGGCTATATAGTGTTGCACTTACACTCGTTTTTCAATACCCCTTACCATACCTAGCATGGAGTTTCCAGAGTCCATGAAGTAGGCTGCAGTATCTGGGTACATTTTTAGTTCTACTTAGGTAAGGTTAGACTTCTTTGTGCTCAAGATTAGGGGAGCTTTCTCAGAATTAGAGTGCTAGGGAAGATGCAGGCGGTGTGATTGTCAGGCTAATAGAAGATGCATGGTATAGTCGTTGGCATCTTATTAGAAGTTCAGGCTTATGGCTCAATTATCCACTTGGAGGCAAAACTTTGTATAAAACCTATTATCTGGTCATAAGATACATTGAGAACTGCTATCTGTAAAGACTGGTTCCAGAGGTATATCAAGGCAGACTGGAAACAGGCCAAATAATTTGGCAAGACCCATGTGATCTCGGACAATTGTAAGTAGGCATACCTGTCATAGACAAGTATCCACAGTTCAGATAGATTTGTAGGATTGAGGGGTAGGGAGGAGATTCAACCAGGCAACACACTTCATAACTGATTATATCTTGGAATGAAACTAGAATTCTAAGACTCGGGGCACCTGGGAGGCTCAGTCATCAAACATCTGACTTCGACTCAGGTCATGATCTCACAGTTCATGGGTTTGGTCTCCGCGTCAGGCTCCACGCTAAGAGTGGGCTTTGTGCTGACAGCTCCAGCTCGAGCCTGGAGCCTGCTTCAGATTCTGTGTCTCCCTCTCTATCTACCCCTCCCTGGTTTGCTGTATCTCAAAGATTGATATAAAAAAAAAAAAAAAAACCAGCCAAAAATCCCTCTAAGACACAATCCAGTTACATTTAAAAAGCCATCACCACAAAGGAAGTAAAAAAAAAAACAAAACAAAACAAAAAACTGACTTGGGAGCTAATGGACTCCAAACTGTTCACCCATAGGGTTCTAACCTAGCTCTATGGTTAGCCACGAAGACTGAAAGGTGGGAGAGTTATGCTGCCAGTCAGGAGTGCAGAGGCAGAGTATCAGTAGTCCCAGATGAGGGAGTTTTAGGAAGCTGTGGCCAGAGGAAGTAAGGTTAAAAAGCTGAAAAGTGGGAGATGGATTGATAGTCATCATTTACTTCTGCATAGAATAAGGGTAGGCAACATAAAGAGCTGAAAACAAAAGAAATGGAAGTGGTTTCCAGATTTAATAAAAATGTTAAAGGAAAATCTGTAGAACAACTATTTTAAACAACTTTTAAATCAATTCTATGAAATGTCATATATTTAAACCAAGTATAAATTTAAAATGGAATAGGTAAAAATCATGCTGTACTTTATAGTTATTACAGACTTGGAGAGAATATGCAAATTGTGACTTAGGGGCAGGAGCTTGTGATGTACCAGAGGAGATCCTGTGACCTGGCAACGTCAGCAAATTTAGGGCTGTCTCCAACATTTAAGTTGCAGTTAGAAGAAAGACTGATGTAGATTTAATATAGAGACCGAGGATTTTGTTAAGCAGTAGCTGGCCTAGAACTATTTAGCAACGGTAGGTTTTATTTTAATTTTCATTACAAATTAGCCATCTACATATCTTTTTTTCTACCCCAATAAGAAGGCTAATCTTCAGTATTTGTCACTAACACCAGCCTTGCTCATCTTCAGCTATATTCACTTTCTTAAGGAAATCTCAGCTTTGTAGTCATTAGTGATCATTATCCTTAAATGAAAATGTACTGGAAATAACTTTTATATCATTCTTATTGGGTAATTTAAGGGAGAAAATGGGAATATTAATGTTGAAAATGTACAGTATTATAGCTAAAAAGCCTGTTGAAGAGAATAACAAGGATTACCAAGAAAGAAGCGTCCTTGTCTGGATGCTTCACATAAGGTCTCCATTATTTCATTCCCATTACCAGAAAAAACTCCTCCTTGCCTTCCACATCAAAGAGAAAGAATGCCAGCCAATACAACCTAACACCAAACTGGTGCTCTGAGCTCTTACTACTTGAAGTACCAGCTTTCTTTTATTGCCAGAATTATTCACTAAAACCCGAATTCATGCTTGAATTCTCCATCTTAAATGATCTGATAATATAACTTTTACTCTCAATCTGGACCAAGCATTCATAAGCATGAAGCCTTACTTGCCAGATGCTGCCTTTACTCTTCAGTGAAAACAAAGCACCCAAAGGTACTCTCACTTTGTAGTAACCTGTGCTCAACAGCAGATGGGACACAGCAAGTCTAGGCTCAAACAATAGTGGAAAAACACTGACCAGCCCTGCAGACAGGAAGCAGGACAAGGCACTCAGTGCCCTTTTCCACTTAGATTTGGGTTACACAGAACCTGTTGAGATTGTACCAAATGCTAGTCGAAGCTACACCCAGCTGGGCTCACCAGCAACCTGCCTGTAGTAGACACTGACGTCCCCCCCCCCCCCCCCCCCCCCCCCCCCCGCCATATCTTTCTGTTGCTGCAGTTCCTGAGGCTATCTTACCCTTCGACTTACCCGTTTTTCTCATCCACTTTTTCATATTCAGCTTTCCACTCTTGTGGCAAAATCCAACTTCATTGCATTTCAAAAGTTCTCTGTAATTAGTCTCTTTATAAGTCTTCCATTTGCTTCCCATCTTAACCTGAAACCTGGATTTCCACTAGAAACTTTTGCTTTTTCTGCAGCCTCCATGCATGGAAATTGGTCCATTTATCTCCCCTCATGTTATTGACCATGAAGCCAGGAGGCAAAGTCCCCATTCTTCTAACCATGCTTTTCAAAGCATTCTTATTCTTTCACCCTCTCTCCATAGAATACCATCCTTCAAATTCCTATCCTCTTGCCCTCCTTTTCATTAATCTACTTTGAGGAGTCACTTGTTTACATTCATTCATGGCTTAAACTGAACTAAAGGCACTTTCCTTTTCTCCAATTGCCCCAAGAGTGAGAAGTACACGTGTCTATTTGGATATTCATCAGACAACCAAATCTGTTTATTTTCTTCATTCAGTGACCTCTGTTACCCCTCCCTTTCTGCAGCTGACTCCCAAGAGTACACTTTAAACTTCTAAAACCTTGGTTCTTACTCTAATTTTTCACTACAACTTTCTATTCCTTTTATAACATCATTTCTTAAGAATAGAATACATGATATGTAGGTCACTTAAAATATTTGATTTTGCAATGGGGGGAAGATGAGAAACATCTTAAACTTTGAGGAAGATATCAATGTCAGTGAATTCTTTAAAGTTGTAGAGAACAAAAACAATTAAAAAAAAATTTAAAGATTCAATAGAGAAAAAAGAAATGCCAAAAATTATTTGTAAAGTTGAATAAAGTAGAAATAACATGAGTTTAAAGAAAAACACAGAAGGCACAATTAAAAGATCGAATCCTTAAACTTTTTTTAAATAAAGGAGAATGTCCTAAATACCAATAAATCAGAGTCTTAGATAAATGACCAATTTCTTGAAGAGTTTATAGAAATGGATTCAGGAAGTCAAGAAGAATTCGAAAAGCCTATAACGATGGAAATTGAATTTATAGCTGGGTTTATGTCATGCACACAAATACACTAGGCCCAGATACTTATGTTCTGCTTTACCCTATTGCTGATTTTCAAACTTTTAAACAAGATTTTCTGGAGAAAAAAAAAAAAAAAGGCTATATATTTCCCCTGAATACAGTTTTATTTTTCAAAGAAATATGTTTCTGGAAAGGTGAAATCCCCACATTTCACAAATGAAGAAACTGAAAACTAGGAAGATGAGCTTTACGTGGTTAAGGGGATGTATTCCCCATAATTGTTCCAGTTACAACAACTGCAGAAACAAACAACCAAAACAAACCCCACTAGTCCATAACTTGTGACATTTTTTTTTTTTTTAAAACAACCTTAATTTGGTCCATGAATCTGCTACCTGGGGGGAAATGTCAAAGAATTTGCAGACCTGTTTTAAAGCCCTCCCACTAACCCGAAAAGCAGTGTTTTTAAAAGATGTGAATTGAAAGAAGTAAGATAGACACTTAAAACTGAGGCTGTCTGGACAATGATCCAAAGAGACTCAGAACATAGGATTTTCACCCTCAAACAGTTCATTCATATGATAGGAAAAAGAGGATAAATAGGCAGAGGGAAAGATTTGGACCTGAGGTCCCTGGGGTGGAGGACACACATTTTGGAACAGTTGTGGACCACAGCAAATCCTCTCAGGTATAAAGTTCCTCTTAAGAGTGTACCATAGTAACATCATAGCCCAGCTGCTCCCCCTCATTTTGTGTCCACCTCTTCATTCCTTTTTTTTATTAAAATTTTTTTGAACGTTTATTCATTTTTGAGAGAGTGTGAGTGGGGGAGGGGCAGAGAGCAAGGGAGACACAGAATCCGAAGCAGGCTCCAGGCTCTGAGCTGTCAGCACAGAGCCTGGTGAGGGGTTCGAACTCACAGAGAGACAATGACCTGAGCCAAAGTCGGACACTCAACCGACTGAGCTACTCAGGGTGCCTCACCTCTTCATTCTTCAAAGCGTGAGACAAGGAATCTTGGGTATTGAGGTAAAAAAAAAAAAAAAAAATCCTTCAGCATTAGGAAAGACTAACCCACTAGCAGGACAAAAACATGTCTGTCTTAGCCAGGATTCTAGAACAAAAAAGTCTCATTTCCCCCTCCCTCCCTTCAGGATTCTTATTACTGATGCAGGCCTTGGTTCTTGATGAGCCATAATGCATCTCTGGGTGAGATCATAATGCAACATTGCTAACATACATTGAAAAATATCTTAAATATCTTGAAAGCAAGAATTGCCCCCAAATTTTCAAGAGAATAGTAGAAACAATATACCCACCTCATTTATGAGCTTAATATTTTTAAAAAAATGTTTTATTTATTTTTGAGAGAGAGAGAAAACAAAGTACGAGCAGGGGAGGGGCAGAGAGAGAGGGAGACAGAATCCTCAAAGCAGGCTCCAGGCTCTGAGCTGTCAGCACAGAGCCCGACATGGGGCTCCAACTCACCAGCAGTGAGATCGTGACCTGAGCCAAAGTCTGAAGCTTAACCAACTGAGCCACCAGGTGCTCCTATGAGCTTACTATTGAAATGATAAAGTGACAGCTTTCTGTCCCCCTTCCTATTGTCAAAAACTGACCTCTGTGCTTCTGAGCAAAATACGCATAGACAGAGTTTGGGATAAAGAGGAAGGATAACTTCGTTGCTTTGCCTGGCAAAGGAAAGCTGCAGCAGGTTATGGCCTTCAAAATACTGCACACTTGACCCAAGGAAGGGGTGGGGGTGGGGGGGTGTTACAGGGAAATACAACATCTTGCTTGTTTTGACAGGAATTGTGTACTTGCTGCCAACCTCCTTTATCAGGTCTTTAGGGTGGTGCTGAGTTCCTGAACAAAAAGCTAAGAAGGGAGGAGGGGAGGTTTGCAGAAGAAAAAAAGTTACTTTAAACTCCAGCCTCACTGAGGCCACTTGGGTTTTTCTATTACTGGTAGAAACTCCATTACTGGAGTGGCACTGTACCAAGGTAAATCCGTCTATTCCCCAGGCTCCTTGTTAGAAGAGGGGTAGACCTGTGACTATTTTGGTCCAAGTACAGGTTACTGAATCAAGATTCTGAGAAGACCAATTTTTTTTTAATTTTTTTTTTTTTAACTTTCAGTTTTGAGAGAGAGAGTGTGTGTGCAGGAGAGGGGCAGAGAGAGAGGGAAACACAGAATCTGAAGCAGGTTCCAGGCTCTAACGAGCTGTCAGCACAGAGTCCAACCTGGGGTTGAACCCACAAACCCAGGAACCATGAGATCATGACCTGAGCTGAAGTCGGATGCTTAAACTGACTGAGCCACCCAGGCACCCCTAGAAGACCTTTTAAAAGAGGCCTGACTCAACTTCACATGCCCTTTTATTCTTTTTTTTGTCTCTTACCTGAACTGCCTGTGTCTTGACTCTTGAAGTCATTTCTTGAGCATGATGATAAGGTTCACAATTACTGCCTGGTTTAAAATCTTTTGTGTCCTCTTTTCAAACCACATGAATTTATTGCCCTCCCCAGCTCCCTTCTCTTCTCTGTGTTTAAAAGTATATAGGAAACATTGCAAAAGTGATTTATTTTCCTCCTCTAACAAGAATCCATAACTAGGGCAATGGCCCTACAATGTCATCAATGCTTTGGGCACCATCTACCTATGGGGCCTGCAGGTTTGAAAAGTGACTTTTATCCTCAGTTGCAACAGGGCTTCTGCACTCCCATGCATCACAAAGACATTCCAGAAGATAAAAGGAGAGGTGGAAACTAAAAGTAAAATGGGAATGACAGCTAAATCTGTTTCATTTAATCCAAGAATAAAGCACTCTCCTGGGGTTCTGCCCAGTATTATTCCATTTACATTTTACTGGCCAGAAGCATATCACTTGGGCCACACCTAGGTGGGCAGCAGCCTGGAAAATCATGTACTTAGCTGGAAACATTATTAAACCAAATAGAATTGGGTTTCTGTTCCTTTAAAAAAAAAAAAAAAAAAAAAAGAGGGCAGAGGAGGGGATGGAGTGGACAGTCAGTACTGTCTAGTTATGACCTTTCTCTTCAACATCTGATCTTGTTTGATTATATGTAGCAAACCAAAGTCATTTGGATATTTAATATTTAGTCCAAATTAGACATATGGACATTTTTCAAGATAGGAAAAAAGTCATAGAATTTCAGTAATGATTTTAACTATTAATGCATACAGACCATTTGTCCAGTCTTCTAAGGAGATTGCATTAGTGTATGTGATACATTCAGATTATTATATTTATATTGGCAGTTAGCCCCGATTTATTAAAAAATCTAGGATAACTTTGTCTAACTTCCCAGTGAAAGCTTTTGGATATTATATTCTTAACCCAAATGTCCTTATTATATTTTCCTCAGGCGTTTAGCCATTTTGTTACATCTTACAGCAGCAATAATTCTCTATTCCATAAAAAATGGAATTTTACAAGCAGGACAAACGGTTCCATAAATTAGGAGGAATACCTGCCTGTGCTGGAGAAAGGCATTTCTTTCTTATTCACACTTTTGTGATGTATTTGTCTTGGAATCACACTCTCATTTTTCTTAAATTTACAACTCCTTTTTATGGGTTGAAAATCCGGTGAAAAATTGGTTGATACCTAGAATATCAAGAAGCAAGGAATTTATAAGTAAAATGCATATTTCCTATATGAATGTTTTCTCAAAACCTAGCTCTTCCTAAAATGTTCCTGAGTGTATTTAGTAAGGTTTTTCCCCCAGCCCACTTTCAGTAGTTGAGGTGTGTGTAAATACATAGGTACATGGATGTAGTTACCCGTGTCGTTGAGAATTTTTTGTTTTTCTGAGACAAAATCTCATTGGTATTTTTTTCTTGAAAATGTACTAGTTTTGATGCAAATCTATAGATGACAATTGCTAAAGGAAAATAATCCTGTAAAAACAATAGTAGAACAACAATTTACATTTTGCATTTCAGTTAATATTGCATCTGATCATTTTCTCACATGTTACCAGTGTGGCAACTTTATCAGAATGGGTAAGCACTTTTCATATTTTCACATTTGAATCATGTAGTTATAGGTCAAGTCAGGACTGTAGAACCCAAGCGTTTTGTGCAAGACAGACACTTCAAAGCCCATGCAAACACTGAAAATAACATTTGTAGAAGTATGAATTCTAACATTGTTGCCAAGTATTTTAAAATGCCCATTGGAATCTATGCTAGGTGTTTAAAGCTAATGCAGGTACAAGAATGAACAAGACACATGCTGTGACCCTCCAACACTTAAAATCCTGCCCAGTATATATTAAGTACCTACTAAATTCTAAGAAAAAAGTATAAAAATTAAAAAATTACTAATTTTTTTTTCAAAATGTACGTGGCTTAAGAATTTCAACTTAAATATTCTGAAATATTTTTCTTCTGATATTCTTAGGACAACTCTTCATAAGAGTCAATACTAATTTATTTTTTTATAAATGTACAATATCTCTGAACTTTTATAGATTTTCTGCAAAAGGATCAGACTTCACTCATAAATATGTATTAAGCAACTACTGTATCCCAAGTCCCATGCTTTGGAAAGTTTGTTGATCCATAAACTTTAGTTAAAGAAAAAGTTCAGGTTTGCAGGGGAAAAAAGTTAAAGCTAAATTTAATTATGCATTCATACTTCATATGACTTTTTAAAAATAAAATTCTTAATGTTTTATTTCTATGTCAGTTTCAGATTAAATAGATCGAGGATTAACTTTTAGCAAGCCATTTCTGCATTGGTGAATCATGACTCCTCTCCAAATATTTTAAAATGTCCACTGGAGTCTATGCTAGGTGTTTAAAGCTAATGCAGATATGAGAATGAACAAGACACATGCGGTGACCCTCCAACACTTAAAATCTAGCAGACAAAAAAAGTAATACTAGTACAAGGCAAAATGAAATGTGGAATGTTTGTTACAGGTGTTTGGGAGAGAAAGAGAAAGTGAGAGGGAATGAACATTCTCTTTGTGACTTCAGAAAAGTGCTTTATGTATTATCCTGAAAGGTAGGCATTCCCATTTTATTGATGAGAAACTGTAAAAAGACAATTGTACTGCAGGGTCTGTATCAATCTATCTCTGAGAGACTTGGTAGAACAAAGTACTCCCTCTGCCCACCTACCCCACCCTGCCACACAAACATTTTCACTGTTAGCAAGAAATAAACTTTTCTTGGGTTGTATTACTTAGCTTTGGTTGTATTCCTGACCCTCAGTCAGAGGCATTCTGGGTAGAGGAAACAGTAAATATAAATGTTTCAAAGAGTACATCAAGAGTGTGAAATAGCAACAAATTTTGTATGGCAAGAGTAAGTCACCTGTGTAAGGTAATAATGTGGGAGGAAATTATAAAGACCAGTTAGGTCTGTGGTTTGGAAGTCCTTAACTGCTGGAAGGAAAGCAACAGTCCTCAATTCAGTAGGTGTAATTCAGTGCTTAGGCAGCAGGCTTAATATAGCCCATGAAGATTGCATCAACATGCAATGCATAGGCTAAAAGTGCTTTCTAAACTGATGAATCTATTATTCTAGATTTTGAATCTGTTCTCTGTATTAAGTAGATATAAACAATCCTCCTCTCAAATGGTTTTTGTAAAAGCTATAAGCTGGAAATAGTTTTGGAATGCTGTTATTTGAAATAAACATGTTTGCTGTATTAGACAACTAAGGATGATAATATTAGGAATATACATATACTAATGATGAGGCTTTGGGGTGATGGGTGGGTGCAGAGCCAACAGCCAAAAAAGAATTCTTGAAGATGTTTTTGGTGCAAAGAGGTGATTTTATTAAAGCTTGGAACAGGACCATGGGCAGAAAGAGCTGCACTGGGGTTGTGAAGAATGACTGGTTTTATACTATGAGTTGGGGAGGTAAAGTCCAAACTGGGAGGCCTCCAGAAGGACTTTGATATGCTAAAGAGGATTCCTAAGATATCTGAGGCCTTGCTTATTGTCATGCTAAAGTTGTTTTTCCCTCTAGTGAGGCATTAACATTAGGAAGGTAGGAGGTTCCTGGAGGTTTCTGAGGCAAGAAATACTTGCCTCAAGTATTTGTTAAAGGGATGCAGGTTATAAGGAAATTTAATTTTACCTGCCATTTCCTTCTTGTCTTTGTTACCCACATCACTATGGAGGGGAGGGTGATATTAGAGGCTCCAGGAAAGTCCATTGGTTTCTGGAGATTAGGCTATTGATAAAATAGCCCTTTTGTAATTCCCTAAGACATTTGTAAACTGATGGAGACTCATGTCCTGTATGACTGTGATCTCTATCAGCTAACCATTTGTCTTCTTTCCTTTGTTCTCGTGCAGCCAGGAGTGCTTGAGGAATATCACATGTATCCCACCTGGGGGCCGGGGTGTGCCAGCTTTTGCTGCTTGCCTTATGGTCCCTCATCACTAAGATATAATATCTGTTCAACTAATCGGTAACTTGAAATACCAAAAGCTATTTTGGTAAAGATTTGGTTGTCTGCCCTTAAATCATTGCTAGGATTGTTAATATACAAAAAAGGCCTTTCCATAGCTTGGATTCAACAGCAATGGCTGGTTACCACCTATAGTGTAATATATATTAAATATTGGTCTTCTTTCAAACTGGAGCCACACATGGGGTAGATACTGGGCTAGGAGAAACTTACATTACTGCAAATCAAAACTGAAGATCTAGAGCCTGAAAGTAAAAGCAAAGATGGTACTCAGTGGACTGGAGCAAAGATCTGGGCAGATAAGCAAATATTGAAACAACAGTAGCAAATAGACAGTAGGGCATTTTGAAACTCATGTAGGGTCATAGAGCACACCCAGGAAAAAAGGTAGCATCCCTGCCACCACTCTAGCTCCTCCCCTTTGCAGACGAGCTATACAGTCCTCTGCAGATTTAAAGTTCTAGATATGCTGTGGCACCTGGATGGCTCAGTCAGTTAAGGGTCTGACTTTGGCTCAGGTCATGATCTCATTGTTCATGAGTTCCAGCCCCAAGTCGTGTTTTGTGCTGACAGCTCAGAGCCTGGAGCCTGCTTTGGATTCTGTGTCTGTCTGTCTGTCTCTCTCTCTCTCTCTCTCTCTCTCTGCCCCTCCCCAGCTCATGCACTCTCTTACGTGCTTGTGTGTGCTCTCTCTCTCAAAAATAAACATTAAAAAAAATAAAGTTCTAGATATGCTATAGAGTATTCCAAGACTTCTATAATAAAGAAGCATCACTGAAACAGTCTAAATGATAAGAGATGCATATTTTTGGTATGTTTGATTTTGTTAGAAATTAGGAAGATAAAGCTGATTTTTAGCTGATTTTTAAAAAGTGTACTAATTTGCACATTTTTCAAAATTCAATCTTAAGAAATCTTCAGATCAAAAGATATTAATTTTCTAAGAACAGATCTTTGTTCAAATGCTCTTTAGAATTACTGTAGAATTAACTTTTCTCCAAATTAAGATGTCAGAGTTCCCAAGATGTCCCATATTGAAGAAGCCTCTTTTAACTTTGAGTTAAAGAAGCCTATTTCCACAGAAGTTTTTTGTTTGTTTCTATGAAAACAAACCTAGTAATACCCCTTTAGTCCTTGGCACTACTGAGATGTTAGACCTCTATTTGTTTTCTGTTGGTGTAACATAATAAAGAACAAATTAGTCAACTCAAAGACAACACCCATTTATTAATATGCAATTCTGTAGGTCAGAAACCCAATACAGACTAGATGGGTTGTTTCTCTACTCTGGCTTGGGCTGAATTCTCATCTACAGGCTTCATATCCTTTTCCAAGCTCATTCCTATTATGGGAAGAATTCAGTTCCTTGTGGTTTCGAGATCCAATACCCTGTTCTTTTGCTGGAAGAACTTCTCTCAGTTCTGAGAGGCTGCTCACAGATCCTTGAACACAGGCCCCTGAATCTTAGCAACAGAGAACTTCCCTTATACGTTTTCTTCTTCTGTGACCATCAGGAGAAAACGCTCTGCTTTTAAAGGGTTCATATGATACCTACTTGATTATCTTTCTATCTTAAAGTTGGCCAGAGCATATAACCGAATTACAGGCATGAAATCTCATCTATTCACAGTTCCAGTGTGAACTGGATGGGATGGGATGATCTATCTTAAGGGACATCTTAGAACTTTGCCTACCACAGGGCAGAGTAACTCTTGGTTGTGGGTTCTCTTCTATGCATTGGGGAATATTTAGCAGGATCTGTGGCCTCTATCCACTAGATAGCAGTTACACGCTCCACCCAGTTGTCATAATCAAAAATGTCTCCAGACCTTGACAAATATATGCTAGGAGGCAAAATTGCCCCTGCTTACAAACCACTGGTGAAAAAACCCTACTATGTAGCTCCACACAAAAATATGCAGTTATATTTTTTTATAGTCCTGTAAAATACAGACTTTATTAATACAGTTTATTAACTTGGTGCTGATCTTTAAGTGTGTTTCCTAGCCACCATCTGTATAATAAGCATCTGCCTCATGGAACCACAGCCTTTGTTTAACTTTGGTAGCTAACCACTGTGATAACCCAGTCTTTAAAACTTAGGCAGATAGAAGGCCGAGTAGTGGAAACCTCAAATATTGAGAGAATGCATTAGTAAAAGTCAGAGCTTGGAGTGTATTGACTTTCAAGTTCTAGTTTCCCTTCAGACTGGTATGAATTTGCTACCTATGAAAATTTTTCTACCCTCTTCAGGTTTATATCTTTAACATGCAGCATTTTCAGGGTTTTAAGTTTCACAGTTTTACAACTAACTCTGTAAAATGGAAGTATCTTTTATTACTTCTAAAAAGTATCTTTTGTGAGTTTCTGGGGACAGCCTCTTCAAATGTTCTCAGATTGCTAAAAACTTTCATGTCCATTCTCATAATATTTTTGAATTTATGGATTTTATAATATTCCTTCTTGACTTTTATTTCTCCAGGTTGAAGGATTCCAATTTTTAAAACTCTTTACTTATATAGTAGCATTTTTTGGTTCCATAATTCATGAGGCCTCAAGCTTCTGTGAGGAGAGGATAGGTTGCCTTTTTTTTTTTTTTTTTTTTTGTGAAGCCTTGATATCAGTGGTATGGAGAGAAGGGGTATGGACTGACACTACCAAAGCAGATTACTAACTGGTTATGTGACTTCAGACTACTTAAATTTCAGTCCTTACTGTCCTTATACTAATCTAGGTATTATTTATCTCTAAGATTGTTTTTAAAAAAAAAAAAAAGCTGTAGGGGCACCTGGGTGGCTCAGTCGGTTAAGTGTCCCACTTTGGCTCAGCTCATGATCTCACAGTTGGTGGGTTCGAGTCCCACGTCGGGCTCTGTGCTGACAGCTCAGAGCCTGGAGCTTGCTTCAGATTCTGTGTCTCCCTCTGTCTCTGTCCCTCCCCTGCTCATGCTCTGTCAAAATAAATAAACATTAAAAAAAAGTTTCTTTTTAAAAAAGCTGTAATTTATGCAAAGGCCTAATATTGCTACTTAGTACTTAGCTTATAGAAGTCTCTAGTAAATGTATTCATTTGTTTAAGAAATAATGTGTTGGAAACTTGTTTATGGTAATGCTGAAGAGAAGTTGATAATACGCACGCACACACACAGTAGGCTGGCCCTGGTCTTCATTGGTTTAGTAATTTTTACACACACTCATATGAAGATAAGGGAAAGGAAGACAAAGACTTTAATTGACATCCCTGCCCCACTGGTAGGAAAACTGAAATTTTGGAAGCCATCACACAGGACTAGACACAAATGATAATTTCCAATTCTATCTTTTCAAAATTTAACAAGAACTAGTAAACAATTGATGAGTAGTTTATATCCTATAATCATCTTCTGTGGGAGACTTTACAAAATACAGGTATCTAGGCCACACCAGCAAGATAATCTGATTCATTAAGTTTCTAGTGGGGACTACTACCTGAATGTTCAGAAAGGGCTGCAGATGAGTTTGAGGCATAATTCAAGTCCAGAAGGTGTAGCTATGTATCACATCATTCATTGACCAACTGGGGATCACTGCCCTAAATTTTTTACACTGTATGGGCTTTTCTCAATGTGTTAATTTCTTGCCTGAGGTGGTTTCCGGAAATGCATGTAATATTTCATGTCTGGATGTATCATTTTACAGAAGAGTAGAATATTATTCTATTTTGTGTTTAACATTGCTTAAGGATTCTCCACTTCCCAGCATATTGTGATATCTTCAAGGCAAAGCTCACAGTAATTAATCCTGGAATATGGCTGATTACTAGAGAAATTAAAAATGAAGCAATTCTTTTATATCTAATATAGTTATCTATATACTCTGTACTGTGAAATTCTTGTGTTTCATGCGTTTCTCCACCATCCATGTATTTAACTTCTCCTGATTACCTTTAGATTTTATTACTCAAGTGCCATTTCATTCTCCACAAACTTAGTGACATCTATAAATCTAGCAGGTTTGGGGCACCTAGGTGGCGCAGTCGGTTAAGCGTCCGACTTTAGCCAGGTCACGATCTCGCGGTCCGTGAGTTCGAGCCCCGCGTCGGGCTCTGGGCTGATGGCTCGGAGCCTGGAGCCTGTTTCCGATTCTGTGTCTCCCTCTCTCTCTGCCCCTCCCCCGTTCATGCTCTGTCTCTCTCTGTCCCAAAAATAAATTAAAAAAAAAAAAAAAAAAAAACAAACAAAAAAAAACCCAACAAAATGTAAAATAAAATATAAATCTAGCAGGTTTACTAATCACTTTAGAAATCCTATTAAACTAGTAAATTATTATGGTCTCAAGCAATTTTTAGAAACCCTTCCATTCACAGCTTTCCATCTATTTTTAATCTAGGTTCATTGGCTTTATGGTTCATTTGACTGTTATTGGTCTTTTCCAATTGTAAAAATAAGCCAAAATATTCTTCAATTAACCAAAATGATCTTCTTATAGATCATTTTGCTATCTCTTTAATACATGCAATTCAATAAACGTCTCTTAATCCTACCTTTTATTGCATCCTAATTGGAAGTAAGTATGTAAATGAGACTAATTGGGCTATAATTCATAGTTATCCCAGGAACCCCTCTCAGGAATAAAGTCAACTGGTATTCTTGAAGGAACTACTTAATTACATGGTACCATACTTTCATAATTTTACCCTGACATTTTTTTTCTCCAAATTCTTGGTAATTGCTTATTTAGTAGTTCATCTCTGTTTCCTTAAAATGCTGGGTTTTAAGCATTTACCACAGCTGTAAGATCACTGTCTGTGAGATATGTTTTCCATGGTGACCAAAGAATATCCAGCACAATTGTTGATGACCAGAGGCATCTTCCCAGCCCAGCCTACATACTTCCCTCTAATTTTCTTGGATAATAGTAGCCCCAGATTGAGTAGAGAGGCATGTATGTCATTGAGTTTTATGCTGACCTTTGCAATGGACATCCAGAACTTGATGGACAACCAGGATTTGATTTGCTTATAAAAGTGGATAAATGTCACAGTTCTTCCCTTTCCAAAGTCCCAGAGCCCTTAATACCCATTGCAAATGCAATCCTTATTGTTTCTTTGCGGCCGTCCAGTCTTGTTTCATACAGGTTCTGAAATGCACCATTTTCTCTGGAGACTAGAGATCAAGCTCTATAAGTGAATAGAAACTGGTTGTGATTTGAGCTTTTGTAGTCTTCTAGAATAGATGTATGTGATGCCCTCATTATAATGATGGACAGAGTCCTAGAAAGTTAAGAATTCTCAGGTTGGTAAACTTTGCATTTTTTTAAGAAGAGAAGTAAGGCTGTTTGCCTGTGACTATTTGCCAAAGGCACTAAAAATCACTTATTTTTACAAAGGTTTTCAAGGCAAGAATAGTTTGGAATTTTCTCTTTTAAATATACAAAGTAACTGCTGTATTTTTAGGATGATGATGAGTTGTTTCTGAAAATATATACATTTGAACTGAAATGTATCCCACTTGAAAAAAGCCTAAAGGCAAGTAAAGTTTAGATATTTGAAATTACCAAGTTTTGTGTACTAACATAGCATCAGCTGATATATGTTATGTTAAAAATGTAAATATGAGTAAAATATTCTTTCTCACACAGGGATTCTCTTTCAACTTCTAGGAATATTGTATTTACTTTGACAGTTAAAATCAGGACTCATAAAATTAAGTTGACTAGCACAGCAGATAAGACTGATAAAATTAATTTGTAGAGATGAGAGTCACAGAAATAAGGCGGAAATGTCACTGTCCAAATATTAAATATTTGAATTCTGTCATTAAGCAAAATATAGGAAAGACTTCAATGCCCTTTTAATCTACTTATGCTATTTCATCACAGGATACCATATTTGAATAGCAGATAGGATGAAAACACATTGAGAAAGAACAAAGGGGTCATTAAAATACATGTAAAAATGGGAAGTAGGCTACAAAAATTAATTTAAATATTTGGATTCAGAACTGGGAGCTTCTTTTTTATGTAGCTGTTTTTATTGGACCAAATTTTTCAGCTCACAAATGTGCATATCTTAGGTATAGTGTGGAGAGTTGTTTTTTTTAATGGGATACTATAGGAAATAAAAAATTTAGTGAAGAACAAACTTGTAAACAAATATAATATATTGAGGTGATTGCTATGGGTTTGGAAGGAAGTCTGTCTTAAAAGAAATAGCCTGAACTTTTCAGTGAGAATGAAATAATTTCGAATCCCTGTTCTGCCACCAACCAGTGGTATGAACTTGTCATGGCACTTAACAGTCTCTTGAGAGGTTTATCTGCAAAATGAAGATAAAAGTTCCCAGAAGGGCGAAAAGGCTTACACAGGAGATGACATTTGTAAAGTACTTAGTGGAGTGCCTGGCACATAGTAGGCATTCAATAAATGATTGCTGTGTTCACTAGCAAAATGATTTTTCTCAACATGAATGTGTGGGAAGGAATATTAGAAAGACTTATCATTATAATCATTATGATAATGTTATATAATAACATACTGTTGGAACTTAACCTCAGAGGATGGATTTTATATGCTGTCTGTCATCAATAACATTAATTTGCTCTAAAGTTGTATTTGTCCCTGGCCCTATAACAAAAAAGCATACAGCATAAAGAAAATGTGCCATCGTGTTCATTTAAAAATGTTAGTTAGACTAAGCATTGAAGGATGAGAAAATGGATGAATAAGCAGGAAGATATGGACCAAGACTTCCAGCTAGAAGAGCAGTAAACACAGTATGGGGGCCAGTAAAGAGGCAAGATGACTATACTTGTCTATACACATTCTTTCTTGAGGCAGCTGAAGAATGGAGTGGCTGGTGGGTAGATGGGAGAGAGGACTTCCTATCACATAATCTTTTGTACCTTTTGAATTCTGACCCTTATGACTATTATTACGCATTAAAAATACACATTTTTAAAAAGGAAAAAAATTAGGTAATGGACATCACAATAGAGTAACCAGAGCAGCTTATTCAAAATACAAAGAGTGACATTGAATTAACTACTTTTTAACATATCTGAGTCCTATCAACCTTGAACCACAAATACTTTAAAATAAACCAATACTGGCTTGATAAATTTCTTGAGGTCAGGACAGCTTCAACTATGTTTTAACAGCTTTCCTGAAAGTATCCCTTGATATATCCAATCAGGTTCCAGGATGTAATTAACAGAGGTTGAAGATAGAAAAATATAATTTCCAGGTTGAAAATAGGGCAATGAAGTGACTTCAGCCCTGCCACTTTGCATACCTCCAGTCCTATCAACCCTCTTTTCTGCTGGGACCTGGTTTCATCTATTTCCATAGAGGCATAGAGAGAAACATTTGGAATAAAATCTGTGGTTATCATTGCGGTTTTTGAGTAAAGTTTAGAAATGGGTGAAACTGTGAAGGGCTGAGGTCACAAACGTAATGAAAAATGACTCGTTCTTGACCCTTAGTTCCACTTTCTAATGTAGGTTTGCTGTGAGAGTCATTTGTCAAATACACAATTACTAAGTGTCTATTGAGATTCCCAGGAGTAAGACGGGAGACACAGAGCATCCAGAAAAATGCAGAATGCTCTCTTCACCTTTGGTCAATTAGTGTCCTGGGCCAAAGGAAATGTGTATTGGTAAGTAGGAATAGAGGGCATTCAGTGAGATAGAAGACCTAGAATGAGAAGAGCACATAACTAAGACACTGGTGGGGGTGCTTGTTGTACAAGGGGAAAAGGGGTGTTACTCTGGGAAGGCTGAAGTCTTTCTGGAAGAGGAGCTACCTTAGTTCCCTTGCCAGGGATGAGTAAAGGAAATGAAGAGAAAAGATGCAATGTTAGGGTGGAAGAGAGAGAGCTCTGATAGAAAGTTGAACTTTGAACTAAGTAAATATTTAAAATGTACATTTGTAAATAAGAAAAGACAGATACTCAATTAGCAACCTATCTGTCACTATTCAGTATAGAACAATGGGTGTTAGAAGACAAAGTTTGGGTCAAACATAATTTATTCAACTGAAAGTACTAAGTGAATTTGTGCCAGAGACACATCAAATGCAAATGTCAGACTCCTTTACCTTTCACGACCCCTCTGTCCCTCCAGGTAGACAGAGTGGTTTTTGAATGTTCTACATTTTGAAATGGGAAGGTTGTCCACCTGGCAGAGTTTAGATGAGCTGAGCAAAGATTTCAGACTCAGAGGCATCAGCTCCACTGAACTTTCAGGCGGAGATAGGCTAATACCAAAGAAAAGTCCCTGCAGGACAGAAATGAGAAGTACAATTAGTTTCTTGGCCACGTGGTTGTGGGGAGAATTCATTCACACAGTGAAGACTGGTAATTCATTGGGCTTCCGTGCAGCTGTCTGGCACTGACCAGCGAAGGTGCTTGATCTTCTGAAGCTGGCACAGACTGTTAAATCACTGCACGGGAATTCCTATCTAAGATGCCATGGACTTGGGGGGCTTAGCCCTCAAATCCAAGCTTTTGGAACTCATTATTTTTCTATCAAATTAATGCCTTTGAGATGAATATTAAGTGTATTTTGAAATTCAGCAGATAGGCATTGTGTTTCTAGTCTGAACTTTTCCTTTCCCAGAGGCAGGCAAGGTGAAAAACCAGAACTTCCCAGACTAGAAGATTATCAGGTTACGGTATATGCATATATAAACAAACACATTTTATTTATGCATCTAGACACAAATAGCAAATACATTTAGTTTATCATAGATACATTTTGTCTATTGTTTCCTGACACACCATTTGCAATTGCTCCTTTGTAAGTAAAAGTGTTCAGTTTAGAAACACATTGTTTCTTTTAGTAAGTGATAACATTTCATACGGTAATATATTTTATGTAGAGCCCTAAAATATGTTTAAGTAGAACATTCCAAAAATATTTGACCATAGGACCCATTTCTCTTTAGATCTGTTTTATTTTCTCATGAATGCTGAGGAACACCTTATAGGAAATGTTGCTGGATGGCATAGAAATCAGCTTTTTAAGTGAGCTTTTTCTTCCGTTTTCTACCTCCACCTGTTCTCTGAGAGGGCAGAACCACTATTATTTATCCTGTATTCTCGACATTTGACATGTTATAAATTATAGTTGGTCTTAAACCTCTTTCGTTCAAAATTTCCTCATAAACTGGGTGTTTTTCCTGTTAAATGCATCAATATTCATTCCTTGCTAAACTATTGTACAGGTTTGAAATTTGGCTTTTATTGTCATTGCCATGTTAGTACAGTGTTAAAGATGGAGGGTAATAAGTAAAACATGTTTTAAAGTCTGTAACTGCTTAATTTAATGACTTTTTTTATGATCTTGGGATGGGTTAGATTCTTGTAGCTATGATGTGAAACTCAAAACTGGAAAAGGACACATAACAGATTTGATGACATTTAGTCTTAAATTTTCTATTAAAAGATCATAAAGTTGAAAAGCAAGATTAAAATAATTTGAGAATATTTTCAAAATGAATTGGCTTCTGTATTTCAATAAGAAATAGATAATTTGTTAGAAAACAAAATGGCATGAACAAGCAACTACTAAAAGAAATAAAAAGTGTATATATATATATATGTAATTTTAAAATATCAAATTAATGATCAAATAAATGAAAAGTTAAATCATTTTTGCCTGTTGGATAATGATCAATTTTGTTCATTTTTATCAATGTTAGAAAGGATTGAAAATATACTATTGGTACATCTTTAAGTTGATTTCTGTCCGGAAGGCAATTTGGAAATATTTAACATATGCATTTCCTCCTACCCAGCAATCTCAGTTCTAGATATTTATAGGAGGACAAAAGAAACAAGGATATATGTGTTGTGATGACCAACATAGAAATGAGTTTTAGAGAAAAAGTATATGGAAATGGTTAAATATCAAGAATGTTCTCCCCAGTACTGATAAAGTTGATCTCTGTATTTCCATACAAAAACTAAATAACGAATTCATATTTGTGTGCATGAGTATGGTGGGGGTGAGAGAAGAGCCAGGCAGTCTAGAGTTATTGCACACTAATCTGTTGGTAATGCAGAACAGACAATGTGAGAGGAGACATTCACACTCCATATTACACTATCCTTAAAAAATTTCCCTTTCTCTAACGAGTTTGTATAGCTTTGTAATTCAAGGAGCTATTTCAACTGAAACATTTTTATATAGAAATGCCACATTTTGGTGGAAGGAGAATATTAAAAGTAAGATTAAATTAAACATGGAATTTAATCACTAATGTGAATAGGTAACCATTCTTTCTGTATCATACTAAATTAAGTAATCCTGTTACTAATCTGAACTTGTTAAAATGTTTATAACACTTGCTTCAGTTATATGTATGTATACACTATTTCTCAGCTATTGTGAAAGCATTGTGTGAGAGATTTGAAGATTAATTGTATAAATTTAAGATACTAAGTGATAAAGACAGTGCAGTTAACACTATCAGAATTACAAACAGCAAGTATAATTCATACTGACATTTAAGGGTGTCTGGGTGGCTCTGTCGTTTAAGCGTCAGACTTCAGCTCAGGTCATGATCTCATGGTTCATGGGTTCGAGCCCTGGGTCTGGGCTGACAGCTCAGAGCCTAGAGCCTGCTTCAGATTCCATGTCTCCCTCTCTCTCTGCCCCTCCCCTGCTCACGCTCTGTTTGTCTGTCTCTCTCAAAAACATTTAAAAATGATTCAGGGGCGCCTGGGTGGCTCAGTCAGTTAGGCGGCCGACTTCGGCTCAGGTCATGATCTCGCGGTCCGTGAGTTCGAGCCCTGCGTCAGGCTCTGTGCTGACGGCTCAGAGCCTGGAACCTGTTTCGAATTCTGTGTCTCCCTCTCCCTGACCCTCCCCTGTTCATGCTCTGTCTCTCCCTGTCTCAAAAATAAAACGTTAAAAAAAATAAAATAAAAATGATTCATACTGACATTTAAAATATAAAATACTGCTGAAATAAAATCAATAAAATAGTTAAATTGGAAAAGAGCAAAATCCATGCAATTGCTCTATGTATGTATGTGTCTTTTTTAAAAAATAAATGAGCCTTGACAATATGTCTACAAATCTCAAAGTCTCAGTAATAAAGCCATTTAAAAATTATGTATTTTTTCAATTATGTAATTTTCTGGATTCTTTTTCAAGTCTTTAAAAAGATATCGGGGTGCCTAGGTGGCTCAGTGGGTTAAGTATGCAACTCTCGATTTCAGCTCCGGTCCTGATCTTGGGTCATGAGAGCGAGTCCCAGAACGGACTCTGAACTGACAGCACAGAGCCTGCTTGGGATTCTCTCTCTCCCCTTCTCCCCCTCTTTCTCAGCTTCCCTCACCCCTCAAAAATAAACTTATGGGGCACCCGGGTGTCTCAGTTGGTTAAGTGTCTGGCTTTGGCTTCAGTCATGATCTCGCAGTTCATGAGTTCAAGCCCCACGTCAGGCTTGCTGCTGTCAGTGGAGAGCCCACTTCAGATACTCTTCCCCACCCCCACCCCTCCCCTACTTGCACTTTCTCTCAAAAATAAACATTTAAAAACATTAAACAAAAAATTTAAAGAGAAAGATATTCAGAGAAAAATAAACCATTTCCACGTTGCATGATTTAGACCTCCTAAAAAGTTAACAGAATGGTGGAAACCTGATTAGTGCATATATTTGTTTCACTGTTGGTCACTGAGTTTTATTAAGCATGTAATTCTGTTGAAAGAGATATGCATGTGGTATATAGACCTGGCTACTATATGTCAATAGCATATATGTCTTAACTTGGAGTTCAACCCTGAAACCTCAGAAAAATTATCAACAGACATCACAGTAGGTGGATACCAGTTCTTGAAATTGTGAGTAAGCACTCTACAATGCATTGTGGTCTTTTATATTTGTTTAGAGTACAGATGATTATCTTTTTTTTTTTTTTTTTTGTAAGTAAAGAAGTTACAGAACCCTTGACTTAGAGTAAACACTTTAAGGAAGTATTCATGCAATAAGTTTAGAAGCCAGGTGGGAATGCCCTCAAATCCATTTGAAAACCACTACCACCCCATTGGAAGACTTTTCAGTATTTGTAAGGGAGAGAAGAGGAACGGAGGAAGAATGGAGAGTGTTTAGGCAAGCAGCTGGGCCAGAAGACAGCAGGGAAGAAGCTGATCCTTTCAGTTCTTGAAGTTTAATTTGGTTGTTGGAATGCTCCCCGGAAGTGCAGATGGGGGATGAGGGTGGAGAAGGTAAGCATTACAAATGTTAACATCCAAGACAAATTGATCAGTGAGTCTAAAACACAGGATACCTATTCTAGCAGGTCCATATTTGGTGACTGTAGTCTATACCACGATGAGGTTCAGAGTCTGGCCAATGACAGTATTTGGCTCCTCTGTTGCTCTATGAATTAAGGCCTCCTGCAAACAAGGAGGTGTAGCAACACCTGTCAGCAGGAAGGAGTTCAGGATGCCTGCAGGCCAGGGCTCTGCACAGGCCTCAGACCCCATAGGGAACTGAGGGGAGAGCCAGGAAGACAAAGCAGGTAGAAGTTAGAAATCTTAGGGAAGGCTGGGGCTCCAGAGAATTCATGCTTTGTCCTGATGCTGTCATTGAGGATTCCTGGTGAATTCTCCAGGAGGACAGTGGATTGGTCTCCCATTCTACTTCAGGTAATGCCATTCTGAGCAGTGTTTATAGCTTTTTCCAGATGGTACGAAAGCCCCAGCAACTAAATGGCAGAACAGAGATTCTTTAAGTTTCTTCCTCAAATGGTTTTGCAAATGTAGAAACGTACTTAGCCACGAATTCATTTTATTCAATTGCCAGTGATGTTCTTTTAGTATCTGCTGAATGGTAAGGCAAGGAAAACCATCTTTATACTCGGATACTGTGACTGAGGCCTATTTTTTCTACCAAGCAGCAAGCTGGATATCCTTCATCCTAGGAAAATGGCATCAGTGATTGGTAGGAAGCAATTAAGCCAAGCCCAGGACTATCAACTACACAAAACAATTTGAGGAAAAACTTGCATTCAAGAGGTAAGAACAGGATACTATGAAAAAGGATCTTCTATAGAATGTGAACAAGCATTGGAATTTGAAAATCTGATTGGGAATTTTTTTTAAACGATAGTAAAAGAAAATGAGGAAGGACAGCTTTTTGAAAAATGACATCTAGGTGTCAGCTGTGCTGACAGCTCAGAACCTGGAGCCTGCTTCAGATTCTGTGTATCCTCCTCTCTGCCCCTCCTCTCTCTCCAGGCATTCTCTCTGTCTCTGTCTCTGTCTCTCTCTCTCAAATAAATGAACATTAAAAACATTTTTTTTAAAAGACATCTAATAAAAGAAGAAAAGATAATAGCATTAGAAAATCTGTTTTGTAATGTGTAATTACTGATTCAGTTCAAAAATCATCAGGGCATGTCAGGAGCATTTGTTGCCAGTTTGGCTCTCTTTGAACATTTTGTTATTTGACAGTGTGTCATCCTATAGATCATTTACTAATTGAAAAATGGAAAAAGCCCTCTACACTAGAACAGATTACAGTCCTTTCCTATATAAAATGACCGTACTTGGCATCATGAATAGTGAAACAGTTTGAAATTGAGTTTCCTGGTGTAAGTGAATGTGAAGAACACAGCCTCACCTAAGACTCTGGTTCTAATCCTGTACTACCCAGTATGGTAGCTCCTAGACCTGTGTGGCCACTGAAGACATGAATTGTGCTCTTAGAGTATATGCCAGATTTTGTAGATCTGGTACTCCAATAATTATTAATATATTTAAAAATTATATTGGTTAATGCTGAAATGTATTTTTGATATATTGGGTTGAATAAAGCATATTATTAAAAATAATTTTATGGTGCACCTGGGTGCCTCAGTCAGTCAAGCACCTGACTTTGGCTCAGGTCATGATCTCACAGTTCGTGGGTTCAAGCTGCATGTTGGGCTCTGTGCTGATAGCTCAGAGCCTGGAGCCTACTTTGGATTCTGTGTCTCCCTCTCTCTGTTTCTCCTCCACTCACACTCTCTCACAAAATAAATAAATTTCAAAAAATATTAAAAAAAAATAATTGTACCTCTTTTTTTCTTAAGAGTGGCTATTAGAATATTTAAAATTATATATGCAGCCCAAATTATATTTTTATTGGACAGCACTGCTTTAGATCTCACTCCCAGTTTACAAAAAATTCAGATCACAGAGAATCAGGTTAGTAACCCAATAGGAAGCAATTAAGTAAATCCAGATTATGGAATAGTCTATCCTATGACTGTCTTAAATTGGCCAAAAAAAAAAAAAAAAAAAAAAAAAAATTGAGAATGCTTTAAGACTAAAGAACTATAACAAAGGCATTGTGAACGTAGCTTGGATTGGATTGGATTCAGAAGGGGGGTAAATGGCTATAAACTTCCTGGGAATGAGAAGAAAATTTCGAATATAAAATAAATATTAGATATTTTGGAATTATTACTACTAAAGCATGATGATATTGTGGTTATGTGGAAGATCGTTCTGAGCTGCATTCTGAATGATTTTGAAGCGACAGGTCTATATCTATGGAATAACTGAGCAAATATGTGATGAAGAGATGGAGGATATTGGATAAAATGTTAAAAACTGCTGAATCTAGTGAAAAATTATATTTTTTGTGCATGTAAGGTTTCTTATTAAGAGGCAAGGGTCCACAGTTTCAAGTGGGAAAGAATGGCCCAAAATTTTATGTTTCTATTTCTCTGTGGCATGCTGTTTCCTTCCATGTGTATTTCTTACATTGATAAAAAAAAAAAAATACAATACATAACTGTGTAATATCAAATAATATGAAAATATTAGCATTCTCTACTATAAAAATAATTTTCTATGTACATTGATATTGATTTAGTTCCTTCCTTTCTCATCAGTGATCATTTACAAATGAAACACCAGATGCAAAATGGTGATGATTATACCAGTCAGAATTCCACCATATCATTAACCCTGTAATTTTTACTCACGTAAATGTAAAATAATAATTGAATAAAATTGGTCTCTACCATGGATATTCATTGTGATTAAACCATCAAATTATGAAAAGAAAAATTACTTGTATAATAACTTGTCATAGATTTCTCCTTCAGCGAGGCATCTGAACAGCTTTATAGCAACTTTGCAGAACCGCATTTTAATGCTATGTATCTGTCTTGTTTGACTTAATTTGAAATTTACACTCTTCCATTGTCTTCCTACTAACAGAATAATCTCTAGCAGTTTAAGTGTGGATCTAACATGAAGAAGATACTATAATAGAACCCAGTCATCTAAAAAATTGCAAATACACATAACATTAGTTATCTTTTTTTAACATTTACTTTTGAGAGAGTGCGCGCGAGCGTGTGCGCACACACACGTGGGGGAGGGGCAGAGAGAGAGGAAGATACAGAATCTGAAGCAGACTCCAAGCTCCCAGCTCTGAGCTGTCAGCACAGAGCCTGATGTGGGGCTTGAACCTACCAACCATGAGGTCATGACCTGAGCCAAAGTCATATGCTCAACCCTCTGAGCCACATAGGTGCCCCCACATGATGTTAGTTATAAGTGATAAAGTAGACTTAACAAATCTCATTAATAATCTGGAATTCAAGGATCATATAAAAAATTTCAGTAACACTTGTATAATTTTTCACAAAATGCTTATATTTAATAGCCATTTAAATTTGAAATAGATGCCATTGCTATTTGGAAAAATTGTCATAGAAAATACATGTTTTTTTGTTTTTACTATTCACTGATTTTTGATGACGGAAACTTCACAAGTGTTGAGGTGTTGGTATTTCTATTTAAATAGGCAACACAGCAAGGTACCTCTTTTTACACCTTTTTAGGTCCTGAGTACCCTGCAGAGACTCAGCCACCATTGATTAATGGGTAAGGCCTCAAAAAGCAGACCTTAGAAATCAGCACATTGTCAGTTACTGAAACAGCAGTGAAAAATGTTCAAGTTAAAACTAACACAAAAGAGTAAAGAAAGAACTAACAAGAATAGCACACATAATTTTGTTGTTTTTTCAAAAGAAACATTTGTTTTAAAGTATATACATTCGTTTGTTAAAATCATTGTATTGTTCCTTTTTCTAGCTCTTGATTCTGTTTCTTTTGCAAGAATCTGACTATAATTCTGTTACAATTAGCTTATAATTAAATATCAAATTTACTATGTGACAAATGTGAGTAAACAAAATATCACGGTTAAAATTTCAAAGAACATCCTTGATACTTGAAATCATAGAAAAAATATTTAATAGTTTAATGTTGCCATTGAGTTAACTTCATAAGCTAGGAATTTAGATTTGTGAAACTTCTAAAAATTATGGCATGAATCCATACATTTAATCTATTTGGGTATTTTAGTTTTGATATGTATTACCAAAAAAGTCCTCTAGATGGCAGTGTTTACCACAGTTAGGAAATATTTTAACTTTTAAAATTATTCTCAAATGAGCCAAATTGTATATAGTAAAAACTTCAGTCTTCTACAACTGTTTCTCCAGAATTTTTATTTTGCCCTGAGTGAATGTTTAACCTAATGCAGCAAGATTTTTCTCATTAAGTCATGACTGCAATTTAATTTGTAAATTTCCAGGAACTGTTAAATTGACTTCAAAACTTTAGAATAAACATATATGTGATTTATATCCTTTGGAAGAATGAAAATAAGTTCTTGAGACTATGATAACCAGGATTAAAGAAATATTAGCAACTAATTGGATTTTGTTTTTTGGCTAGTATATAGAGTTATAGATGCTTTGAACACAGCTATAGATGCTTTACTGGGAACTATAATCTTATAACCAAGGGAGGTTTTCATCTTCTGTTTGGAATGATTGTAGTTTAAATTTTTGCCCTGATGAACAACCCAAATGTGTCAGATATGTAACAAAATCTAGGGCAGTAGTGTTTTGTGAGAGTACTTGTGGGTGGGGTAAATTTTTTAAAACTGTGAAATAATAGAAATGATACGGGCATATAAACTTAACTTACACTAGATAAAATTAACTGACACACTAGCATAAAACTAGTAAAAATGCCTCACATATACATGAACCTTTAATTTTCTGAAAACAAAAATGGACAGAAATGGCCAAGTTTAGGCCCAACTGAGTTGGAAGAGATTTCTTCCTATTTCAACTAGTATTTCAGAGATGTAATTTGTAACCTATTTTGTCCATTGTCCTATTGGGTATCAAATGAACTCCAGTGGTATTTTAACATTTGCTCTGGTGACTTAGAAATTATAAGTAGAAGTGACATCATAATATAAAACATACAAATGCTATTCATCTAAGGTAGTGTTCCTCAACTTTGACACCACTGCCACTTTGGGCCATTTAATTCTTTGGGGTGTGTGGTGGGGGAGGGCAGAGGTTAGGGAAGGTGTTCTGTACATTATAGAATATTTAGCCTCATCCCTTGGCCTCCACCTACTAGATACCAGTAGCAAACAGTAGCAGCCCCTCCCATGAACTCTTTCCTCTCCCACGAACCCCTCTTCATGCTCCAGTTGTGGTAATCAAAAGGTCTCCAGGCACAACCCGAGTTAAAAACCACTGATATGTTTGATTTTTATTTTCATGTATTCTCTCCTGCAATTATAAAATGCCAGTCATGTTAGTGTAGTTCATTAGTCCTTCAGTGGGTAAGTTAGGAATGGGGTCAAGTAAGATTACCAAGTTGCTGTGCTGAGCTCTTACATTAGGGCTCACTGTTGCAAGTAATAGCTGTTATAAAGGCTACTATAAAGTGTAGCTCTGACATAGTGGCAGGGATATGATTGGATACTGACAATAAACTGGAGCCAGGTAATACACTACCATAGGGGTTCCTCATCTCTGGTTCTTTCCATGCATCATCTCCTTTCTGCTCTCTCTCAAACTTCCTTTGGTTTTCTGGCCTATGTAATGAAAAATGGATTCTAATTACTCCTGAGTACATAGTTCAGAGTAATTAGATCTTGGTATATCTTTGTTACAGACCTAGGTTCTTTAGTGTGGGGTTTGCTGGTCAATCTTGAATTTAATATCTTCCTAAATGTAATCAAGTGTTGGCAGAGTGGGATGGATCCATCAACTTCTGGCAGGATGGGGGGAGTCCACACCATGTGAACATGGATGTTTTGCTGCCCATGTGGATGGAACATGGAGAAAAACATTTCCAAAACAGGAAGTCTTGTGAGCTGTGGAGATGTCCACACAAGGTGTCCACACAAGTATTTATCATCTCCTTGTTGATACTTTCCATACTCATCAATGGCTTGGTACCCTCACATTGCTCAAAGTGTCTGAGCCCTCATTTTCTGTCTCAAAAGTGTGCTAGGTTCTCCAAATAGGCTTTCTCACTCCCAGTCCATAGTAAAAGTAAAATATAGCTGCAGATACCCAATCTCTGAGGAGGAAAACTAAGTCGAGGTAGTATGTGTAATGTGTAAATTCCTTGAGCCTCTGAGCAGTACTGTCGTTAGAAGAATGCTTGTTAACAGAATTAATCCCTGTGGTAAAATGGTAGGTATAAAAATTATAGGTATAATCCTTTCTCCAGTGTTTTTTTGTCTTTATTATTATTTTTTTTCCTGTGTGTCAGGATACTTTTTAAAATTCCTCTTAGGTCTTTGCTACTTAAGGTGTGGTCCACACCTACATCAGGATCCCCTGGGAACTTGGTAGAAATGTACAACTTCAGCTCCTACTACAAAACTAATGTATCAGAACCTGCATTTTAATTTAACAAGATGTATGGAGAGTTAGTATTCATATTAAGGTTTGAGAAACACAGAATCAGGTTAATTCTTATTTAAATCACAAAGTCAATTTTACTATAATAACCTTAAAATAATAAACTCAGTAGACCTTCTGGACTAATATGAAGATTAAAAACAAGTAGATTGCTGGCATATTTATGAATATTATCAAAAACTTGCCACTGAGCATTTAAACTATTAAGAATAATGTCACAAGCAAAATTTTTTAAACCTAAAATATGAAGAAGAGATATTGTCATGGGTATTAGCAAAGTAGAAAGGACTCACAGGCTAGTATGCTCACTGTAAAAAAAGAAAATAGAGGCCTCAGCTGAATTATGTTTGAGACATTTGAATATTTCTATGTTGAGCATATAGGAGGTTGTTAAAAGTAGAGTAGGTTTTTTTTTTTATATAGTGTGAGTTTTAAATAGATTTTTGAATGAATTCATGAATAGATTAATGACACTAAATTTGTCCCATAGGAGTTTAGTAATTTCATGTAATCCTCACTTTATACTCTTAATTGCGATATTTACATGAAGTGTCACTTGGTCATTAGGATCTTATCTGTTGCAATATACCAAAAAGTCAGCCTAATTCCATGGTGAGAGACAAATATTACTGAAAAATAATCCCATTACACTCCATTATAGCTGTTAAAGACACGTCTATTGGTATAGTTGTTATTCCCAGAAATTAACAAATAAATTTGCAATTAGGTCATAGATACACTGATGTTGCTCTCAAACATGGTGCTATTTACTCTACAAAATCAATACATTGCATGAATATTTTTGTGACATAAATGTTTATGATCTTTTTGAAATTATTGTAAGAGGAGGCATTTACTGCTTTTTCTTATATTTTACAAGTGATATTTTTCCGAGGAAAATTTTCATACTTAGGCTTTCTTATAAGCTCCATGTAATGTGTCTCGTAACATACTATTTTTAAAAATAAATCACTTATGTGTCCTGGTTTGCTTTAAAGCAGATCAACCCCATTCTATAAAGTCAAGAAGTTTCTTTGATGCTCTTTTAATCCTTTCTGAAAATTCACCAATCTTATAGCTGGAGCACAGTAAATTCATAGGCATCGGACTGAAAAGATGATGTGCATTTTAGAACCTTTTAAGGAGTGTATTAGTATACACTGCAGAATCAGTTTTTCATTTAAGAAAAAAATTAAAGAATTGTATGTATACACACAACTTTTGTCAGCAGAGTGGTATTGACTTAAGTCCCAGTCAAAGCATACCAGTATCTTTTAAAGGCTGAGCAATCCTTATATCCATCACTTGGGTCTTATCAGTGATACGGAGTTAAGCCAGAGCTACAGGAGTCAATGGAATATGCATCGTCTCCCTGACTCATCCTAATTGAATTAGAGGGGACTGTGGGTTGAATTTGGTTCCTGAGAGGAGATTATAAGAGAAAAATGAGGCTTATCCATCCTGCCCTATATTAAGTCTATTTATGTGCACATTATGTAACAAATTGGGCTCCTAGAAGAGTATCATGTGAGTTTGTCTTAAAACACACACACACACACACACACACAAACAGGAAAGATTTATAAGCAGGAAGTTGTGTGTGTGTGTCGGGGGCGGGGAGGATATAGAATGAGTTACCAGAATGATGTTTCAAGTAACATGAAGTTTTGTTTTCAACAACATACTCTTATTGATAAAGTACTGAAAAAATAAAAAACTTGTTCTATATTTTAACTTGAGAAAGTCCTAATATCTAAGAAAATCATTTTCCCAATTATCCTTGGGTGAATACTGTTGTGTTTGAACCAGGTTTTTGTCTTGAACATTTTCCTATATTTTTCAATGTAAATACAGGTGCTTCCAAACGTGCATGCTATTTTTGCATCTTTGGACATTTATATAAATATGAATTGTGAATAGATCATACCTGATATTCTAATCTAACAGTTTTTGCCCATAAAAACTGGAAAATAGAAATATACACAGGAAATAAAGTTTTGTATGTTATATTTTACTTGAAATTCCATGACTTAAAGTGATCAAATTAAAAAACATGTATTCTCTTTACTAGCTTAAAACCACTTTTTCATGTTTTCCTGAGTGATTACCTGAGCCCCACCTATGAGAGGGGAAAGGCTTTGTTATGAAAGCTATGTCTTGATATGACCTTACGTCTTAAAAAACCAATAACGAAACTTGAAAATTCAATATTTTCTTTATATAGTAGTCATGATAACATAGAGGCACTGGAAAATGTCAGTTAATATTGTAATAACTGTTAGAGCTACAAACCTGACATCTATAATCGTTGTCAGTCATAAAAATATAGCAAATTGGGATAAATTTAGTTCAGTCATTCAAACAGAATGAAGCTTCTTGTCACCTGCTTTCCTTTGTGATTTGATTACCTTGAGCTAGGTTTTCGTTAAAGAAAAAAAAAAGTATTCAAAGAAAAAGCTAATAGTGAAGCAACAGAATTATTTAAGAAGCTTACTACACTTAACCAGTTTGCACAGGCTTAAAAGGTGTTAATTTTCTTTTTGTGGTTTTAGAATTCTGCATTGTCATTTTCTAAACAGTGATAATACAAATAACCCTTAGAATTCTTCACACAATTCTCCCCCAGAAGTAGGGTATAATAGTCTAGCATCTTTTGTGAAATGGGGACAATAATACCTGCTGTGAGGTAAGACCCCCTGTGATTGATTGATTAATGTGTGTCAGACACAATAAGACATCTAGATTAAAGGAACTTTAGAAATATAGGGCATGGAAATATTTTTTAATTTTTAACTTTGATTACAATATAGAACTAGTATATTACAGTCGAAAATTTTAGTTCTGAAATCCTTGAGTTCATTTGATCATTCCAAGTACCGCAGTCTGTTTCTTGTATAAATTGTTTCTTAAAGAAGCCTTTACAATTGATATGAAATGTAATTTTAAAATGCTGAGTGATAACTAGAAAATCAGATGAAAATCCAATTAAACTTCATAATTTAAGTTATTAAGTGCCATTACATGGAAACTATGGTTTAATATATATAAACAGAGCAACATTAAAATTTCAGAATATAATAATTTCAACCTGACATCTGTTTCAACATAAGTCTGTAATAGCATTTTAGTTTTCAGTTAGCTGGCTGAAGGTGACTTAGCTTTGTAAGTGTCCCATGACTTACATAATGCAGAGAGAACACTAAGGCAATTTTAATATAGCCCAGATGACATAATTCCTAAAGTACTAATCAGGTACAACACAGGTGAGAATATCGTGATTCCTGGCTCTACAACACATGCACTAACAAAGATGAATAATGGTTAAAAGAGATCTAATTGGAAGTCTAGAATACATCTTGGAAGATCTGTATTGGAAGTCATAATTGGAAATCTAATATTTTATTCAATTCACTAAGGAAAAACAATTAAAATGCAGTAAAAAAAAAAAAAACACAATATATTCCCCTACGAAAACTAAAATTACTATTTCCCAAGTTCATAATTCTGTTGACACAACTTTCAAAAAGTAGAGGTGAATTGTGAGCAGCTCTCATTATGCACATGTTTTACATAGTGTTTTGGTCAGAAGCCTCAAGTTATTTTTTCCCAGGGATATTCATGAGATCTCTAATAGTAGTTCTCATTCTATAGTTTATAAGTTGGAATATAATAGGGTAACAATAAGCTTCAACTGTTCTGGCTTTAAGAGCTAAAACTGGTATGGTTAAAGAATCTCAGTGATTTAGATATGCTAAATAAACACAGAATAGAATGCACTGAAGTCAGCTCTATTTCTGTGTTCAATTTCCTTTGCAAAGAATCTAAATGTATTTCTTTTTGGGGGCTTTGACCTGTGGTTTCCATTAATTGAAGTCTCATGGTTGTAAATTTAGTCATGTGATAATTTTTTTTTCTCTTCCTAACCTTCATCTGTGTTCTAAGATTTCGTCTATTGAGTATAAGATAATAATGGGTTCTGACTACAAGTCAAGCTATTCTTTAGCAAACAGAAACAATTACGCTTGGTAATAAGGTTAAATAATTATTGCTAAGCTATGTGTTGCGATTACAACAGAACTTTGAAATGACTACAGTATGATTAGAATAAGAAGGTGAGATAGCACGATGCTTATGAAATGAACTGGAAAGTGCCTGTGCTGCTGTGTTTATTGTAAATGTATCAGGATGATGGTTCATTTATTTTAAACTAGTTCAGAGCACAAAATAGGTGACAGTTGGAACAATGCACTAGCTTTAACTGTAGATTTTGTGAATGGCAAAATAATCATCAGTAGTAAAATAAAAGAATTCCTGTAATTCACATTGTATCAGGTAATTTTTTTTTGACTTTTGTATACTTAAGCAGACTTTTTCATTCTGTATATTCTAATCCTACAAAATACTATCGTAAGAGTCATTAGGCTATTTAAAAACAATATCCACCTATTGCTTGCAAGAAACTGTTTTTCTATTTTATGTATAAGGGATCAATGTATTTTACAGTGGGCTTTTAGGTACTGCACTTTTATTGTGAATATTCGCCAGAGGAAAAGTTTGAATAAAAAGGAGCTTATATTTTCACAGATGAGGGGAAATTGTAATGCCAAATGAGTTGGTTAAATAATGGAATTATTTATACAATATCTAAGATTGGTAGGCTTAATGATTTCCTTTTTTACTTTTAAATATCTAAAAATAAGTTGTTCTTATTGGAAAAAAAACAACAACCAAAACATTGTACTGAAACAAAAGGAACATGCCATCATAGTGCTTAACTGTATTTAGTGCTTCTACAGCCCAGTACAGAATGAGGAACACGGAGGTTTAAGACAAATACTCTTTATCCTCTAAGTTAGAACAAGTTATTCAATCTCGCATTAAGACTTTCTCAGACAACTTTTACAGGTCATTCAAAAATATTTTTTTTGTGTGTTGTTCCAAGTGAACTGTTATTAATGCCTCAAACTTAGGTATCTGGCGTTGTGGGTAGAGTCCCTTACAGAAATCTTCGTGGTTTGCTCATTTTAAAAGATCAATTGAAAACAGTGCTTCGGGGGCTAATATTTAGGGAATAAGGCTGATCCTTTCCGGAGTCATTCCGTTTAGCTCTTGTATGAAAAGGAGAAACCTGTGAGGATTTGGTACAGAACTGGAGTCAGAAATGCACAGGGAGAGACAAGTACACATGTAAAGTTGCAATCAGAAGTGCAAAAGGAAAGGAAATGTTCTACAGCTTGGGGAACAGCTGGACGGGACTCCTTCCAGCCTCTCACAAGCAAAGTTTGCAGTTAGGTGAGCTGGATGCAGGTTTTGCTGCAGCCGCGCGACCTGACGAGCTCGGGTTCTTAGGTTTCTGGACACCGCGGGAGTCGAAGTGCAAGGACAGCTAAGATAGGTCGCCGTGGCCCACGCTGTTCTCCGAGACGAGACTTTGCACCGCACGCCAGACAAGCCTGGGGCTGATCAAGGGCGTCCCAGAAGCTGCCACTTTCCCTTTCCCCAGGCATCTTCCATCACCCTGCTTCTAGAAAGTGCGCAAATTAATTTTCTTTCCGGTCCTGGTTGAGATTCAAATATCCTGTCCCGACCTTTCGCTATCCGCCCTCTCTGCCCTTCTTGCCAATGTTCCTGCCAGCAAAAGCCTCTAGTTGCAGCACCGGGCTTGTTGTCTGTTTAACGCTCTCCGGAGATCCGTTGGCCCGTGCTTCCTCCTGAGGGGTGACAGCGCATATCGTGTCTCATACCCCGGTTTGACTATTCCCTCCCTTCGCATTCTGGCCCCTCCATTTAGTAAAGACAAGTGCGAAATGTGCTCCCGGAGATGAGCCGTCTCTGCACCACCCCCCCCCCCCCCCATCCGCCCATCGCGGTGCGGGAGGCTCCCCGGATCCTTGCCTGCACTGCCTGCCTGCCTCCCGCGCCGCCCCGGCTCGTCCCACCACCGGTGCTCCGCGGTTCTCTGCCCCTCGCCGCACAGAGCAAACCGAAGGGCGGCTCACGCTGCGAGAGCTGCCTCCGCGCCGGCCTGGGGAGCAGCGGCACTTCCCTCCCGGCCGAACCCTGCTGGGCATGCTCAGTGCGCCTCCTGGAGCCCGGCTCTCCCGGGGCCAGGATCAGTTCTCCGGGTTTTCGCGGCTGCCGAGGGGGCGCTGAGGAGGGGAGGCTGGGAGACAGTCAGCGCCTTGTTCCTCGCCCCCTCCCTCGTGCCTGGCTGCAGCCGCCCGCACCGCAAGATGCGGGCCAATCAGGGGCCGGAGGCGGGGCTCTGGCAGTCACGCCCTCCCTCTGGGCTTATTGAGAGTTATATCAAGAAATTCAGTTCAGAGAGGAGAGAGGAGAGGGAGAAGGAGAGAGGGGCAGAGGAGAAGGGAGAGAGGGAGAGCATGCAAGACAGGAAGGAGCGCCTTAGAGTCTCTGAAGCACGAAAGAGATAACCGATTAGGAATTTTTCGGGCAACTGTCATCCCGGAGAGCAGCCAGAGAATCACCATCACCCCAACTCTGACGTTTCCTACCAGAAGTTAGACTTAAGCAGTATTGACATCGGAGGGAAATGGTATGCCTGATGCTGTGGAAAATACCCCTGAGCTGAAGAAGTGCAACTGGATGTTGTGTGTGTGTTAAATACCAGAAGAGCCCAGACCCCGTGGTAATAGAGACGAAAATGTGAAGAGAATGACTAACGACAAATCTGTGAATTTGTTCTCTGGAGTTGCTAATTTGCCAGCCCGAAGCAACACAATTCACAAGGAGGAAACGTTTTGCTGCTTCTGATTTCTCCCCAAACTGGTGCTACCAGATGCATGGCTTTCTATGTGTTGGAACAAATCATTCCTAACTGCAGCATACCGGGAAAGGGGAAAGGTTGAGGCAACTAACGTAAGTGTAAAGTTTCGCATGCACAATTGTAAATTTTGTGTTTAGATATGTCCTCAGTGTGGACGAGGGATGTTTGTAATTGGGTAGACGGTTGGGGCAGAGCTCACCTACTAGGCTGTATCTGCATCCCTACCTGCATCACTCTGCTGGAACTAATCGCGGGCATCAGCTACCGTACAGCCTAATGCAGATAAGATTAGAGCCTGGGAACTGACCAGTTCTACTCAAGTAGGTAGCTGCCTGGAGCCTTGCACCCATTTAAATTGCAGTTAGGGGAGCATCTAAGCAGAAGCCTTTTTACCTGCGTTACTGGGTTGCAGTATTTATGTGTGGCAGATGTTACTCATATTATAACCAGGGATCAGGGTTAAGAAACTGCATTTTTTCCTCTTTTATGTTCAGTAGAAAATATTGTGCTGTTACATGGAAATGTTAGCTGCGTTTTACTTCCATCTCCACACTCTCTTCCACATCTAGGATGAGGAATCTTGTATTATACATTTTTAAAAGTTTTAGTGTGTTTCTTAATCCAAATGGGGATAATTTGGCAATATGGAGAAATGAGAGCAAGGTCTGGGTAGGAAATTTGAAGTGTTGGTATCGTGCTCTTAAGCAATGAGGCTGTGTAGTGGCCGGTGACTATTGCTTCTGATGCTGCAGCAGCATGTCCGGGTGCTTGTTTCCCAGTAAGATTGTATTAGAAGGCAGTTGAGGAACTGGGAGGAAAGAAGAGATAGTCTTTTTAGAGGAAAGAGGTGACTCAGTGTAGCAGAGAAGAAAACATCACATTTGACATGTGACAAAGCAATTAGCAGGAACCATAGCTAAATACTTGGTGTTTTTCACTTGCACCTAAAAAAACTAAGGGAGGTGGGTTAGAAGCCAGGAGGCGGGTAAGACAGGGGGAGGGGAAGAGGAGAACAAGAATGCATGTTTTGAATTAAACAGTGTCCTGAAAAACAGTGTGGGTGAATTCAGGTAAAAATAGCAGCTGTCCTTAATTCAAAAGTAGATTAATTTCATTCTCTCCTGGCAAATGCAACAAGCAGTGGATATTTAGTGTTTTCATCCACAGAGTTAACTTGCAAACAGTGGCAGAGCAAACTGCCATGTTTACTAATGTGCAGTGGAAAATGTGTTGTGATATTTCATGACTGTGTGTTTTTGTTTACTGAAGAATAATATTGTCTATACGATTGTGTTGACAGTGGCTGTCTCCAAATAAGCGATGAGATGTAATGCATCCTCCAGTCCATGCACGCTTCCTCTTGCAATTCGTGCATCATTCCTCAGTGGAAACCTTTAAACCCTAAAATCCAGGAAAAGAAAATAAATACATTATCATGGACCTGAGGGATTTTTACCTGTTGGCTGCTCTGATTGCCTGTTTAAGGCTGGATTCCGCAATAGCTCAAGAACTTATTTACACTATTAGAGAGGAATTGCCTGAAAATGTGCCCATAGGAAACATACCAAAGGATCTGAACATTTCTCACATCAATGCTGCCACAGGGACCAGTGCCAGCCTTGTCTACAGACTGGTTTCTAAAGCTGGGGATGCCCCTTTGGTGAAAGTATCCAGTAGCACTGGGGAAATTTTCACAACCTCCAATAGAATAGACAGAGAAAAACTCTGTGCTGGAGCCTCTTATGCTGAGGAGAATGAGTGTTTCTTTGAACTTGAGGTAGTGATCCTCCCCAATGATTTTTTCAGGCTGATCAAAATAAAAATAATTGTCAAGGATACCAATGATAATGCCCCCATGTTTCCATCCCCTGTCATCAATATTTCCATTCCAGAAAACACTTTGATCAACAGCCGCTTTCCAATTCCATCAGCAACAGATCCTGACACAGGCTTCAATGGTGTACAGCATTATGAATTGTTAAATGGGCAGAGTGTTTTTGGACTGGATATCGTGGAAACTCCGGAGGGAGAGAAGTGGCCGCAATTGATTGTTCAGCAAAACTTGGACAGAGAACAGAAAGATACCTATGTGATGAAAATCAAGGTAGAGGATGGAGGCACTCCACAGAAATCCAGCACGGCCATACTGCAGGTCACAGTAAGTGATGTAAATGACAACAGGCCAGTGTTTAAAGAGGGTCAAGTGGAGGTGCACATTCCAGAGAATGCTCCTGTGGGCACCTCTGTAATTCAGCTCCATGCCACTGATGCAGATATAGGCAGTAATGCTGAAATCCGGTACATTTTTGGTGCCCAGGTCGCCCCTGCAACCAAAAGGCTCTTTGCTTTAAATAATACTACTGGGCTGATTACAGTTCAGAGGTCCCTAGATCGAGAGGAGACAGCCATTCACAAAGTGACAGTGCTGGCTAGTGATGGCAGCTCCACTCCTGCTCGAGCAACGGTTACCATCAATGTCACTGATGTAAATGATAACCCTCCTAACATAGACCTCAGGTACATTATAAGTCCCATCAATGGCACAGTGTATTTATCTGAGAAAGATCCTGTCAATACAAAGATTGCCCTAATTACAGTTTCAGATAAGGACACAGATGTGAACGGCAAAGTGATCTGTTTTATTGAAAGAGAGGTCCCATTTCATTTGAAGGCAGTATACGATAACCAATATTTGTTAGAGACCTCCTCTTTGTTGGACTATGAGGGCACCAAAGAATTCAGCTTTAAAATTGTTGCCTCTGATTCTGGGAAACCCAGTTTAAATCAGACTGCCCTGGTAAGGGTTAAGCTTGAGGACGAAAATGACAACCCACCAATTTTCAACCAGCCTGTAATTGAGCTGTCAGTTTCTGAAAACAACCGACGTGGGTTATACTTAACAACTATTAGTGCCACAGATGAAGACAGTGGGAAAAATGCGGACATTGTTTATCAGCTTGGACCGAATGCCTCCTTCTTTGATTTGGACCGAAAGACAGGAGTTTTGACAGCCTCCAGAGTCTTTGACAGAGAAGAACAGGAGCGGTTCATTTTTACAGTAACTGCCAGGGACAATGGAACCCCTCCCCTCCAAAGCCAAGCGGCCGTGATAGTTACTGTTCTGGATGAGAATGACAATAGCCCCAAGTTTACTCATAATCATTTTCAATTTTTTGTGTCTGAGAATCTGCCAAAGTATAGTACTGTGGGGGTAATCACAGTGACAGATGCAGATGCTGGAGAGAATAAAGCTGTGACTCTCTCCATTCTAAATGACAATGATAATTTTGTGCTGGATCCCTATTCTGGAGTCATAAAGTCAAATGTCTCATTTGATAGAGAGCAGCAGAGTTCCTACACTTTTGATGTCAAAGCCACTGATGGAGGACAACCACCTCGTTCCTCCACTGCAAAAGTAACTATCAATGTCATGGATGTCAATGACAATAGCCCAGTTGTCATTTCTCCACCTTCCAACACTTCTTTTAAGTTGGTACCCCTCTCAGCCATTCCTGGCTCTGTGGTAGCAGAAGTTTTTGCAGTGGATATCGACACTGGGATGAACGCCGAACTGAAGTATACAATTGTGAGTGGGAACAACAAAGGCTTGTTTCGGATCGATCCAGTAACAGGTAACATCACTCTGGAAGAGAAGCCAGCACCTACTGATGTGGGCTTGCACCGTTTGGTGGTCAATATAAGTGACCTGGGATACCCTAAGTCTTTGCACACACTCGTGCTTGTTTTTCTTTACGTTAATGACACCGCTGGGAATGCCTCCTATATCTATGACTTGATTCGCAGGACTATGGAGACCCCACTGGATAGGAACATAGGGGACAGTAGCCAACCCTATCAAAATGAGGACTATCTCACCATCATGATTGCCATCGTCGCAGGGGCCATGGTGGTCATAGTGGTGATCTTCGTCACTGTCCTGGTGCGATGTCGCCATGCATCGAGGTTCAAAGCAGCTCAGAGGAGCAAGCAAGGTGCTGAGTGGATGTCCCCAAACCAGGAGAACAAACAAAACAAGAAAAAGAAAAGGAAGAAAAGAAAGTCTCCCAAGAGCTCTCTTTTGAACTTTGTTACAATTGAAGAGTCCAAACCTGACGATGCAGTTCACGAACCTATCAATGGGACAATAAGTCTGCCCGCTGAGCTGGAGGAGCAAAGTATAGGAAGATTTGACTGGGGCCCAGCCCCTCCAACAACCTTCAAGCCTAACAGCCCTGACCTGGCCAAGCACTACAAATCTGCTTCTCCACAGCCTGCTTTTCATCTTAAACCAGACACTCCGGTTTCCGTGAAAAAGCATCATGTGATTCAGGAACTCCCTTTGGACAACACCTTTGTCGGGGGTTGTGACACCCTCTCCAAACGCTCTTCCACTAGTTCAGATCACTTCAGTGCCTCAGAGTGCAGTTCCCAAGGAGGCTTCAAGACAAAGGGCCCCTTACACACCAGACAGGTAAACGAGCACTTTTACTGGTCTATAAGTACTGCATACAAGTGCCCAGTCAACCAGTATTAACGTGCCAGTGTGTCTCTTGTTTTGGTCTAACTTTAGCTTAGTTACAAAGAGGGAAAAAAAAAACTTGACCCCTTTTTTTATTCCTCTGGGGCTCAGTCAAGAATTTTTAGAACAGCTTTGAAATTTCTGAGTTCTGAGAATTATTTAACTTCCCAGTTTCCTTCAAATGACAAAAGATGAAAAGAGGAAATAATTCCAAAATGTCCCAAGATAATGTTTGCTGAAGAAGAAAACCTGTCCTGTTATGCCAAATTCTGCTCCTGGGGTTTCCAAATTGACTGCTTCAAGATTTTTACGTTACCTTTTGATCTAAAAAGTCACCTTCAAATCCCAAGTTTTAAATGACGTTTGAAGGTGTCGCTATAATTATTTTGGAGCTGTGGTTGCTAAAGGGGTTAATTTTTTTTTAGTCTCTAAACAAGATAGTAGTTTATTAAATGTACATCAGCCGTGAAGCACATGATTGTTGATAGATTGCAACGAAGCCATATAGGAAGCCTTCTCTTTGATTTCAGATGATTTCATTGTAATATAGTACATTGGGTATTGAATAGAAGGTTGGCAAATTGTCCGTAATGGCCAAAGTACTCTTTCAAGAAAAAAAAAAATAGAAGGAATGCTTTCTCCCTGATATAACCAATTTATACAGAAAAGAATGAATCCATTGTAAATATTCTCCCATCTTAGTAATGCATAAGTGATCTGTCATAACTCATTTTAAACTGTGAAATATGCCATATGAAGAGGGATTAAGAGGCTGAGAAACTCATATTTCAACCAAATCCAGAATTAGTTTTTCTTAGGTCTAATAATTCCTTGTTAATAAAGATTTAAATGCAGTGCTGTCTAATTTATTTCACTGGTGCTTGTCTATTGCCATGAAATTTGAGTGTCAGTAATAGCCTGTAGATGGCACTAGGGTATCATGTCGCTTGTGCTGGCCAGGCGCCCATCCCGCAGTAGCAAGGAAAGGGGGGAGGGAAGGATCAAGCTGGTACTACAGCCAAAGATACCTTTTATTTAATGATAGTTGCTCTGGAGCAACTAGCATTTCAATTCATTTGGTTGCTCTTTTGTGATTAGCTCTCACCACACCAACTTTCTAGGATTTCGTAATCTGAGTTCTACCCTTGTTGGTACTGAGTCCCCCTGTGGTGATGGCCCATCTGAATTTGTTCAAAATAAGGAACGTATAGATTTCAGAAAATCAAGGAAAGCAAAAATAAATTTGCAGGACAGTATTGACAATTGTTGATCAGTGTGTGAAAACTCAAGAGTTTTTCCTTTTTTTATGTGGGACGTGGGGTGAGATAGAATGTTTTATTGAAACTCTATTTCCCTCTTACCATCTAGTGTTTATTGCTCTGGAATGACTTTAAGGTTTTGTGGTAATAAGATATTCATAAAAGTAATTTTGACAGTGAATCACATAGATATTCCCAGACCAGTAAGCATAATGTCTATCTGTGATTATTCAACTAAAATCTCTACTTCTTAATGTAAAAGATTAGATATCTAGAGCATTTTAAAAGTACATATACTTAAAGCTTGAAGGCACAGAATGAGAGGAATTAAAATAAGTCCGTGTCAGAATTCTAGAGGAGCATATGAAGTTATCTGATGGAAGTTGAAGTTGGGAAACTTATTTTTATGTTAACTTCATCAGCTTTTTAAGAGAGGTTGTTTTAAAATGTAGAAGATTTCTGAGCTTAGTAAAGGTTTGTGAAAGTTGGTAAATAAGATAGTTAATCATGCTAAGTAATTTTTGAAACTAATGGACTTAATGGATTTAATGGACTTAAATATGAAGGTACTATTAATGAAAAGAGAGAAAACGGCTTTTTTATTTACTTTTTAGGTGAAGGTCACTCACAATATGCTGATATTTTATGATTTGCATACTCTCTTGAAAAAAGCAAGCATGATTTGAACTTTTCATACAAAATCTGAAATTTGTTTTCCAAAGAAACATTCTGATATTCTTCCAACATCATCTTTCTTTTCATGTAAATGTGGTGTGGATTAGCATTGACGCACGGGCCCACTTTTTCTGACTTCTCCACAAAACTTGAAACTATGTAGTACAGTGACATAAATGTTAAGTGCATTTCAGCAAATTATGGAAAAGATATTTTGTTTAGGCTTAGTCATAAGAACATTTGTATGATGTAATCTTTAAAATAGGATGCTGACTAATTCTCTAACTGGAACTAAAGTGCATTTTAGACATTCCTTGAGACCATGTGTTACTGTGCAGTTCTCATTGTAGTCATTTGGATGTTCAGACATAGCTGTAATTCACTATTATGCTGAAAAGCTATTGAAATGGCTTTGCTTATACCTTTTAGAAATTTTCACGCCGAGAAAGAAAAATTGCAGGGTTGGAGAAAAGGAATATTGGAAGTAAGGAGAAGTGTTGGTGATAGCAATATGTACAATTTTAGTGTAAGAGGCATATTTTCTATGAATGAAGAACATAAATTATATACGATCCTTTTAGGTTTTTTTTTTTTTTTTAACTGAACTACATGAGTGTTATCTGAAGAAGTTCTAGTTAAGCTAAAATAAAAGTTCTATTTTTAGCTCCTTCTCTTCAACTAGTTGCTTTTATACAGAATATGCTCCTGAAGTTACACAATTTTGAAAAAAGTAGGGTTTATCACAACAAAAGCTTTCAAAGGAATTTATAAACATATAATGTGTGAAGATTTTTAGTTGAGTGGGCACAGAGTGCTGTGAACAGGAATACCTTTTTCACTTAATGGTGCTAGTTGATGTGTGAGTAAAATGCAAGATTCTTGAGTAAAGGGCTACCAAATTTAAATATCATTCATTTGTGTTGTCGATACAACGAAAACATAATGTCTGACTCCTCTGCCATCAGGGCATAAGTTCCTATTTTGTCTTTCATTCCCCTGCTGTTTTGCCTTGTGTGACCCTGCAAAGAATGTTGGAAACCATATTCCTCATCCACTCGATTTCATTGAGCTTTCATTTTCCTTGAACATAACAAATCTGTCACTGGATTTTCCACAAATTATTTTGCATGAATTTTCAGAAGTACCCTTATCATTCACAGATTGGGTGGAATTTCCGGTTTTTAAGAAAAGCAAGAGCATGTCTTGATATTTATTTATAAATAAGCAAAGTTCACTGTTATAGGTTTAAGAGGATGGCAAGATAATCAATTCCAGTAGGGCTTACAGTGATAAAGCTCATTGGTGTATTTTTCTAAAAGGAAAATATATTCTTAGTGGATGTGATTTTTAAAATGTGATATTAAGTTCTCAAACTTTAAGGTGTCTCAGAATGATCCGGAGGGTTTCTTAAAACATGGACCCCACTCCCAGATGTTCTGATTCAGTACCATTGGGGTCAAGCCTGAAAGTTTCCATTGCTGACGAGATCCTAGTCATGTTGATGCTGTTAGTCCAGAGACCATACTTTGAGAACCACTGCCTCAGCATATTGGAATAAGAAACGTCAGGTCTTTTCCCTTTCAGATTATCATTTCCAGAGTACCTGTTTGTACACAGCCCAGCTCTCACTCAGCTCACTTATTGACAGCCTTTTTATTGTGGCTGGAGGGGCTTTACAGTAAGCTGTTTATTGCTATTTCCCAACCTGGTTGACAGCACTTGGGGAATTAATTTTCTTGGCCCCAGTGTGCTTTTTGTGGGGGTATAAATGAAAATGTAAAAAAAAAAAAAAAAAAAAAAAAAAGTGACCTATTTACATTTGACAACTTCTTCCAGTAATAAAACAATCTGTGAGAGTTACATTACAGTCTGGTTCTGGGTAAACAGTCATGTTTAATTTTCTAAATGAAATGCTTATTTTAGAGTTTAAGTATCCTGACTTCAACTGTTCACAATCGAGAGTATTTGCTCATATGTATATCTGTGTATGTATCGAAGAAATTAAACATTGAAAATGTGTGTGCATGCTATACTCAAGTGTATACATGTACTTTTACTACAGAAAGGGAATTGCTTCTATTCCCAGTCATTTAGAGATACCATACTACATTTATGATTATTTTTCATTTTTGAATAATCCCACTACAACCACTGAAGTGCTGTGTCACGTAAAATGCAGAAGACAGTCATAGAATTGCTATTTAGAACAGTGGGAAAATGCAATCGAAAGAAGTGAAGGCAGCAAATCTGAACTAATGTGAGGCTACTAAAAAAATGTGACGATACTTGAAACAAATGTTGCAGTATATCGTGACAGTTGAACACAGGTGGTATGTGGAGAAAAATTGCTCCCCAAGATGCAGAGTATATTTACAATGTTATCAGTTGCGATTTTTATTTCCACTCCTTCCCTTTGGCCAAGTGCCCTATGATCAAGAAGTCAGTTGTGAGGTAAAGGAAACCCAGACCCCTTGGATTGATTTAGGAATTTGAAATGAGAATGGGCCATCTATTCAAACTGGCTACCTTTCCTCTTGGATTTGTGATACAAATACTTGATTTTTTTTTCAACTTGATACAGCTAAGCTATAAAATTCAAGGTACATTTTAGCATTCATTGCTAATAACCTTGAGGAGAGTAAAAATAAAAGTTGCCACTGTATTAAGCATAGATGTGTCTTCTAATTACTGAATACGTGTTAACGTAGAGAAAACAATTTCAGTAGTTAAAAGACTATCTCCTAAATTTTACGATTATTTCTATATATAGAAACACTCTAAACTGATGTTCCCTTAGTTTCAAGTGAGTCATCCTTACGGTGTTATAGAAGAGGCTTTATATCACTAAAATTACCTTGCAAGTATTGTACTGGTAAGAATACGTGATATTCTTTGGGTATATGTATAGTCTTATTAAATATTTCAAGCTATAATGTATCTTCTCATAATAGCTCAAATTAAAATATACATGAAATAGTAAAATAGAATTTAGATTTAATGAAAAACCTCAAATCTAAAACCACATTTCCTCATAACCAATTGTGAATTAGCCTGACTCTTGAACTTTCATTTTTTATGTTGACTGACATATGTGAGATGTGCATAAACTATGCCCAAAATATTAGAAATGGTCTCTTAATGAATTATTTTTCATATCGCATTATTTTCTGTGACAGTACTGAGGTATGAAAGTGAGACCTGTAAATTATTTTCTCAGAAGCATTGTTTCCACAATTTTATTTTATTGTTCAGATTGTTTTGGTTTCTAATTTTTTTGGGAGGGGGTAGGTGGGAATGCAGAAATAGTCCAAATGCTAACTAACACCCACAGACGCCGTGCTGGTCTAGCGGTACCAGACTGAGTGTTTATGGGATCGAGGGCCGTGTCAACTTTACTGCTCCTTTTTTAGCACTTTCTCGGTTTGACTTTGTCAGAGTTGAACTCTTAGCTTGCGTATTATTTCAGGCAAAAAAGAAAGTGAGTTTAGTGAATTGTTTACCACTTTCACTTAAAATCCCTGCAGTAAGCGTTCTCTGAATTTAGTGTGATGTTTTCTTGAAGGAGACCCTTTATTCAAACTAGTCTCTTGCTAATATTAACAAGTTAGTTAATATCTTATATAGTCAAGGTAGTTGGAAACTAAGAATTATTTAAAAATACACGGGTTTTTAAATTTTGGCTTTCTTGACAGCTGATTTTATGTTTAATAGATTTTCCAGAATTCTACATACCAGGGCCCTAAAATTTGTCATTTAAAAAAAAATATGACTCTAATCACAGGTCAGATATTAGTGAGAATTTGGGAATGCCAGGCAGCAGGGGGCTTGCTATAAAGTTTTCAATATCTGGAAGCATAGGAGTTCAATAACTAATAATGCTAATGTGGTACATCCTTTGTATTAGTTAGGACCCCCTGAATCTGCATCAGATCAGGGAAAAAAATCCAAATGTTGTAGAAATAATATTTCTCATGTACATTAGGAGATAGGCTGTGCTGTTTAGGATTTCATCAGTTATTTCAGATAGCTGTTAAATCTGTCAAACATTTCATTTGGAAAGGAACACATGCTTTTTACCTTTGTTTGATACAAACCTATTGGGCTGTCAGTCATCAGAAACATAGAACAAGAAAGACATATTACTATGATTGACATTTTGGTTTTGATTTATATTCTTTTTTCCCTAAGCCAAGATTCATTAAAATGGAAGTTCATTAAGTAAGTTAAACAACTACCCTTCCTTAATGGTAAAGGGTGATGGCAGGAATAAAGTGGGAAAACAACCCATATTTACTCTCTCACTCACATTTTGTCCTCTAGACAGTTTGTATCCTATAGATAAGAATAGTACTGGAATTAGTAGAAATTTCTGAGCCATAATATGATTTTAAGGCATTCAGAACTTGAAGTCATTGATTAGGGATAGGTTTTTCCATACTTCTCTGTTATTTACATTATTTAAATATTTCCCCAATTTTAACAGTCCAATCGATTACTGGTCCATCAGCACATATCACATTTAAAATCAAGATGGACTTGGGACCATCTGTACAGTTGGGGGTGGTGAAGATATAAGCACAATTTGAGGGGCATATTTGATTAATTCTTTCTAGTCATGTTATACTCATTATTCCAGAATTTGTTAACAAGTGAACTTATCTTTTCTTAAAAGGATTCTATTACAGCCTCAGCATTCATTCATTTATATAGATTTTTAATTATGTGGGCTGCAAGGAGGTGGAAATTGGGTTGATTTTACCACGTTTGTATAATATATTTTAACATTCTTCCACAATTTGTCTTTCTATCTGGCCATCTCTGCATTTTAGTATTACCCTGCTTTGTTAATATCCACTCTCTGGCCTTTTTCAGTCTGTTAGCAGTTGATTAAGAAATACTCTAATCCCTTCCAGGATATTGAGAAACTAATGGATTGCAGAGTATTTGGGTCTTTAAGCTTCAATTGTAAATGGTATGAAGAATTGTCATTGAGCTGATATTTGCATATATCTCTCCCAGTGCTAGTTACTTTGCCTCCTTTTTGTCCTCGTAATCTTCAGCTTTCATTCTAAGGATATTTATTTTGGTCGGAAATAAGCACGCCAGTGATAAAAATTTGGGATTCACCTCCAAATGAATGCCATCACAGACAGGGAAATTCTGGCACATTTTGCATAGATCTGTATGAACACAGTGAACCCTTCATAAGCTCTTAGATTGCAGGAAATCGGTACTGAAAATTAAGTGGGGTTTTAAAGATTTGCAAAGTAGAGAGCTTTGTATAATGCTGGTATTGCAGGTGCCTATTAAATATGAAGTAAAGGCTTTGTAATACAACCAGCTAACACATTTCCCTCCACATTAGAGTGATTTATAGCCTAGAGAATTAGTCTTACCTATTTTTTCCAAAAGCAGAAACATTGGATGTGTCTGAAAGAATAAAAATCTCAAACACACGCCTTGGAATAGACAGATTTACTTTTTGATGAATCTAGTTATTCCAAGTGGACAGTGCAGGCCTGCTCACACTTACCTTTGGTACCTCCGATGCCCGTGATCTGGCTTTCAACTCTTCCTGAGAAGAAACTCTCAATTGTGTGTGTCGACTCTCCTCCAAAAGTAAATCAGATGAAAACCCTAGGTATCCATAAAACCATAGCATTACCATAATGAAGAGGGCTGGCTACTAAGTGAGTGCTTTGATCCTCATAGGAATTGATATTGCATCATTTCTCAAGCTATATTTTTAGAATTCATCCTTGCTCCATTTGTAAATAGTGTGTGTGTGTGTAGCACAGCATCTCATTCCAGACATACGTGTATTTCAATATGTTTACCTCATGACAGTGTTCAGTAAAATGCCTCGCAGTTCTTCAATACTTCACATGTTTGGCCCTGTTAGATATAAATCAGTGGAAAGAGCCATGTATATTTTTAAATGATTTTAGAAATCCTATATTTTTACCTACTAGAAAGAGCATATAATCCACGTGCAGTACACAGTAGGTATGGTGGACTTGCTGAGAATCTTCATAGATGATTGATTTTTAAAACAAAACTGTTTTTGTGCAAGACAATAGCAACCGCAATTCAGTGAATGAGGTTTTTAAAATTTTTTTCCTCTTTAAACAAACCTCAATATGGAGAAGAATGGAGACACAGAAGGATATATAAAATGAAACCCTTTCTTTTATAGGAAGAAAATGTCTTCTGCTGACAGTAGTTCCATAGTAGATCTTTTCTTTGAGGAAAAAAAAAAAAAACAGTGCTTTTTTGGATTCGGAGGATACAACCAATCTGTGCCTCTGTGTGATAGCAGCTGCACGCTGAGGACTTTCAAATACACAGCTACACAGGATTCTGCAGGAAACTTTTTGTAGAAGGTGCAAGTGACAAATGGAGACAAAATGGAGTGAGTTCTGAGTTGTGAGTTGATGCCCTCCTGTGTCATATATTCATGTCATTGAACCAATTTTCACATTGGAAACCTAGAATCACAATAGCCTTACCTCTGTTTGTCAGCTGTAAACACACCTGCACTGGCAACTTTTCTTTCCTCCATTTCTTATCATTCACTAGGTGGATTATATTCATTTATGTTACTTAATATACGTCTGCTTTCTTAAATTTCTTAATAGATTTTAAAATACACAGATAAGTTTCTTGATATATATATATACATACATATATGTACGTACATATACATATATATGTATACATATATATGTATATATACGTACATCCATATATATGTACATATATATGTATATATACGTACATCCATATATATGTGTATATACACGTATATACACGTACATCCATATATATGTGTATATATATACGTATATACACATATATATATACACATATATATACACACATACATATATATATATATATATATATATATATATATATATATATATATATATATATAGCTCAAGAACATCCCTAAGGTATCACAATACCCACAGTGTGTCCTTTCTTCCTAGAAATAGAAAATATCTGTATTTTTTCCTTTGCAATTTTTAAAATTGAGTTTTTCTCACTGATACCATTTTCAAGGTGAAGATATAATGCTAAATTTAACTGTATGGATTAATGTTGCCATTCCTAATCTTCAAATTTCCAACATAAAAAAAGATGTCAAAAATTTTATAAAAATAAATTCTTTTTGCTGCAGAATTGAAATGAGTATCAAAATTACATTAAGTTGTAGTAAAAACAGACAGTCGTTAGGATATTTTAGTTTGACATGAGCTCATTCTTGGTCTTGACAGCAAAATCTTCTGCCAAGCAGTGATGGCAAAATATGTTGAATTCATTGATTGATTTTTAAACATGGTAATAATTAAGCAAAATCATTTTGACACCTAAAGTCTCTGTTTTAGACAATTAAATTCTGCTTTAGCTAAGGTTATTGACTTCTGGATGGTACTGAAAGCAACACTCCTCAGGGTTTAAACTATTCCTGTAGGACCATCTGTTATTGGCAAGGCTGTGCATCCTCTCCAGCCAAAGCAGTATCAACCCCAGTCGTATATTCAGGATTGTTCAAAACACGGCCCTGGTTCCTCATGATCCTTCAGTCTCAAGTGGTAATTCAGTTAAATCAAATACTGGTATATCATAATTTAAAACTTAATAATTAAGGAAACTGTAAGAAAGTTCTTTAGAGTAAGAGACTGAACCTTTCTTACCTTTGTAGTTCCAAGACCAAATCTACAATGCCTAAGAGTGAACTTAGTAGGCATTCAGCAAATATTGACTTAGCCTGAGAGATAAGCTGATAATGGAATCATACTTTATGTATGTATAACAGTTCCATTGATTTCATTCCTATAACCATATAAAGAAGACAATCCATTCTTTATGTAGAAACTGAGATTCAGAAAATGTTGTTTGTTTGTTTTTTTTCCCAAGTAACATGGCTAAAGCCAATGGCTTTTATTTCCAATCCAGAGCCCTGCCTTTACACTGGTATTTCTTCCTTATGTGTGGCCTACTTTTACTTGTAAAACACTATTTTTAGGCTATATATTAGTTTGAAACATTTTCTTCATTAGGGATATAATTTCACTGGAAAGGATTGCAACCCATTTATATATTAAAAAAATAAACAAATATATTACAGGGCAACTCAGTGTACCTAAAATTGTTCTTTACAGGTTACCTCTGAGTAAACCAACTCTAGATTATATTGAAATGTGGTAAGCATATGACACCCAAAGCACATCTGTATCCATTGCAGCTGTGACAGAGGGCAAAGGAATAAAGTATATGTGGAGAGTGAATGTTTGGTTTCAGCTGCTGTCCATATTTTCCTCTGTAACATCTTTGGCCTGATGACGAAAGCTCTAATTAGTTTGAAGAATTTTTTGTGGCTGAGGAGTCCTCGTGCTCTCCAATCTAAGAAATTATGATCTCCCTGACACCCTCCATTCATATTTCTGGAGGTCTAACTTATAGATGAGGAAGTATAGGCCTTCTTAGACTCTGCATTTTACCATTTTGATTTTTTAACAGTGAAGTGCAATTAACACCTTTATATCATTTATCAGTGTCTTGACTCAATGATTTCAGCATGTAGGACAGAGAGAAGCAGAAAATTAGAAAGCTGCTGATTCTGAGGTACATAAATACTCTTCTGTCACATAAACATATCTCTGGTTTCCATTTTCTCCCTTATTCCACACCACTATGTTTGCCCATCATAACATTTTTTTTTTCTTAAATTGGGATATAATGGGAAAAGAAAGGGTAAACTAAATAAACAGGGTCAGATTCCTTTGCCTCCTTATCAAAAATTTGTACTTATACCTTTCAATACTTAGATTGAGTCGTTACCTCTAAACATAATGATCAATAGATTTACTTTGTTATCTGCTTGATAGGGACAGGTGTTTTAGAGGGAAAAAAGTTGTCACATGCACGTTCCCTTAATAGACTTTTGAGTCATCTAGACATCACCCTAGAATCACGTATGAATTCTATAAAAAGAAGCAAAATAATAATTGAATAGTGACTAGAGCAGTGTCTAGCTACTATATTAATTTTGGAAAGATAAATTTGGTGTCTAAAAGAACTCACAGGATAGTTTCTCAAGACTCAAATGGGCCTTTGAGACTATTTGGCCTATTTAATTCTTTTTCTAGATGAAAAAAACTGAGACCCAAGAAGTAATTTGATATTTGGCGTAGGAAAAATGACTCCATGAACTGCTACTTAGAAACTGTGACATTGGGCACATCATTTAAATGTACCAGTTCTTTCTTTCCTTGTCTGTAAAATGAGTGTAATCATGCCTAATCCATAAGGTTATCATGAGATGAAGTGAACGGGTACATGGATCCCTGTCAACGTCTGTTCCATGGTAGGCAGATACTTCAAAAAACCCCAAAAAACAAAACCTACCTGCTTTTCTCTCTTTTGTCTTCAAGGATACCAGTTTGCCATTGACAGAGGTGAAGATTGCACTTAATGCGTGTCCTCTTAGTTTTGTTCTTGGTGGTTTTTTGGAATATGAGTTTTATGTCTTTTTAATAAGCATGTCAGCTGTTAATCTGCTTTTGGTTACTTTTTTTTTTTTTGGATATTTAGGATTTCTGAAAAGTTGGTCTTGTAACAGCATCTGAATAGTACAGACAGGATCCTATGTTTTCTTTTGAACTTAGTCCCTATTGTGCCACATTTATATAATTGCTTTATCTTTCATTTTGAGTATTTCGCCATTTTCATTCACATGTTGTATTTAAAATTATTCTGCTTTTAGCATTTGTTATTAATTCACTTCCCTGTTGATTACCCATAGGAACTCCACCCGTCTGGGGATTTTCACCTTATACATCACTCCTATTACAAAACAACATATAAGAGAGAGAATCTGTTTCACAGTCAGTACTTAACACAGCTGGAGCCATTTGAAACCTGCTGGGTTTTGCTTCCAATTATTCCATAGACTAGAAAGCATCTCCGTTGAAGTAGTGACATCCATGGTGTAATCAAACTAGTTAAAATGCCTTGGAGTATATGGATCATATTTCTGGGATTCATCAAATGTAAGCCAGAAGCATAATAACCAATAGTTTTTTTTTTCTTTCTTATTTTAAAATACCATATTCACTTATAAGTGAGTTTTTAATGTTTGAATATGCAAGTTTATAACATTTGAGTATATGGGTGACATAATATAAATGAGACCCAACAAATAAAAATATAACACAATATGATAGTATCTGAAAAAATACCTTTTCTTAATATACCAGAGGTCAAAATCATTGCTTTATGGTAGCTTAGCTGAAATCATCAAGACAAAGTTATTGATTTGGATTTGGAGCAGAATGTAGTGGGGATTTGTTACTAATTCAATTAACTTGATCAACTAAATAAGTAGATATAGCCAATTTTTAGTTGGCCTCAATGTAACTAGGATTGTAGAAATTAAATTTTTAACTTCTTACTGACCTTTACTACTTTCTCAGTGTGATAAAATTATTTTTGTATTGGCCTTTTAGTTTAGTTCTAATTTTATATATAGACAGTGGCTAAGTAAGAAAAAACGACTTTAGAACAAGAACAATATGAAAACTTACTCCTTGTGCTTGGAAAAATGGAATCAAACAGATATAACATGACACACTGGTGTGATTTCCTTTAGACTACTGCTTGTTTCATACTAAGATGTAATACACTAAGATAGTGAACAGAGTGGGGATATAGTATGAATATTACCTTGAGTATCAAACGTCATGGAGTTGTAAGGATTATAGCATGGCATTATAGATGTTCAGTAAATTTTACTTAATGTCACCATAAGGACAAACATGGAGGTAATCAGGTAAAATGCAGGTAAATGGCAAGAATCAGGCTTCAAGGATTTAGATTCATTGCTTTTGTTAAAAAAAAAATTTAGTTTTCTCATGGCATCAAGCACATATAAATGTATACTAAACATGGCTAAATGTAAGTTAAGAGGGCCACCATTATGTGTTGTCCATCTCAGTGATAAACCTTTATTAACTCTTAGAATAGAGAGGTGATTGTACACCCCTGGAAGTATATATGAGTTTCAGTTCAGATAATGACCAAACACTTATTCTATGAAGAAAATTATATTTCTTGTACTGCAATTCTCACATCTCTCCTTATGTAAACAGGGTCCACTTGATTTTCTCATCTAGCAATGTGAAGGATTTTTTCTGCCTGGAACCCCTACTTGGGTATAAGCCTGACAACCAGACAATATCCAGCCTTATCACTGGGCTATTAAACCATATTACATTTTCCTTAAGGGATACTAAAATGTATTCCGGAATTAAGATCCTATAGTTTTAAATGTATGCTTTTTTAAGAATATTTTTTATCTTAAAAATACGTAACTATGATTTTTCTTGCCAAAGACCTCTACTGATATATACAAAAATCTATATTTTTTTGTTAATTCTTTTATTCAACAGACATCTATTGTGTATCTTCAGTGGTCCTGAAACAGTGTTTGACAGTGGGAAGTTTTAAGAAAATAAGATATTTTATTTGCCTTAAAAGATTCCAGTGGGTTTTAAACACGATACTTTTTTTCTTGGAATTCCCTTACTTAAAATATGAGTTCTCTCTGTTTTAAATTGATGTCATCATTTCTGTGAAATATATTTTTTAAAGCCTTTTTTTTTTTTTAAACTAGTGCTGGAGACTTGATCTTTCAGTAGGGTAATAAAATTCTAAGATCTATTACTTCAATTATAAGAATGCCACATTTAAATTTATTCTTTGGTTAATTTAGAGGGAAATACACTTTTTCATCCTTAAAATCACACTTCTTCCACAGGCAAAGGTGTTAATAAAATATAGTTGCAAGAAAACTTCATTTCTGTAACGCTGAGATTAGCATATTTGCCATATTAAAAATCACTTTAAAAACATGGCATACATTGATAATGTTGAGTAATAACCTAAGTTGAAGAAGACAGTGTTCTCTACAGATGGGGATCCACTTACACAGGGATCCATTTAGAAAAGGGTATTTTGAATCATGATATTCTGCAAAGCAGTGTTTCAACCTTCACCCTTTGAAAAGACATAAGCATAAGTGGAACATAGATGTTAAACTCTGGCCAGAATAAATGTTTGGTTTAATTGGCTTTTACCTCCAGATGGTTATGATTTGGGCAAGTCCATTTTCTTTATGAATATTTATCACAATATTTCAAGGAATCGATGCAATAAAATACTAAAAAATAGAGACCTTTATTATATATATACATATATATACATATATATATGTATATACATATACATATATATATGTATATATATATTATTTCTTAAATTGAGAAACATTCATATCCTAAAAATTTGGTTTCCTTTAATCACAGAGGAAAATGCCATAATTGAGCTTTACATTTCAGGCAAGACAGACTATGTTATTTTTAACTGTAATCATTTCTCAAACTAATTTACATATGGATGATGTTTATATGAGCAGGTCATTTTGAAATTTTAACAGCATTTAAATAGAATTTTGGAGGTGGTTTTTTGAAAAATAGTGCACTTAATGCCTCACCTGCACTTTTTTGTGCAGACGTTTTTTAAGATAAATTTTTACTTCCAGCAAATGTACTATTTTAATTGCAGTTAGGCTTCAGTGATAACCATCAAGCTGGTGCCTAACTCCAGAAAGATCTTTCCAACTGTTCTGTGGATACTTAGGCAACTATCTCTAAGTAATTAGGATAATGTAAATGAGCTACAAAATTGAAACCTGGTAAAATATGATATACCTTAGAAATAAAATGTGTAATGGCACTTAAATATACTGATTAAAATATAAGCAATTTGGGGGGAAATAATAAATGTATTGCTATAACCCACCATATAACTAATGTAATCCATTTTCAGTGTGAAAACATGGACAGTTAGGTAAGCTAATTTCAAACCAAGAAACAGGATAGATTAAGCTTAGGATAACAGATACATTTAAGCAAAGGTTGGTGTGGAAATCACGTGAGTGTTACTCTGTTGGCAGTAACTAATTTCCACACACAATTAGAAATGTGTCAATCTCATCGTTACAGTGATTGTTGACTTGGTGTTTTTACCCAGTTTTAATTTCTTATTATGATTTTTGGAAGTGACTATGCATTGCTTTACCAAAGAAAATGAACCAGTAGGGGTTATTAAAATAAATAGATTTTCCAATTTTCAAAACTTTGGTATTTCTTAGTAATTTTTGGCAACAGTCCTATCTATCCAAAACCACTTATACTTGGCTGAAGTTTCACTTAGCATCTTAAGAATTAGATTTTCTCATCTGAAAATTAGATCATTGGATTCAGCCTTTTTTTTTCATTTTTATTAAAAATTGAACAATGTCTTTAATTAATAACTTAGTCATCCTTTTTGGCAGACTTACTCATACTACCCAACATCTGTCTGGCCTATTTCTTTTTATCATTTGATACATGTTCAAACAGTGCAAATCAATGTTGACATTGACTCATGAAAAACAATTACAAAATAAACCCTGTGGTTCAGTCTCTCCTGACAATGAACAATTTGCAATATCCCCATTGTATGATCTGTTGTCACTCTCTTGCCTTAGTGTTGATAACAGAGCACTGCCTTTATCTTCTTTGTCTCTGCCTGATTAATTTTTCCCTTCTGAACTAGAAAATTAACTTTTTCCTCCTAAATAAAAAAATCACAAAACAGAAGGACTCTAAAATCTGAAGCAGATTATTGGTGTTTATAATTTGATTAGAAAATTATCCACTTGAAATAGCACGTAGCTACCCTATTTGTGTCAGTAATATTACTCTGATTGTTTTTTTTTTTTTCTGTAGTAAAGCATGAAGATGAATTTAGTACTTTAACTTTTGTGAATATTGGAGACACATAGTTTTGGGATAATGTGTAAATATAATTTTTGAAAAGTCAAACTGGTCATTTGGATTGCTGGTGTTTATTATCAGGATGTGTCTTAGAAAAGCTAATTAATGCTTGTTGTTTTCATTGGCAGCCTGTTCATTCAAAGACAAAATAGAGTTAAACTGAAGAAATAATGTAAATAATCAGAACTGTCAATCTGCTGAAGGAAAATCAAGTTTGGGATTAAAAGGACTGAATTGCAAATTAGCTGAAATAGCCCCCAAATATGCCACCTGAATGTCAAACAGCAAGTGCTATTTGCTTACAGGTACATAAATTGGAGCTATGTTTTGCCACAACAGAGCAGCCTACCATATTCTCTCCAGAACAATGCAGAAACAGGGCCTTTCAGGATGGTTCTGAAACCTGGACAGTAGCCCAGGAGTGCTTATTTTTATATCTACTACCTCAGTGATTTCTGAACCATTTGCTTACATTTATCATGACTTACTGCACTGTGCTCTGTCATCTTATGAAAACTTCAGGAAAGAGCAATTCTATCAGGATTTTGGTGGAGGTACTACCAAAAACAAACAAACAAACAATTTTACACCGTAGGTGGATGGGTTTAGGAGTTGACAAAGACGGAGGAAGTACAGTTCTAGGAATGCCACATATTGGCCACAAGACACGTTTGTTTTTATTTTTCGTATTAAGCAACCTTATCCCACTGCTCACATCTTGAATGTGCAGCAAGAGAGATGCCTTTCTTAACCATATGGCTATATGGACCTGATATTTTAAAAATATTCCTTCCATGGATATAAGGTCGTTTGGAAGTTATTTAAAATAAAACCCCCAAACTATTTAATGTTACTAATGCAGGCAGCAACAAATTATAAAGAATCTAAAAGTAATATAAAACAAAACAAAAAGCTGCATAGATTAGTGTCAAATGAGTACTCTATGATTTTTGCCTAAGAGGTGTCTTAGCTCTTTTGAGCAGTAATTGATGGAATGAGATGTAAACAGTCACTGGCAAGGTGAGAAGCTGGACAGGCTAAGTCTTAAAATCCTGTGAGTTTAGGGACCGTTGTCAGTGTGAGCCATTCTGTGGACAATACAGTGAATCACAGTTATATGATTAATCAGATCAGTCCTCTATTCTAAAGTACAAAGAGAATGATGTGTTGGCATCTGATTTGGAATTGAATGCTTGTATACTGATGAATTTGTGTAGACTGTGTCCTCCAATGTTTTGCCTGGAAAAGAAATTCATTAGGAATTTGGACAAAAGCAACATGAGATAACCATAATAGAGCTGGAGTAACCTGTATCGAGGAAAAGCTAACATTAAGAAGAAGAATAAACTCCTTAATCCTAATACTATGTTATTGAGGTTGAAACTAATTATTGAGTACTTTAACATGACTAGTTATTGCTTTATTACTAAAAAAATATAAACACGCTTTAAGCATATATTAAAGTAACTGGTCAAAATAAACCACAGTAATTTCAGTGAAATAGCAAACAGTTTCACAGGAGAAATGGGGGGCATTTCGGGCTCTGAAAGAGATCACAATATTCACTTTAGCACCATTATCCCTTTGTTTCTAAAACGTAGTTTACAGTGCTTTGAAACTAGATTTCCAACACCAGACAATGATAATAGCCAACATTTACTTGAGAATTCACTGTGTGCCTGGCATTCTTCTCAACACTTTACATGTATTAACTACTTAAATAGGAACAGTGACCTTGTGAGTCAGGTACTATTATTAATATCTCTTTTATAGCTGAGACGAAGTTAAATGATTTGCTTAAGGTCACAGTTCCTGTAAGTGAAGAGTAGTCCAGGACTTGAACCCTCCCAGTGTTCTACCAGAGGCTTTGCTCGTAGTTGCTAGGCAATACTGCCTCTTGATTGCACTTTAAGTTAAAAAGATGAAATTGTGGTGCATCACCAAGAGTCAGTTGTGCCAAAAATAAATTCTTTGTATGAAGGCAAAAAAGGATAAAGTCTACTGTGTTTTGTTTTTAATTCCTTTCACATACGCATTTTGCCGTTGAGCACATGGCACGGTGATGCAACTGTACCAGGGGCTTGTGCACTTCTTTCCAGGTTGCAGTGAACCTTCACAGGCAGTAGGTAGGAAGAGTAGGAAGAGCATTTGTATCTTTTAGGCAGTAGGATTCTGAATGCTTTTCACAAACAGTGGATTTTAGCAATGAATTTAAAACATTCTGCTAAGCTCAAAATAGAACAAGAGTTTTTTGATTATCCTCTTTTTAAACTACTCATATCTGATAAGAAGGCATGGAAAAGAGGGGGAGGTCAAACCATAATGATAACAAAAAGATCTTTCTTCTCCCCGTAGACTAGAATGATGCCTTCTGACTTAAACAAAAAATTTTATTCCAGCCCCTGTTTCTGCATGGGTCAGAAATATCAACCACCGTCCACCTCTGCACAAAGGAGCCAGCTAACATCAGCACGGGCCTTCTCCCAACCTATTTCTAATGTACTGAGGGAACACATCCTCGAGTCTATTTAGAAACATGCATATAAGTTATTGTTTATTCAATTTTAACCATTTTCTTGCTTAGGTTTTTCAGATTTATCACCCACAACCCCCAAAATTATCCATTAATTTTATATAGTTTGATAAATATACCATCTTTCATTACTGGCTTAATACCTCCTTGCTTACAACTCTAACAATAGATGGTAAACACTTGTCAACCTCCTATTGGACTTTTAAGATCCCTCTGAAGTCTGAGAACTGGGGAGAATGATTTCAGCCCTATAGTCAAATAGAATTTCTTTATCATTGATTCTTATAAAGGATGCATTATGATAAAACTTCTAAGGAAGTTGCAGTTTTGAGGTTCATTTGAAGGTTAAAATGAAATACTGAGGTGTTAGGCATACACAGCTTCCCTTATTCCATTTGGCAAAGGAAATCGATTCTGGGTACAACATGCTAAACTTTCTGTCCATTGTGTCCAGTGCATGTGGATAATTGAGTAGCTTTCATGAATGCTATTTTTATTTAGAACATAAATACTGTCACATTCCCAAAGAATACAAAAATTAGCTCTTTGAAAAAGTTTGATATGAGACAAGCAGATTGACTTATCCTTTTAAAACCCTATAGTTTTGAAACTTGCATCACTTACATTATGATTTTGTGGCCTCAGTTATTATTTAAGGTTTAGTATGATTTGGGGGAAGCAGGTTTTTCTTGATGACCCTTACTAATAAGCTTTAATTGGCAGAAAATTTTCAATTACTCTAATTAAAGAGCAGAATTGAACATGTTGACCAAAGATTCCATGTTGCTAATTAGAAAACAAGAGGCTGGTAAGGGCATACTTTTAGATCAACCATTGGTGTAAGAAACTTAAGTTTATCTGTTAATTTGTCAGTGAACTAGAGTGGCAAGATTTCTTTAAATTATTAAGGTGAGATATTGGAAAAACATAATTCTCAGATGTGAACTCAAAGGCATACAGGCAGGTTACTTTGAACTCAATAACATGTAAGGATAGAAATCAATTTGTGGTAGGGCTGTGAGGAATGATTTTTGTATGTCTGTTTAAAGAGTCATTTTTAGAGAAGTAATCTTTTTTTTTTTTAAATTACAGTTTTTTGATGTAACTCATGTTCAATGAGACCAAACATAAAAGCAAACACTTTTAGTCATCTCTATTTATCAGGTTTAGGTAGAAGACTGCCAGACTGTTTTGGTTTTACAATAGGTTACAGTCTTATGATAAAGTTCCAAAATGGGGTTTGGAAACTATAATCCTGGCGTGCAGACATGAATATAGTGGTTTAACATAATGTGTTGCTTTAGCTTTCTAGAAGACTTAAAATATGGTTGGAGTTCTTCTGTATTTAGAAACTAAACAGACAAGGCCTTGTGAGAAACTAAATTAATTTTGCATTGACATTCTGGGTGTTGGTGATAATTTGTAGTAACATTATGCCTATTGGTTAGGATTGTGAATCAGAAGCTCCATCCAAATGGACATTACAAGAGCCAAATTTAATAGTCTTACTATCGGAAATTTCTGCCTTAAGGAGAGCAGAGGCTCTCCAGCATGTACTTTGTTTTCTGCCTCCATAATTATGTATTAATATACATCAACTCTTGGAAGTTGAGGAAGGACATGAGAGGAATGATGGAACTGGACAACATTATAGTAGTGGAGTAAAAGTTCTGTAGTGGCTTTTCTGCAGGGATGTAGTAGAAAAGGCACATGGACACCAATTCCTAGCCTTTGCACATTCAGAATTTCAAGAAAACGAATAAAAAGAAAAGTGGAAAACAGTTATGTAACTTAAGCTGATGCGTTTTTGCTCATCAAATAATTTTTCACAAGTATCAAGAATTGATTCAACAAAGAGGCCTGATAGTCTATGTATTGTATGCTTTTGTGCTTTTAATTACAACCACTTTTATCTCTTAAAAATATTCACTGGAAAGGTATGCTTAGCCTGACCGTAATACGAAAACTAGATACAATGATTGTGTGCATCTATATAACCATATACATATTGCTGTATGAATTGTCTGAAGTGAAAAGATTTTTCCATACCTTACCAAAAGTTTTAATAAAAATATTTTAACTATAATCTATTGAAGGCTTCCTTCAGCTCTTTTTTCAGCTACAAACTTATCTATGATAGTGGTAGAATTATGGCAATATACTGTTGACCCTTTAACAACATGGGTTTGAACTGGCTCAGATCCACTTACATGTGGATTTTTTTTTTTTACCAGATACAGTACAGTAAACTTCTTTCCTCTTATTTTCTTAACAGTTTCTTTTCTGTAGCCCTTATTGTAATAATATGGTATATAATACATAGACAACATATGTGTTAATCAACTGTTTACATTTTCAGTAGGGCTTCCAGGAAACAGTAGGCTATTAAGATTTGGGGGAGTCAAAAGTTATGCACAGATTTTTGACCGTGTCCCTAACCACCGTGTTGTTCAAGCATTAAATGCCTTCTGCTAAGGCTGTGTGTTTTTTCAAGTTATCTGAGAACTTTTCAGTTGTTTTTATTGCAAATCGATTGTGTGTCTTAATAAAATTACTGTTTTGATTTGGCAAGCTCTTGAATATATTTTTACATAGATTTCTGATGGGAGTGCTAATCTTTAGATTTTTGAGTGTGACTCTTTGGAGAGGATTAATGGAACTGGACAGCGTTACAGTAGTAGAGTAAACGTTCTGTAGTGGTTTTTCTTCAGTGATGTGGTAGAAAAAGCAAATGGACACCAACTCCTAATTTGAGATATTTTCTCAGTAGATATCTCGATTGCATGCATTTGATTTTTTTAAACCACAAAATGTATATGAATGCTGTGCATGGATTGACAGAAGTGAACTATAGCAACATGAAAATAACTTATTTGGTACCACTTATAGATCAGGCAATGGACTCTAGCAATTCACAGTATTTTTTTTAAAGCTTTTAAAAATTAAGTCTTGTAATGGTAATTATTAAAGCCAGAAGGATCAGAAATATGCCGAATATAAGATCATTTATAAAAAATAAGTCCCAAATTTGATAATCATATGACATTTGAGGTGATTATGGGTGAGTTTTTGATATACAGGGTGGCATTAAGTAGAAATATAGTCTATGGACCATAGTAATGGAGTTCCAGATATAGATAAATGAGATGACTGTCTTTAAACTTTCAATAAATTTGTTACCTAATTTAGGGATATTTGGAGCCTATGAGCCCTTATTTATGTTTATTTAACTTCAAAAAATTAAGAAAGAATTAAGGAATTATTTAGTTTCTAACATTCTGAGAGAGTGGCCAAGAGACTGGAAATGTCTTCTCTTAGTGTGAATGTAGTTAAACAAATCATTGCTATGCTACTGTCCAGCTCTTAAAGTGCAAAGTGTTGAGAAGACATAGCAATTTGCTTAATTAACCCCTGTTCTTTTTACAGGGCAAGAAATAAAATTACTCTTTGGCAATCACATGTTACTTGAATTATATTTAATCTTGTGTTAACCTGAAAACATACCAGCACACTCACACACACAACCCCTAATGCAAATATGGACAGAAGGAATCCCCCCATCATAAACCAGTATATTTCTTTCTAACATACAAACAATGTTAATAGCTCTGATGGAAAAAAATAAGGTGCCATAGTTAGTAAGGCAGAGCTCATGTTTTAGAGGTTTATGGCCTAAAAGTAGATAAATCTGCATTTGTGTGTTTCCTCTACCCGGCTCCCTAATATCAACTGACTTCTTGCAGAAAATGTATATGGTTTTCATTCTGACCAATAAAAGGCAACTTGGTGAGTTATAGAGATTGACTGGGTGCTTGACATGTGGTGCTGCTCCAATAAAACAGTAGGCAATTGGTACTGGGGAGGTTTAGAAGAATTTAACTTGTCTTGCTTGTTTTTAGATATGTTGATATCCTAATATTCTAAAAATATAATAATGCAAGTTTAGTTCACATACAATAGGTTTCCTTATATTGCTTTTGTAGTTCAAATGTAAAAAAAGAAAAAAACTGATAATGTGCTCCTAGTCATTCTATAATTGTGTTCTGATATTACCAGGCAGTTTTTGTAGACGTAGTCAGATAAGCGCATTGTTCATTATGTAAATGCAAAATGCATCTTTTCAATCATTATTGCCTAAGTAATTTTTAGAGAATGACCATTGAGTTGTCCATCTTCCCACTTCACCACTCTAAGGCAGGTGGATATGTTTGATTCCTTTTCCATTCTTTTATTATTAAAAGAACCTTAGGGAAAATAAAACATTTGTTTTCAATTAAAAAAAAACAAAACCCTGGTAATTATATTGTTTTACTTCTGCAAAATAGCCACATTTTTATATACTCCAAATAAATTGTCACGTGTAACTGTATGCTACAAATGATGAAATATGGCTGAAAATAATTTCCCTTATTGTACTACAATGTATGAATAATTATAGATGTAAACACTTAACATGACATTTTCCTATAATACCAATATTCTATAGGTACCATTCACAATACAGTATATTCTATTGCTACTTTGTGAAATGAGTTCTTGAGATTCATAGTAAGGCACTACACAAAGCATTATTGTTAAAGAATTATAGGGAAAATTTTCCCAACTGAAAACTGGTAACTGAAGGTATTATTTAAAAGAAATATATTACAGAGTAGATAAGTTCAATGTAGCAATATCTTTCTATTTTGGTTTCAAATTAAGTTTCTATATACACAAAAACAATTTGCCTCAAGTATTAGGTAATATATTTTAGAAGACTTAAAATAACCAAAATAATGTCGCAGTGTGTTACATTAGTAATTTATCAATAAAAATTATTACTATTAATAATTGGTAGAATTTTTTTTCCTCCCTGTGCTAGTGATTTCAGTTGATGGGGCTTTAGTAACATGTATAGGGATGCATCTTAATATCTATATTTGCTGAACAGTGTTAAAAACACAAAACTGTCCTCATTAAAATGGACTTTTGTACACTATAATTTGAATTAAGTAATGAATATATAACGTATTTTAAAAAGTTGTATATCAAATGTGTAACATTCCATTTTTGGCTATATTTTGTAAAACATTTTTGGTGTAATCAGTATGACTCTCACATATGTCAAATCAAGTATTTTACTATTTATTTAAACAGATATATACCTAATGTATTTGGAAGCTTATTGCACTCATATAATTGTATATATTGTGACTTCAAAAGTCTGTACTTATCCTTGCTTTAAAAAAGTAGTATGTGCATTTCTTTCCAATTTATTTTAATTAATTATATTAAGGAAAACATACTTTACTAAATGTATCTTAAAATTCACAATAAAGTTTCAGAAATTGTTTTGTACAATGTTGAGATTTTGTGTTGAATTTGTTTGTGAACATTTTTTGAAATTGTTCTCTGGTTTTCTAATAAGGGTTCCCTGAACTTAACCTTACTGATCAAACGATGAGTTACTACATTGGTGTGGTGAATAGTTAGCCCCTGTTTAATCGGGAGGCTGTTCTCCTAAGTGGTGAATTGCTAACACCTGTGGAACCTTGGCTAAAAGACACCAAATGTGCTTCCCCCTCAAATTTCTAGTAACTCATTACGTCCAGTTTGCAGCATTGGGATGTCAAAGAGTTTGGACTTTAACTGAGCGCTCTAGAATGAGGAGAAGCAGTTACATGGAGGTAATGTGGAGAAAATATATGCAGATCTGTTAATCAAACTTGTTAATGCTCTAGTGACAGAAGTTAAGTGGAGATTTGAGAGTGAAAGTTTGGCGAGTTACCTTTGACATCCCACTAAAAAGATAAGGCTAGACTCCCAAATACAGTAAATGTAAATGTCCATATTTGGTTTGGGTTAGTTCACTGAGGTATAGACTCACTTATTTTGCTAAGAAAATTCAGGTTTCTTATGTGAGTTCGCCACGGTAGTTCAATCACACTTGAAGCCTGCTGGGGCACAACCAGTTGGCCATTTCCACATGAAACACATGTACCCCTACACGCTGGATGGGGATAAGTGTGTGTTTCATGTTTAGATTTCCTACAATAAGAAGCGGGGAGTTGAGTTAAATTTTCATAACCACTTTCCCAGCTGCATATTGATTATTTTATCCATATACTTGTTAAAGAGAAACAAAAAAACCATGGATGTCCTTTAAAAGTTCCCGGCATTTTTCATGTGAAAGGATTCCATTTGAAATAGCAGAGATGAAAACTTACTAATCATAAATATGGAATGCATATTATAAGATTGCTGTTGCCCTTGAATTTATATGTTAGCCCAGAGAGATTTAGCCCATCTGCCCTATTTGCTGATTTTGTTTTTGCAGATTTTTCCCCTTAAAAAGAGTAAATTGGTCAAATCCAATCATCAAATGTTGTTGAATGAAAATATTTTCACCTGCGCTCACATTCTGATGCTACACATAAAACAGAACACTTTTTTACCTTCCATTCATATGATGAAAAATATTTTGAATACTGATGTAGTTAGATGTGAGGACAAATAGGAGCTGGGCAAGTGGCTTGTTGGTATCTTAAATATTAAACAGCCAGGGATAACAGGGTGCTTTTTCTATTGGGGAAGTGGAGCGATCCCAAATATGCATTTTCCCCTTTGGATTAGTTCTGTTTTTTGCTTTTGTTTTTTGTTTTTGTTTTTTATGTTTTTGTTTTTGTTTTTTGAGAGACAGAAAGAGAGCATGTGCATGAGAGCAGATAAGGAACAGATAGAGGGAGAGAGAGAGAATCCCAGACAGGCTCTCCACTGTCAGCACAGAGCCCTATGCAGCTCAAACTCATGAACCGTGAGCTCATGACCCGGGCTGAAACATATTAAAACACAAGAATATAGCACATTATCCAAACCACTTTCACCACTTAATTGCACCTGAAACATGCATTCTGATATTAACCTGGAGGGTTAAATAAAAATATTAGTCATATTATATAAGATGCAAGTGATTTTTAAACAAGAATCAGTAGTGGAAAAGAATGAATATTATGCCTGACACCAATATGTTCTGATAGACAACGCCAGCTAATGTAGTCTATATTTTTAAGTATTTGATGACTAGAAATAAAGTGCTTGATCTTAGAGATGTATATGGGTATATGTTCATATATTTTTATATAGATAATTTGTATATATATAAGAATATATGTATATTTAGGTAGATTGAGAATGATTGGGACATTAATTCTTTTATATTGTAAAACCTAATTATTGTTATTTATTAAATGTAATGAGCTACCTATCTACTATACAATCAAATTTTAATACATATTTTAATGCCAGCAATTGCTTTTGATATTCTTTGAAATAACATATCAGCTTTCAGTTTTAAATTTTTGAATAGAACCTTTGAAATTATTATTAATATTTTTTATTAGCCTAAGCATCATAGGCTGAGGTCATTATTTTTATATAGTTGCTTTTGATATTTAAATATATTTCCTTTAGTAAAGCTTTAGTAAAGCACCTACTGAATCTTTGAAAGTATACAAGTAACCATTTACTCGTATGAATATATTAAAAAATTCAGAATTCTCCAGTGTAAATGAATTGTTCTTTTAACTTTCTTTTTTTGGTTACTTTAAAATATATGTCAGAAGAAAAAGGGTGATTCTATAGTTTATTGACTAAATATCTACTGATCGCCTTTATTATGGCGTGTATTTTTGCCAAGCGTCTTCTTTACGCATAATTTGATGTGTTTTGCATGCTGTACTTACAGCCTTCATTTCTAAGGTGACTAGGTTTTTTTTTGGGGGGTGGGTGGGTGAAGGGGATAAAGCAGAGTTTTGTATGCCAAATGGGATTTAATAATATGCTGCAAATTCAAAAGAATTCTGGCAGAATTCCTGGTTTATAGTAGGAACTCAAATACTTTATGGCAAAATGAATTACGGAAGACACCTGATGACAGAGTTGTTGTTTTTATTAATGCATATTAGCAATTATAATTTACATATATTTTTTCAAATAAAATTTCAGTTAATCTTGTTAGATAGCAAGATGTATGCTAAGGTGACTTTTATTTCATTACTTGCTCCTCACTATACTTGGAAGATAGAAAAAGGTATGTTTCCTATACAATGGGGAAAATAACTATTTTTTGTTTTGTTATACACAGTGCATACTTGATATTTAAAATAAATATTTTTTTTTACAGTCCAGAAAAGTCATCATCCACCTATTTGCCAGTTTGAGTATAAGTCTATATTTAATAAAATGGTATTCTACTTTTAAAGTATTGAAAGCAAATCCTGGTAAACTTTGGTTTTGATAAGCATGTGTTATTTCTTTGCTTCATTACTTCATGTCTTACATATAAGAGTAAGAATGCTGAAATTAATCCATTTATGAATAGTAACTATTAATTGGCACAGTTAAGGGACTATTCCTAAATATATGGATTAAATGCATGCATGTTATTTTGTGCCTTTTAGCAATTACTTATTTTAGTCATTTCGGAAATGTACAATAGCCTCAAGCATATAAATGGTTATTAATATAACAAATATATTTGTTACTTTAAGTATTTCATTTTATAACCAGTAGTGCTTAAATGTTTTGTGTTCTGACTCCTTTGATTATCATTTAAAAGCTGTAGGCTCACTCTCCAGAAAAAATCATATACCCACATATATATTTTTTTAATTGCAAATCATTCAAAGTTTCCACAGATCCTGTGAAGCCCATCTATGAAATCTGCCAGGGACCTATGGCCCTGGGTAATAAACCAAATACATATAAATTATTGGGCTCTCTATGCAACTCCTACTAAATATTCTTTGAAAATAGTTAAAGTATTTCAAATAAAAGAAATTTAATATTCTTAGCACAGTTTTAGAAAATGAACTTTTTGGGGAATAATTTCTCTTATGATAATGGAGAGAACCTAGAAATATTTGTCCTTCCTTATCTTGTACATACAATAGGAAAAATAAGATAGCACGTTAAAAACATACATTTTGCCATAGGAATGAATACTTTGATCACATTAATAAAATGTTCTTCATCACATATATAATTGATGCTGTGAGCAGACATGCAAATAAGCAGCTAGACAGCCAGCCAAATGAAATAGGCAGCTTTAAATTTAAACTCTCTTTGATGTATGCAGTCCTCACTATTTGTTAAATTTGATTTCTTTTTTATATTTTGTCCATTATCCTTTTGCTGCTATAAGGTGCACAGACAGTCCCCACGGAGTGACATAACACAGGTGTAATTTCCTGTTCACCCTCACATTTCCAACCTAGATTTTGCCTGACATTTTCTTTCTTCTTACAAAGAAAATAATAACAACAATGTTTTTCTTTATTGCCCGTAGCCACATAAATTTATAAAGTAATTTCACATCAAATAGTGTGTTTGGACCCCACAAAAAGTGTGCGAATTTGGTTTCTATCCTCGTTTCTGAGAAAATTAAAGCTCAGTGTCTGAGCCTTTTTCAAGGCCACACAGCTCCTGTGTGACTCAGCTAGGATTTTTTTTTTTTAATCTTCCAACACTCATTCCAGGAGTCAGGATTGATTTGAAAAAGAGACAAAAGTATGTTAATGACAATGATATGAAACATTGTATAAGCATACGTCAAAAATGTATTTGCCAAGAATTCATCTTTGAAAATATGTTCAAAAATTTAAGGTGTTTATTATAATATTTTAATAGTATTTGTCATATATACATGCAGAGAGACTTTTCACTGTACATTTTCACTATCTATAGTTTTCTCTAATTCCTAATCAGAGACATTTCAAAGTAGGTGAAATAGTAAGGGTGTCTGTCTTTCTGTCTGTGTGTCTATTTCTCTGTCCCTTGTCCTTCCTCCCTCCCTCCCTCCCTTTCTTCCTTCTTTTCAAGTGTGTGAGTCTTCTGCCAGAATTGAAAGATAAATGTAATTTCTCTCATCTTTCAGGGGTAAGATGTCCTGAATGAGAATTCTAACCAACACAAACTTAATTCCACATCCTGAGTATGATTCTTTACCAGTCCGTTTCTTGAGGATGGATTTCTGTCTTTATTCCCCTCCAGTTACGATTCCTCTTCAGCTTGGGTGAACTGATATTCTTACCAGAACTGCTATATGTAGTAATTATTATGCATTAAATACATTCCACACATTCTTTAATTCATGGATTTTTGTAACCCACAAAACAGCCCTATGAAGTAAATGTTACTCTTATCCTCATTTCACTGATGAGGAAACTTAAGCATCAAAGACACTAAGTAATGTATCCAAAAAGTTTGTTTCAACTTCATAACAAACTATTACAAGATTAAGTAGTAAATCACTTCAACTTTTCCTTTAAAAGTTAGCAATCCCTTTATTTTTTATGACTTTATTGAAGCACATTTTACATATCATATTGTTCACCATTTATAGTGAACAATTGCACAACTTTCAGTGAATTTAGCAAGTTGTGCACACTATAACTCACTTTTAGAACATCTTTATCAGTTCAATGAGATCCCTGTGTCTATTTACTGTTGATCTCTTCCCCCCAACCTTCAGCCCCCAAACCTTGGCCCTAGGCAATCACTAATTTACTACCTATCTTTATAGATTTAGTACTGTGAAAATATAATAACATCTTCCTACATTCCCATGACCATGAATCATCCCCCACCCCCACAGCTTATCTAATTGGCCTCAATCCTTGTTATTAATTTACTGGGTGGGGCTGTACTTACTGCATTTTTATAAGCATTTTTTTTGGCAGCGATTTGGATGTGGCTCTGATGACCTCCTGTTAGGAGATTCACACACAGAATTCACCTTCATTTAAACTGGCAACTCTTCCTTGACCTGTATCACACCATTGTAATTACTACTGGCTCTTGGTAGATATTCCCTACTTTATATCAATCGTGTCTCTTCATTATGTTTGGGAGACATGTTAGTTCTTTACTCTATTTCTACGTGTATTCTAATGGCAGAGTGGTTCCAACAGTGCGCTTTTGTCAGAAAAGTTACAGAACCATAAAAAACTATCAGTTCTCCCTCAGGAAGTTACATGAGCAGAAACAAACTACCAACAATTTCCTTGCAATTATTTACAGAGGTCATTAGAACAAAAAACTTCAAGTTTAAAGGATAATCAATCTAATAAAATAATAAGAATATTAATATATTGGAGAAACAATGATAATATACATTACAAAACAGCAAACTATCCAATTATATCTGTTTTTATCTTAAGATATCATTCCTGGGTTTTGGTAGTAAATTTAAGTCCTCAATTGTAATTTTTGAGCCAATATTTCAATGATTTTATTCTCTGGGCAAATAGTAAGCAGGTGGTAATATGAGGAGATGACCAGACACAGTCCGTAACAGGCCAATAGTTCACCGAAGATGCATCATCCCTATGAAGAATGAAGTACATAAAAATAATGGAGAGGAAAGTGAAGTTACAAAGCTTATTTTAATCTTCCGTGGTCAATATTGAATTTTTTGTCTTTGTCCCCTCTTTTCATTTGGAGCCAGCCAGTTTGCAAGTGTCTCAATGTTTGTGAAACAGAGAAATATTAAATGCATCAGCATTTGTATCATGCTTATATGAGTGCAATAATCAATAAATTAATATGATTTGAAAGGGCTTATAATAGTACATGGGACCTGGTGAACATCATAAAGTGATAAATAATATTGCTAAACAAAACAAAGTTTTCCTCTCAGTTTAACAACTTTTTTTTGTTTTGTTTTAACAGTATTCTGTCCAGTCAGTTTTTTAAAAAAGATTCATCTTGACTTGTATGAAAGAAAAAAATCAAAATAATCTAAATGTATAAAATTTGGAAGTCACATTGTTTTTTATTCCTGTATGTGTATGTGTAGCTTAAATATCACTGACACTGTTAATGATAGCCCTGTTTGTAGAATCAGATCTGATGTAACAGAAATATTTAAAACTAACTTCACTTCTATAGAAATATGGACAGAACTAGTAAAAAGATGTTGCCATGGGGATTATAAGAGACTTTCAAATTTGAAAAATTAAAAGAGCCTTTTTTTGAAACTCCTATAAACATAACTGTAGGCTTTTTTTCATCATTACTTGTAATTAGAGTTTTTCTTTTCTCACTTATAAGGAAGTGAACTAAGAATATATATCCAAGGTGACCTACAGTAATACAGATTTGCATGAGAGGGTCCTTATTTTTACGACTGATTTCTTTTGAAAACACTCATGTTTTGGACTTTAACAGATAAGTAATATAGTTGGGATTCAGATTCTCTTCTTAAGTCCATTCAACATCGGATCAGATTTGAGATATTGTGCTTTTATGCATTTACTTATATCAGATGTAATGAAACTTAAATAGAGAAAAAATAGATAAATGACTACACAAAAGGAATTGTGTGAATGGAAGGGATAAAGTTATCAGGGAAGTGTGACAGAGGCTTTCTTTTTTCTTCTTTTTCTGTGTGTGTATGTGTGTGTGTGTGTGTGTGTGTGTGTGTGTGTGTGTGTGTGTGTTTTCAACATCCTGTGGCACACAGCATGATTCCTTATATATAACTGACCAAGAACTAAAACTTCAAGGAAAAGGAAGATCTGATGACAGTAACCATTCTGGTGTGGGATTAATTTATCAGATATCTTTATTTCACCAGGCTGAAGAATGTATCCTAGACATAGCTTGAATCTGGCATGACACTGGATGTATGTTTGATTATAACTAAATGAGAATTTCATTGGGCGTATGTGGGCACAGTAGTAATTTATTGTGCTATAATTAGGTTTCACGTGTAAATTTTCAGTTTATCTCCCCTAGTTTTTACAAAATTAAATTGAGTGTAAATGGACTGAGAAAGGAGCAATAGGAGGAAGAAACCCACAACAGAATTGGGGAGAAAAAAAAAGAATTGGGTAGAAAAGATGGTTCCTACTAAACAGTTTTCCCTTCTGGCTACTTGATGAAAGATACTAGAATTTTGCATACACACTTCTTATAACACATGGAAGTCATATATGCTTCTGGCAATAAATAGTTCAATGACCAAAGTGTTTAAATTGAATGGTTGCAAATGTTGCAGCTTTGTACACAAAAGTAAGGAAAGGACTATCCCTCACATAGGATATCTATATTATTTTAAATGACATCTCCCAGGTAATCTGCTTTACTCACAATTAATTCTACTTTTCTGAGTTTAGCCACCAATGCTTATTCAGCTGTCCTTCCATTTTGTGAGAAAGTCCAGGACCCCTCTGATACATTTCTAACTCCACCCCTCCAGCTTTGAATTTATTGTCATTAAGTCACACTGGATATGTGTGGAACCCAAGGATCCTAAAAGCATTTTATAAAAGCACTTATAAATCTATGGATTTTATATAATAAGATTAGACAATATATATGCAGCCAAAATGTTCTGCAACCAACAGGTTCTGTAATTATGAGTGGGATGGTCAGGAAAACTTTACAGAAGAGATTGAAACTTAAGAAAGTGTCTCAAAGTTTAGGTTGGCAATCACATATTTGTTTGGTTTTTAGTCTTTTCATATCACTTTAATATTTATTCTCTCCATTACGCGCAACAAATGGGTTTGGAAAGTCAGATATTTTTCCCCACATCTTACCATTGGTAAAATTAAGATTGAATGATGGACTGCATAGTGGAAGAAAAATATATATTATATTCTTAATAGATAATAAGAACTATATTAATTTCTTTTAAGTCTTCCAACAGTACTTCTAATTATAATTTGGTTTGCCCCAATTTTTACAAGTTAGAAATCAAAGAAGTGACTTTGGGTCACATGGAAACAGATAGTTCAATTCTAGTAAGAAGGCTTTATTTCTGATTTGATTCAATTTTATTTCTTTCATAAAGTTTCTTGAAGGACAATTAGTAGAGGAAAAAATAAAAAGGAGAATGCTCTGGGAGATGCCTGAGGTGGGGCCAGTAGAGGAGAGATAATAGCGTGCAGAAGTATATTAACAGTCTAAGTGGGGGTGCTGCTGGTTTGACCAGGCAGAGCCTTGTGTAGACAAGTGGTTAGAGGTGTGCCTGAAGTAGCATCTGGGGTTAAATTACAGGGAGCAACAATAATTCGCCAGGTGTTTCCATTGTTTCCAGTGTTTTCAACCTGAAGGGTGGGGAAATGTTCCTAACATGTAAATTATATGTTGTTTTCTTTTACATTATTGGAAACCGTTCTGGCCAGCAGAACAATCCGATTGTGAGCAGGAGAGGACGTGAACAAAGTGGTAGATTGTGGAGATGAACTCTTCAAAGTCATTCAAATACTTATCAAGTATTTATTGAGAGCCTGTTATGTGCTGGAATCTGAGACAATAAAATAAGCAAGACATTTTCCCTGTTGTCAAGGAATTTCCATTTTTGAAGGCACATATATTTTCCGAGGAATGTACATTCTAGTCAGAGAAATAATAGTGGTTATATAATGTATGTACTAGGTATATTTAGGTATATATTTGTTTTGCTTCTTGAATTAGGACTTAGCAATAAAGATTAAAACCTCGAAGAGTGAATTATTTTCCAATAAAAGGAGTATTTTCATAACATCCACCAAGTATTAGTGGTTATTAAAACATCAAAAATATATTTCATTGCTTTGAGAGACTCAGTCTTAAGAGATCATACATGAGTAGAATAGAGGTCAAGGCCTTGAGAACTTCTTGTACAATCATTTCGCAGTATTTTTCAGTAGGATAGAAAATAGAAATTTCCAGTGTGACATTGTTACCCCCATTTTCTACTTATCTATAAGAAGGTCAAATGAAAAATTAGCTTTCACTTGACATTTTTATTTTGATTTATTTTACTTTTTTCATTTAACATTTTAAAATATTACCAAGAAGAATCAAGAACTTAAGGGACATGGAACACTAAAAAAGCAATGTGTATTCTAAGAGAAAAATTAAGTTTTCTGCTATGTTTAAAATATATCATTCAAAATTACAGAAATTTTCAAATTATAAATAGTAAGACTAATTATATTTAAAAATTTTTGTTGAGGGGTGCCTGGGTGGCTCAGTCAGTTAAGCATCCGACTTCGGCTCAGGTCATGTTCTCTTGGTCTGTGGGTTCAAGCTCCACATTGGGCTCTCTGCTAACAGCTCGGAGCCTGGAGCCTGCTTCGGGTTCTGTGTCTCCCTCTCTGCCCCTACCCCGCTGATGCTCTGTCTCTCTCTCTCTCTCTCTCTCTCAAGAATAAATAAACATTAAAAAAATTTTAAATTGTTGACAAATCTATATTATTTAATGCATTTGAGCACTTCTCCTATCTATAATTGCTAATTTTGCATGGACAGCTTTTTACTTGATTCTGACCACCCAGTGTGCTGGATTCAGCATTTTCAAAGTAGAAATCCAAAGTTCCATCATGGAAACTACATTATTCAATTTGCTAGTTCATCTTTCTCCAAAGGATACATTAATTACTCAATTTCCTCTAGATACTGAATTAATTATGGACACAACAAAATAAAACATTTCTTCCTAATTTAAGGTATTAAAGTCTTACTGACCTTAACATGAAGAAATCTGGGAGTTTCAAATTTGGGAAAAGTAAAAATTAGTTCTACTACCATTCATCATTAACTCATTAACTTAACAAACATTGATATTTTGTTCACAAGTAGTGTCTTACTTTCTGCTGTCTTACTTTCTGTCTTACTTTCTGCTTATCTAATGTTTGCTGTATTAAAAATACCAGGCTTAGCACCATCATGCAGTAAAGCAGAGGACTGGATGTCAAAGGGCCTGGTGAGAGGAATTATATAATATCTGTATACCTCAAGGTCTTTATCTACTGTACAATCAGAAATTTTGAGTAGAATTTCCAAGATTCTTTGGAAATTAAGATTCAGTGAGGACCTCTCCAAAACATTTTGAAGAGTGTAGGCCTTACAAAGCAATACTGACAAATAAGCTTTTAATTGATAAAGGTAAATATCAAAAATGGCATAAATGTTTGACATGCCTTTGTGGTAGTAGTATTTAAAGTTGTATTAGTTGTGATCATTTTATTTTAGGAGTATTTGTTTCAGTGGATTAGTTTATATCCACTAATTGCATTTATAGAGATAAGTTAAAATATCATGCTTTTCTTTTGAAGCTAAGTTACTTTTTCCTTGAAGTATTAGCTTAGTAACCTCTAAGATAAGTTCCTTATCTCCACCTGGAACATTTCCCCCCCAAGATTCTCATGTGGCTTTCTCTCTCACTTGATTCACATCTCTGTTCAATACTCCTCCAGTGCTGTTATTATTATCTTTGGTAATATTGCACATTTATTTTTTATCTGTATGTATTTTTGTGACTAATGAGAAATAAGCTTTATGAGCCTTTTTCATAGCAAAGCTGTATCCCTATTGCTTAGATTTGCTTTGCTAGTCAGTAAAGTAGACCCTAGCTATAGGTGACAATTTAGTTAAAAGTGATAACATAAGAAAAGTATTTCCTTACTCACAGTAGTCACATATCTGCTCTCAATAGTCAGATGTGGCTAGTGGCTACTATATTGGACAGTGCAGACATATTTCCATCATCCCACAAAGTATTGTGGTCAGCACTACAGTGATTGACATACAAAAGATACAAAATAAATGAGTGGTCAAAATGCAAATCCGAAAATCTAATGTTTTGAGTTAAAACCTATCATTTTCCGCTTTCTTTAGATGGAATTATTCCCAGGCCATGAAAGATATTATAAAAATGAAAAGGTGAAGCCTGTCTCCCAGACCCTTGTTTACCTGAAGAGTCAAAGATTTCCAAGGCAAATCGCTAGTTTTTTCTTCTTTTGAAGTGTAATTCCAAGTATTTCATTTAAAGAGAAGATATATTTCTTTATAGATAAATAACTTACTGAGATTAGCAGAAAATTAATTTGTTAGGAAAATAGAATTAGTATTACCGGACATGATCACATGAGGAATTATACTTCCCTTGTGAATTATAACAGCATTATCCCCAAATAAGTAAAAAATAAAAATCCCCAAACCTTTATCTTTAAAAACTACACTTGTTTCACATTAGTAGGTTTAATAAAAATTTAGACAACATTAAGATAGGAATGGGAGGGTGAGTATTTATGACAGCAAATAATCTCTTTTATAATAATACTAGTATAGGGTTGCTATGTAACAAAGTAATGACTAAAGCCACTAAATTATTATCAACAAAACTGTTATCACTAAAATAGTAATCTCACATAGATGCATAGAAATTGGGGGGGGGGTAAGAATAATGCAGATTTTTTCCATTTCTGTTTAAAATTCAACTTTATTAGTAAATTATAACATATAAACTGGTTTGTTTTAATACTGAAAATTTCTTATAAAATATTTATGGTTAGATTTTACTCTTGAAATGGACTTGCTCATCTGAAGAACATGGGCTTTGAAATTGCTGTATTGTGGATACAGCTGCATTTTCTCTTAGCCTGTATCAATAAAATAAAAATAGATGTGATTTCTAAATTTTATTACCATTTATAGGCATAGACATGTGACAACATTTATGATTATACCTATTTATATATGAGATCATATAAAATCTATAATGTAGCTTCAGAATATGTTTTGATCAGTTGTCCATTATATAAACAGAATTTATAGATACACCACTTAAAGGTGTTATAAGGTCTTCTGCTGGAAATAGAAACTATATCTAAGAAAACCCATTATATAATCTTCACAGGTTATAGCAGACCATACTGTGTAAATCAAATCCATCTGTGGACACTTTGGTGCACATTTCTATACGCTGCCTTTCCTCTATCCCCAGAGATTCAACAAGACTCAGGGAAAGACAGTTATGATTGTTTTCAGTTACTGAAGAAAGCGGCTTTTATATTTAAGGGGAGGATCATAGAGGCATCGTGCAACCTGGAGAGCTCCCTTGGCTCCAGGTTGTAAGTCGTTGGGGTGTGTTTGTTCTTTTGTTTGTCTTTCAGGGCTGCATGGAACAGCATGACCATCATGTTCAGCTTTGATGCCTGTGGGAGAGATAGGTTAGATATAAAACACAGTACAGAGGAAGACAGATGCTTGCTGCATTTGTATTGAAAAGTTTAGAGGAGGGGCGCCTGGGTGGCTTGGTCGGTTAAGCGTCCGACTTCGGCTCAGGTCATGATCTCACGGTCTGTGAGTTCGAGCCCCGCGTCAGGCTCTGTGCTGACAGCACAGAGCCTGGAGCCTGTTTCGGATTCTGTGTCTCCCTCTCTCTGCCCCTCCCCTGTTCATGCTCTGTCTCTCTCTGTCTCAAAAATAAATAAACGTTAAAAAAAAAAAAAAAAATTTAAAAAAAAAAAAAAAAAAGAAAAGTTTAGAGGAAAACGTTAAAAGCATTTGGGTTCACCTAAGTTGAAACAAACAAACAAACAAACAAACGAACAAATGAAAATACTTATAAATTGCTGGTCAAATTATCAGTGGTTCCTCTCTTTTAATTATAGCATAGGCCATAAAAAATGGCCTTAGTATTTCAGTTTTTGCTTTGCAATACCATTTTATGTGCAGGCTTATCAGCCCAAGAATTTACTGTGTCTGAATTTGATGTTTTTATTCATTTTGGGGTTATACTGAACCCATATGGTAAGAAATAAACATTACTATATCTAACTATTATTATGCATTAATTCAAGTTATTCTCCATTTGATCTTTGATCAGATCTTTCACTTTCCCTTTCCTCTCTTCTTCCTAATCTCTTCTCTTTGTGGTAAATCATTACAACTTAACTAATTCTATTTAAGGTCTTGCTACTAAAAATGCAGTCCACCCATGAACCAGAAACATCTGCATTACCTTAGAGCTTGTTTGAAATGCAGAATCCCCATTCCTACTGAACCAGAATCTGCATTTCAGCACGATTTCCAAGTGATCTGAATGAATATTAAAGTTTGCAAAGTAATATTTTAGTGTATACATTATATTACAGTGGATATTTCCCAATCCTGTGTAAATTTTTGATGCCTGAAATGAAATTATACTTATTATATAAAACCATCAAGACATGAATTTTTAACTTCACTGTTCCTCGACATACTCAAAGGTTCAGTCCACATAAATTATTTTAACATTATACTTATCCATCAGGATCCATATTGTTGAGTATATGCTCTTGGGATTCAAGCGTGTGAAGTATAATTCATTCCAACAACAGATCATTTCATGTTTATTGGTACCTTATGTGTTTATACACCAGAACAAGTTTTAGCTTTTGAAAACTCTTAAGTGCTTATTAAAAATATTTCCAACTAGTTGAAGAGTATCAGTGGTAGAGTGTCCCCATGATACTAAGGAGTTTTTTTCAGAAGGTTTGAGATCTATGGTCTCAGTGTCAGGTCTTTGAAAGCCTTAATAGTAGATTAAATATGTGAGCAAATTAAATATTTCAAGTGACTGATTTTGCTTTATTAACTGCAGCTTGTTAAGCTCATATGTAAAGATTTCTATGATGAAGTACAGTGTTTTAATGTATACTTATTTCATATATTGCAATTACTTGTACACATGTTACATATTTATATATTAGTATATTTCACACAGACAACTATAATCCTGATTCATCATCACATCTGTCCCCTCACACCAACATGTGAACTTTTAATCTGTATTTATCCTCTTCTCTTGGTTCTAATTTTAGCCATCTTATGTAATTTAATTATTACTTTGTTCTGCCATTTTATCTAATTTTTTTTTTTTAGTTTGGTCATCTATACATTCAACTACTTTTCATCTCTGCAAACAATTTGGAAAAGAATACCATTTTAAATTGTTTATCAAAGGCCTTATCATTAATTATAAAGTATAATGCATTTAATAAACATTTCCTTTTAATTTAACCAGTTTACTTCTTCCTGGGCCATATATCTTCAACTAGAAATCAGAGACACATTGGATTCTCAGAATACAATATACAATTGCACAGACATTTTCAGAATGTCATGAAATTCTTAAAAATTTCTATATTTTTACATTCTACAGTTCTATATTTTAAGAAGCTTAATTATAAGTAGCTACTAATTATAACACTAGCTAAATATTAATGTATTTTATTTAATTCTGTGCAAAGTAGACAATTTAATTTTTAAGTTATTTTATGTTACTCATATAGGGTTGGAGATAGATTTTCACTGTTCACCACTAAATAAATAGAATACCCAAAATTAGGCAATGAGAATAGAAATATATATTGTAGAAATATTTTTTTTAATGTTTATTTTTGAGAGAAAGAGAGCACGAGCAGGAGTGGGGCAGAGACACAGGGAGACACAGAATCTGAAGCAAGCTCCAGGCTCTGAACTGTCAGCACAGAGCCTGATGAGGGGCTCAAACTCAGGAGTGGTGAAATCATGACCCGAGCTGAAGTCGGCCGCCCAACCGACTGAGCTACCTAGGCGCCCCAATATTGTAGAAATATTGTTAAAGAAAATGCTGCATAAATTGTCCTTGGTGGTGGTGATGTTTCCTTTCCTTGTGTGTGTGTGTGTGTGTGTGTGTGTGTGTGTGTGTGTGTGTAGTTATGGTAAGAACACTTAACATGAGATCTATTTTCTTATTGTGCATTTTTAAGTGCCTGATACTTGTTGCATTCTTTGTAAAAAATGAATTTTAACTGACATTCTTTCTAATGGATCAAGAAATTAGTATAGCATTAACTCACTGCCTTCGAGTACATTGGTAGGTATAAGAGGGAAGATGAGTGGGCAAGTAATTATAGTAGAAGGTTGTATATGACAGTGCCATGAGGGAAATCTTGATTATGTCATATGGACATTCTGTGCAAGAGTTATTGCAGTCAACTGAGAAGACCAAAAAGAAATTCATTAGCATGAGGTTTGAAAGGTGAATCACCTTTTGAGGGGTCAGGAAAGGTCACTCTAAATGAATGGAAAATGGTGAAAACTATTCTATTTCTAGAATTCGTGGTTTTATTTGCCAAGATAATAAAATTACTTTCTCTGATAACACAATACATGAATTATATAGGGAAGAGTTGTCATTTAAAACTTATGAACATCCCTTATCCTCCCCATACCTTAGTTTTAAAATCCTGTACCTCCAGAAATTCAGAGACATAATGGCGATCAAATTAGATTATCACATGGACAAAAGGCATAATTTGTTTAGAATTAGCATAGAATCCATTGCATGAAAAGGACCTTTTTTCATTATAACTTTCATCTTCATATTTTTTGCTCTTAAAGAAGCTGTGTGACTTTTATTTCCAGCTTGTTCCCTGTGTCATTTAATGACCAGACACCAAGCTTGTGTCCAGACACCAAGCACCTGAAGGAAACTTTATCATGCATTTCTACTGATCAGGTTGTTGTGAAGTACTAACTAAAGAAGGAGACACTGTTGTATTTTTTACCTGATCATGAGACATAGAAAATTTAGTGACACATACAAATTACTAGCTATTTTAGGAGAAGACAAATATACCACTGGGGCACTTACTAACACCATGTATTTAAGTAAGAAAATTATCAATACGTCATAGAATGATTTGAAAATATACATGAAAAGATGCTGCAAATCTGTATATTAGATCTTAATTTTAATCACTTAAACAGTGTTGTTATTTTATATCTGTACTCAAATTATTATTTCAAAATGTAATAACCTTTTGTTATAAAGGTTAAAACCAGTCAAACTGCTTAAACCATTTTTCTTTTATCTCAAACATCAGTCATGATATTTTTTTCCTTTTTTTCTTTCTGGCTTTTGGAAAATAAAATACATAATGTGTGGGAAATTTTGTAATTAAAAATGATTGTCTTTATCCTCTGAAGCACTTTGTTTTAACAATATCCCAAAGACTTAAGAGAAACATAATAAAAATAGAAACTAAGATAATTTGGAGAGATGTTTGGATTCTAAAAAGAAGAAGGAGGAAGAGGAGGAGAAAACAGGCTGTGGATACAGGAACTTGTAAGGAATCTAGTTTATAGCAAGCTTTTTCAAAAATGTATTTACCTACACTGCCCCAAATTCCACCTGACATGCTAACTTTGTATTTTTTTCTTAATAATTAGGAATCCAGGCTTAAGAGTCAATAGAACTGAACTGAATTTCATTCCTGGCAATTGGTTGCTTTCTGGTTTTAAGCAAAATTTTAGCCCCTCTGATACTTTCTGAAATGCATTGCGGTAAGGTTCAAATGGATTTAATGAGTTAGCACTAAATACATAGTAATTATTATTTTTATTATCAATGATATCAGCTATAGTAGTAGTAACAGTAGTTGTAGTGATCATTCTAATCTGTAGATAAATTAATTAAATCCAATTAACTCATCTCAACATCTAGCTAAGAAAGCTGCACTGAGGAAATAGAGGCATTATTTTTGTTCATTTTCCTTTTTCAAGATATTTAAAGGAGAGTAATTTTAGAATTTAGATCTTGCCATGGCACCTACCAAACATTCTGCTAATATGACATAGTAACAGATTAAATATAGAGGTTGAAAGAAAAAGACGATTTGTGTCTAACCTCTTGATTCCTTGGTTTTGGGCCTGAATGAAGGATCCTAGGGCTGGAGTAGATTTAGGATGGAAACTAAGAGTCCTGTTTTAGTTAGAAGAAGTTTAAGATGCCTATTTGACATCTAAGTAGAATCATCAGGGAGGTAGTTTAATTAACGAGTCCTGAGAGGGAGGAAGGTTGTATCTGGAGATGTATGTTGAGAATCATCGTTGTATAGTTTGATGCCCTGAAATCTAGGTAGCATGTGGGAGAACGGTCCATTCTGTCTTTTAATGCATTCATTCACCCTTAGCAGAATTTTACCACTTAATCACCCCCTTTTCAAGACACACTGTCTTTACTTGGTTTCTAGGACACCACTGTCCTCAATTTGCCCCTCATCTTACTCTCTGTTTACTTTGGTGGCTCCCCTCCTCCTGCATGTGAGCATGTCTCAGGGCACTGTCCTTGAACCAAGTAAAGAGAGTGTGTCTGGAAAAGGGGGTGATTAACTAGTAAAATTCTGCTAAGGGTGCATAAATGCAGTAAAAGATAGAATGGACCATTGGAAGAGAGGTGGTGCCCTTGAGACGAATGGTTCTAGAACCTGCCTTGTAGTTTTCTCATGTCCTGTATTTTCATTCACTTCCCTTTGATGACTTTAAAAGCAATAGCTAAACTACAGTGTCCCTCCATGTCTCCAAGATTAACCCACATTATTCTGATTTTACACCTGGCATACATGGTTATTCCCACCATTTTTAGGATTTTCATATGGAATGTTTACTTTATACCGCCACAGTTACACTATTACCTATGAAGATTCAAATGCTGTCCCATCTTAACAAATTAAAAAAAATTATCTTAACCTCCAATGCTTTCCAATTGTTTTCACATTCATTTTATAAACTTACTTTGAAAAGGGTCTTTATCCTTTTTCTCCCATTTCCTATTCTCTCTCAAACCTCTTGCAATATGAATTTCCTCTACAACTCTCCTGAAATTTCTCTGCTTAATGACACCAATGATTTCTTAAACACTGAAACCAGTGGCTTTTTATGATTATTCTCTCTATGCAGCTACTTTAAGTAGGAAGTTGAAAAAAAATTATTTGTACTATTTGCAAGTTTGATTTACCATGACTTAAATTTCAATAATAAATCCCCAGGAACTCCTCTTTGACTTAAGCTTTTCATAGACCCTAGTTTGAAAGCCACTGATCTAGAAAACAAGCATTATGCTAATGTCTTTTACAGAGGACAACACCTAAGGTAAAGGCCAAGCTGATTGTCTCTGGGTTCCTACACATCTCCCACGGTTAAATTTCACATTAATTTGAAATTGATTTTTAGTAATTAAAATCACAGTTATATTAGCCTCTTGACACAAATTTAAAATGAAGAGCTTTAACTTTATAAACGATAATGCTTATTGCAGTTGATGGTACTAAAAGGTAACAATACAACTCTGTAAACACATTTGGAGTTGCTATCCCTGAACATGAGCCAGCATCATAATCTGCTTATCAGTGAGAAATGTTCAGGGAGTGTGAAATTCAACAAGACAAGCCAAAGAAAATTAATTCAGACTTGCCTTAGAAATGCCAATTGACCTAATCTTCTCAATCTATTAATTCTGAAGGTAGAAGGAGGAATAGATAGAAAAGCCTAGGGGGTGATCATAATGACACAAGACCTCGGAGCAGCTCACTGAGTCGGCCCTGCTCCTGAAGACCAACGAGGGAATTCTGAATAGTTATTTTAAATGTGCATAGGCCATTCAGAGTCTTATAGGTCAAAAGCAAAATCCAAAAATCAATAACAAAAAGTGAATTAGGAAACTTGAAGACATAAATAATGTGATGGGTTGATTTAATACAAGTTACTCTTGGAGTTGAAGGCATCCTGTAATAATAGCAGCAAGCCATGCGGAATCCAACAGTGAGCTCCATAGTGAGCTTCACTGGCAGATTTGGAGGTAATAAAAGCTTTGAATCATAATGCTTATAAAATGGCATAACTGTAAAAAAAAATTCCTGAAAAGTAGTATACAGATTGTAGTTGTGACTTAAAGTTTGGAAGCTTCACACTCCACAGCCTGTCCATTCTTCCATTTTCCATGATGAATAATAAAGCAGAAAGCATCTGTAGGTAAGAGATGAAACTGATCTTCTAGGAAATATTATAGATTGTTAAAAAGCATCTCAATATATCATACTTAAATCAAATATTCATTAGCTATTTCATCTAACCTTCCAAGCAGTCAAGTTTTGTAGAAAGAATTTCAAAGAAATAGTAGCAACTGGTAGTTTGGAAATGTAAAAGAAATTCTATTCTAGGTGTCTAACTGACCATAAACACATGCACCGATACCTATATTTTAGTTTGGAGTTTTCTTGGGGTGACTGAAATATAGACCATGGATTTCTTAGCAAGCCATAGTTTTAAGTCTGTATTGCAATCAATATTTGCTTTCCTGTTCTATTTCTCTTTTCCCTTCCCCTTAACCTTGACTTTGGAATAGGTTTTAAAAAGATGATAGAAACAGATTCCCAAGAGAAGAAATGAGAGCACATCTAAGAAACCGGGAAGAAATGTAGCTTAGCTTAATTTTTATCATTTTCCTCCAAAATAACAACTCTTGGTTAAAGAAGATCTATGAAATATTTGCTTCATAAATGATGACCTCAAAATGACTTCTGGTATTTTTAGCTTTAATTCTAATAGAGTATGACAAGCATAAAAACTAGATTTAATACCAGTAATTATTATAATTATTATAAATTAAATAAACAGCATTTAACACTATAAATCTGTTTTTGCTTAACCTGGTTTGTTAGGATGTAGTCCCTGTAGTTTTGATTTGACCTATAGTTACGTTAACAACCCACTTCATGGTCAGCAGCTGTGTCCTGAACAGGCTTTGTTGGGTGGCCTCTGAATAGATTGCCATGAATCTATCACAGACACTGCATTAAGCCCCAGTGATCCCCTTAAAAGGACTAATGCAGATTTTTAAATAAAGAAAAAAAATTTCTACCTGGACTTTTGTGTCTGACAATCTAGGTGAGTGCTGGCCTTGACAGTTACTATGGGCATAATAAGTAGGTGTTCTCTGAACCTCTGTTTTCTTTTCTGTAGAATAGGGATTTTACTACCTCACTGATAGTAAAGAACGCAAACTCAATACAATATCTGGGATGTAGTAATGCATTCCCTTATGTCTTCAGAGCTCAACAATGTTTATTGTGCATTACTGTATACCACAACTGTGTTTAACTGGGGATATGGGCATAACTGTACAACCTTATATTTAAAGTCTCTGTTCTCATGGACTTCATAGTAGAACTGGAAAGAAAATTAAGCAAGACTTTGCATTGTGCTGTTTGTGGTCAGTATAGAGTACCAAAGCGTTTTATAGCCAGCGTAATCGATTTTTACTCTTTCGGAGCTCAGGAAAGTCTTTCTCCATCATGGGACTATTTTGAGGAATTAAAAAAATGAAATTATTTATATATATCTTTGGTATATAGCATAAAATAAGCATGCAGCAAATGTTACCTATTATTAACACGTTTAAGATGAAATTTTAAAGATCTAACTCTAGTAGGACTTAACTGGCAAAGGCAGAGGGGCGGATGATTCAGAAAAATACAACAGCATGTGAAGAGACCCAGACTGAATGAGACTGGCACTTAGAGGAGCTGGAAAAAAAGGTGACTGCATACAGTAACAATTTCAGACTGAAAGTTCAGGGTAGAGTATTCAAGGCTAGAGTTATGAAAAGTCCAATTATAAACTAAGTTAGAAAATGTAGATATTAAATTATAGAGGAAACACATCAAAAGTGTTTAATATGAAGAGTTGGCATAATCAAATGTAGACAAAACAATGATAAGGAACAGTTACTGAATATTAGAATAAACAGTTATTGTATGCCAAGTATATCATTTAATCCTCCCCATATAAGATTTACTGCCCTCATTTTACAACTGAAGAGATTAAGACATAAAGAAAGAAACCATTTTCTCAAGATTATACAACCACACTGGGGAAAATGGGATTCTATTCTGGCCTCGCCTTTAACTTCTATGATAGATTTTGCCCCCATCTGAGTGATGGTAACAAGATCTCCTTCAGTGTACAGAGAGGTTATATGGGAATTGGCAGCAGTAAGAATTGAGGAAATAATATCGCATGGATTAAGAGAGTAGCAGCGAAATAAAAAGAAAAAGAAGGCTTGAGAGATATTTAGAGTTGACAGCATTTGATACCTGATTTATATTGTGTTTGAGAAAGATGATGGGAAGATGAGTTCCAGGCGTGGCTTTGGCATTGGGTATTGCTTCCATTGAGTGAACTATGGAAAACATGAAGAGGACTGGTTTTAGGAGTGGAGGTTAAACATCATGGGTTCAGTTTTAGACATCTTGGGGTTGAGACATCTGAGACATATCCAAGTTGAGAGGCCTGGTGTAGTAACGTATGTTTTCCTGTCTGAGGGCTGAGATTTGAAGACCATCAGTGGTAAACGGTAACAAACAGTAGTTGAAATCTTGCTCTACAAGAAGTTATAAGAGACAAGAGGACAAAGGGAGGAAACATCAACATAGGGGATAACACCCAATATTTAAGGTTATACACAGAAACGAGATTGTGGAGTTATATTTTCAAAGTTGGACAGAGGTATGGGGTGGGAGGAGGAGGGGCCCAAGATCAACAAGAGGAGAGAGGGTCAAGGTGCCAAATTCTGCCAATATACTAAATAAGGTAAAGACTGGGAAATCAACTGGATTTGGTGAAAGGACTCCTGTGAGAAATTTCAGCAAGGTGTAGAATCCAGACGGCAGTCAGGCAATTGAGCAGCAAGTGGTGGTGACAAAACTGGATTGAATGGGGACATTTCTTTCTTTAAAAAGTTAGAGTCTAAGTGGTGGAGAAAATATAGAAGTTTGGAGAGGTGACAGGTGGCAGAAGATTTTATTTAAAGACAGAAAGGCACCCGGGTGGCTCAGTCGGTTAAGCATCTGACTCTTGACATTGGCTCAAGTCGTGATTTCAGGCACAGTTTGTGAGATTGAGCCCAGGTTGTGATTTCACTCATGGTTTGTGAGACTGAGCCCTGCATGGGACTCTGCACTCCCAGCCTGAAGCCTCTTTAGGATTCCCTCTCTCTCTCTCTCTCCCTCTCTCTGCCCCTCCCCCGATCACGTAAGCCCTCACTCGTGCACTCTTTCTGAGAATAAATAAACCTAAAAAAAATAGAAAGAAAGTGTTAGTTGTTTAGTAACAAAACATGATAGATACTCTCAATTTTAATTTAAAAAAGCAAGTCTAAAGTTTGCAAGTAGTTTCAATACCTGAAACTTTTATGACTTACGAGTGATAAATCATAACAATTTAAAGCAATCATAAAATAATACATCAATGATAAAGGTACTTAACCGAATGCTTACTATGGACTGGACACAATATTCCATATTAACAATAAGATACTTTAATTCCAATACCAACCTCTTATGAATGTTTGACTCTTGCTCCCATTTTTAGAAATGGAGATATTACGGCTGTGAGAAATTACAGTTAGTACCAAAGATAGCTCAATAATTGCACTCTCTTTCCAATAGCAAATTGGTGTAGCATATTTTTCTTTAAATTTTTTTGGTAATAAGATCACAGGAATAAGATCTTACGAGGGTAGAAAAAAAATATTCCTCACATGCTCTTAACAAAGGGAATGCCTGTCAGTGCAAAAAAAGAGAAGTCCCACAAATGAACCAGGTTTGCAGTGGAATAGACAAAGCCAGATAAAGAGTAAAAATAATCTCTTTTTTCTTAATGTTGTCTTATAGGTATATATTCATTTTTGCTTAGTCTAAAAATATTAGTGGTGCAGGAGTAAGTGAAGCCAGGTAGCACTGTCAGTTGAAACATCTCTAAATACGTTTTCAGTCCTAATAGAGACTTCTATTTTTGCGTTTTGTTTTTATTTCTGGGAACCATTCAAGAGACACTTTAACAATTGTGCTTTGATAGTAGAATGATTTTAGTCAAAAACTTTAACATTGAACAGAAAGTGCCTTTTCATTGAAGAGGAAATAAATGACGAGAGTGGGGCAAGATGTATGTACAAAGATCTAGGCAGATCATCTGGTTAAACATGGGGGATTGAACCTGAAAAGATTTACGGGACCCTGAGCAATTTGCTGGAGGCTGGTAATAATTGCAACACTGCTTATTCCCTGCTTCCCTTATTAACTTTCTCTGCATCGCCGCTCTTTTTGAGTTCATCCATCTTAATGAAATATCCATCTTCTGTCTTTCTTTCCTGCTTTACATTTTAGACCTTATAGGGGAGTGAAAGTAGTTTTCTCAGCTGGACTCACTCACTAGCCAGAGGCCAACTTTGCTTCCAAGCAAGACTTCATGCAATCTCCCCCATTAGGCATTTGTTTCATTGTCTACATGAGAGCAATAAAACTTACCAGCTAACTCAATCAAACACATCAGCTGGAAATGTCTTCTTGCTGTGAATGAACCAATCAGTTTACAAAATAAAAAAAAATGGTTTCCCTGGATTTTGTTGTTAGAACACTATGGATCTGTTGTTTGAATATTAGACATGGTTTCTATGTGTATATATTTGTGCATTTCTAAAATCTAGTGCTGACATTTTAAAGTAAGTATTATTATGTTTCTCTTTATAATTAGTTAAAATGTGGGACTGGAGGAATAATTTTTAAGTCAGTTTTGAGAGTTATAGAAGTAAGTACTTTATTCTATCTGGAATGAATTTGAACAAATAACCCCTCTGCAGCAACAATTATGTTTCCATTCGCTCTTATGATAAGGGAAATTATATTTATGAGATCTTTTTCACATATCTAGGATGCTCCCTGAGCTTTGAATGGGAGGGTCATTGGCATGGGTGGTATCACGAACAAGTGTGAAGTGAAGGCTTAGGGGAAATAGTTGTGGAAACACGAAGCTGGGCTTCACCAGAAGCAACCATCAGTGTGTGTGTGTGTGTGTGTGTGTGTGTGTGTGTGTGTGTGTGTGTGTAAAAGATATTTAATTTTCTTACAAATACGTATTCTTGTTATTTTAATTCACGTTTTATCATGCAGATCATATAGTCTATAGGATATCATATGTGGTGTGTGTGTGTGTTTCATTTTATAGCCTGTTTGTTCCAGGCCCTGCAAAAGGTATTCTCATGGATAGTTAGGATCATTTATATAGTAAAGTTCAGATCGGAGAGCTTACCATATCAAGGTGATTTATTTGTAATGAATCTTGTGTTGTGGTAGGTAGAAACCAACCAAGACCCCTTTATTTCTGGGGTTGTGAAAATTACTTTTCTATAATAGTAACAATTATTTTTCATCATTAAAAAGCAAGTTTCTTTGAAGCATACCATAAATGTCTCAGGCATAAGCACCATACTGTCCAAGTTCAGAGGATCACTAAAGACATACTAAATCAAATAACAAAGAATGTTTGTTTCTGCCCATATCTGGATATATCATGCAAAAGTGTTTCAAAAGCAAACTTCTCAACGTTTCAGTCATCGGAAATGCCTCTTTATAAAATAGCATTTAGCTTTATTTAGATCAAAATCAATGAATAAGTATTTTTCTGACATGAAAGATGCTTAATTTGTTTTCAAATTGATAGAAACTTATTACACACCAATTTGACATTAACACAAGACAAATTCAAGACCAGTTTAAGATGGAAATAAGAAATCTAGGATGGACACATTAGCCTTGTATTTAATGCTGTGGGATTACAGCATTATACACACAGATCCAGCCCACCTGACCTTCTCTTACCTGAAGAATGTAGCTTTAGCTATTAGTTCAATGAACAAATAAGTTTATTTTGAACAATGTTTATAATCCATAATAAAAGGGACATTCATAGCTGGACTTTCTGTACATAGGGCCACTGTAATAAATAATAAATTTCTTTCCTCCCTCCATACCGTCCATATATGTATGTATGTATGTAGGCACATATATATGTATCATCTACTATCTGCAATCAGTGTTATTTTAAAATTAATATTTTATATACAAGTACATAAGAACAAGTTGGATGTATATTTGGAGTGTGTGCATGTGTATGTGTGAAAGAGATATTTAATTTTCCCAGAAATAAATAATCCTGTTAATCAATGTTTTTCATGTAGACCGTATGGTCTATGGGATATTAAAGATGCTTTTAATTTTTTTCTTCTACCATAAAATCTAAAATAATATGAATAAATTAATTATAAAATTTAATATCTATACATTTTATGGACTGTTAACCTTTAGTCCCCTTTAATGTTTCATGTGACAAAGAAAACCTGTCATCTAAGTTGTTGAAAAGTTAGCTTTTGGTTCTGTACAAAATGATTTTTTTTAAAGGCACAAATAATTCATGCATACAACTCTACAGACCGAGCCTCTTTGGAGGAAGTTTATGGTTTGATAAGAGGGTGGTGGGGTTCTGTTTTATTTTTGTCTTATAGCTGGAGGCATAAAACAGCATTTTCTGCCTATAAAGGGTACTTAGAATTCGAAATTCAAAACATACCAAGACATATACTTCCTGCTGCCTTGCTAACCTATTTTCCAGGGTCATTTTCTTTCAAGTGCAGTTAAATTTTTTCTCTGTCGAACTGAAGTATGTACCAGAAGCTCTTGGGATTTGAGTTCACCATTCCAGACTTTTATACAGAGCAGGTAGCCTAAGTGAATTTTCCATCTTGTGAAACTCCTGCAGCGAAGCCACAGAGGGGAAAATGGAGCTAAGTACTGACAGATGCACCATGAGTCCCCATATTGTGAATCAGGCTTGCGGCTGGAAAAAATATATATAATTTGCTGATCTTATAGGATGTATGTTTCAAGGGACTAAGGTATTCACCCCTACATTTTCCACTTTAATGTTTTTCACTGGAAGGTCGATTCAATGCCTATACTTCTCAGGTGGCATCGTTCTCCAGTCTCCACTCCCTCTCCTCGTTGTTTTTATATAGCAAATTGCGAATTCTATTTATTCGAGAACAGTTATATGGGAGGGGTGCAAAAAAAAAAAACTTTGATGTGGGTAACTGTTAGTACTCCCAACCCCTGCTCCAGTTTTTTGGTCTGTTTGTACAAGGTAACCACAGTGATCTAAATTTCTCTCTCTTTGATTTGTCCTTAAAGAGTTGTTATTATTGTTGTTGTTGTTGTTATTGTTATTGTCATTATTTTCAATTTTCTGAGTTGCAAGAGACGTACTTTCAGAGAATTGGGTGACTCTTTGATTTTTAGATTTTAGCAGCTATGGGTACAAAGGCATGAGTTTCTGCCTGAGGTCTAAATGCAGCCCATAGATTTATTTCGTATTGTAAGTGTTTCAAATTTGAATTAGCTGCCAATATTTAAGAATTAAGAAATGTTAGCTTTCCTTGAATGCTTGGATGAACCAGTAACTCCACTCCACTCTTTTTTTAAACTTTTATTTATTTGTTTTGGAGAGATAGTGGGAGTGGGAAAGCGGCAGAGAGAGAGGGAGAAAGAGAATCCCAAGCAAGCTCCACACTGTCAGCACAGAGCCCAACATGGGGCTTGATCCCAAACACCAGAGATCATGACCTGAGCTGAAATCAAGAGTCAGACACTGAACTGCCTTGAGCCATCCAGGTGCCCCAACACCACTCTACTCTTGAATGGCCACAAAACCCCTCTAAAGCTGCCACTTTAGAAAGCACAGCCTCCCTCAGATTTGTTGGTCCTATACTGCCTATCATTCCCTTCACTTGAGGCCATGTCTCCATTGCCATTTTTCATCTTTCCACCCATTTTAGCTTCACTTATTTACTTAACTGCCAGTTCATTGAAGTCATTTGAGTTTTCTGTTCATTCTGTAGGAAGAACAGAGATGTTACAAATTTTCTAGCAACATTCTTATAAGTTAGTATGTGCTGCCTGGAGAGAGGCAATAATAATGCTGGGGTTGTGGCCTAAGCAGCAAAGTAACCCTTTAAGAGTTACAGTATTTGCCAGGGGAAGCAAGCAATCACATCAGACATAGTGGACACGCACTTGAGATGACGGCAAGTTTGCCTGAAATAGTTCCATTACGGCAATTGGAAGAGAGGCTGGTACTTACTGCACATTTTATTCAGGCGGATTAACACACATTCGGAGATTCGGGCTCCATAATAATCTTATTAGGTCCAACTTACAGGTAAGAAGCTAAAGTCTAAGGTCTCCTCTGATGTGATAAAATCAGTAAGTGGTAGTCTTAAGTTTTGAAGGTGCATTTCTGTTTATTATATTGTACTCCCTTAGTGTTATGAAAACTTTAACATTTTTTACAGCAGCCAATGAAATCCAGATATCTGTAAGCAGAGAATTAGATGCTAAGAGTAAGGCTTTTCAAATAAATCAATTCCACTGCTCTCATTTTTTGAGGGCTTATGACGCATTCATCATGCCACTAGGTACTTTATAAAGGTTATCTCATTTACCTTTACAATTTCTCAGTTTGTAGGAAAGTAAAATCATTACTCTATAGAAGAGGAAACTTAGGTTCATGGCCCCAGGCAATATATCTAAGATCACAAAACTAATAGGTCACTGAGGCAGGATTTATATCCTGAGGATAATTTCTTCAATGCCTACTTTCTATGCGCTATACCATTAAAGCTCTTTGTTGAAATATATAACAAAATGAGGATATAACCATATAAGCAAAGATATATCACTACCATCACAATTTTGCCTGTGTCTAGTTCTTGAGATTTGGGATGAGATCATAAGTAAGTCAGTGTCTTGGTTCAAGGCTTTTAGTTTCGCTTCTGACATATAGGGAAGAGATATGTCAACTTGACACAATATCGAGAATAAATTTAAGAGTTTTAATGATTGATGACAATCTAGTACCACAAAGTTTTCTATTAATGGGAATAGAACCCTGAGATATACCCTGAGCTAGAAAAGTCAACTGTTAACCTCATTTTAACATTTTATCCCAATTTGTAACTATTTGTGCTTGCCTTTGCTTAATGTGGATGCCCTATCTTCACCTTTGTCTTTTAAATATTTTTTTGGGTTGGATTGCATACAGTTAATTAAAAAAATAATTCCTTGTAGAAAAACTTACTTGGAAAAATTAAACTGACAAAAATCATTCATTAAGCATAAGGAACCAGTTCATGGTAAAGGGACTTGAGTATGCTTTATTTAATGTAAGAGAAATAAGTTGCTTGGGCCAGGAGTTGTTAAACTTTATGACATCACTCCTTGATAGTTCCAGGGATATGGTGGCCATATTTCTCCCTTATTTGTGATTATATGGCTTTCAAATTACCTCCCTGGTTCTCGGGTCTTATTTCTGGTTAGGTATATATTGGAATATGCATCCCCATTGTTATTATATTACAACATTCTAATGTTATGTTTAAAAAGTGTGATTCTTAAGGGAGGACCCTCTTATAGGGTTTCCTTTGCTATCTTAAGTCAAAATTGTATTTCTCACTTTAGACTTCTTGTTGTCTTGTTAGAACTTCTTTCTAGACAGTTACTCTCCATATCCATTATAGAAATAATTCTTTTTCCATAGATTTCACTCAGCTTTCAAGTAGATTTAGGGATGTTTTTTGAAACCTTATGTGAAATGCAGTCTTCTGTGTTAGGAAAATAAGTGTGATTTCCCTTCATAAGCAAACAGCTATTGTCTACAGCAATGTTGTACGTGTTACCATTTCTTTCCAGTGGACATGGGGATACAGGAGTATGTAAGTTTTAAACTTTCTTAATGAAGCACTGGATTCAAATAGGAATGCCAAAAAGAACTTTGCAAAAGAACGTTAAATAAAAGTAACCTGATATTTTATAATGCTAGAGTACCCATACCTCTGAATAACATGAAACAATTCTTGTCCTCAAAGAATGTAGCATCTAGAATGAAAGACCAGCCCGTAAATAGGCTGATACTTATTATGTGACAAATGATACAAAAGAGGAACAGTATGATAACAGGATGCTCTACAAGCACACGGGGTGGGGGGGGGGGGTACACCTAACCTGATCCTGAGATCTGGGGAGTTGGGCGTATTGTCAGCATTACAATTTGACACAGTGAGATACAACAGAACAAGAAACTGAGACCCATGTGAAACTTTCAGAAATGAGCTGGCTGGACAAAAAGATATAGAGAGGAAAATAAATACTAAAAAGATTAATTTTCTTGTTCAAGAGCACTTACATGGTTAATAGAAGAAGATTTTTTTTTTTTAACGTTTATTTATTTTTGAGACAGAGAGAGACAGAGCATGAATGGGGGAGGGGCAGAGAGAGAGGGAGACACAGAATCGGAAACAGGCTCCAGGCTCTGAGCCATCAGCCCAGAGCCCGACGCGGGGCTCGAACTCACGGACCGGGAGATAAGGACCTGAGCTGAAGTCGGACGCTTAACCGACTGCGCCACCCAGGCGCCCCAGAAGAAGCTTTTACTTCTTTTTTTACTTATCAAAAAAATGTCATTTTCAATATCTTGTTAGGAAAATACATAGATACTTTGTTGTTGTTGTTGTTGTTGTTGTCTTTGTTGTTTCAGTAGCATAGGGTCCCTGTGATTCTGTAAGTTAACATTAACATGACAGTTTCAACAGCTACACAGGAAGTTTAAAGTATTGTTTAACTTACAAAATAATCTCTTAGTCCATTTGAGCTCTTTGGTGACAGTAATTAAAAAATGAACACAATCTGCTATAAGATTCTATTTAAAAGAAGCCAAAAGAAGTAAACAGCAATAATGTTATGAGTAAAATCTGTCAGGATTTTCCCTGACAACAACAGAAAAACAAAATGGAAGAACTTTTCTATAGTAGAGCACTGAAACACATCCATGTATAAGTTTTAAATTTTCTTAATGAAGCATTAAATTTACATACAAACCACAATGAACATTGCAAAATATATATAAATAATTTGAACTCATGAACTTAGAATGGTATACCTTTGATTTCCTTAAAGTGTGAATTTTCAGTAGTTGTATAGTTCTGGCCCCACATTTGCATTCTTAGTTTTTATGTCAAATACAGTAATCTGTGTGAAAAATATAACTGTGGTGTCCATTCATAAACAACCATTGATTTTCTACAATGATTCTGATGACTGTCAGTGCCAACAGTGTAAATAGAATAACATCTCTACACTCGAGTTTGCAGTGTCTTGTGAATGTGTGAGGAATAGGGAAGAATGGATAAAACATATATTAATAACTACTAGTTCAACAAACATTTATTAAACATTTATTGGAACTATTGCTCATCCTTAGAAATAATAAAGCGATCCGGACTTACTCATGAAAGTTTCCCTAATAGTCATCCTAAAAAGTATTGTGGAGGGGCACTGAGATGGTTCAGTCTGACTCTTGATCTCGGCTCAGGTCATGATTTCACAGTTCATGAGATCGAGCCCTGAGCTGGGCTCTGTGCTGACCCTGTGGAGCCTGCTTGGGATTCTCCCTCTCCCTCTCTCTCTGCCGCTCCCCTGCTCATGCTCTCTCTCTCAAAATAAATACATAAACTTAAAAAAAAAAAAAAGGTTCTCTGGAGACTCAGAGGAAGTTGTGCTCATTCAAGTTAGAGATAACAATAATTTAAAGATTGAGATAGCATTTTACATGAATCTTGAATAAAGTTTGACAATTGGTAGTCTTTTTTTGTGTTTTTATTCTATATTATTAATATTCATTTTTATAGTCATTGAAGACCTTTTTAGTATTCTTGGTATAGGTCTGTGTCTCTCCTCATATTTCCTCCTCTTCCCTGTTTATTTCCCCATGGTTATGAACATTCTGTATCAGCCTTTAGAATCAATGTTCTTGAACTATAGCAATATAAGATGGTGATATGATGCCAAGGCTTAGCAGTGAGATTATATATTGAAATCATTTCCAAATCAGATATTTTACATTAGAGGAAGGCTGCAAGAATAAAGGTTTTGTCACAACTTGTCATAAACGTGAATACGGATTGCCACCTGCTTTGGATAACAAGTGATTTTCCAGAGAAGTTGTCTACAACATGGTTGCCTTTATCAGTATGTTTTCTTCTCTGCTGGCATTGTATTTGTCATTTTTAATATGGGCTTTTGTTATCTATTGCTGTAAAGCAAACAATTTGTTTCTGCATGAAATAGTAAGGATGTGACCTCAAGTTCCCGAAGACAGCTCTGCCTCCTTTTATTTTTCCTTGGGTGTATTAGGGGAAGGTTTATTTCTGACTATTTTATGTAGATCTACATTCCTCTATACATGAATTTTAATACATTTGCTAATCAATTGGATTATGAATATAACTCCAGACAGCTGATCTCTTCTAAGTTTCATCCTAGCACAATAACTACTATTATGGCACAGTCCTAAAGAAAAGGAAGAAAAGAAATGTTCCAATATTTATTTTTTCTCTCAAAAATTGTTTTTCAGGTTTATGTATTTTTTGAAGTAATCTCTACACCCAAGGTGGGGCTCAAACTCAAGACCCGTGGGTCAAGAGTTTCACACTCTTCTGACTGAGTCAGCCAGGCACCCAAAAATGTTCCAATATTTAGATGGAAAGCGGGGCTTAAAAATATTTAAAAGGCTTTTGAAAACAAATTGGAAATGGATAGGTGCCAAAGCTGGGCCTGAGTCCGTTATTTAAAGCGAGTGACTCAAAATGTTGATTTTCCTGCCACAGGGGAATGTCAACACTTGTAAAGAAAAGGATATTGACTTAAAGCAAATGAGTTAGAAGGCTACATCAAAAGCTTTTCTATGGTTAAGTGAAAGCTTGATGAAGAGTGGCTTTTCTCCTTATGAAACAGTAAATTTGACTTTATGTACTAGTGAATTATATGATATAGACCTTACCAAAGTCAGGTGCTGCCCTTATTGTTTTTATATTAACATCTTAAATCTTCACAGTCACACTAGGAAGTAAATATAGTTATTATCCTTATCATTTTAAAATATGGGAAATAGAGCCCCAAAGGGTTTAAGCAATTTGCTGAGAGCCATGCAGTTATTAAGTAGTAGAAGCAGATTAAAACTTACATAGTCTGGTCCCAGATTCTCTATGCTCTTAACCATTTCATTATGCTGTCTCATGATACACAGAGGCCCTTTTTAAAGTCAAATAACACAACCTAAATATTTTACACTTACATTGGACAAAGGCTTAAAAAGTCATAATGAATTCTTACAGATTCAGTAAAAGAGAAAAGGGAAGGGTCTTGTTCTAAGGCAAGAAGCTTGAATTAAGTAATTACTAATGACAGTGTTAACAACCCTTATTTTTCAGTGACCATTTGATAAACTATGTCACTCTCAATGTTATGCAAAGATCTTTTCTAGTTTGTCTACCAAAGAATTTTTTCAGATAATAGAAATAAGTGTAAGTTGTGGTCCTTTGGGCGGAAATGCAGACAGAGATAAGCATGGACTTGGATCACTCACTGTAGGCCATTTTTTCCAACACAAGACTTTTTTCTTATCCTGCTAAAGAACCTTATTTCTCCTATTACCATTATTATAAGATAGCACAGAGTAAAAAAGCACAACAAGACATTCAAAACAAACTCAAAACCCTCAAAAATTCTTACTGATCATGCTTTATATGTGAGTCTTATAAAATAAGTAGAGAAGCCCATGTGACAGAAAATATCAATTATGCAGTGTTGCCAAACTTTAGTTGGTTTTAACAATGTATTAAGCAAATAATTTATATAAACGTATTCCACTCAGAGTTTAGGTACATACTTAAATATCTACATTTGGTATAATATAAAATTGAATTTTCAAAGGAGTTAAGGGACTTGTTCAAGGGTATGTAGTCTAGTGGTAAGGATGTGATGAATGCCATGAATCAGTCCATGCTCTCAGACATTTGCTCTAGGTGGTCATCTTTTGGATGCCTGATCCATAGGTATCAGACGTTGGGGGGATACCACGAACCCAACTGAGACTCCACACTCATGGCACTTATCTGCATCTAATAGAAGAGAAAAACAAATAACTTACTATACGTCAGATGCTCATAAAGATATCAACAATGAATTAAAGAAGAATACAGAGCCATAGAGTTATGGCAAATGTGAAAATTATTGTATATGGAGTGGCCAGCAGAGGCTCTGCTGATAGGAGAATCCAGAGGAAGCCATTTCTGAGTACCCGATCTTAATTTTCAGGCAAACTGACTTCACCCTACAGCATTTTCCACCCAAGAAGAAACAGATTCAGAAAGCCTAATTAATAATAGTGGTTTAAGTGTGGGTAAGCCATTACTTGTAATACATATATTAAGTCTGTAAAATGGGTAGAATTATGTAACTAACAGAGCATAATAAACTGTTAAAAAGTAACATAAATCAACAAATCAGGCATTTAAGTATGATTCATTACACTAATGAAAAAATACAAATGCCAAAACATCTTGGAAAATTATTTAAATTTACTAAGAAAAACTTATATTAAAAAGATAATAATTAATGCCTATCCACCTGTCAAAAATAAAAAAATGAAGAATCTAAAATTGACTTACATTTCAAAAAACAGACATTCTCTTCAAGAGCTGATGGCAATAAAATTAGAATAACTTTCTTTTTCCTGGAAAGGATAGATAGATGGATAGATGGATGGATGGATGGATAGATAGATAGATAGATAGAATAAAAGGTTCCCTTTTTCCAGGTTTCAATCTCAATTCTGCCATTAAATCCTAAGGCAGTTTTGACAATTCATTAAACAGAACAGTATCAGACTTACTGAGAACATAAATGAGGTAATTAACATAAGATTTTTAACCCAGACCGTAGTACAATAAGCACCCACAAAATATTAGCTATTACTGTTGTAAAATACATAATGGTATATTCTGTAGCCATAAAATTCAGCTTTAGAATTTAATAGCATGCTGAAATTTTTATTAATGTATTATGTATAAATAAAAACTGTAGGTTACAACACAATATTTATAGTATAATTTTACTTTGTAAAATAATATTTATTTTATCATGTATAACCACATTTATGTTTCACTGTTTAAGTAGTTCAAACTCTTTTATTCATTATAATAGTTCCCTAATGAAACAAATGAAAGAAGAGAAATAAATAATACCAAAAGAATTAACAGAGTTTATTTCTTTTTTTTAAATTTATTTATTTATTTTGAAAGAGAGAGACCAAGAGAGGGAGTGGGAGAGGGGCAGAGAGAGAGGTAGAGAATCTCAAGCAGGCCCAGTGCTGTCAGTGTAGAGTCAGATGCTGGGTTCCAGCCAAGGCACCATGAGATCATCACCTGAACTGAAACCAAGAGTTGGATGCTTAACCAACTGAACCACCTAGGCACCCCTAACAGAGTTTATTTCTGAGTGGTAGGATTGCATGTGATTTTAAATTTTTTTTCATTTACTCCTTCATATATTGTTTTTCAACTCACATTATCAAGTGCCTACATTTTGCTAGGGCCCTGTTTTAGATGCTAGGATGGTCAAGGTCTCTGCCTGATGGGGCTTTCACTGAGGTGTATAAGATATTTATTTATAAGATTGTATAAGAAATTCATTTATAAGATAATTTTCACAGTGTTATTGTTATAGGGACATGAAACAGTAAGGAGGTAGAAAGTGACTGGGTAGAGAGAGGGAGGCAGAAGTTGCTAGACATATATATATATATACATACATATATATATATGTATATGTATATGTATATATATATGTATGTATATATATATATACGTATATATATATATAGTGGTCAGAGATCTGAGGAGTTAAGAAATGAACTGAGACCAGTATAGGGAGAGGAAGACAGACATGTGAAGAGCGATCTGGTCAAAGGGCGAAGGGGAAGATTAAGCTCCGCCCATGTGACAATGGGAAAATGACCACCAGAGGGCGCATCTTGGAGGACGGGAAATTTGCCAGCTGGAGTCAAATGTTCCTTCTTCTTCACACTCCTGTTGATTTTAGTTTTTTCTATATAGACATGTTACATATTTCCAGATATTTTAACTGATAATATGTATAGATCTGTGCTATTCAAAAATACAGAAATAAGTATAAAATGTTTATAGACAAAGTGAGAAAAGCAGAAAATTAACTTGGAGATGTATTATAACTGCATTATGTGCAAATGCACATGCATTTGGGCAATGACTAGAAGATATCACAGCACATAATTATGTTCTAGGGGATTAATGACTTTTAAAAATTGAAATCCTTTAAACTTCCAGCTAATTAATTTTTTACGGTAAGGTAAGGGAAAAATCATGTCATTTATTCCCTTCATAAACTTCAGGAACAACTTTTATCTTTCACTTCAAACTTCCTGTAGCCTGTCATGCTTCTCTTTATTATAATGGCCTGGTTTCAGATTACTAATAAACAAATCTGGATATATTTCTGGACTGTGTATAGAAAAAATGAAGAATGTAAGCCACTGATTATTACTTAAAGAATTATACAGTTTGGCCACCTCAATATAAGTGATGATATATCTTTGCAAAATACTATGCAGTGTTTAAATTCAGTTACTGGACACAGCACGTTTTGGGGAAAAATCAACTTTTTTGGGTCTGCTTTGACATACTGATAACTAATATTATAACAGAAATTATAATTACTGCCTGAATATCGTCCTACATGATAAAATGAAATGTTACATGATTTAAAGTTATGGAGTTTAATGTTTTTGATGTGACCTTGTTACAGAAAACCCGCACTGGAATTTTAAATGGTTGGAACATAATGACAGAGAAGCAAATTTAAGATAGAAAAGTTAGAGCGCACGTAGAGGATAATTGCAATAACTGTTTGACAAAGGAGATTAAAGTACCGGATCTATCTTCTAAGCACCATTCAAGATCCTACATATTACACATTTGTAAAATATGGATTTTAGATATTTTCACTACATATTATACTTGAGAGTAGCTTGGTTCTTATCTGCTGAAGACTGATAAATTTATGAACAATTGTTGTATGGCAGATTTCTACAACTTTGTGCCGATGGATAGCAATACTGTATTGTCCCCTTAAAAAATCTGTCAAGAGAGTAGATATGTTAAGGGTTCCTGCCACAATACTTTAAAAAGGAATGTAGATAGATTTTTATTATATCATGATACTAAAATAAGATAGATTGGTTCAAAAAATTATGAACAATTAGTGAGATTTTAATTGAGAGCTGTGGTTCTTCCACATTTTTATTTATCAGGGCTAAGATCTGGGTGCACCTCTTTATATTTGATTCCTTTTGATTCTCATTCATGCACATAGAGTTGCTACAGTAACGAAACATTTGAAAGCCCAGCGTTGGTTACTTCCCTGATTTTATATTCAGGAACTTAAAAGTGTTACTATTTATATATAGTAACTAATTAATTGTCCTGGCTACTGTGCATGATGATCTGAATGTGGAAGAAATGGATAGCAATAAAAGACTGCGAAAATACACATACAGGAGCTTGCCCGTATTTGCTCGTTAACTTCTACCTTTCACTACTAAATTTAATGGCATGCTTAAGAAAGATTTTCTCTTTTAGCGGCCTCAAACCAAAATGCTGTTTTCTCAGTTTAGAATAGTGCAGGCAGTTGTACATTGGACAGTTATCTTTTTTCTGTACATTGGACAGCGTGCATTATGACTTAAACAGCCATGTCTGGGGGGCGGGGGGTGGGGTGCTCGATGAGTTTTCCTTTCTCTCTGACATGAAAAAAGATGTGAAAGACTCTGAAGCACCTTATCTTCTCCCCTCACTTGGGAGTTTTAGAAGAGGGCATTGAAGTATGGCCGATTTTATTTTCTGTTGCAGAGTCCTGCAGGCCAGGAACTAGGTCAAAAACTGCTGACCTTCTGTGAACAATTTCTTCTGGTGATCAGATAGGAAAGGCTTTTGATGCTTGTTCTGTGAGTTCGGAGTCCAGCAAGTGGAAGCCAACACTGCTTGTGGTCTTTGGCGTGTGAACTTTAATAAAAATATTTCACACAGAAATTCCCGAGAGAATATATCTAGTCCACTTTAATCAACCCAAAATTTGAAACTAAAGTTATAGAGAGAAGCTTTCAGACAGTCAGATGCTTTCAAAGTTAACATGTGTTTTGAAAATTTTGTATTTGAGGAGAAATCCGAACTATAATTCAATTTGAGAAAGACACTAGCTTATCTTTCTATTTTATCGAAAGTTACCATCTACAAATATTAGTTTTGTGCAAATGTACATTTGTATTACTAAATTGTATTTGTATTATTAAAAATAAGTATTATTACCCTAATACTTAGGGTAGCCCATAAGTATTAATACATGGAAGGAATGAAGCCAAGGAAAATTTAGCCTGAACATGAAAAATTAATAACACGAAAAGATATTGGCTTTATAATTGTTTCCCAGAAGATGTGGCAATGTCTCTACTCCTGGGGTCACTTGAGGAGGCTGATTTGAACAAAAGGCTTAGACTGTGGGTTGGCCCAGCTGATTAGGTTTCAGCCCTCCCCAATTCCCAAACACTGTTGACCGTACATCGAGTATCGCAGTTACGACTTTTGTACGTCCAGGGAAGGGCAAAGCTCTTTATAATCCTTGGAGGAATTGTGGTATTGCTGTTACGACCATGCCTTCTTCAGTCGTGAAACTAATGAAAGAGGCACAAGTTACAGACATTTGGGGAGGGGAATAGTTTCCTTTTCTATCAGTCTCCCTTATTAACTACCAATTCCCTCTCCCTGCTCACATTAACCCTGCCTGGCAGTCCTTAGAAATTGAAGTGTTTATTAGGTCCCAGTCTTCTATACACTGTCCGCGGTACTTTCTACAGTCAACAGTTCCCCACCATAAATAACAGCTCTGCGTGTGGGACTGTGACCTGCAGAAAGTGACTTACGCCTCTTGGAGTTCAGTGGCTCTCTTTGGAGCTTACCCTCAGATAAGCTGCGAGAGCCTTGGGCTCCGTGGATAAATTACGTTTAGAACAAGAAGGAAGAAAGGGATGTAGCTATTTGAAGGAGACTGGCGTCAACGAGTGCTAAGCCAGGTGTTTCTGTCATTGAAGAGCTCTAAGCGTGGAAGTGGCAGCAAGACTTCCTGAATAATTCATCACTGCCCGACGCTCTTTCGAGGCTGTACTCTTATTTACGAACATAGATTATACTGTTATTGATTGCAATCCTCATGGAGGCATTTCATTAACTAGGAGGTTTGTCTGTTTGCATATGCCTTGTTTCCCTGAGAGTTTCCTTGTATTTGAACATAAATTTATAGCTGAAGTAAAATTAAAGAGAATCCTCTAACAATTCTGTCTCATTCTGCAATCAGGAAGGGGATTGGAAATGGTTTCCTCTAGGTACCCAGGGTGTTAAATCGTTTTATTCCATTAATTGTGCTGTGATCTGAAAGCGAGAAGAAAAGCACCCCCAAAAAAGTACTCTTCCCCACGATCTCTCTGCCTACATCATTTACTACTGTTATTCCAGGTAGATTAACTGAAATTTCAAATAATTTTCCCACGGTACTTGGATTTCAGAGATGTTTAAAATATCTAAGTGACTAGGAAAAATGCTTCAATGCTCCACAAACCAGCTCCTAACCACATTACTTCAAGGTTGTGAGCATTCAGTTGTACTCAAAACTGCATGAATGTTCAGAGGGTATCCAGAATCTGACTCAGTAGGACAAATTGTTCTCTTAGATGCCTATGAACAGAAGCATTCTTTCCCAAGAGGGACCCTGAACGAGGCTTGTGGCACATGATGTTGTGGTAGCTGATTACAGAGAAATGTTAATTTATATCTCATAAAAGCATGATGGTGTAAAGGGTGCCACAGCCTGCATTTTGTCTTGGATCATGATATTTAAACCAGAAACCCTAAGATAAGAACAGCATTAGACTATGTATGATTGAATCAAAACAGAAATATGAAGACAGTTTTCAATTGCAGGAAAGGAAACTCATGAAACTTTTGGAGTATTTGTTTTTGCTGCATTTTGTTGCTGTTGTGGGTGATGATTTATTTGTTTGAAATCTATAAAGCTGAAAAGAAATGAATCTCCAAAACTTGGAGGGGTCAGGATTTCACAGATGGCAGTGATGCTCATAGGAAGAGGCTCTTCAGAATGACTCTGAGCTGCAGTACTTTGACAATGGAAGAAATAAGAAAGATGTTCTTATCTGGATTTGATACACTTGCACAGTAACAAAGAAACCCATAGAGTTCTAGCAACTCTGCTAAAAACAAACAAAAATAAGCAGGCCAATGCTTCTTGCCTACAGAAAGAAGATACTTTGGTTGCATACTTATTTATTACCAGATTATTGGGTTTATTTGCACTAAGTGATACTTTTTTTCAATGTGAGGTTTATTTTTTTCCTGAACGAACTTGTTTTCAAGAGTCAATTACTGAATGAATTAATTCTCTAAGAAGATATATTGCCAGTTGTTAGGCAAAAAATTATTCACCACCTGTCCCTTCAGTCATTTCTCCAGTTACCTTAAGGGTTTTAGTTTTTAAAATTTTCATTCAAAAATGTTCATTTATTTATTTTGAGAGAGACAGAGTGGGGACAGGGAGAGAGGGAGAGAGAGAATCCCAAGCAGGCTCCATGTTCTTAGCGCAGAGCCCGACACAGGGCTAGATATCATGAACCGTGACAAAATCAAGAGTCAGATGCTTAACCAACTGAGCCACCCAGGCGCCCCTGGCTTAAAGGCTTTGAATGCAAATGTGCAGATACATCACAAATCTAAAAATATATATATTTTATTTTCCAAAAACATTTAACCTTCACCTTCTGGGGTGCAGTCTTGTTTCTCTGACCTCCATTATTTTCTACTTGAGGTTCAAGAACTCATCCGATTGGTTTTCTTTTTGTAAATTCCATTTGATTTCAACAAGTGCTATGAAGGGCCAGTGTGCCAATAGTGTGCCAGATGTGACAGACCACACTGGCCTCGAGTCAAGTCGTGTTATTCCTGTGGAAAACTCTTCAGTGGCAAACCTTTTCTTTTAGAATAAATTCTAAACTCCTTGCGGTAGATTTTATGTCTCTGCATAGGTCGCCCTCCTCTCATCCTTTAACCATGCCTGTCCCAGGTCAGCCAAAAATCCCAGGTCTCCATCAGTCAAGACAGTTGATCATTCTACATGGCGACCTAATTCTCTAACATCCTCCCATTCAAATCCCTTCCTTCCTTCCTTTCAACAATGTCCAGTTGTATGATCTTGAAGAAATCATCTTATTTTGCTGATCTTCAATTGCTTCATCCATAAGAGAGGAAGTAATAATATTTCCTTTCATGGTTTTTTTGAACTTTAAAGATAGTGTCACTGGACTGGTGTCTATCTTATTATCCATAAATAGAGTGATACGTTTTTTTAGCCTGATGTTATTTTGGACTACAGGGAGATGGTTATTTCCTCTTGTTGTTAGGAACTAAACTAGTGTAATTTCAACATGGCAGTTTGTGTATCTTTTGCGTATATCATTCATTCAGTGCTCTTAAGGTTAGATAGGTCTAGTAAAAACACCATAGAAGGCAAGTCCCACTTACCATGTCTCATAAGGGTAAAGGCTGTAACAAAAACTTTTTTTTTTTTTTTTTTGGTATCCATGCTTTGGGGCCTTTCATCCTTTCATTAAAAAGGAAGTCAGTGCTTCTCATTCCTGTTCTCTGTTTGTTACATAAACACTTGAGCCCAGGATATATGGAAATGAATAGATATTTTGTTTTATTAGCTTATATAGTAGTCCCCTCTTATCCATGGTGGATATGTTCTAAGAACCTGGTGGGTGCCTGAAACCACAGATATTACCGAACTTTGTATGTTTTTTTCCTGTACATATCTACTTATGATAAGGTTTAAGTTATAAATTAAGCATAGTGAGAGATGAAAGCATAATAATAAAATAGAACAATTGTAGCAACATACTGTGATAAAAGCTGTATGAATGTGGTCTTGTGATGATGTGAGCTGATGAGATGAAGGGAGGTGAATAACACAGACATTGTGATGTAGTGTTAGGCTACCACTGACCTGAGGATATGTCAGGAAGAGGATCATCTGCTTCTGGACGACAGTTGACTGCAGGTAACAGAAACCTCAGGGAGTGAAACTGCGGGTAAGGGGGCACTGCTGAACTGTGTGAAACAAAATGAAGAAGCAGATGTATTTACTTTCTTGGGGCCTAAAATAAGCACTGAGACCCTTATCCTTGTAAGTCGTCCCATAGAAACATTAAAAGGTCTAGTGATACCAATTACGTCAATTATAGGAGTGTGTATCGATGTACTACAGAAAGACATGGTAATTATCGTTGTTTTAGAGAAAAGCATAAGATTCTGACATTCAGTTACCTTTGTAAGAAGTTTACTTTTAAAATCGCTTCATCTCATTTGGCATCTAAACTCACCACAGATGCTTTATGATTTTATGTTTTTAATTAATGTCAACCCCCAGGTTGCAGTGAGAGTTGTTTGATTTCTCTGCCAGAGCCCAGACTGAGAGAATTATGCTGGCAATGAAGAAATGATGATGCCCATTAAGGTTTCAAACTCAAGTTTGAAACTTTAACAAAAATCTGTGTTTATGTGCTACTCTTAAGTTGTCTTCTGCTAAGTGCCCTTCTGATCACCAGAGAAATATCTTTAATATGTATTATCACTGAAAAACAGACCACATTCATAATTATACTACTATTTCAATATCTCACATGGTGTGTTTTATTTCCTATCCAATTTCTATTCAATAAAAGAAATTGTTTGGAATTATAAACACTTTTGCATGATCTTGCATGGGCTTGGGGGTCAGTAGAGTTTTCTCATAGTGCAGGCCAGTGCTATAATCATATAGATGCCATCTCAGAGACTTTAGAAAATTGAACATTTTTTAAGCTTCTGGGTAAAGAAGAAATAATCTTTCTTAAACTTGCCATTAATGTAATTTACATTCATTCGTTTAAAAAAATTACTTGAGGGGCACCTGGGTGGCTCAGTCAGTTAAATGTCGGACTTTGGCTCAGGTCATGATCTCGCAGTTCATGAATTTGAGCCCTGCATCGGGCTCTGTGCTGACAGATCAGAGCCTGGAGCCTGCTTCAGATTGTGTGTCTCCTTCTCTCTCTGCCCCTTCCCTGGCCATGCTCTGTCTGTCTGTCTGTGTCTCTCTCAAAAATGAATAAACATTAAAAAAATTAAAAAAATATATTACTTGAGCACTTTGTGTATCTAGGTCTTTGAAACATGCATATTTCAAAAACAAATAAAAGAAAACCCAGCTGTCAAGAAGTTCATAGTTTAGTAGAGGAGATTTTTAAATTGCATAAATCCAGAGAGTGATGTGGTCCAGGTGATATATAAATATGAATATAAATGTAAATATAAACATGTACACACACACATACATAATACACACACAGTGTCAGGGCAGGAATAAATACAAACAGGTACGGTGCAATTAAGATCTATTAATACCCATAAAGGTGGGTGTTTCCTCAGTCAATTAATATTCTATATATGTCAGACATTGATGCAGGCACCAAGGATACAGGGGATAAAATGAAAGATTAGGAACTTCTTTTATAAAGCAAAGAAGAAAATAAATAAAAAGTAATATCAGGTAATGTTAAATAATCTGAGGAAATGTGTTAGAGATTGAGAGGAACGATATATTATATGGGCTCGTCTCCTTAATGATATGGTATTTGAGCTGAGGCTTGAAGGATCAAATTGGCCAGCCAGAAGAAAATCAGGGAAGTAGATGCTCTAAGCAGTCAGAACAAGCTGAAAAGCTCTGAAACAGTCATACGTTGCCATTCATATTAGTATTTGACTTGGATTCTTAGTTATTGATAGAATTCAGACACCTAAAGGCAGATGAGTTTGATCTTGCCTTTTTTTTTTTTTTATTCCCACAAAACAGCTTCTTTTGTTGGTTATTTCAGAGTGAGTCCAATGTTTTACTCCTCTTCGTACAGTTCTTAGTATTCTGGATATTTCCTTTAGGGTATCTAGCTTCTGTCAACAGTGAGTAATTCCTCAGCAAATACAGAAGGAAAAAGGAGACTGCCTCTGGGAGTTGAGAGAAGATGGCTTAAAAATAAAATCACCTAATGGAAGACATCATGCATCTAGGGTATGCTCCATTGTTATAAAAAATACAAGAATATTTGCTTTCCATACATTTGGTAATTATGACGAAGGTTATAATCCAATTTCCATGTAAATAAAATTTGTTTTCTACACCTCTCTCTTTCCCATTTGGAAATCTTCCCACGCTTAATGTAACACTCTAGCCTCTGATACAATAATATCCAGCAATCACTTAACCAAAACCTTATAACAGGTTTTAAAAGAATTAGACAAGCCAGAAGCATTGAACTATCTCTGAAAACGTTTTGAGAGATTTAGAAGTGATGCTGGAATTACTTGAGCCTGCTGGCCTATTGCATTCAGTTCCAGACAGTTTTAGTTTGCTTCTGAAAAATAACCGATATAAGTTTTAAGAGGCAAGTTAGTGAGACACTGTGAAATATCTGATACACGAGATAGGATGCCAAAATACAAAACTGAAAATCATGTGTATGGAAAGTAAAATCCCTTTGACAGAAGACACACATTAAGAGAATCCGATGAAAATTAGGTAAAAAGAAATCATTATGGGATAACATTTCTTAATACATCATGAGTTACCAAAACAAGGTAGTATCCCTTGCGTATTCTAAACTGGCAGTGGATTATTTTATACATTTACTTTTTACATCTTACAGGAGGAGAACTTTCTGTCATTGTAAGTTTGTTTATTTTTATTCTCTCCTTCCTTACATTTGTTTCAATTCAATGCACCAGTTCTTTTGAAGTTAGTTGCATGAAACAATATATGCCTTGAGCGAGATGCCCAAGTATATGTGTGTGTTTATTGTGTGTCTTTAATTCTAAGGTCACAAGGCCAAATGAGACTGCTATTGCTTTTGTCATTCATACAAAATGATTTCCCTTGGCGATTTAGTTATTTCAGGGTGAACTAAATTTTTCATCAGTGCCTATTATACTGTAAGTGTATTCTTTCAGCAAATGGTAAATCTCCAGTAACTATAGATAAGAAACCAGAGGGAAAGCAAAAGGATAGACATTAAAGTTTTGTTTGTTGTTGTTGTTGTTGTTTTCATCAACATCTGTGGAATACCGTAAATATGTAAGGCATGTCAAAGTATGCAAGGATGAAAATGACACAGCTTTCTTAGGTGAGAAGCTCATACAGCTCACAATTTTACAAATAGAGAGTACATTTAAACAAGTTAAGTATGTTGTGAGAAGTGCTGTAAATTTAAAAAATATATTGTGGGAAGGACAAGTCGCTCTGTTAGACAAGATTAGAAAGAGGAGCTTGACCTGGGTCATAGGGCCATGAAGGTACCCCTGGGCACACAAGATAAGAGGAGATGATGGCATGTCCATAAAGCCTAGAGGTGAGAAAGAGGCACAGGGAAGGTCAAGGTGGCACTGATTAGGGTTAGTTGGGGAAGTATCTGGAATGCCACACGGAGATGTGGGGGCCCGGGGCAGTAGCTAACCTCTTCCAATTCAGTAAGAAGAGAAGTAATCATATATGCATTTTGACAGAAGGCACTGCTTCATTGAGATCTGAGCCTCAGTCCTCCAATTAGCATCCTAGATTTATTCTTTCTAGGTATTTAAAATGTAACACTCTCTCATCTTCCTCGTTCTTATTTCTGGAGTATAATTTTGAAGGACGTTTCCCCAAAGACAGTGAGTTTTAAAGTAGCATTAATGATATTTCTTTTTCTCATTGATTGGTAGAAGGTTTTATTTTTCATCTTGCTTGAGGAAAAAAGAAAAAAAGGTGCTGTTTTTGTTTTAAGAGTAAAAAGACAAGACAACATGCCTTTGAACAAAGCTAATATTCCTTCCTTTCCAAAAGGGCATCAATCATTTTGTGGCAGCAGACATTTTCTTGAGATGCTTAAGCCTATCATGTCTAAGGGGATTTAATCAGAGATTTAGAAATATTCTGTTATCATCTACCCAAAGAGATGCTGATTTCAACTGATTTACCGTTGTTGTTGCAAAATTGAAGAAATGCTTAGAGATTTAAGTTAGAAAACATATGTTGTTCATAATTCTTTCTTCATCAATAAGGTAAAACCAGAAGTCTAGCAATGTCATGCTTTTTACTCTGAAAGGTACAGAGAGGCCTTAGGCACAAATGGATTTCCGGAAGCAGTAGATTTCATAAATTTGAACTAAATTGTGTCAGGCATGGAGTGCTGCCAAATTCTAATTCATTAGTTCATGGTTTGGCAGAGTTTTGCCTCCTATCAACAGTAAAGCATACAGGTTTCTTGTGGGGTATGGAATGGTCTCACTTCAAAAGGCAGTTTGTGCTTTTATTTAATGTAAAACATAATTCCTGAAGCAAGTACAACACAGAAAGGTCTTATAAGTTCTTTACTTATGAGAAGATGAAATTTGAGGGAACTTGTGAAACATTGCAATTTCTCTTCTATAATTCGGATGAGTGTTTTAAGAAGTGAATATATATATATATATATATATATATATATATATATATATATTTATATTAATATTTATTTTGAGAGAGAGACAGAGACAGAGACAGAGAATGAGTGATGGAGGGGCAGAGACAGAGAGACACAGAATCCGAAGCAGGCTCCAGGCTCTGAGCTGTCAGCACAGAGCCTCATGCGGGGCTCAAACTCATGAACCTTGAGATCATGACCTGAGCCGAAGTCCGATGCTTAACCGGCTGCACCACCCAAGTGCCCCAAGAGGTAAAAAAATATTTTTAAGAATCTTTTAATTCATTTGCATCATCTTGCAACAGAAGAATTAGTTCTTTAGGGGTTCCTGAGTGGCTCAGTAGGTTGAGTGTCTGACTCTTGATTTCAGCTCAAGTCATAATCCCAGGGTGGTGGGATCAGGCCCCACATCAGGCTGTGCACCGAGTGTGGAGTCTGCTTAAGATTCTCTCTCTCACCCTGTCTCTCTCCTTAACTAGCATGCATTCTCTCTCCCTAAAATTAAATAAATAAATAAATAAATAAATAATTATCTCTTTAGGCACAATGATGATATGGGAACCCTGGGTGTACCTGAGCCATGATGCCTTAAAAAAGAGTGTGGTCCAGAATTGAGTAGAGATATTCCTTCAGCTCTACTGGCTGTTACTTTCTGAGGTCTTTACAAGGCCTTAAATGCCTAAAGTCCCTGAGCTTAATGACATTTTTCTCCTGATTATGATTTGCCTCAGTTTGATCGATTGATAAGGTTTTTTTTCTTCCTCTAGTGATCATTTTTTTTCTTCCTCTAAGTATTGAGCAAAAAGCTTTCCCAGCTTCTAAAAGGGAAGTATTCCCCATTGTTAGTTGCCGTATGAAATGAGGTCCTTGGATCAGATGAGGTCTTCCAGTTCTAACATTATAGGATTTTAGAATGCAGTGCTTTCTCTTAGATTTCCTACCCAAGTTGGAATCATGCCCATTTCTTTCAAACCAGTCATCAAAGAAATTACAGCTATTGATTTACCAGGAAAAACTGACCCCATTCCCCATGCATTGCTCAGACACATACACCCACATCCAGCAACCCATAAGGAGAAATGGCAAGGGAGTTAGGAAATACGCTCATGTTCCCTCACTACATTAAATATTAATATCCCTAAAGAAGAAGAAATGTTATTTTTTTCTTCAATATTTTTTTGGTCACCTGCTGTATGCACAGTGTTGTATTAAGCTGCAATGGGGGAATGTAAAGAAAAAGATTCTGTCTTACTTACCAGAAGTTTGTCTCTAGTAACAGAACACACAATAATAAATGGACCTATCTCAAGATAGTACAGACCTAAAACCCACAAATGTGATAGAAACCAGGAGACTTTGATACTCATGGATGGGATAATTTTGAGTAGAAAGGCCAAAGAGAAGAAGCCTCAAGAAGAGGATGAGCATTGCACTGGATTTTTAAAAAATGGAGAACTTTGCTGGGTTAAAATAGGTAAAAGAAGAGGACAAGGCCGTGTTCAGCATAAGTCCTATATGGGGAGTGTCGAATTCAGTTTTTTCCATAGATAAAGTTTTATTTATGCAGTGGACAGTGGAGAGTAATTGGAAGGTCTGGGGAAGAGGAGAGTCACAATTAAAATTGGTGAGATAAGGCTAAGTTAGTGTAGCAGGTAGGTTGGATTAAAAGGGATTAGTTACTAACTCTACTTGCAAGTAGTTGTGCCATGGAAAGACACAGTCTTCCCAGAGTTATGGTCGGGCGTGTGAATGCCTGTGGTTGCAAAGGGCGAGTTCTAGTTTCTCTGATTTTCCAGTGGTTTTTTTTGGTAAGTTAACAACAAGTATGCATTAACTGTAAATGGTTTTCTACTTATTTACAAATCGTTATTCTCACTCCCTGATATAATTACAGGCACTTATTTTGGCGTATTGTGGTTAAGAATCACACGAGTTAAATAAATTATACTTATTGATTTAGCAAAACCAAGGGTGGGGGAGCAACGTGGGGCCATTGAAAGAAATAAGAAACCAGTGATTATATTTCTTGGTAACATTTGTTCAAGTTATCTTCATTACGCGTTCATTTTACTTGTCAATGCAGTCAATATATGGCTTAATAAGTGTAACAATCTCTATTAGTTATGATTTTTTGGACTTATTATGGAAAGCAATGCTTTAGAATTTTTGTTTTGATTAAAACTAAAATTATGTTTTATCAGTAAAACAAGGACTGAAAATATTCCTCCCTACATATGACCCTTATAAGCATTTATTTTCAGAATTTTGTCATTAAAGGTGAATGTCAGATATTCCTGCCAGTAAGAAGTTCTGTAACCTTGAGTCTTAGGTTCTTTATCCATAAAATGGGGATAAAAATACATCCCAGTGTTTGTAAGGATTAAATACAATAATTTGTGTGAAATTCTCTAGCTAAAAGCAGAGTTTTTAAAACTCTATACAAATGTAATTTTACTACTGCCATTGTCTAGTTTTAAAGTTAATAATCTTAGATTATTTTCAAGTTAATATTAGAAAATAGACTGTTAATTAGTTAACTATTAAGTAATAAGATTTTAAAGTAGTTTTTCTTCATGGAAATGGAAATTGCAATTTCTTTGTGAGTTTAGGTTAGTAAGTAATCCCAAAAAATCAAATAAAAACTCATAGCTATTAATATTTATAGTTTGATTTTCCCTGTAATGTTACTTTGTTGTTTATGAAAGTGGATGTTTGTTCAGGTTTGTTCCTTTACTTTCTTGTAAAAGTGATGATGACCACAAGAACATGGGCACCATGCTTGAAAGATTATCTCATTGAATTATCATCACATCTGTAAAGCTGGCACTATTGTACACCTTTCACAAATAACATGAAAATGAGACTTAGAAACATTAAAAATAGCACGTTTGATACAACAGAACTAGGGGGAAGAAGCAGAAACCCCTCTGAGGAACAAGCAGTGGGCACACGTGTCCTTGTTCCACTATGCTTGCTGTCTTCATACTGATAGTATGAAGGTAGCCTTTGAAGGATCACAAGTTCTAGGAGGAAAGATCTCTATCTTAGCACTTTCCCCCATAATTACTCCGTTAATATTACTTCAAAAGATCTAGTAACACTCTTGGCACCTGATTGCTTCATAAATAGGGTCACAGGGTTATTGGGGTTGGAGTAGATTAGGGCAGAGACTTGGGTGTTCAGGTTTGAGTACCGCCCTGGGAGCTGGGGGTGTGGGGGGAACCATGGCACCTCCCTTGCTTCATCCTAATTGTAGTCCTGTAGTAGATGCTCAGTAAAAGTTTGTTTCATTGGATGATTCCATGCTTGATTAGAACTGACAAGATCATGGGATAGTTTTCTATCCTAGGAATGAAAAACTTCACATAATACATTTTTGAAGATCAAAGGAACTTGTCTATTTATTGCATTCATCCTTGGATAGTTTTCAGTAGCTGTATTTTTGCAATTTAACATGTAGACTCAAGCCTTTAAGAACATGAAACCTCCAGGCCTTGATCAATTTTTCTTGGGCTTTTAATGGTAAATAAAAATGTCTTTATGACAAGTAAAGAATGTAGAGAAGGACTTCAAAGGACCTGTAAGAAAAATATGACTGAAGCACAAAATGCCAAGTTTTAAATGCAAATGAATATGTTGATTGATTCAGAAAAGTGGTAATTTTAAAGAGAGTGTTGGTTTCTTTTGCCTTAATCTTTTCACTTAAAATTAAAACTCATACAAGCATCCTAACCAAATGCTGGTTTATTGCACGTAACAAGGAACGACATAATTACTTTTTCCTTTTTTTTCTTTTCTGTGTCTCATTGCACAAATGCATGCTGCTGTTACCTGGGAGAGGAAGTAGTGTACATCAGCTGTAAAAATCCAAAGAATAGAAGAAACTCCTATAATTGGTCCCTAACTGTCTGGGGAGAGCTGCTTCACACATAGAAATGGTCTTGAACAAATTTTATTCTGTAGTATGTTTCCTTCAAATCACAAAGGGGAAGAAAAAATACAAATTCCAATTAATGTAATTTTGCAGGAGGAAAAAAAAAGACATGGAAGGTATTCTTAACATCCTAGATATGCTTATAAATTCTCAAAGCCACTGAGACTTAGTGACTTCTGAGGACTTAAAGTATGTTAAAAAGATAGACCCGCATTTAAATGCTGATCTCAACTTTTCACTGGGGACCACTAAAAAGCCTTTCAGAAGAAAAGACCAGGATCAGCAAAACATGAAATCATTATAGCAGCAGACTTTCTAGGTCTGCTTTATATCATACTTTTGAAAAGGACATTTGTTTAAGGAGATGATAGTTTTATCCTGCATGTACATCATGCCCCTTTACTGGGGAGGATGGAGCCTGTTGGAGAAGAATGGAATACTACGACAGTGAGTTTACAGACCAAAAATGCAAGAGAACTGGCCCGGACCCCAGCTATTTCTTAGCAATTCATCTGTGAAGGCATTTTCTAATACCTAATGGGGGCAAAAAAAAAAATGAACAGTAGTCTCTGCTTGTAAATGTGTCCCTGAAATAGAAGGAAACGATTTGGCTATTTGAAAAGGTTGCTGTTGTGGAGCAGTCCCCAAATGTCCTTGCCTTCTTTGAAAATCACTCCATCTCAGTTGTTATTCCTTTGGGTTAAAAACAACAACAACAGGGGCGCCTGGGTGGCTCAGTCGGTTAAGTGTCCAGCTCTTGGTTTTGGCTCCAGTCATGATCTCACAGTTCCTGAGTTTGAGCCCTGTATCCGGCTCTGTGCTGACAATGCAAACTGCTTGGGATTCTCTCTCTCTCCCTCTCTCTCTCTCTCTCTCTGCCTCTCCACCACTCATTCTTTCTTTCTCTCTGTCTGAAAATGAATAAACTTACCAACAACAACAACAAAAGTGAATATGGTACCCTCTTTAAGCTCATTAACACAGCTGTGAACATTAGCCGAAGAGGTCACTTTAAAGTGAGACAAGTATATTCTCCCTCCAGCAACAGTTCAGTGTGTGGTTAGATGCGACCAAACAGCACGTTATTTTGCTTTCCTAGTGAATACACATCATGGCCTTCTATGTGTGATGCAGACTACTTCTCACTCTTTCCTCCTATCCCACTCGCACCTGTACTGTTAAAAAAATACCATAAGTAGATTTAAATAATTGCAAAGGTAAAGCCACTTTATCTTTCCAAAAATGATCATTTCTCATTCAAAAGATGAAGGTCTGATGAGAAAGTTTAAGCATCCAATTTTCAGCTGTTGAAAATAAGAAATTGAAAACAAAAAGAATGCTAAGTCTAAAAACAATGGTAAAAGATGACTTTTCAGATGAACTGTAATACTTGCAGAACAGATAAAATGCTGTAGGCTAGATGAGGGGAGCAGAGAAACGGTCCATTAGAGCATCTTTCCTACATTGCTTATCTACTTTGTATGTATAAAAATGCTTCTACTTGCCTCTGGGCACCTATATGAGAAAATTCAGAACCTTGAAAGAATAACTAACCTTAAAAAAGAAAGCCAAAATCACAGTTGTTCCTCGCCAAACAAAAATCTCACTTCCTAACCGAAAAAAAAAAAAAAAAAAAAAAAGACAGGAGAAGAGAAAAAGCTGCTTCACTATTTACTTTATGAAAATGTTTAGAAAAAAAACTGCTCTTAAGTGGAAGTTTGTTTTGACTGAAGAAGGCTTTTCTGGCAGAGTACTTTTAATAAAAGAGAAAGAAGTTGCCAGTTATCCACAAGCATTGAAAGCATTTCAGAATTGGAACCCTTTCATAAGTCCTTAATGTAACCACTGCCGCTTCTAAATGTGAACAGTCTCAAAGATTCCTGGAAGGATCTATTTTGGAAAGGGTCATTTGCCGGTTTCCGATGTTCCATGCATATTTTTTGTGCACTTTACAAAATTTACTGAGCAGATGATTTTTCAAGATTTCCATTGACATAAATAATGGCAGAAAGCCTGAATCAAGATGTCCATCAGAGCAAACCAAGGACAATCATTCTGGTTAGTTTGTTTGTTTTATCTTGGTTTGGTTTCTTTTTAGGAATCTGGCTTCGAAATTACACTGGAAATTTCATTTGGAGAAAAGAACATATGGCATGTGTGATACCCTCCATTGTATAAATCATCACATGTCCACACATTAATTTATATGCATTTTATGCCTGCTTAGTTTTGCAACATCTTAATGAGTAAAGTAAGTTATCACAAGCACGTGGCTTCATTACATACAATCATAGGAAAGGCTTTGTTAGATACAGGGATTTCTGCTGTTACTCAATATCAAATATAACAGAGACTGTTTAGCATGAATTTCCTGGAAACATTTGAAGACATTTCAATGTCATTTTATGTTGACTGAAAGGGAACGTGGACTATTTCCTCAATTACCTGCCTAAAACATTCAGCGAAAAGAGACCTATTAAATCTGAAGATTAAAGGCAAGCCAGCTTTATAGCAGACAAAATTAATTCTTAAACTTATTGCCTTGCAAGTTAAGAGCAAAAGACTTTCTGATTATAGATATTAAGATCCTATAATGTCATCCTTCAAAAGCACGTGTTAATCTAAAACCCTTATAAAATATGATTTTGGTGTCATTTTATTGACAGATATATCTTCTCTTCTGAAGTTGAGAAATGTCATTGAAGTGACTTTCTAAACACTTTAGGGAGACTTTCATTCATTAAAATAGTATAATTTTTTATATCCTATAAAAAATAGTACAGTAACCATCATGTAGTAATTTGACTTTGAACTGGACTACTTTGCATTAATGCTTCTCTTAGTCTTTATCCATAAAAGATTCCTGTTACTTATTTCTGGATTTGAAAAGTTATGACATACACATCTGAATATATGACTGAAACTTCAAAAGGTTTTCTTTGTGTAGTCTACACTTTTATACCATAAAACCTATGGTATAAACTATACTATAGTGGATGATAATTTAATAGGATAAGATATCCTTTCCTATCAGGCATGAAGGGTCTCTACTTGTTATTGAGAAATCATTATTTTGTCTTCATTAAGACTGTTGAACTTCTCTGGTACTAAATGAGGTACCTAAAAATGCCTCAACATTCCTATCATGTATGCAAAAGGAAGAACAAAAAAATTTGACAAGGTAAAAATAATTAATTCAGAACACTTGGAAGCAGCCTAAGAATCTTAATAGAGAGATACTTCATTTATAAGTATCTTGTTCAGACCAAACCATGAGTTCTTGAAGAATTCTATTTCTTTGGTGTTTGCTGCTAATATTTAGACAGTCCTCCAAAGAATGCTTTGGGCAGCCATCAATACATGTTGGAGTGGATATTTTTTTTTCAGTATCTTCATTTCATTGTGCAATGGCACATAATAGATTTTCCCTTTAAAGGCAGTTAGGGAGACTAATGAATGTCTGATTTAACAGAACTTTCATTTCTTTGTTGTTTTTATGTCAAACACCAAAGATGCAGAATCTGAAAATCTGTGAACACACCCACCTCACAATTAAATCTATGGACATCCTGGGGTGGCTGGGTGGTTCAGTCAGTAAAGCGTCTGACTCTTGATTTTGGCTCAGTGCTGACAGCATGGAGCCTGCTTGGGATTCTCTTTCTCCCTCTGTCTCTGCCTTTCTCCTGCTTGTGCACCTGTGCCTGCTCACTCTCTCCAAAGTAAATAAATAAGCTTAAAGAAATAAATCTATGGATACACTTGTAAAGTAGTCATTTAGTGTCTAGAGGAACTTTTTTTTTAGGAATTCAAGGGGTCAAGGGACAGGTGAGATTTAAATAATTGACAAACATGAGAGGTTTTAATTTGAAAGAATGCGACCACTGAGATAGTATTTCCTATGTCATCTCATTTTTGTGTAAGGCAAGTACAAAGTGAGTTGCAGAACATTTGCATGTCCTCTGCATGTTTTCTCCCTGATGCATCCCATACTCACCTTCTATCAACAGCTTTAAAATGTAAGTGGAATGAATCACAAGGAACATTGGATCTGATATACAAAGGTATTCTCTGGACACTCTATTAGCATTCTTTTACAGTGAATGATAAAAGTCGTTCACATAGGGATTTGGGATCCTCGACATTTTTACTCCTTCAGTGTCAGTTTGCTATATAGCAAGTGCCTAATGTTTTACACATTTAATATGTGTGCGTGTTCCCAGAACTATAGATATTTCTTAGTATGAATATTTTATAAATTGTATGAATGCTTCACTAATTAACTGAGGTGGTTCAAGATGAAAAGACACTGGTTCATTATCCAGACTGTATTTTCTTTAGTAACAACAACACCAACAGTAAGATATATATGGCAAGGCCCTTCTTCTCCCATGAACACTGTTAATGAGGATGAAAAACAAGGATCATTGTTCCTAAGAAAGTGTTACAAATTTTACAATGTTGTAGCACTCTGTCTTTCATTTTAAAACATTTTCTTCTTGTTTCCTGACAGAATAAGCTCACTATCTTTAAAGCAAATTAAAACATCTCTTTTGGAAATTGTGTGCTAAAATGAAGATTGAGAAATGTCACTCTAAAGAGTTCTATTTGCATTTCCTCTTTACACATTTTTTGTTGGAAAGCTCCTAAAATGCGCCCTTTTTGCCTTTCTGAGGCCAAAGGGAGTTCTTCCATTATAGTTACTATTGCCTTTTAGGGGGATATAGGACCCGTTTTCTGGGGAGAAGAAATGGGAAGTGTGTTCCCTGACAGGGTTCATTCTCCCAAAATATACATGTACATAATGCTGATGATGCACTAAACATCAGGGTGCATTTTCTCTTCAGTTCCCCCCGCTCACAGTCTGCCTGAGCATGTAACAGCCATGATAGTTTTAGAGGAGTTTGAATTGAATAGGACTTCAGTTGGAAGCTTGCATCACTGGGGAGGCTACACGTATGTGACGGTATACCTTTCCCCTTGACTCACTCCCCTAGAGTTCGGCCTGCTATTCTGTCTAGCCAGCAGAACTTTTGTGATTTTTCTAAACCTGTAAGGAACAGCTTCTCAGAGACCTCTTCTACTTTTTTGGTTCCGATGCTACAGCTGTCTTTTATTTTGTGCTAGAGCATTTATTTATGTTAGTTGTATTTATATTTTATGCTAAGTGTATTTATATTCGATGTATTTATATTTTATAAACATCTGCATTATGAGGTCAGTGTGATGAAAATCACTTTTACAATAACTAGCAGAAAGGAGCATTGTACAAAACCCCAAACCCGGAGCAGAACAAACTTTAAGCATAAGACTTCCTAATTCTAAACCTTAGGTTCCTTAACATTAAATCCTACGTCTACCTCATCGGATGGTTGGTAAAGTTCAACTGAAGATATTTTTGAGAAAATATAAAAGAGTAAAATTGAGTAAAAATGAGTTCTTAACAATTATAATCTAGTCTGTTGCTATATGTGATACTAATGATGTATTTGATGAGATAATTTGTTTTGATATATATAATATATATTTATGGAAAATAAGCCTAAATCTTCAATGCCTGTTTTCTCATTTTATTTACTTTCATAAAATCTAAATGTTATTTCTAAATTTTGCAAGGATTTCAATGTCAGAAACCCAATTCAAATATGCTAGTACTCATCGTACTTATTTATTCTCTTAATGATTTCATTTTCCCTTTCCTTAATATCACTTTGTGCTCTCAAAGCTAATCTTTGTGCATTCTGTAACATTTTCTTGAGCACATGTTATGTGCCAAACACTCTTAATTGCTAGGTAGAAAGTAGTGAACTAACTTACCATCTTTATTTCCATTTGAAACTCAAACATCAGATATGAATGAGGCCCTTGAAACTGTTGCTGATTTAAAAGCCACAAAATCAAAATGAATTATAAGCCATAATTGTTAAAACAACAGCCTTTTATTAGAATCAATTTGAGCCATTTTTCTAGGGCTTTGATGCGGAGCTATTTTATTTCCATATTGAATCAATGTAAGATCTTAACTGAGACAATTAATGTTGATAAATGGAACTATATAAAAGTTTATTAAAACTTATATAAGGATACCTTGGAGGTATTGCAGGTTTAGTTCTAGATCATTACAATAAAGCAAATACTTCGGTAAAGTGAGTCAAATAAATTTTTTGGTTTCCCAGTGCATATAAAAGTTATGCTTACATTATACCGCAGTCTATTAAGTTTAGCATTATATCTGAAAAAATGTACATTCCTGAATTTAAAAATATACTATCACTATCACTAAAAAATGCTGACCATCATTTGAGCTTTTAGCAAATCACAATCTTTTTGTGGTTTAGCAAATCACAATCTTACCTCAGTGTTGATGGCTTCTAACTGGTCAGGGTGGTGGTTGCTGAAGGTTGAGGTGACTGTGTCAATTTCTTCAAGTAAGACGATGAAGTTTGCTGCAGCAATTAACTCTCCCTTTTGTGAACACTTTCTCTGTAGCATGCAATACTGTTTGATAGGGTTTTACTTACAGTAGACCTTCTTTCAAAATTGGAGCAGGGGCACCTGGGTGTCTCAGTCAGTTAAACATCTTGACTTCAGCTCAGGTCATGATCTCACAGTTGGTGGGCTTGGACCCTGGGCTCTGTGCTGACAGCTCAGAGCCTGGAGCCTGCTTTAGATTTTGTGTCTCCTTCTCTCTCTGCCCCTCCTCCACTCATTCTCTCTCTCTCTCTCTCAAAAATAAATATTTAAAAAAAAATTTTAAGTTAAAATTGTAGTCAGGCCTCTCAAATGGTGCCAATGATTTATCAACTAAGTTTTTGTAATATTCTAAATCCTTTCTTGTCATTTCAACAATCTTCACAGCCTCTTCACCAGAAGTAGATTCCATCTCAAGAAGCCATTTCTTTCCTCATCCATAAAAAGCAATTCCTTATGCATTACAATTTTATCATGAGACTGCAGAAATTCAGTCACATCTTCAGGCTCTACTTCTGGTTCTCTTGCTATTTCTACCACATCTGCAGGTACTTCCTCTACTGAAATATTAACACTGTCAAAGTCACTCATGAGGGTTGGAATCAACTTCTGCCAAACTCCTGTTAATGTTGATATGTTGACCTTTTCCCATGAATCACAAATGTTCCTAATGACATCTAGAATGGTGAATCCTTTCCAGAAGATTTTCAATTTACTCTGCTCAGATTCATCAGAGGAATCACTGTCTATGGCAGCAATAGCCTTATAAGATATATTTCTTAAATAATAAGACTTGGATATTACTACTTGATTCATGGGCTGCAGAATGCATTGCTGTGTTAGCAGGCATAAAAATATTAATCTCATTGTATATCTCCATCAGAGCTCTCACATGACCAGGTGCATTGTCAATTAGGAGTAATATTTTGAAAAGAATACGTTTTTCTGAAGGGTAGGTTTCAACAGTGGGCTTAAAATATTCAGGAAACCATGCTGTAAACAGATTGGCTACCATCTAGGCTTTATTCCACTTATAGAGCACAGGCAGAGTAGATTTAGCATAATTCTTCAAGACCCTAGGACTTCTGAAATGGTCAATGAGCATTGGCTTCAACTTCAAGTCACCAGCTGCATTTGCCCCCAATGAGAGAGTCAGACTGTCCTTCATTTGAGCTTTTGATGCCAAGCACTGACTTCTCTCTAACTATGAAAGTCCTATATAGCATCTTTTTCCAATAGAAGGCTGTTTCACCTACACCGAAAATCTGTTGTTTAGTATAGCTACCCTCATTCATTATCTTAGATCTTCTGGATAACTTGCTGCATCTTTTACCTCAACATTTGCTGCTTTTCCTTGCACTTTTGTGTTATGGAGATGGCTTCTTTCCTTATATCTCATGAACCAACCTCCGTTAACTTCAAACTCTCTTCTGCAGCTTCCTCATCTGTCTCAGCCTTCACAGAATTGAAGAGAGTTTGGGTTTTGCTCTGGGTTAGGCTTTGGCTTAAGGGAATGTTGTGGTTGGCTTTATCTTCTGCCCAGACCACTCAAACTTTCTTCATATCAGCAATAAGGCTTTTTGCTCTCTTATCATTCATGTGTTCACTAGAGTAGCACTTTCGCATTTCCTTCTAGAACTTTTCCTTTGCATTCACAGCTTGGCTAACTGGCACAAGAGGCCTATCTTTCAAGCTGTCTCAGCTTTCAAGGTACCTTCCTCATTATAAGCTTAATCATTTCTAGCTTTTGATTTAAAGTGGAGTCATGTGACTCTCACTTTCACTCGAACACTTGGAGGCCAGTGTAGGGTTATTAACTGGCTTAATTTCAATATTGTTGCATCTCAGGGAATAGGAGAGAAGAGGGAGACAGACAGAAGGACAGCTGGTTGGTGGATTACTCAGAACACACAACATTTCTGATGGTTTGTTGTCTTAAATGGGCACAGTTCATCATGGCCCCAAAATAACTATAATATTAACATCAAAGATCACTGATCACAGATAATGAATATGTGATAATTATTTAAAAGTCTAAAATATCGCTAGAATTACCAAAATGTGACAGGGACACAAAGTGAGAAATTGCTGTTGGAAAAATGGTGCCAATAAACTTGCTCAACACAAGGTTGCCACAAATCTTTAATTTGTAAAAAAAACCCAATTTCTGCAAAGCACAATAAAACAAGGTGTGCTTGTAAGTTTATCACACCATACAAAAGTCTAATTCTGCTCAGTTTCCTTAAAACATACAATACCAAAACAATGCGATGAAATAGGATTAATTGTCCACATTCTGGATTCAAATGAACATATTCTAATATTTACATATATCTTCCCGGACTTTCATATCAGAATTGTTGTTTTACTGATGGTAACATAAAATAGCAGTCACCAATACCAGCACAATATTTTCTTACCCAAAGTGTATTTAGGAGGTCATCTAAAATTGTTTCATATAAAAATGTAAGCCCCATATTTATAAATGGTGAGAGGCAAGTCTTTCAGCCACCGAAAGTACTGGCATTTTGTAAATCAAGAATTACTGATGCAGGATGGACTTCATATGATGTTGCCAGAAAAAGAGGAATTCTAGAGTTGGTACAATCATTTGGTGAGACTCAGGATCATGGTTATTCCATGTAATCAAACACCGGCCATCATTTTGCTTCCCTTCCTCTCTTCCCACCACTCAACTTCCATGCCTTCTGCTTTCCAATTCTTGTTTCTCCTTTTCCCACCCACTCATAACACTTAGCCCGCTGTTCCTATTGCATATGTGCTCTTGTTTCTCTTTTTATTTTTGTCCATATTAAAGCGTTTGCAGAATTCCAAGTAATAGACAGAGAACCATTCTAAAGTTTACTTAGGACTCTCATTGCTTTTAAGCACATGTTTGTGTTATATTTTATCCATAGTTAGGGAACTAGTTCCTTACCTTTTGTGATGTCCCAAGTTATTCCTCAAAGGTGGCTTCCAACAAAACACAAAACAGCAAAATAACAGTTATTACAAACCAGTGAGGGAAAAAAATGCCAAAGAAAGAAAGTGTAGTGCCTTAAAACTGAATCTGAAGAGAATGTATGTTTTGGAGGACCATACAGACATTGCACACTTCACACCAAGCATTCCGGTGGCCAAGACAACAAGAGAAATGTATTGCACATCGTCCTCAGTGTCCAGAGCATGCATTTCTCAAAATAAGAATGAACTGTTTCTGATCCTAAGAGAAGAGAAACATTTCTCCTGATGGTACAAATAGATATTGTTGGGAAGACATATTGGAATTAACTGGGGGCTTTTAAGAAACACCAGTTCTGGGCCCTGCCCCAGATCAATTAAATCAGAAACTTTGTGAGGAGGGGATCAATAATTTTTATTTTTAAAAAGCACTGAAGGTAATTATAATGTGCCCTCAGGGTTGACAACACCTAACATAGAGTGGGAGAGGACTGGTTCTTAGACTTGAAGCAGCTACATACCAGATATATGTGCTTGTCAAGATTATTCCCCTAGGTTTTCTGATTTCCAAATCAAAGAGGTTGAATTAGCTACTTTAAAGCGCCTTTCAAGTTTGCAATATTTTTCTCCTTATTCTTTCACCACTGGACTTTTACCCCTAATAGTTCTCATGTTGCACATTTTCCAGAAAAAGTTAAGATATACATGGATGGCCACCTGCGGTCATCATAATTAATGGTCAATTCTGGCAATGTGAGTCAGACACTTTGTATGACTAAGTTCTGGACCCAGGAGGTACATTTAGTCTTTCAGACAATAATTGACCAAAAGTACTCATCATAAATCAGTGACCATTGATGCTAGCAAGCATGTTCCTTTATGATTTAACCCTTTTTTAAACCCCAGGAATATTGTTGTTTTGAAAAATAAGGCAATGGGGAGTGAGTAGAAAAAAGCACTTCCAGTAGCAAAAGAGAAATCAACTGATGGAATGACATTATGAGGAGTGTACTTCAGGTAAAGAAAAACACCCCATCTTGTTACCAAAGTAACCCCCAAACACCAGAAAAGACCACTTGAAAATAATCCAGACGACTTACTTATTAACTGTTTGTCATTTGCGACCAAATATCAGCTGATGGGAATTGTTCCGAAGTTAATGAAAGCATAATGACTCCATTTCAAGGGTTCCTATCCAGAGTCAGATTGTGTACTGTAGAGCAGATGTCTTGCTATGGTGCAACCTGAACCTATTACAACGATTGCCTCTCGACTGGATTGGGTAACCAGATGTACAAGTCATATACTTTGAAAAGCAAAACTGCTGATTGTTGGGATGCTTTTAATTTTAAAGTAATGGTAACATTTTAGATATAGTTAAATCCTTGGTGATACTGGATATTAATAGCCACTGCAAATTTAAGAAATAACAGCTTACAAGTAAGTCTGTATGATAGTTTCATTTTTATTCACAGTGAAGTGGAAGAAAGGGAGATGAAGTTAGAGAATTTTGTATTATCACTCTCTTAGTTTCATTGGTAGCTTCTGTGCTGGAATCAAATGGGGAATTTGCTCTGATTGCAATATCCTACTGTGCTGAATCTCTGAGCGATTAAGACTTGTTAATAGCAGTGAAGAGTCGATAAGACTGCTCATAGGTTCTAAAGGCAACGTTGAACAGTCGGAACAAAAACTAAATTATTTTAATAAGCAAACTTGATTTGCGCATAGTGTGACAGCTGATGTCAGAAGAGTCTTCTGTTAATGTTTCAGATGGTTATATTATTACTTGGGTGATTTGAAAGGAATCTACCATGGCTTATGCAAAGTAGGACATGGCAGATGTCAGGACAGCAGAAGATACACATGTGATGGCATGGACTAGAGTTTTGTCTCTGAGAATTGCGGGGAGGGGATGCATCATTTCCTGCCTGATACAGGTATTATCTTAATGCTTTGGATTCTCACAGTAGAGGATCCATTTCCTGGATCACACGGAGACACACACTGTTGATATCCTTTCACATTACTTTCCTTTAAACCAGAACTGTTCCATTTTGTTTCCATGGAGAATTTTTTTGTGTGTGATTTGATCAAAGTATTTAGTCACTCTGATTTGTATAGGCTATTTCAATGATACATTAACAGATTACCATGAATTCAATACTTTAGATCAATAGAAGAAACAGACTGTCTGTAAATAAAACATGAACACACAACCCATTATAATCATATCTTAAACATATCATGAAATTTACATAACTTGCATAAATAATGGACACTACGTATTGGGTACCTATGAGGTGACAGAAAATGCGCTAAACATTCTGAAGAGTCCAGATCATTAGGTCCTCACAACAACTCAATAAAAAGGGAATGTTATTTTTAACTTTTTTATAGGAAAGGATACTAAGTCTCAATAAGACAGAATACTTTGCTCAGAATCTTTAAAATAAATAGTAAAGATGGGATTTAAAGCTACTTCATATGATAAGTTCATACATTTTCCACTGAGCTACAATGTAAATAATGTTATAATGAACATACAGTGTGTATATTTTTTTGAATTAGTGTTTTTGTCTTCTTTGGATAAATACCTAGAAGTGAAATTGCTAGATGGTATGATATTTCAATTCTCAATTTTTGAGGCGTTTCCGTGTTGTTTTCCATAGTGGCTGCACCAATTTACATTCCCAACAACAGTCCATTACTAAATGGCTAAAATGGACATCTTCCCAGTCTCCCTCTCTGTCTCTCTCTCTCTCTCTCTCTCTCTCTCTCTCTCTCGTATAGAAAATCTCCTTTTTCTTTACTGTATAATTTATGCATAGCTACTGAAATTAAGACTGGAATCATAGTGGTTATGAGCATTCCTTTCAGCTTTCAAATTTTTAAGGTATTTTTGATGTGGAATTGAACAGATTTTCTCTCCCTTTTGGACATTTTTAAAGTTTTGATTTTTAGTAAAAGCCATGTATAGATTATGGACAAAGAAAAACAAATAAATCTTGTGGTTGATGACATTTTTGGGCCGAGCAGCCTTTCGAGTAGCTGGAAGAGACCACCAGTGAAGAAAGAACTCCTTTTTGTTCTTGTATATTAATAGCACATAAGTGGCTTTAGCAGAATCTGTAACAATAGCACTACCTCTCACTATTGCAGACATAGCTGAATAAATGTGGATAGGTTAAATGTTCTAAAATGTATTATAAAATTACGTGTCACAGCAGCTGAAAGCCAATTTCCATTACCACATAGCTTCACTGTGCAGAAGTTGAGTCATCTCTATTTTGGTAACTGTTCTTTATCACTAAAGATAATTCATGCTATATTTTCACCCTCAGATAGAGGCAAGAAGATCACCCCAAAGTTTTGACCTATAAAATTGCACTTGATAAAGCAGACTGAGGAAATAGTGATAGATACTCTCATGCTTTCATTGAGCTTATGGTTGTAGATTTCAATAGACAAGATTTGCTTTAAATAGATTATCAGCTAGTCTTCATCCTTACATTATTACCTGAAGATGACTTGGCTTACGTGTATCAGTTTCTGGTCTTGTACAGGCAGTGATAAAATGTTTACTGAGTAAAATGAATGAGTGAGAAGTTCTTCTCAATGGCTTCTTGTGTTGCAACACAATAACATTCCAGTGCACATAAATATAAATAATTTCCGTAAGTCTTTTGACAGAGCCTTCTACTGACACATTGCATAAAATTTGGGAAAAAAGAAAATGGAGACACAGATACTTTACTGTTCTTTCCTGTTATTATTACCTACTTTGTAAAATGTCAAATTAAAGTCCAAGTGATTGATTCAGATGGCAACTTTAGTCTCCGTTTCAAGAGATTAGATAATGCTATTCATCTGAAACTATAGCATTATATAGACAGTTTAGTTACCCCTCATTTCTAGTGAGTGCAATTAAATATAACATATCAAATTCCCAAAGCATATACTTAATATACCTCCCAATCTGCTTTACTTTAGCACTAGATGATGTAGCAAGCTCAGAAGACCAACTATAGCTCTTGGCTGTGATGCCATCTTGAATACAGGTACTCTTAAGAAGACCAGCTGCTGCAGTGAAGGATTGATTCATTCTCTACCTCATCGCTTGTAGTTCGAGTTTAAGGATATTCAGCATGGGTGGAGAGGAAGGAATAGCAATTGAGGAGCACTGTAGCAGACACATCAGAGATGCCCTTTCTTGTTTTTTAGGAACAGAAAATCTTATTGTATATGAGAATGGTGTAGTTCACTACAGTCAACACTACCAGATCTCCTATTCTCCCACTGTCCAAGAAGAGAAAAAAAAATGTATGGTGGGAAAATAGGCCAATACCTCTCCCCACTTTGCAAATGTACTATAATTTTTTCCCACTTGTGTTTTCTGCAACTGTTTTTTTTTCCCATTGACTCCTGACAAGTTTACCGCTTGCATTTTCAAATCCCCCTTGTCTGCTCTCATTGTACAACCTCCCCTCAGAGCTCTCTTTGTAAACCACAGATTGTTCATATCTCCTAAGCACTGCCCACCGCACCCCCCCCCCTCCCCCCCGCCGTGTTCTTATTGTGACATTGCCTTGGCTAGGGAAGTACTGGTATTTGGTTAGATGTTCTACCTCATAATTTTACAAAACCTTAAGCTTTATGTGAATTAAAGTGAGACAGATTGGAAAAAGGGGGGAGGAAAGAAAGGAAATATTCCTTATAAAATGAGATCTGTGGCAAGGAACATGGAGGGAGACATAGAAACTATAAATTGGATACGCGCAGCTGGAGATTAGATTATTTTTCCCAAGCTGGGCTCTGAAGCCAGATGTCCAGTTTGAGCTACCTGTGATACCTCCACATGCCTCTGCCCTACCCTAACGTATGGCATCGTAAACCTCCAAACAAAATAAAAACAAAAAAATATTAACATTTTAACGATTCACAACAGACATTGTGATATTTCTGAGATTTTGCTGCATCTTGTAATCTTGCTATCATAAAACTAGTTGATAACATTTTTAATGGCAAATGGAATTATAATACATTGTATAATTGTTGGCATCTTAGAGTCAATGAAATGCATTATTATTAGCAATAATAGTTAACAGTGATCTTTCCTACTTAGGAATGATTTTTGTAAACCTATGCATATTACACAGGGGCCTGGAGATTTCTTATTCCTCACATGACATTGCTACCTCATAACTATAGCCTCTCTCCAGTTTCTGCAGCATAATAACCAACAATCACAACATGATTTTTTCCTCTTTTTAAATTTTTTTTAATTTGTTATTTATTTTTAAGAGAGAGAGAGAGAGAGCATGAGAGAGGAGGGGCAGAGACATAGGGAGACACAGAATCTGAAGCAGGCTCCAGGCTCTGAGCTGTCAGCACACAGCCCGACGCCGGGCTTGAACCCACAAACTGCAAGATCACGACCTGAGCCGAAGTCAGATGCTTAACCAACTGAGCCACCCGGGCGCCCCTTTTTTCCTCTTTACATGATCAGTTGTTTGAAGAAATTTTAAACATAATTTTTTTTTTAATTTTTTTTTCAATGTTTATTTATTTATTTTTGGGACAGAGAGAGACAGAGCATGAATGGGGGAGGGACAGAGAGAGAGGGAGACACAGAATCGGAAACAGGCTCCAGGCTCTGAGCCATCAGCCCAGAGCCTGACGCGGGGCTCGAACTCACAGACCGCGAGATCGTGACCTGGCTGAAGTCGGACGCTTAACCGACTGCGCCACCCAGGCGCCCCAAACATAAATTTGAGTGAAGAGTTGAGAAGTTTAAATTGCCGTCTCACCCAGATGCCACTTTCACATTGTTTTAGAAATTCCTGGAGCATATTTAGACATGGCTTGTTTATCTTATGCGTGTTACTAGGTTTATACACGCTGCTTTCTGGAAGTATTTTCAGATGAACTGTAGTAGCAAACGACCCTGTAGTTTGGCCCTGTATTCCAGAAGAATGCGCTTTTGAAAAACAAAAACAAAACAAAAATAAAGAAAGGGGGAAAAACAAGCTTTAAATAAAGAAGCACATATATGTTAGAGGCAAATGCAGCAAGAGAGAATTGGCAGTGGGAGCAAAATTCCAGTGACTCTGATTCTCCAGGGTCATCTTACTGCTGCTTAAGCACCAGGGCTAGTGATTCCGGGTCCCCTTGGGGTGGTCACGTATATGAACCATGGTGAATTGGAGTGCTGAAAAGAACGGCTTATTCAGGATTATTAAAACAGCTAATTCTGTGATAAAGGGTGATTTATATCGCTTATTATAAGTTTGTGTTTTTATCTAAATGAAATGACCTATATCGAAGAACCTCAGGGAGTGTTTTGAATTTTAAATTCTCCTGAATCCTGATCTTTCTTATTTGAAAATGGGAAAAGAAGAAGATACAACTATTAGGGTTTTTGTTTCTTAGATTGCATATTTTTGTCAACATTGGGTTTCATAGTGACTTTGAAAATACTTGGAAACTGTCTTAGGTTTTATGAAGAAAAATCATTTTTATTAGAAGTTAAATTGCTCAACATGAAAATATAACTATTGGACATAAATATTTTAAAATCATCAAAATGCTATTGATACAAATTTTTAAGCATGGGAGTCTCCCTGACTTTCTTTAATAAATTTTCATTGCTATTATCTTTTAAGACACCTCTCTGACTGTGACCATTCCCTGGTATCATTAGGTCGAAGTCTTTCTCATACTACCCACACTGTGGACTTTTTAAAAGAGCACGAGATTTCCATGTATTCCTAAACTAATCTATGAAACAGTCACTGTTTCTAGCATTGGTTTTGATTAATTTACTGCACGGAGAATCTAACCTTGAGTATTGAGATATTTTCTTAGTGATGTCTTTTTATAACCTTTCATTTGTGGGTGAGCAACACAAGAAGAGGTAATGCAGCCATTTAGATAAAGCTCAAACTGCCTGCCAGGGAACCTGGGTTTGTTCCAGTTTTCCTCTTAGGCAAATCCTTTATCTCCCTTTGATGTAGACAAGGGTTCTATAGAGCACTAAACTAATGAAAAAGGATTGTCTTTTTCTCTAATGTTATGACATAGAGTTTTGATATGATAGTATAAAGTTGTGGAATTGAAGAAGACCTTATAATCATGTAATCTAACTTTCCAAGCAATGTAAGAATTCCGATTCAGAATTCCTTGCAGGTCATTCCTCTATGCAAGTGTATCCAGATATATATATAACTTATCATTTTTATAGGTAGCTTATTTCACTATGGGGCTTCAGTTACATCGAGCTAAAATCCACTTCTCAGCATTATCAACAATAGCCAAATTACAGAAATGGTCCAAATGTCCGCTGACTGATGAGTAGTAAAGAAGATGTGGTACATATATACAATAGAATACTACTTGGCGATCAAAAAGAATGAAATCTTTCCATTTGCAACAACATGGATGGAACTAGAGGTATTATGTTAAGTGAAATATGTCAGTAAGAGAAAGACAAATATCATATGATTTCACTCATATGAGGAATTTGAGAAACGAAACAGGTGAACAGAGTGAAAAGGAAGCAAAAATAAGATAAAAACAGAGAAGGAGGCAAACCATAAGAGACTCTTAAATACAGAGAACAAACTGAGGGTTGCTGAAGGGGTGTTGGACAGGGGTATGGGCTAAATGAGTGATGGACATTAAGGAGGGCACTTGTTGGGATGAGCACTGGGTATTATATTTAAGTGATGAATCACTAAATTCTACTACTGAAACCATTATTACACTATATGTTAACTGACCTGGATTAAAATAAAATAAAATAAAATAAAATAAAATAAAATAAAATAAAATAAAATAGTAAAAATGAAATGAAATGAAATAAAATTACATGGAAAGGTGAAGGAATAAAAAAATCATTAAAATATGGGTTCATCCTGAAAAAAAATTTTAAAAATAAAATAAAATCCACTTCTCTGCTACTTTTATCTGTTGTTCCTCTTTCTATCCACTGAAAAAAATGGGTAGATGAACTTTTCTCCAACTTAAGACCCATCAAAATTTTGAAGCAATTTATCACGGTCCTCTTCTACTATAGATAGATCATGATGTCACATGCCAAATTAAGTTTATTTTTTAATTTTTGAGATCTTGCATTTCTTGTTTGAAAATCTGATATGCAGATTTTATATGAGCACAGAATTGGCTGTGTATGGTCTGACTGTGGCAGAGTACTTTTGAAGTGTTATTGTTCATTACATAGGTACCCAATCCATGAATGCATCTTTTGAAAAGCATTACTAAAATATCTTACAAGAAGATGTCATCTTAAGCTCTGGTACACAAAATGATTATTGTAGACATTCAGAAAACACATAAAGAACTCAGGATAGATTTCCTGGATATAATTGCATCTGAGTACAGCCTTAAGGAATGCAGAGTTTTAAGTAGAAAAAAAAAGGATCAGGAGTATTTTCCATGTAACAAAACATTTTGTATTGAATTCTTGAATTTTATTGACCCCATCTAATACATTAAGAACCTCAGTCTTTCTCACATATACTTTGTCAACCATATCTGTAGTCATATGTTTAAACTCACTTTTTTTAATGCTATGTTCTGTCCTTGGCATGAATTACTACTAAGTTCTCTGTTGTTGATTTTGACCCACTATTATAGCCTTTAAAAATTATTTTGAATTTTTGCTGTACCTGTCATTGTTGTGATCTATGTGATACTTTCTATTTGACACACATGCCTTCTATATCTTAATTAAGTTATTGATTTAAACATGGTGAAAATGGAAGGTCTTTGAACTAAAGTTTCAGTTTACATAGGTATCAGAAAGTAAGCTCAATTGTGAATCCCTAAGATATTTCTACCTGGAGAAATCAGGAACAATTTCTTTTTTTTTTTTTAAGTTTATTTATTTTGAGAGAGAGAGTGAGTGCACATGGGGGGGGGGGGCAGGGAGAGAGGGAGAGAGGGAGAGTCCCAAGCAGGCTCTGCACTGTCAGCACAGAGCCTGATGCAGGGTTTGATCTCACAAACTGTAAGATCATGACCTGAACTGAAGTCAAAAATTGGACACTTAACCCACTGAGCCACCCAGGCTCAGCCATCAGGTGCCCCAGGAACAATTTCTTAAAAGGTATAGCCTTTTAATTGTGGACTAGAAGATGAAAGGAGAGGAGAATGAGGAGTTTGCTTCAAGTAATTCAAATATATTCCTGGAGGTGAGAAGGCACAGTAACATGGTTAAATGGAAGCATCGGTTGCTAATAGGGAAGAAACAAAAACTGAGGCTGAAGTAATATCCATAATTTCGTTTCCCCTGATCAGAAAATCAACTTCAATTTTCTAACTTTCTGATCCCTTATACTATCGTATAACTTACCAGTTGAAATGTAAGTAATAGCTATAGGTACATAAAGCAATTTGATGGATAATTAAACTGAACTAGATACTTGTGTTTATAATCCCTGTGAGAAGAGGACACCTCCTTCCCGATAATAGCAGCAGGTATTCCAGGTAGGCATTTGACTGGTTTGGGGTAGATCACAGAATCAAATGTGTGGCCAGGTGAATGGGCAGCAGTGAGTTCTCAATGAAAGGTGGTCTTCTATTATCAGAACAAGGGTGGAGGTCTGCAAGCCATTACAGAGTCTATTTTAAGTGCAATCATGTTTCTCATACCTATGATTCCTGTCTCATAGGAGCTTGCTCTAGCAAGACTGTACTGCGTGGTTGAAGGTGAACACTGAGGTAGAAACCACAAGTTGTGTGAAAATAAGGCATGTACTTTGTTTCTTTGGATTTTATTTATCTTCCAAATTCTCTCTGAACTTCCCCAAATTTTTCTGCAACATTACCCCATAATTGTTATTAATGCTTTCTCATAAGCAATATTGGAAAAAAATCACATCACCGAGATCTTGTGAATGTAATATTTTCTATCCTAGTTTAACCTTAGAAGGTGCAAATTGTAGGGTTAGTAACCATGGTGCCAACAAGTTCAGGAATGCACACAAAAAATTGGAAGAATTTGCAATGTTAAATCATACATGTTAACCCTTTTAGTTTAGGAGAAATGTTTGTGAAGTATGCCTTCTTTTCCTTTCAAATAAATTCCATTTTCCAGGAGCAATAAACCAGTCACAGAGAGGCGAAGTATCTCTGATGATCAGTGGAGATGAATTTATTTAGCATCCATCTCCAAAGAGGTAGGTCTCCTGTGCTATGGGCACTTCCTAGACCCTTTCTACAATTCCTGTTTTGGGATATATAATACATTGGAGACCAGAGGTCTAAATGATAGTTTAAAATATAAGTCGAAACTCCATATTTAATTACAAAATATATCAACTGGCCCAAACTATAAGTAATGTAAGTAAGCCCCAATTTGAATTAAACATTTAAGTGTCTGATCTTTCTTTTCGTTGTTCTCAATTGATATTTCTACATTTTAACCTGGCAAAATTTTATTTTTTTAACAAATATGTCAATTTTCTCACTGCAAAATATATCATAGAACATGAAAACTGATGTTATATCCTGTAAGCAACATACCATTTTAGAGTATTAGATCTATGAATTTTAAGATAATTCATACATTAAAAAAAAACTAATGAATTACTTCACTACATTTAAAATTGAGAGTTAATATTATATATGATGGCCATCTTCTAGTTCTGCTTCTTGTTGTTGTTTTGATTTTAAGCATTTATTCATTTTGATGTGTTTTGTTTCTAATAGCAAGATGGTATCAGAGATACACTGAAATAATCCTTTCCTGCAGAGCTAAGTGACTACATCTGTCTCCTGTTTCTTTCTTTGTGTGTGCAGAAAGTGAAAATGCCCATTCATAATAAGAAAATGTAAGTCTGGTAGGCACCAAGGTTTTAATATTTAATTTTCCACATTATAAAGCAGACTCTTCTCTGCCTTCCCATAAATGCAGAAATGGATAAGATTAATTAAACATTAAACCATTATTCTTCATAAAAGAAAAGTCCATTGCTAGTCATGTTTGATATACTTTCTTTCCAAGGTGATCTTTCCCAAGTCTTAGCTCTCATCCTTCTTAAAAATTTTAAAATAATAACAAGGAATGTAGTCATTTTAATGTCATTTTCCTCTTTTTTTTTTCTTGCATTATTGTGACAGACTTTCATATGAATTGTGGATTGATTCCGGAATGGAGAATTCCTTTGATGTTATCTGACCTAGACTTATTTTGCGGTAGAATTGTCTGACAGGATAGAAAAACAAATTTCTTTTCTAGATCTTGTAGCTATAGAAAATAAATATATATTATATATTTTCATAATATATATTCATTACATATTACATATATAAGTAAATATATGACATTTATTCTGTTATAGATTTACATATACACATATATATTTGATTCAAGGGAAGAGCAGATATGTGAGCACTTAGCAGCCAATCATGTTGAAGTTTGTGATTATACTATTTTAATCAGTGACTTATTTCTAATAGATTCATAAGGTTAAAAAAAAAAAAAAGCAAAGAAATATCGGACCCAAATGTACAGTTGAAATAAGGCTGGAATATTGGATTGAAACACACACACACATGCTCATGCCCACATTTCTCATGTGTATAATTTCTTTTTTTTTCATGCATATAATTTATATCATGCATTGTTACCTTCTACATCTATAAACATAACTCATAATTGCTTGCACTTTTTAAACCATGGGCATAATTACCATGAACATAATTATAGCATTTTCCAGATTTTGTTCGTCATAGAGAGATTTCCTTTCCCTTTCTCCCCTTCTTTTGTTAGGAAAGGTTATTAGCTAATTTCACTGTCAGATGATGATCGGCTTTCTGCATTTTACAATGATATTGAAGAGAACCCATGGAAACATTCAGCATAAAATGTGAATATAACAGAACTGCTGATAACCATTATTCATGATTGTTACAACTGTTCTCAGAGGATTGCCTTCTGTCCTGAGGTGGCATCCAGTTGAAAAAACAAAACAAAACAAAACAAAAAATGGTTGCCTATATTCAAGTGGTTACACTAGGCAGGAGAATATAACTGTGATTGGGAAGAGACAAAATGGATAGATAGACCGAGATCAAACTTAACCTCTGCTGTCCCCTCTTTAATGCTTTCTGAGAGTAAGTAGGGTTTCACTAAATCATCAAACTCATGTCCTAGTGGAGAATTTTTTGAACAGGATTGTTTGCTAGCTGTTCAGTCATCCTTTCCTAGGTGGCACCTCATGTGGGAACATACTTGTGGAGGCTTAGTATCTCCTAGGGGAATTCAAGAAATGGAAAGAGGTGTAACAGCAGTGTTTATCCACAGAAACCTCACTAGTAATGACACTACATCCTCTTTTCTATACAGCAACTGAAGCAAAAGTTTACAACCAACAATACAAACTGGGGGTTAAATGATAGAGGGAGAGCAGAGGGTGATAATAAACCCACTGAGTGTATGAATTCAATTAAATAAATAAATAAACTTAGGAAAGACCTTTGTGGTACCCAACTGCCATCACTTTGATTAACCTCACTGTGTTTCAGCACTGGGTCATGCAAGCCTTTGACACAGTTTCTTTGAGATGTCAGTCACATTTCAATAACTTTTCAGCATGGGCTTGTAAGTCCTGTCTCTTCATTGACTTTGAATGAGGCAGGTTGCTTATGAATGCAGCTTTAAGTGTCACTCAGAGATACTTGCATTGTGTTATCTTTGATTGGCATGTCTGGGAGTTGTGGAAAAAATTCCAGCATATCCAAATGTGCTTCTCTAAACACTGAACATATTTACACAAGTGTTTTCTCCAGGAGAATCAGCTCATACCCTTATGATGATAATCTGTTATTGCAGTGTTCCCTCTTTCTATAGATGAGGTATATCCTAAAGGGGTAAATTTATAGGACTTGGGAACTCAGACTGTGTTTGCAATTCTGATCCTGCAAGCCTTTGGGGCTGCAATTTAACTAATGTATCACATTAACTGCCACATGCAGAGCCTATCTAACAACCTAATTACTTTGATGAGAATACCTGTGTAATATCCTTCTACTTGGCAAAAACAAGTGGTGATAAAAAGATCCAAAGCATCTACTTCATGTAGAAAAAAATAATAAAAAGCATTCCCTCCATTAACAAAATGCCAGACATATAAACAATTGAGTTGCAAATGATCCTTGTGGACAAAGAAGTGCTTTAGACCCCAGTACTGACTCCCTTGCAACAAATGACATGAGCTGTTGGTATCCACACTAGTGCAATTAGGGAAACTATAGCTTGGTATGTTATACATACATACATATAACAAAAGCAAAAGACCTTGAAATGCATAGGGGAACTGACCCCTAGACAGCTGAAGCAAGGATATGTTCAAATGCCCTTCCCCACAGCATGAACCATTGTTCTGTTGTAGTGCAAGGAGGGCACACACGCACACACACATTCTCTCTCTTTCTCTCTCTCTCTCTCACACACACACACACACACACACACACACACACACCATGCGTATTGGGTTATCAGGGAAAGGGTCACTACCAAGGTCCCCTCCAAACTCTCATCAAACTCTCATCATCCCACAGAGCAGATGGCCAAGCCTGGGCATGGCTAGACCAATCACAACAGGGAAAATGCTCTAGGAGGGGTAATCCACCCCAACAATGCCTTACATATTAGAGACCAAGGGACAGAAACATCTGGACAACTATGTACAGCTAGAATTCTAGAATTTCCAGGCAACAAAGTGGCCTTGGAAGGTGACACCTTCAGAGAACACCACATCAGTCATCTCTTTCATTAAACTCATTGGGTCTGCTGGGCAAGCTTTTTATGAAACTACCAAAAACAGGGGGGAAAAATCTGCTTCTAGGGCCATCTGGATTGTCTCTCCTCATTTAGAGACCAAATTGAATTAATTCACTCTTAATGTTGGTAAGGACTATCTTTTTATAATATAAATATTTCTGGGTCCATTATGGGACGATTGCCATTTATATATTATTATTCAGCTAAAGTCTGCACTCCCCACCAACACATTGCAAAGATCAATTGGTTTAATGAAATAAAAATCTTGATTGCCATGGAAATGAAATATGATGGGGTAAAATAGCTTGAGGACACTAGGGATATTTGGGAAGTAGCAAAATTAGATTTCACTTATTTAAAATTTTTGCCTACAGTCAGCCCTACTCCTTTTTAGGAAAGGGAAGAAACTTCTCTCTACTGTTCTTGGTCATACCTCTCTCCTTGCTGCCAGGAAACAGGAACTTTAATGCTTTAATTAATGATTAGTTTATTAATAATAAACAGGGCTTTATAACTATCCATAATATCTAACCACTATTTGTAATATTGTATCCATATGTAAATAACTGATCTCTATATCTTGAAAAAACAATCCATTTATACTAATATCTTAGGTACATTGATCTAATGAGAACTTATTTAATGGAGGAAAATTTCACACTATGAGTATACTAGAGTGTACTACAGAACAATGTTATTGGTCGATTAAGATGGTGAAATAGCTTCAATATGTTAATTAACTTACTATAGCGTATCAGCTAAAAGCCCGGGCTGAGGAACCACATAGTCTAAATTTGAGTCTTGATCACTACCTACTAAATATATTACATATCTAATTTTTTTAACCTTTTTGTACCTCATTCTTCTGATCTGGAAAATAAGGATATTAATAGACCACTAGGACTATTAAATTAATAGAAGTAATACACTGAAAACATTGACTGGCACATGAGAAGTGCTCAATAAATGTCAGCTATATAATATTAAATATTAGTGCATTATTTAGATTATTTTGAAGAATGTTAATCAAAAAGTAAATATCATATATTAATATATTAATAATACTAAATTAATCATGGAAACTAGGTATATAAACATAATACCTATTTTGTAAATTTTTAATATCATAGTTCTCAAAACTCTCAACTCTTTGTATGTTAATACATGAAGGAAAATGTAGAAAGAGATGCTTTGAAATTCCTAAAATACAAGGAATGTTGCAGGAATAGGAGATTAGGATACTTCACATATTAAATCATGTTCTCATTTTTCTCAACTCAGTTATTTTTTTTTTAACGTTTATTTATTTTTGAGAGTGAGCGAGAGAGAGAGGGAGAGAGAGAGAGACAGAGGGCAAGCAGGAAAGCGTCAGAGACAGACTCAGAATCTGAAGCAGGATCTAGGCTCTAGGCTCTGAGCTGTCAGCACTGAGCCCGATGTGGGGCTCGAACCCATAACCTGTGGGATCATGACCTGAGCCAAAGTCGGACGCTTAACAGACTGAGCCACTCAAGTGCCCCTCAACTCAGTATTATATAAAATTATACATACAACATATAAACTTTAAGAAGAGACTTTAATTTTTAAATGTTTTGTTTCTTTATTTCTTTATTTTTATTTGTTTGTTTTATTTTTGAGAGAGAGAGTGTGTGCGTGTGTGCTGCGAGCAGGGGAGGAGCAGAGAGAGAGAGGGAGAGAGAGAATCTCAAGCAGGTTCTACGCCCAGCATGGAGCCGGACACGGGACTCAATCTCATGACTGTGAAATCATGACCTGAGCTGAAATCAGGAGTTCACACTTAACTAACTGAGCCATCCAGGAACCCTAAGAAGAAACTTTCTTTAATTGAAATATATTTGACATATAACATTGTGTAAGTTTAAGGTATATAACATGTTGATTTGCTACATTTATATATTGTCATGATTGACATTATAGCATTAGAATAATCTTTTTAAATGGACACTATAAATGTCAAAAATGTCAGATCAATCTAAGACAAATCAAGCAAAAATAAGTGATAATTTAAGAGAGACAAGTTCATTGGAATATATGAGTGGTGATTATAGATCACTTACTCTTCACTTTATTGAGTTTAGAACTAAGAATAAATAAATTTCAAATGCATCATAGACTGGATGATGGTGACATTGATAATGAAAGAGGTAAGTGAAAATGGTTTCAAAAATTTCCAGAACTTACTTCCTTCTCCTCCTTCATGTATTACCATGTCCATACTCATGCTGTAATTTTTCTGCAGCTTAATATTTCTGCACAGGGGAGAGGAGAGATTCTTCCCCCCCCCCCCCCGCCCCCCGCCCCGCCCCACTCATATTTTTGTTCTCTCCTACCTCTGGCCAGGTAAGGTCAAAGAGCTTTTATTTCAAGCCATGGCCTCTACACAACACCTACACAGGTGTGGGCAAAGGGAATAAGGATTAAGAATAAAGGATAAGAATTAATTTTTTCCTAACCCAGTTGATTCTTCATGCATCAGCAACACTAACGCACATGCACTGTGTTTATGCACTAAGGCACAGGCTGCAGAGTCACAGAGGAGCTTCCAGATATGAAGACATCATAGGTCTAAATCCATGTCTGTGGGAGGCCCAGTGGCATACCATGGAGAGTACTGATCTAGGAACTAAGAAGAAAAAGGGGTGAACATCTTATGCATGTCTACTCTGTCAGACACAGACACTTTATATCAATTATTCCACTAAATTTTCACACATTTCTGCAAATTTCCAATTTTGCAGACAGGAAAACTGAGGCTCAAAACTTGCCCCAAATCAGAAGTTTCATGAGATGCAGAACTAGGATTTGCACTCTGCTCTGATTCCAAGCCCAGGATCCTTTTGCTTCCACATGACCTGATTTCTAGTTTTAGGCCTGCCATTGGCTATGTTGACATAAACAAGTCACTTCCCTAATGTGTTAATTTATGTAGTTGTACCAGGTCCCATCTGGTATAGATCTTGGGAATCTGTAGAAGAGTAAAACCCAAAGGGGTGAAACTGAATACACTCATGCCATTGACAGGAATGCATCACACAGAAGGCACACAGAAATCTCTTGTCAACACCAGTGAAAGGTCTTAGACCCACAAGAATAAGGCATCCTGAACAATAATATTACTCTGCCAGGTCAGCTGAAATCTAATGTAGACAAGCAATGACCATAGGGGGGAAAGATGAAAAATCAAAGAGAATCCAAAATCTGCCTTCTATTCCCATTTCTTCTAATTCACTGTGGATTTCAAAAGAAGATTCCTTTTGTTTCCTCCTCCTCCTCCACTTCCTCCTCCAAAAAATTAATCAAAACAAGAGAGAATTACTTCAGGTGAGGTCAGTGATCTACATCAACAAATAATACCGCAAGAAAGGTAAGGGTGATACTCTAGTAGATGTTAGGTTATTAAATTTAATAAAGAATAATGTAGCTTGAAAAGTGCTTTGGGTTTGTCATAAATTAATACTGGGCAGCCAACAATATGTTTATTGTTTTACAGCTAAGAACTGATTACAAAGCCTCATAGGACCTTCTACCTTGTTACAGAATTAATTTTTAACATCCTTTTCTACTTCACATGATTGAAAAATGCTTGAGGAAAGAGAATAGGTTGTTTATATATCCTTATTTTTCATTATACCTATAATATTCCTATATACATGTTGGATATTTAGTAAGTATATATTAAAGTCTTCAAATGAATATATATGCCTACAACATCTGAGACCCTCTCTAATCATTTATCTAGTTGAGTTTAGGGTTTTCATTTACTGTATTTATTTGTCATGAATAACAAAGACCTAAGCATACTTAAAACTCAGTTTGATCTTCCTTGTCTCTAGTGGATAGCAGTATGGCATACTACAAATGCCATTGTTTTAACAATACTTAGCAGTTATGGAATGCATGCATTTTACTCTTTTGAGACTGTGGATTCATTATTATTTAGTATTTGAAAATAAAGAAAACAAAGTTATGATTCATAACAATTGTATAAATTACAATAAAAGTGAAGACTTATATTCAGTCATGGCTAGGCATGATAGCAATAATTTTTTTTGTTTGTTTGTTTAACTCTTTACATGAAGCACATTTTGAGAATTAAGAGTGTTTGGGGTGATTTTTTTTTAAGTTTATTTATTTATTTTGAGAGAGAGAGAGAGAGTGCACATGCAAGCAGGGGAGGGGCAGAGAGAGAGGGAGAGAAACAATCCCAAGCAGGCTCTACACTGTCAGCACAAAACCCAAAGCAGGGCTCAATCCCATGAACCATGTGATCATGACCTGAGCCAAAAGTAAGAGTCAGATGCTCAACTGATTGAGCCACCCAGGTGCCCCTAGGTTATTCCTTAGTACTGATTGTTTAATTAATCTGAACTAATTTTGAGCAATAGTATATAACATACATATAAATAACAGATGTTTTATAATTTACTGTGGGTGTTTTATGAAGGAAAAGTACAGAAACTTGTTTTTTTAAATAACTTTTTGGAAACTTTTAATTTCCTCTTAATATACAGAATAAGTTGGTTCTCTAATACCTTATATTGTCTTTAGATGAAACAAGAATGAGATGACAATATTGAGTTTAAGTGTAAGCACAGACTCTCTCCTAACCATGCTTTCATAATTTAATAATTATAATAACCAATGATGGGTGTCATAAAACTGCTTTAGAAAGACACATATCTGAGTAAAAGAAAATGAAAGTAGGTCTTCAGCTTATGCTAAAAACAAAAAGGAAACCTAAGTAATGACAGTTTTTCTCCTCAACCAAGTGTATGTTTATAAAGGATGGAGAGCATTCTTCTTTGCCTTGAACATGTGAATAAAGATGCTATGTTGGAACACAGCCACGTCTTGATTTGCTTGAACTGGAGATCAGCTAGGAGAGGAAAGAGGAGTTCTGGATGGTTACATCTCTCAGCATTTCTTACAGGAAATATGCTGCCATATGTCCATTTAAAAGTAGCAAACCATGGCAGTCTCGATTTATTTGCTTTTTGCTTCTAGGAACCTATCTTTTGTGAATCAGGTAAGTGTATAAAGATGGGTAGAAGGAGGTTCTTTACGACAACATGTCCATACAAGTGAATAGACTTTTGTCTTTCCAAGTTTAAAGGGGCAGAACCAAACTAATTTAAAAGCAGTGATATTAATACCTGATTGAACGAATGAATGAATGAGAAAGCCTACGACAAAAGTAGGGAATTTGCATACTAATTTTGATTAGCTCTCTTGAGTAACTATTTTCAACATTTGTGTCACTAACAAAATAGCAACAAATAATTTTTCAGAAAGAATAAAATTAATTTCATGGGTTAACTAATCTATACATTAAAAGCAATATTATTTGCTTCATCTCCTTGGAGGATTTCTGGAATGGGAAAGTTACATTCAGCTGAGTAGAATGCTTGCTTCCTAACTGTTAACCTCACACTGAGCCTCAAGTTTTTCGTCTATAAATGACAAAAACATATTCTTCATGCGGTTCTTGTTAAGAGTAACCTAGAAAATATATATATATATATTTATATATATATAAAATATATATTTTATATATATATAAATTTATACAATTTGTATTATATTGTATTGTATTGTATTATACAATTTATACAATTGTATTATATACAATATATATTGTATATACAATATATATATACAATATATAATTGTAATACAATTATACAAATTGTATTATACAATTTATACAATTTATACAAAATTTATACAATTTTATATATAAAATATATATATAGTATATATATATACTACATATATATATAATGTAGTAAAGAGGTAAGACATTTCAGAGATATTGATCCCTCTATGCCGATATCTCCAGTCTGTGAGAAAATGCTTGGTGGTTACAGTGCCATATTGTATTTATATAGAAATTAATTTCCTTTATTGCAGTTGGAAGTGTCCCATCTACTGTAATTGTTATTCATAAATAAGAACAAAAAAAAACAACATAAAAACACAATCAGGATACTAGACCAATTAATGGACATTGGGAGAGGCATTGTCAATAAATCCAACTTGGTCATCTTAAGATAGATTCAAGTTCTTTTTCTTTTTTTTTAATGTTTATGTATTTTGTGAGAGAGAGAGTGACAGAGTGCAAGCAGGGGAGGGTCAGAGAGAGAGGGAGACACAGAATCCAAAGCAGGCTCCAGGCTCTGTGCTGCCAGCACACAAACGTGAGGCTCAAACTCACAAGCCGTGAGATGATGAACTGAGCCGAAGTTGGACACTCAACTGACTAAGCTGCCCCGGAGCTCCTCAAGTTCTTCTTTAAAATAATGTGTTTTGAGTATATTCATTATGATCAATTAGACCATCAAAAAAAAAAAAAAAAAAAAAAGGAACGAAGCAAGCAATCTAGAGCTAGTGAGAACACTGAAGCCCCTGGCAACTACACGAGTTCTATAAGATTACACACATTTATTTAATGGCAGATCCCAAGTCGTGCCAAATCTCTTGCACTCTCAATTTCAGACAACTTTCCACTATATAACAAAAGATTTTTTTCTTACAGAGAGCAACATCCATACGATCATGCATCTAGAGGATTCTATTCATTGCTATTATACAAGGACTTTTTCTAACTCAAAATTCTGAAAGGGGTATACTCTTAAGTGGCATTCTCTTGAGATTGCTGATAGTATGTAACAAAGATTAGAGCGCACAATACAAAGTAATGTGGAAAAGGGCAGAGAAGAATAACTATTCTGTATGATGGGGAAAAAAAGTTTAAGATACCACAACAAAGACATTAAAAGTTAACATTGCTCTAGGCAGCAATATGTTGTAATTCTCTGGAAGAACACAGAGCGGATTTCCCCAGTCCCAATACAGTAACTCATGGGGCCTGCAGGTTCAACACATTTTAAAATAATAACTCATGCTCATTGTTTGCTTGTGAGACAAATAGTTGGAGCTTCTAGGAGAAGGAAGAATAAAAATCTATATGTCTCTGACTACACATAAGGCCAAAATAAATTATATTTGCAAATCTTATAATGTCCATTTATTCTGACATTTTACAATTCCCACATTTTAAAAATAATTATTATTATGCAGGAGTACCCTGAAACATATGAAGGTTATTTTATTATTTTAATGTTTATGTATGTATGTATGTATGTATGTATGTATTTATTTATTTTTGAGAGAGAGACAGCACAAGCAGGATGGGGCAGAGAGAGAGAGGGAGACACAGAATCTGAAGCAGCCTCCAGGCTCTGAGCTGTCAGCACAGAACCTGATGCAGGGCCTGAACCCATGAACTGTGAGATCCTGACCTGAGCTGAAGTCGGATCCTTAACAGACTGAGCCACCCAGGAGCCCCCAGATAAAGATTATTTTATGATAGCTTTGTATATATGTCTGTCTCACTGCTCAATTCTGAGTTGTTTTGAGGTACTGACTTTGTCATTATTTGGTGTCTTCAGAATCTTGCAGAGTATATGGTAGGAAGTCAGTAGTTGTTAAATAGATTAATTAATAAGTAGGTAGAGTTTGTTAACAGTGGAATGTTCCTTCTCAATAGAATAGTGCCTCTAGGCCAATTTCCTCTGCAGTGGTCTGAGTAATTTCCTCAAAACAGATGTTTTTAAGCTACTTAAACATATGCTGACTCCTTATTACAAAATCTATATTTTTCTGTGTTTTAATATATGAGAAAGTAAATTGAAAACTACCAAATGTTACATGAACATAAGAAATACCAATTTATTTTAGCAAGGTTTTAAAGAGGGCTTATTATATGACACTGAGGACTCAAATATTAATGAAACCTAATATTTGTCATATTGGGTCAAGTATTCCCGTGACTAAATACTGATACAATGTAATTGAACTATGTGTAAAGTACTATGTAAGCAATAATGAAAAAGCAACTTTGTTTGTTGTGCCAGGGAAGAGTTAGAGATAATTAGAGAAATTCATACTTTAAACTGAATCTCCAAGATTGAGTAGTACAAAGATTAAAGGAGAAAAGGGAGAAGCAAAAGGAAAGGGTTCCAGTAGGAAACGCCACATTGTTAAGTGGCAGAGAAAGGAATTCAACACTCATTTCTAAACCCACATTCTAGGTGTTAGCCATGAGTGAGGGCTAGTAAAGATTCGTATTCATAACAGACAGTATCAGCGTCCACAGAGGTGGCCTGTATACAAAGAAAAAATCTATATTGCACATTTCATCATGTGATTGCATATAGTCCCAGAGTAAGAACAATGACATAAGTATTAATGTGTTTTCTGGAAATGCCATCAGCCTTCTCCAGGGCCTTTATGAAGATACTTCTCTCTTAATGCACAGGCATGATATGTAGTACAGTTTAGAAGACTTGTTTTTTAATTTACATGCTACCTACATATACAGGCTTGGGAAAAAATAGAAAGTCTTCTTAAATTCCTCATATATTTAAATATATTTTCTGTTCTTATGGATGGCATGAGATTATTAAAGAAGCGGCATATGAAGTTATAAAGTTAGAGTAAGACGAATGCATAATCATTGTTGTTTTCTGCATGTAGTTACATAGTTTCTAAAAACAAATTGACAATGAAAGATCTGTATACAACGAAAGCCATTAATGTGCTTAAGACACAATGTTCTAAACCCAACCCACTCATGAATATCTAGCTCAGTATCTTCCTAACTAACTTGCACCATTCTTTGAGGTCGTGAGGTTATTCATCTGGCTTGCTCCTGCATACCCTATCTTAGTGGTTTAAGAGCCATTACAAATCATTGCTTATACATTTCTAAAACGTGTCCGTTTCCACATCTCAAGGCAGATTACATCATTTGGCCAATTAGTGTGTGAGTTTAAGTTCTGCTGCATCTTGAGAGAACAAATGAGTTGGTGTCATTTCCCTGTGTAAGTCACCACAATTCCAGATCATATGTTTTGTTTTGTCTACTTGACTGTATTTTGTTCCATGTTCTTTTTTCTCTGCTAGTGTATTGCTGAGTAGTACATTGTGCATTTACCCATCTTATACTAGACAGCATAGGCTAAGAATATGTTTGAAAGATATTTTAATAGTCACTTAGTTTTTAAAAAGAAGAAAGATTGATGTGTAAATGAATGAAATCTTTCCTTATTTACTGTTGCAATGGTAGTGTTCAGAAGGAAGTAGTTGGTGTTGTGTTGATCCTGTTATAACAATTAAGCTCTCATAGATGATTACTTTTAGATAATGTAAGGGTGCATTATGTATTTTATTCCAGTTTAAGATCCAAAACCCAGTTGATTAAATGATGAGGATCATAACAACAACAATAACAACAACAAAATCAACAAACCCAAAAAGGAAAAAGAAGTAAACTTGTAAGCCTCTTAAGCCTTTAGGCCTACAATGGATTTTCATTTAAGCTTTTGTTTTTCCATTCACTACAGCCTTGCTGAAAGGACATTCTATTTCTTACTTGATATATTCTAAACATGATCTTAACTGTGCTTTAATTCACTGTTATAAACCACCTGCTACTGCAAAGATGTTTTAAATCCCAAGCACAACTACATTAATAATCATATGATGCATGCCAGGTCATCCAGCTTTTTTTCTGACCAAATAAACTAATTTAAATAAGTTACTTGTTCTACATTTAGATGCTGACCCTGGTAAATTGTGGTGACATCCAGAAAATTACTTGTTAGGAAAAGGTATTTAGGATAAATAGGTTACAGTGTGAAGGTGCTGCAATGCCATAGATATAAATATTTAGGAGCTTGATTAAATTTTGATCTTTAGTTCAGGCCAATCTTCTGTTGAATACTATCATGTTCTATGGCTTCATACTTTTCAGAAAGCTGTGGCCACTTGGAAAGTTAATTTAAGGTGTACACATACATTTCACCTGGCTTGGCTTGCAAGAAGTCACTTTTATAATAGATCTTTCACAAACAAAGAAGAAATGCTGGGAGCTCACTTTAATGAAGCACAGATAAACAAACAAAATCCATTGTGCCATATGGCAATTATGCCATATGATTGAATTTATTACCGAATAAAACTGTTGGCTTATGCATTTCACAGTTTTTACTATACGTATCCAGTATTTCTTAGAGGTTTTCTGTAGGGTTATTTGCCCAGAATTCAACAACAACAAAAAATAACAATGTGTCTTTGTTGTGGGAAGTGTTGTAGGAAAATGAAATCCCAGCTAGAACAGTGAACAAGATTACAGACTAGTTCCTGCCCAGTTCTATTGCAAGTGCCAAGAGCTATGAAGACATTTAACCTAATGAATATAACATCTTGTTTGGTTATGGAGAGGTGTATCCTTCTATCCAGTATCCACAGCAAAAGCTTCTGCAGCATATAATCTTTTGCTCCTAAAGAGAAAGTAGGTATTTCCTTACTGTAAAATTGTTTAACATTGCCCATACGAAGCCTTAACTGCCAGTTAGGCTGCTAAATTGTATTGAGTTCAGACAAACTCAGTGTTGGAAATTTAATGTCATTTCTCATTTATATAGTGATGTTACACTGTTCTTAATATTTCATATATTCTAGTCCTGATCATCGAGTCAACATACCCAAATTCCATAAGGAATACTAGAACGTCCTTTTCTTGGGTAGTAACTGAATAGTTCTTGCATTTTATGTGGGTTATCTTCAAATCCGCAAGTAAGTTATACTTGAGATCTGACATTTTTATGGCTCAAAATCTTTTTTAATTTACACCCTTAATTAGGTCACATTAAGAAAAGTGCTTTTTTTTTTAATCCAATGTATCCATTCATCTGTGAAAGTGGACATTTATATTATTACTTCAGATAAGATTGCTCTCTGTGGTTCAGAGGCTCTGATGCATTTAACAAGTGTAATTTCATAGCATACGTACATAGACGACATTATAAATAGCATTCAGTGTAACTTTTATTCAGGCTATAAATTTATAGTTTATTCTGTTTTCTTTCTCACTCTTCTGTGTTTCTCATTTTTCATTAAGCCACTTTAAAGTAAATTTAAAATGTGATATTCAGTGATGCCCTATGTTTAGAACCCATCACACTTCCCTCTCCTAAGAACAAAGCTGGCGGTTAGCCCCCCTTACTTCCACTTGGATATGCAGTTTGACTTTCTCAATGAAGTTGGCAGTGATCCTTAAGGCTGAAAGGGAATCCTTCAAGGAGGACAATAGTGCTTTTCTCTGGCAGTAGGAAAAGAAGCAAGAGAACACAATTAATTCCCTACTCTTGCCTTCAATGGCTCAATTCAGCTGGGCCCGTTCACCAGCATTTTCCGTGATTGGCGTGGAAAGGAATACAGAAAAGTGGAGCTACAGAATTGCTCCTCGACTAAGACAACTCACTTATCTATAACCTATCAAATTTGCCACCAATTAGTGTCAGTATCATAAATTCTTTACAAATATGTCAAGACACTTTCTTTTCCTTTTCCTTTTCTTTTTTTAAAGATGCATTCTGTTATCATACCTTAAAGTTCATCCTCCTTCATTATATAAATTTCTTCCCTTTTTAAATGGATAATGTAAGATACGATAACGTTGTGAATAATATTTGGCCCAACTCATGTGGAAATGGAAATTCCCTGAGAGGCAACATTAATAATAGGTTGGCACAATAAGTTTGCTAGAATGAATCTGAGACCTTGATTGCATTTCTGAGGTGTTTTTGTTGTTGCTTTGGGGAAAGTACGTATATTGAGTTCAATAGAGCATAGCACTTTAAGTTAACCTCTTATTTTCTCCTCTTGAACATAATGATTTTAGTAGTATTTTCTTGCCTACTTAGATGTGTGGAACAAAGGAGAAATGTGTTTGCTTTTATCAATAGCTCTAGCCTGATTACAGTCAGTTCCGCTTAGAGTGAAAAAATATCAGTGACTGCTCATCCATGTGTTTTGTAGGTCACTTGACTAAGCCTCACTCCCAAGACGATATTTTTTTTATCAGGTTGATTTCAATAGTAATTTACTCTAGTCAGATGCTAAGAGTGGGAATGATTAGTACTTTATTTTTCAACTGGCCTACCTAATCTTTTCTCCCCACCCCCCACCTCCAACTGGATAAACTTTTGAAGAATCTGGGAAAATCACTAGTTGATTTTTGAAAGTTATCAAACCTTGTCAGGATCTACTTTTGAGGTAAATAACAATTTTTTTTTTTTTAACGGAGAGGGGTAATTAAAAGTAATTTATAAGGACGAATGCAATACTTCCATCTAATTTCCTCTGATTCTGTGTGGCTATGTTTCCAGCATTCTCTGACTGATAAAGTGATCTGCATCCAAATATCTAGGTTTGAGGGTTTCCATCTAGGTTTGGGGGGTTTTCAAATACCAAAAGAAATATGACAATCTTTGAATAAATCTAAGAGAAAGAGGCTGAAAAAAAGAATGTATGTGTTTAACAGATTAGGAAAGAAGAAAACCAACATTTTGTCAGTCACAAAGAAAAAAGAAAAAAGGAAATGATAGCTATTCAAATACCACTACTACTTCCATTTCTACTCCAAGTAGTTTCTAATATTTAGCTCCAGAAGTTTGGCTGTCTACATTCATTGCATGTATTTTCTCATTTACTCAATTTAAAATCCCATGAGAGAGGAGCTGATGGTGTTCCCAATTCATTGATAGGAAACAAAGGCACATTGATTTTTTTTTAAATATATAAGGAATTTATATTATGCAAAGCCTTTGTCTATTGCTGAAATGGATACTTGGAGGATTTAAGTAACTTTGCCAAAATCACAAAGCTGGCAACATTTGAATTCTAACCGATAAAGTCTAACTAGTGTCTTTGTTCCTAAAACTATGCTGTGCTGCCACTCCTTATTTGAGTTGATAAAAGATAAAATGTAAACAGGATAAAAGTATTACTCTCATCCAGATATAAAATTAAAACATGACAAAGATTTTATTTAATTCATTAATTAATGAGGGAGTCAATAAGTTATTACATTTGATTCAAAGGGGAACCCCAAATTCCACACATTAAAGTCAGATAAAGAACGCTGCAATAAATTTATAAAGGGATGCAAACTGGGATGCCTGGGTGGCTCAGTCGGTTAAGCATCAGACTTCAGCTCAGGTCATGATCTCGCGGTTCCTGAGTTCAAGCCCCATGTTGGGGTCTGTGCTGACAGCTCAGAGCCTGGATACTGCTTCAGATTCTGTGTCTCCCTCTCTCTGCCCCTCCACTGCTTGTGCTCTCTCTCTCTCTCTCTCTCTCTCTCTCTCTCTCAAAGAATAAACATTAAAAATAATAATAATAAATAAAGGGATGCAAACTGGCAAAACAGGCCAGTCACCAGAGGGGCCTCATGAATTGCATTCGACTAGACAATTTATATTTTTATGGATGAGAATTATTTGTATTACTATCTATATTAATTATACATTCAGAATCCCCTTAATTTTCCCACTGCTAAAAGGACCCTCAAGAGTCACTTGGTTCTTATGGGACACCTTGATTACAGGCAAAAGATTTAAAACAGGAGCAGCAGGAGTATCTGCAATGAAAAGAGTCCAGAGCTGTTAGGCAAAGGCTCTGTTGTACTCGCACTCCTGGGTGGGTTGCACAGGACTTAAACCATCACCAGGGTATATGTGAAGCACCTCTGTGCCAGGTGTCCCAAAGTCTGCTCATTGTGGGAGGCATGCTGTTCACATAGGCCTATCCTAGCTAGATGACCAGCATTAACCTTTAAATCCCCACTCACCAAAACTAGATGCAAATCATAAATCCAATTACTATTTAACAATGCTAATAGCTTGATACACCATACTCCAAAACATGTAGATTCATGGTTACTGAATAGCATTCATCATTAGTTAATAGATTTTATAGCATTGGGTCAGTAGCCATGGGGATTAGTGTGTGGTCAATGTAAACCAGTTGAAATTAAGTCATGCATTTTTTGATAGTTTAAACTCTATCTCTACAGAGCCATTTAAAAAATACACAAAGACAATTAGATAACAATGAAGTAGAGATGTAGCACAGATTAGTGATAGGACAAATTTTAGTCTTTCATAATTTTTTCATATAAAGTGTACTCAAAAGTAAGACAATTGCTATATAATACCAGTCTAACCAGATAAAAAGTAAAAAAACCCAGGCAATCTTCTTGTGTTTCTATCTAGAACCAAAATTTCTGATACATGGATATATTTATTGCTGACTTTCTCCTTTGTTCCTCTTCCCCTGCATATCCTCACCCTCCTCATTGAGAGTATAGTTTACAAAATTAGAATTCACAGAAAAGGGCTGTTGCATAGTTCTGGAGTTAATTTAAAACTCTTTCTTTGTAAATATAGTTGAAATTGTACATTCAGAAATAACTCATCTCATGAAGTAACTGCAGTATATTGCTTTAAAGATGGTTAAAAAAAGAGTTTCTCTGCTTCTCTTCATTTGTCTCATTTCTTTCATTCAAAATTCTTTCTACAAAAAAAAATCTGAGAGTGGGTTAAACTATGTGACTGGCAAATAAATGCTTCATTGAAATGAAATAAAAATATATTTTCCATAATTTAAAACTTTGAGCTTTGTCTACTCATACCTTCTCAATGAGAGATATAGCTCCCAAAGGGGCTAAAATTGGTTCCTGGAGGGAGGGTGGTGAAAGAAATCTTACTGTTTGTATGTACAAAGCACAGATATACACACATTACAGAAACATTTATACCCTTTATCTGTAGCATTAAAATTTCATCGAGTTAACAATTAAGAAAAAAAAAGCTGTAAAAGGCTACCTAGGGGAAAAATGAAAAAAAGGTTGACAGACACAACCTCTGTGTAGTTCATGGAACAGTGAATTACAATATAGTCAAGAGATGATTTTTGTCTACCTTTTTTTTAAACCTTGAACTGATCAATTGTTTTGACTTTAAGTAGATTGAACTCAGACTTTTCTGATAATTTAAAATTATGCTATGTTATGTTCTCTAATTTGATTCAAAAAAGTAAATAAATAAAACTTGGGCTACACTGTATAAAGCATTACTCTCTGTGATGTACCGAATTGAACACCTTGACTTTTAATTAGCTCTATCCAGCAAAACAGGAACATTTTATTGCCTACCTCAGTGATTGCATTTCTCAGTGTGATCCAGGTGTTTGATGGGCAAAGTTTTGGCAGTTACTGTATCAGAAGGAAACGTGACTTGGCAATGCATAATCTAATGTAAAGTGTTCTTTCTGTTACCATATGGAACAAAAGTAATTACTAATGATGGAAGGTAGAGCAATTTTATCACTTGCAGTTTGTTGAGAAATATTCCTCATAGATGACAGTGTTGATGTTGAAGTTATAAGACATGGAACGCTGTAAGTCACCTGTGTTAGCAATGTAAAAAATATTTTCCTTTGCCTTTTTCTAGGGACAAAGGCAGAAGAAATATAGTCACAGATATTTTGTGTGGTTTTTGTTTGGATAGAGTTATATTTATCTAATTAAGATTAAAGGCTGATTTGATCTACTTCATTACATCTGGGTGCTGTACTTTTACTTAGTATTACATTGTGGATTCAAAATTAATTCTAATAAAGTTTTAGCCTGAAGGCAAAGTATTAATAAGGAATAGGGTCTAAGAGTAGGAAGTAAGATCATGCTGAGGTCAGTAATATGATTCTAACTGGAAAATTAAATAGTGAAATTTAATTTGTAGTGAAATTGGGCTAACATCACAAGGCAAAGGAGGCCCAAATAGATACACAACATCATCTTGTGGAGGCCTTACACATTTTTGCATTTTAGACAAATGACATGAAAATGTTACTCATTTTTGTTAAGTTTTATTTATTTTTAGAGAGAGAAGTGTGTGCACGCGAGGGAGGGACAGAGAAAGATGCGGAGAAAGAGAGAATCCCAAGCAGGCTCCACACTGCTGAGCATGGAGCCCATATGGGGCTCGAACTCACAAACTGTGGGATCATGACTTGAGCCAAAACCAAGAGTTGCATGCTTAACCGACTGAGCCACCCAAGTGCCCCCAAAATGTTACTAGCTTTTTAAAAAAACTGGAAAATTTGTAGCTTCATTTATTCTTTTAATTGTTTGATAAATACTTGATTAGTATATATACTCTATTAGGAACAACAGATCAGGGCAAATGAGAATCCCTTTTCCGGAAGAGTTGTGTTGCTGAGGGCAAGGAAGCAGTATGCATGGAAAGTTAAAGCAGAATGTGTCTTCTGTGGATGTGTTCTGTCTCAGAATGCAGTAACACTGTGGGTCTAAATGTGGACCTTCCACATGTTGCCTATGGGTCCTTGGAGAGATGTGTTACCTCACCTATTGAGTGATAACCATGATGATTGTATCATGAAGCTATTTTGAAGGTAAATACATATAATTTGACAAACACCCTGCCTAGCACAGTGTGTTGAAAGAAAGTCTAATATTAGGGACAAAGGAAATGACATTAATAATAATTGTATACCCAGTCTTGGAAGGAGCCCTGAGCAGGGGTGCATATGGACGTTGGGGCCAGATGCTATTCCAAGTTGGTTATGACATAAATGCAGAAAATAACTCAGAAATAACCTAACTGGCCTTATCCTGAAGTCAAATGGCACTGTTAAAAATATGTATGAAACTAATGTGCTTGCTAATATGGCAAGAGGAATAGCAGCATAACATATCTAATGATTGAATTAGACTAAATATGGGTGAATTTCCTGAAATTTAGCTCTAGGTTAAAACAGTAACACAATTAGTTACATAAAATTAATAACTTATTTATAATTGAATGACAATAGCAGAATGAAAGGCTTATTTAGCATAAAGAGGTAAAAGTTACATATAATCAACATTTTGGCAGCTGTTATATTTACATAAATTATATATGTTTATATAGAATATATAAAAACATATGTTTATATAGAATATATAAAAACATATGTTTATATATAATATATATTATATATGTTTATATATATAATATATTAATAGTTATTTTATAGCTATTATATTCTGTTCCATCAATCTTTTCAATGCCACTCAAAATAAGATTTGACGTACTAATTTCCAGTGACTGAACCAATCTCCTTTGAAATAAATAAGAAAATATACCTTTAGAAGAATGAATGGCAAAAAAAAAGTTCCAATGGATAATTAATCAGTAAGGTGACAGTGAATTTCAAATTTCTCCTATCTTCCTTAAGAGGAAAAAAGAAAACTATTTGGTAGCATTGACAGGAATTTGCCATTTTCACAATATTTCACTCCTTGGCTGGTATTTATTACTCATCCCTTGCAATAGGCCATGCGTACGTAGCATAATCTAAGACTTGGTCTTTGGCCTGGTGCTCACCTCTCCTGAAGATGAGTATGTTTGTTTATTTTATGTAAAGCTCTAACTTATGGGACCATTTGCCTAAAGGGATAATATGGAAATATGGTATACTAATATCTCGGAATGATAATAACTATATCTAAATCTCACATGTTACTAGATTCATTATTTCTCTTGCTATCCCAGGTTTATTTATTTACCTGTTATGCTTACTTTATGAAAAGGAACTTGAAAATATGATTTTAGAGACAGAATTGGAATTTTGACTCACTTTGGCTAAACAAATAAATGTTGCTACAGGAAGCCACCTGAAAGCCACCTGAAAGAATGGCAAACCAGATAATGAAAGGGGGATGAGATTCAGTAAGTCCAAACTGTTTATTTATTTAGACAATGTCAATTAATATGCACTGAATAATCACTATGTTCTAAATGCTAGGAACACAGAAAGTACTGACTTCATGGAAGAAAGAAAATAAAGCAGGGTAATAGGTAAAAATGGATTGGGTGGGAGTGCTTTACTGGGGAATAATATAAAAACAAGCACAGGCCTAGAGTCAGAGAGGTAAACAGAGATATATATATCAGTCAAGGCTCAGCCATTTGCTGAATATGTATGTTATTCAGGGTCAGTGAACTTCTGTTTCCTTTCAGGATAAGGAGGATCGCACCAACCTTGCAGAATTATGTGAGGTTACAAATATTATGTGTATAATTTTTGGTGCATAGAAGGTCTTCAATAATTGTAATCATTAAAAGCCACATAATAAAAGCCATGAAGATCTCTCAAGTGGTTGTATCTTGTCTATAATGTCTCTTTCTTTTAGAATTGCCTTTTTGTTTGTTTGTTTGTTTGTTTGTTTTTGAATGAGAGAGGGGTGGGGGGAGATAGCAGTGGACAGAAGATCTGAAGGGGGCTCACTGCTGATAGCACAGAGCCTGATGTGGGGCTCAAACTCACGAACCATGAGACCATGACCTGAGCTGAAGTCAGATGCTCAACCAACTGAGCCACCCAGGCACCACTAGAATTGCTTTTTCAAAGGCCTCATAAACTAAATAAATAGGTATTTGTATTTAACTTTTAATTCGTATATAAATGGCATAATTCTTCCTTGGTCGGGAGTTTTTACTCCTCTAAAAGGATGAAGAGATGGTGGTGACATGCTCATTTGGTATTTTAGGAAATTATTGACTTCGGTGAAACTGGTCCAAATGCATTACTACCAGTTTGCATTTCTGGGGCCACCTGGCTTATTGTCAGAACAACAACAGGCTGTGTGACTTTAAAATAATCTTTTCTATACTTTAATTTTCTGTAAATGTCCATTTTTGCATAGTAGTTTTCCATATGAGGAGCTTAAACCTAGATTGCAAGGGCTCTTAAAATGTGCACTTTGCTTAGATGTCGCTTTGTCAGTCTATTTATTATTAAGTTCTTTCGTGTGTGTATAAAGCCTCCTCCACTAAATTGTCAAGCCTTTGAGATCAAGGACTCATCTACTTCTTTAAAATATTATGAAAATGTAGTACGCAAAGTAAGTGTTATGTCCATAGTAAGGGTCACTTGTTATGGTTAAATGTAATTATGTTATATGATACATTTCAAAAAGCGTGTTGTCATTACACTGGGGATTCATCACAAAAGCTTTGATTTTTCATTTTATAAATAAGAAATCAAAGCTTCAAGATGCAAAATAGCCTGTCCTAAAACTAAATAGAGAAATTTGAAACAGCTTTTTTTCATGATCTCAAAGAACCATTTTGATCTAAAATAAAATATTTCACTATTTCTAGATAGTATGAAAATCAATTTAGCCTTACTGGAGGATGAGATTTGAAACAGTTCTTATGTCATTATGATACTAAATATCAGGATTTTCTAGAGACTTTTATTCAAATGGGTGGTATAAATATTGATTGTGGGTTAGAAAGTATCAGGCACAAATTTTAAAGAAACCTTTTAAAAAACCAGTAATGAAGGTTTATGTGTGCTTATGAATAGGGAAGATGTCCAGACTATAAGCATACCAATTAAAGACAGATGCATTTGAAAAATGAAATACGCCAAACGACGTGAGTAGGCTACATTATTGGCTTACTTAGGAAAATGAATTTGATCATTTTCATAACACACAATTACCTAAGTCCCATTGGCAAAATAGAACTTCAAAATAAATCAAGATCATAGCCAGTAAAATGTTAGTTATGAATCTAGGGAGAAGATGAGGAAGTGTAGAGAAAAGAGAAAAAGTGGCAAAATCAGAACACCCTCTTTCAGTACATCAGAGATCGATCACCTTTTATTTTTTCTTTTGAGACATGATTAATCTCCATTATCTCTTTAAAATTTCATATGTGTGAATTTGTAGTGGGTTAGGTATTATTGTAATAAAATTTTACAAAATGTGTATATTTTTGAATTTGCATAGATGTTTTCTAGACATAGAACTGGGGCCACTTACCTCAATTCCAATAGGTCACATGATTTTGACTAAAATTGACTAAATATGACATGGCAATGATATTGAACCAAACTGCTAAGTTTATGCTAAAAATTTTGGTGGCCTGATTAATAGTTTTGTGTGTCCATACTGCAGTGTTATTCTTTATGAATTATTAAAATAGAAAATGTTGCATATTTCCTCAAATACACATTCACTGGTGTAAAATTGATGTTTATTCAAATCTATTAAAATATTCACTTTGGGGCGCCTGGATGGCTCAGTTGGTTGAGTGTCCAACTCTTGATTTTGGCTCAAGTCATGATCCCAGGGTCATGGGATCAAGCCCTGTGTTGGGCTTCATGCTGAGCGCAGAGCCTGCTTAAGGTTCTCTCTCCTTCAGCCCCTCTGCCTTCCCTCCCAGCTTGCACTCTCTCTCTCTCTAAAGAAACAAACAAAAAAGGTTCACCTTGTTTCTACCTAGCTATTTAATATAATGCCCAGTTTAATTAAAGTTGTGTATTTATTTGACAAAGAAATAGTGATTTTCATGTTTATATGTGTGAGTTTAATCAGTCCCTGCTGTATCCTTATATATTCTCTATTCCTGTAATAAATGTTATATCAGGCTATATGCTATACAGTAGAAATGGTACAAATAGGGATGAGCTCTTCCTCTGAAATAGGAATTTTTTGTTGTCCTGAAGAGGGATTTTTTCTATGCTGAAATTGACAAAACAACTTATTTATTGCTTTGTCATGGGTGTCCTTTCTGGCACATCTGCCTCATTCTCATTGTCACAATTTAAAACATTATACATTGCTTATTATGAACAATCTTCAGTTTCATATAATTATGCTATCAGCTTACTAGTAAGTAATTTAATTATTTTGAAAGATAATATCCTGAATCAGAACTGCATTACCCTTAATTTACCATATTAAAATTAGAATTATAATATGGCCAAGTTAACTTTAATCATAAAATATGAAATAATCACAACTGATGATGAACCTGCTGCTTTTCACTTAAAGATGATATAAACCTTTGTTATGTTAAATACAGAGCAAGTCCAGGAATATCGTTAATGTTTAAGATAACCTTGATGATCTTACATTTATATTTTACATAAAACACTCTTTTAAAGTAAAGCACTTCAAATATCTAGCACACAGTAAGTACTTAACATATATGTGTTGGATGAATGAATAAATGGATACAAAGCAATTGCATATAAAGCAGGGCCCCAAAAGTTTTAATAAATTGTCCAATTTAATCCTCATAGTGGCTTTGACACAAACAAGGGTATTTTATTGACTGTCTTCCACATGTGAGGCTCCTTATAGACTTAATATTCCTTAATTTTAATAGCATTATCTTCAATTTACTCATGAAGAAAGAGATTTGAAAAATTGGGTGATTTGGTCAATGACATCATTATCTTAGTGGTCAAGTGAGTATCGATGAAAGTTCTAGCTGACTCAGAAGTCCACCAAAATTTCTTTCCTTATACCATAAACTACTATATATATTGAGATTGTGTATATGTATATACACACACACACACATACACACACACATATATAAAAAGATATGTATATATACATACACATATATATAAAGATATGTATATATATATGCATATATATATATATATATATATATATATATATATATATAAAGAGAGAGAGAGATTGGATAGAATTACATGTTATGTATTTGATGTACTAACTATGCTTATCTTGGGGCTATTAGTATATTTTGCATTTAAGCAAATGTCAAAATACAAGCTTTAGAATTTTATAAATATTACTCACTTATGGATGAATTTAATGGCATAAAATAAAATCAATAACTGCTCATTAAAAAAAAGAAAGGAAACAAAAGACGAAAAAATGGATTTGTCCCTTAGTTTTAAAAGATGCTGTATCATTGCTCTTGTCACGCATTTTCTAAGGAGGCTGCTCTTACTCTGTAAAATTAGATCTTTTTTTTTTTTTTTTAATTTTGAGATAGAGCGTGTGTGAGAGTGGGGGAGGGACAAAGAAGGAGAGAGAAAGAATTCCAAGCAGGCTCCACACTGTTAGTGCAGAGCCCCATGCAGGGTTCAAACTCATGAACCCTGAGATCATGACCTGAGCCCAAACCAAGAATCGGATGGATACTTAGCCAACTGAGCCACCCAGGTGCCCCAAGTTAGATCATTTCTGAATGCACATCATAAAAATCATAATGTCTTTCAATTTTTAATTAAAAAGTACCCATGTATTTCACAAATACGTAAGTTTTATTATAGTTAATTCGTGTGCTCACTTCATCTCTGGGTACACAGAGAATTTGCAGCTAGAATTATTTATTTTAGGACTTTCCTGTCAATGACCCATTCTTTTCCAGTAATCTAGAATGCAATGCTCAAAACCTGTAGCCAAAGAATATGGTGTTTTATGGTCTAAAATAAAGTGCCCTGTTTCTTGTGTTTTTGTTTTAAAAGTTTAGTGTTGTTTACCCAATAGTATTTTAATTTACAAAATTATTGACAGGTGAAGGAAGACTTGCCTTTTATCTAATTTTTTTTTCTTGGAATAAAAAATAGTACAGTCCTCCATATTTTCAGTCTTTTGCCAAAAAAGTGTATGCAATTTCCCATTATCTTCTTTCCAAATCAGTTGGTGATCTAACTATAGAAAAGAGACATAAAATACTTAGTGAATGGAACAGCAACTCAAAGGCCAGGAGGTTTCAATTTTAATAGAGTGTGAGTGGCAAGATATGTGACTGTAGGGGCGCCTGGGTGGCTCAGTTCGTTAAGCGGCCAACTTCGGCTCAGGTCATGATCTCGCGGTCAGTGAGTTCAAGCCCCGCATCTGGGCTCTGTGCTGACAGCTCAGAGCCTGGAGCCTGTTTCAGATTCTGTGTCTCCCTCTCTCTGACCCTCCCCCGTTCATGCTCTGTCTCTCTCTGTCTCAAAAATAAATAAACGTTAAAAAATTAAAAAAAAAAAAAGATATGTGACTGTAGATGTAGCAGTGTGTGATGGGACAGGACTTGAGTTCAAGAGTGAGGTAATTTTGTGAAGCAAAAGTTTCAAAAGAACATTCTAGGGAAGAGGCAATGGTTTTCACTTCAGTGAAGTTGAACTGATTTAAAAAGTGAGATTAAAAATTATCTGGGGCGCCTGGGTGGCACAGTCGGTTAAGCATCCGACTTCAGCCAGGTCACGATCTCGCGGTCTATGAGTTCGAGCCCCGCGTCAGGCTCTGGGCTGATGGCTCGGAGCCTGGAGCCTGTTTCCGATTCTGTGTCTCCCTCTCTCTCTCCCCCTCCCCCGTTCATGCTCTGTCTCTCTCTGTCCCAAAAATAAATAAAAAACGTTGAAAAAAAAAATTAAAAAAAAAATAAAAATTATCTGATAAATCCAGTCTAAAATTTTTCTTATAGAAAGGGAGAGATCCTAAAGGTTAAAAACATTTCACTATATAAGCAGATATGATTTATATGGTTAGTAATCCAAAGGGATCATTTGTAAAGTGTCTTGCTGAGCAAGTTTGCAATCAGTTAAAAATCTATATTGTAACTGGGAAGGATCATGACCCCAAAGGGAGGTGGGGGGAATGTCAAACAGCCCCTATAGTTGACATAACTAATCTGACAATGTTCTAAATACCTAAGTACCCTTTAAATTTTCCCTGTGAGTTTATTATTTTTGCCAGAGAATCCTGAAATATTTGAGTTTCCAGCAGTTCAATGCATAAACAGACTCGTTAGAAGTAATAAAGATATGCATTTCCGTAATCCTCACAGTAAAACCTAACCTAAACTCAACATGATATATTTAAACTCTAGGACCCAGATTTTAGATGAGGGGCTGCCGGTTGCTTCTTCACATGAATCATATGAACTTCACACCATTCTTTTCAAGGGATAATCTATCTAGAGGGAAACACTAAGCTTAAAACGTTCCTGCATTTCATGACGGTTGACAGCAAGGTCTAACTTTGAATATCTCATATAAAAACTATGTATCAGTCAAGTGTATTTGATTATCTTGTAATGTCTCATGCAATAGTCTTAAGATCACTAAACTCTAACCATACCGTCACGACTGTAATTTGATCTCAATTGGCCTCTTTGCAACTAGATTCAAAGTATTTCACTTAGCCCTGCACATAACCATCAAATTGACTGTGTGAATTCCCTGCTCAAAGGACATCAATGGCTCCCCACTGCCTACTCAATGACAGAAATTCCTTAGTCAGGCATTCAAGTCCCTATGCAATCCACCAGTCTCCTGCGTTTTCTATGAGTGCAAGCTAAATTATCTTCTGTGAGTGCAAGCTGAATTATCCTGTTTCTTGTCCATCATGCATCACTTCTGTTTCAACATAATTTAAAATACTTTCCTTGACTGTATAAGTAATACAAGTTTATTGTAGAAGGTTAGGAAATTACAGAAAAGGAAAAAAAAAGAAAAGCACTTGTTCTGCTGCTTGAAGAAAGTCAATATTAATTGCTAGTATTGTTAGCAAGCTTGAAATTATATTGAATTTAGAGGTTTGTAATGCTTCTCTTAAGTCGTCTCCTTTTCCTAATATTTTACAATATACAGTTCACATGTTTGTGGGCATCTCTAATATACTTGCAAATACGTGAAAGTGGAATTACTGAATTACAAGGTAAAAGAATTTTAAAACCTTTTCAATTTTTATCAACACCTTTGTCCACCAAGAAGTCACAGTGATTCGCCTTCCAAAAGGCAAGCGTGCTGTGTTTGTTTCCCCTTCCCTCTTCATGTATGTGTTGGTATTTAATGTTTTAAATTTATGAATATTTTTTCATGGGTTTCATTATTTTCCCAGTATTAGGACTGTGTTTTTATTGGTTTTAAAGATCCCAATAAATGTTAACACTTTGTCACATATCGCGACATTTCCCCCAGGTTTTTACTTACATTTTGCTACATTTTAGAAACGTTTAAAAGTATTTGCATAGTGAAGCTTTTTTTTTTTTTTCATTTATGGTTGTTTCCTTTGGTATAATGCTTAGAAAATATTTTAGGCAAATCCTTACGTATATTTTTACATATATATATCAGTAAGTATTAAAGTGTTACTCCTCCACTCTATAGGGACCTTGTTTTGGTATGGGATGAGAGGTAGAAATATAACATTGTCTCTTAAACAAATTTATCAATCGCCCAGGTACTATGTATTTAATAAACCAATGGTTTTCATGTCAATTTAATTATGAACTAAATTCATGTATATACTAATCTGTTTCTCTTATTTTTGTTTTTCACTTTCATCTGGCAATTATCCTTCCAATAGTACAGTGGGTTTATAATATGCTTTATATCCTGTAGTTCAAGTCTAATCATTCTTTCTTTGTACTTCTCCCCTCTGGATAGTAAAGAAAAGCTTGAATGTGTTTTTCATTTACTGTGAAAGGTATGAAGGACAAATAAAGATGATAATTTGGACATGAAGTAGTTTTTTTTTTTTAATAGTGCTTCCTTTTTTTGGATCTTTTGACTTTTATTGTTTTATATTTTAGGGCACACTGTTGGCAACACTAATATTTTAAATGCCAGTGATTCATATTTGTGTATCATTCCATGTTCAGAATATGTTGAGTTGCAGGTGTCCTTTGACTACAGATGACATCACTGAGGCTCAGAAAGATCTCAAGATTACAAAATCTGAAGAAACTCATGAAGGAGTCTTTGTTTTGCCTGTGTGCAAAGTGTATCATTGCTCTGGTTTGCAACAGCTAAGAATCATGGGACTTGAAGTTCTAGCAGTTTCACTATGGCACTGTGCAGAGAGTCCCTCATGTCCTTCACATCTGATGCATTTAAATCAAAGCCCTGGAAGACTTACAGCTGTTTGATCTTTCAATGTAGGAGGATGACTTTTGAAAAGGACCTCTCTGCCCTTTGATGATAGAGAAGTCTTATTAAAATGGACATAAATATTATGGCTACCACAGAAAGAAACTTTCTCAGAAAGAGTCAGTTTTGGGACTGAGAAATTGTTGAGATTTAGAAATTTTTAATTATTTAGCAGCATTGGTATTCCATTGAAGTGTCACCTATTCCATTCCATAACAAGCATTGGTATTCATTGTAACATCCTAGGTTATCCATTGTTTGCTTTTATTCTTTTCATTACTCTTTTTTCCTTCATTGTCACTCACTGATGTTTACCCTGAAAGAAAATATGTGTCATAGCTGAAAATAGTGTAACATAAACCTAGACTTAAAAATCAATAGGTGATTCTCTCTGGGGTTAAAATGCTCATTGAGTAATACATATAAAAATATTATTTTCAATGTATACGTCAATATAGAAAACAAAGTTCCTTACTATATTTTGGAGTTACATTGTTTTACATGGGTCTACATTTTCAATTTTGTGGATACACTTAGTAGGTATGTGTGTGTGTATACACACACATATATGCATGAATGCACGTATGAATAAACACATGTATTTAGAGGATGCTAAATAGGTGAGGCAAATTTATATGCTAATTTATTGGCAACCTACTTTTTAATTTCTTAAAGAAATCCTATTTTTTTTTTCTTTTTTAAAAATGTATTCTCAAGTTAGTTAATATACAGTGTAGTCTTGGCTTCAGGAGTAGAACCCAGTGATTTATCACTTACATATAACACCCAGTGCTCATCCCAACAAGTGCCCTCCTTAATGCCCATCACCCATTTTCCCCACCCCCACCCCGATCAACTCTCAGTTTGTTCTCTGTATTTATGAGTCTCTTATGGTTTGCCTCCTTCTCTGTTTTTATCTTATTTTTAAAGAAATTGCTACTACATTGGATTTTAGAAGAAAAGCTTAAATATGAAATCCCTGCATATTTTCTATTAACACATAAAATATACTCGCTCTACTTCTTTTTCCCAGCCATACAGAGCTGATTCAGTGAGTGATGATTAAATGGTAGTATACATCATAATTAGAGTTTTGGGGTAACATGTTCTTGCTTCTAACCACATTGCATTTAAAGGGTTTTCTGAAAGCATGGATGGAAAGGTAGGAGTTAGTGTTTGGTATTGTGTTTACGTGACAAATAATCCGTTGGTGGCTGGCAGTGGCATGGGATCAGGGTAAGGAATAGCATTGCTGTGGGGAGCTGACAAGACACTTGGTATCAATGGTTCTGCCTTCTGCAGCTAGGCAGTACTTTTCCAGTCTGATGGACATAGTTAAGCACTTGCTGACACCCTTCAAAGGTAAATCAGAGATTCTGTTCACGAGGCACTTTACACTCTAGAGAAATGTACCCATTTTTTGAGTGATTACATTACTTTTGTGGCGTTTTCTCTCTTAGCTCTCTTTCTGTACTTTTTGTTGTGTTACTTCTTTAGGAGACGTTTTCTGTAGATATGCCACAATAAGCCTAAAATATGGATATTCAAGCTCAACTAAAAAGGTTGCGAAGGAATAAATCGTTTAGATTACTTTGTAAGCAAGCAGGCAAAGAAGGAAATTCTCCAAGTATTTCCTGATATTAGAAGACAGTGAGGAAGAGAGTGAGAAAAGACAGTGCCAAGTATCTCTGAGAAAGAAAGGAGCAACTACAAGGTCTTTCTGAAAGAAGTTTTGATAAAGCTATCCTAAGATAGAAACCGCAGTGATTACTTTTTTGGAACTTATTTCTTCAGTTTCTTAGTATTAATTCTTCCATTAAATTAATAGCATTCCTTAAATGCAGTGATGTGATTCAAGATACAAATATTTCCTCCATTTCAGCAGACTTTACTTTGATAAACTTAGTATGATTCAAGACAGAAATATTTCTCTGGGTTGTGCTTTATGTATACATTTAGGGGTAAGTTATTTTGTGCTCTTCAAGTATTTTTGCATTTCAATTAAACTAAATAATGCATATAAAACAGTCCCTGGTACATACCGAGCACTCAGTAAATTACCTCATTATTATTCTTATTATTACTAAGTGTATATTATTTCTTGATTGTATAATGAGGATCAAAAGAAGCCAGTAAGGTTATAATTTAATTAATTAGTATGTTACAGGTTAGCTGACCTAAAATGCATTAATGACTTAAGCAATGTCATGTTCTTTAGGGACTGTGAAGAGGGAGCATTAATGAAGATGTCAGCCACTTCAGAGGCAAGGGCAAAAAGCCACAGACTTAGTGACATATCTACTCTAATGTTTTCTTTTATTTTCTTTTAAATGCAGTTCAATGATTTAAAATCACTAGGAAGAGTGTGTTTGAACTTCTAGAGATGTGTAATAGATGTTATACAGTGCCATGGAGCACAGGGACCCATTATTATATTTCATTGTCTCTTTTATTACCTGAGGGTAAGTGCAGGCAATAGAACAAGGTGTCAAACTTACTTTTAACCTTTGCTAGAGGAAGAAGTTAGATGAAGGGTTGAAAGGTATTTCTAAGTTATTATCCTTAGAGACACCTCACTCGCTGTCCCTTTGCAGCTACTGAGCATGAATGTTATCCAGTCTGTAGTGTCAGCCCCTCATATCAAGTTCTACTTAGTCCTGTTGTGTTCTCCACGGGGCCATTCACCTGAGTGCCTCTGCTTTATCTAATGCATTGTAGATGAGTTAGCTTTTCCCACTGTGCAGTCTAGTTGGATGAATTGTGCTTAACAACACAATAAATTCCCTTTCTGAATATTTAGAAAAAGTTATTTCTTTCCATCATTTCATTTAGGACATTCTGGATCAAATGTCAGATTTATTGACTATAGTACGTTCCCTTAAGTTAGACATATATATCTCTACATATATGATGAGATAATAAAAAAGTTAATATTGGAAGTCATTGATATTTACCTCAGTTATTTTAAGTTTTACATTAAAATTTTTACATTTACATTTTTAATTTAATGACAGATACCTAAAAGTCCATTGACTTTTGGGGTGCCTGGGTGGCTCTGTCAGTTAAGCATCCAACTCTTGATTTTGGCTCAGGTCATGATCCCAGGATTATGGGATCGAGCCCCACATCGGTCTCTGATGTGCATGGGGCCTGCTTAAGATTCTCTCTTTCTCTCTCTCTGTCCTTCCCCCATGCTCCCCCCCCCCAAAAAAAAAAGTCCACTGACTTTTGACTTAAATGGATGGCTTCATGTGGGCCACATTAGTTTTTTGACACGTAGTATACATAAAAGAATGTAGAGAATATGGGCATTAGGATATGTCAAGCCAGACTATTCAGTGAGCTCTCTGATAATCGTTCCTCTGACCAAAAAAAGTAACACTAGAGCATCACGCTAAAATTCTAAAAAAGTCTGACAAATGGCATCTACTGTATTCACAGCATTTCTAGGTTTATGTAAGTTAATTCTAAACTTTGCTGACCTTGTTGTTGTTTAGTTGACTTCAGGATTAGAGTCAGAGAATAATGAGCACATGAATCCACAGATTTTAGTGTAAAATCCTAGATTTCTGAATCTAGCCTAACTTCAGATCATTGTATGCAAAGGATTAACTGACATGACAGTTATTTAGGGCAAATGTTTCATGATTTATTCAGTATATAACACACTTATAAAAATAAGTGAACAACTAGTCTACTCAACATCACATACTTTCTAGTTAGGAATCAGTTCTCCTGTTGTCTCATTGCTATTTTATTTTTGGCGTTTTAACTTTATCATTGGTTTTATGGATATAAACCATATTGTTTTTATGGATATATTGGTTTATGGATATTTTAAACAACCTTTCCTATCACCCAGCAATAAAAAATGTAGTTCATCAAGTAAGATCAGGTTGTAGGAATACAAATTTTCTCTATCTCATTGTCACTTTTGTTGGTATTATTCTTTTTAAATTCATTTTTCCTAATACTTTCGGCATAAAGTAGCCATGCAAACTATAAAGTTTGAAGAAAATTTAGTCTAAAGAAATTTAATCAGAAACAGGGTACAGATAAAGAATTTTAAAATAACTGTGCACAATAAAATTCATTATTTATAATCAGAAGATGTAAGAAAAAAAGATATTACACTTAGGAGACTTTGAAAAAGCCCACCTTTAATAAAATAATACCTAGGTTTTTTTTTATTTCACTTAATAGGCATTTTTACTAAGCATTTAAACATTCTTTAAAATTATATTATTAATTCCTAGATGTATAGAATTACAGAGCTGGGCAATGCTTCAAAGATCACTTAGTCTCATTACTTAACAGATGTGAATGCTTACAGAATGTCATGGTCCAGAGATGATATAAATATTTTGACATTCTGCAAGTTAATTTATGTATTGCACACTATTCTATAGCTCTATTTAATTTGTTCTTTTTAAAAGTTATTTCTTCCTCCTATGTCCCTTGTTCTTGTTGCTGTTACTATCCACGTTGTTTTTAATCTTGCCAATAATACTATTTTTACTTTTTCAGTGATATCTTTCATGATCAGAAATTGTTGTGTGAGTGTTTTGTATGTATGTGATTGTGTGTATGTGTGTTGTGTGTGTTTAACCAAATTTGCAAGAGTGGGTTTTGAATTACTTTATCTTCTGCAATAGTTTTTTTTTAATAGTTTTTATTCATAAAAGTGGATAACACTTAATTTCACAAGGATGTTGTCTGGAGTAGCTAATTAAAAACTACTTAGCACATTTATAACAAGTCCTCTAAAGTCCTTATCTGATAATGTTTCCTCACAACAGTAAACTGTTTAGCTCTCAATTGGTTGTGTTCCTTGTTTTTATCAGTTCTAGTTGTGTAGTTTTTCTTTATATCAAGAATGCACATAAATGCTTTTTACCCTAGAAATTTGCTTTAGTGAGGGTTCCAGGATGTTAAAATAAAAATAAAAATAAAATTACTTTTTTTCCTTTACTGGAAAGAGTAACTATAGACCAAATGATTATGAGAGCAGAAAGTTCACTTAATGGCAGATTGTAACAACTTTTTACAAAACTCCTGTCCTTAAAAGCCCAGTTACTATTTTAGCTAACATGAGTCCCTTTTTTTTCTAATAATAAACAGCATAGCAGTTAAAGTATTTTTTATAAAATAAATATCCTATTGCTATGCTTCATGTTATATTTGATAGACTTATTTTCAAATTGTTTGACTCCTAAGAATATAGATCATTTATTTTGTAATGCAGGTAAAATTCTTAAATGAAAAGAGAAATTAATAAGATAGCTTGTAGTCAAACCTGCAATTATATTTGGAAAGTATTTCAATTAAAATTTTCTTTTTTTAAAATTTTAGAGAGAGAAAGTGTGTGAGCTAAACAGAGGGGCAGAGGGGGAGAGAGAGAGAAATTGAGAGAGTGGATCTCAAGCAGGCTCCATGCTGTCAGCACAGAGCCCAATGCAGAGCTTGATCCCAAGGCCCTGGGATCATGACCTGAGCTGAAATCAAGAGTCAGATGCTCAACTGACTGCCACCCAGGCAGCCCCAACTGAACATTTTTTAAAGTCTTTAAAACTGTGCCAGTCACACATTTGATAATGAAAGCAAGGTACAGGAAAATTATCGTTTTAATTTTACATAGTTTTTGAAAATAGACTTCAATTTTTAGAGCAGTTTTTTAGGTTCACAGCAAAATTGAGCAGAAAGTAGAGTTCCCATATAATCCCCATTTCCACACATGCATTGCCCCGCTATTGCTATCCCACACGTTTCACATACTTTTTGCACTTACTATTAACAGAGAAAGATAACAGAGATGCATAAATAATGTGGCAACACAAAATCCACAGTACTACTATGTCAGATATCATTGTTCTATTATATACTATGGTTGTCCTTAGCCAGTGGTGTAAAAGAGAACCTCTGATGAGAGCAGTTAAAGAGATGTGAACAGCATCTAAAAAGTGGTCTTTTAGCCAACCTGATGTAATTAGAATCCTGTTCCTTGAGTTACTGAGGAGTCTTGTGGTGTTGCTGAGAACTATATCCATCTAGGGAAAAACTATCTACAGAAAAATAAATTCAGTTTTTATACCTCTTAGTTGATACAATGGGTATATGTTCTACGGAGACAAGATTTAAATAAAATGAATACTTTTTGAAAATTCTGAAACTCTTCTGAGTCTAGGAAATAGAATGTTTTTCAAATATTTGGTTAAAATGTATGTGTTATGGCTTTGTTGTGTTGCTATATGATAATCTAGTTAAAATAGTGACAGCAATACTGTAAACTGATAAGGAAAATAGAATATAGGAAACATTTCCCCTACATTTCACACACACACACACACACACACACACATACACACACACAATCTATCATTTATTGCCTCCTTTTTAATGGTTCTCCTATGTAGATGTTAAGTAAATGTTTTCCCCCAAATAGATTAAAATCTGTTACAGTTTCTTAAGAAAAAAAAATTATTATCTGTAAAATATTAACTATGTTTCAGCAAAGAGAAAACATTGACTATTATGTGCTTGCTTATTTTTACCAAGATAAAGTGCATAATTCTAAAACTTAGCATTCTTTTCCTTACTGGCTTGACTACAGCTTCATCTTTGGTGTAAGAGAATCAGCTTTGCCTTTTAGTAAACAGTATTTAGTTTCTATTTAATTGTGGCTTTTTTGTGAGTATAAAGATTCCAACTGCAGTTATTTGGACCAGGTGTTGTTATATAACAAGCCCAGCGGTTCATGATAAATAAGGTATTGTCTGAGACCTTGTTTTAGATTCACTCAGCCAAGGAAAGGAGCTAATCATTTCTTGGGTAACAAAGACTTGGTAGGTGACAAGTACTATGTATGATAGGTACTTTATATACATTATTTAATCTTTACAACGAGGAGCCCATTAAAGTGAACTGAAGAGCAGAAAGCTAATAATGCTTCTAAAGTCATGTAACTATGAAATAAGAAAGGTAGAATTTAGTAAAATGTACTGCCCTGATGACTTATTTGATAATGTTTCATTCTAGTCAAATATGTACCCTCTTCTGTTTTAATAGAGAGGTCACCATGCTGAGCTGTGCTTTCTGACTGGCCTTGAGGAACGCAAATATATTACCTTTAAAAATTTTTTTTAAATGTTTATTTATTTATGTGAGCGGGGAGGGGCAGAGAGAGAGGGAGACACAGAATCTGAAGCAGGTTCCAGGCTCTGAACTCTTAGTGCAGAGCCCGATGCGGGGCTTGAACTCACGGACCATGAAATCAAGACCTGAGCAGAAGTCGGATGCCCAACCAACTGAGCCACCCAGGCACCCCCTAAATATATTACCTTTTTGAAACAGCACATTTAAAATCTTTTCTGAATTCGGTAATAATTAAAAAAAAAAAACATGACTTTGAAGTAATAACCAAGAAACACCTTGGGTTCAATTCAAACTGTAATACTTCATATGCAATTCAAGTGAATTCTATACCATCTTATACAGAGTTTTTAAAGGAACTCTGAAATACTTCTTGGACACAGCTGTATTCCATGCTGCCTGAGTAATTGGAATGCAAGTAACACTCGATTGAATCACACACAAGCCAAAGACTAATGCCTACTTCTGTGCTATTCATGCTTCAGTGAAGGTGGTAAAAATGAACAAAACAATTTGAGAGAATATTTGTCTTTTGGAAAAAAAAACTCTTAAGATTTTAAATCAAAATATATGTCATAAGGAGGGCCAAATGTTTAGTTTTCCCATCAGCTGAGGGAGACAACTAGATTTTTAACTAAGCGTTGTTTTTTGGTTCTTAAAATATTATTTACTGATTTTAGTCTGAGATTTTAGCCAAATTCTGGGCTGAGAAGACAAATCAGTAAGACACCTGAAGAGAATGGACTACTTTTAGTTGGAAGGCAGCAATGGTATATGGTTGGATTTCCCCAAGAATGAAATTCAGAAAATTCATAAGATTTGGGAATTGGATAGAAGAGAATCATGAATCAAAATACTGGCTTGGCAGTATTTAAAAAAACACACAGAGAGAAATTTATGCCTGTTTTATTAAGTGTGTTTATACAGACAAAAAACGAAGAAGATGTCAGGTCTTCTTTATTAATACTTTTTTCATATTTATTTACTGGGGGGGTGGTAAGGGACAGAGATAGAATCCCAAGCAGAGCCCAACATGGGGCTTGACCTCACGAATCTTGAGACGATAACCTGAGCCAAAATCAAGAGTCAGAAGCTTAACTGAGCCAAGTGGGTGCACCTGAGTCTTTTTGATAGACAACACAGAAATGCCAGACATGACTTTGTATCTTGGTATTCTTATTGTACCTTGTCACTTTGGGCAAGTTTGCATGAACTTATTTCCATCATCTACAAAGTAAAGAAACTAGGGTTTCTTAGAATAGGAATCAGGGTTAAATGCTACAAAATATCTATGGTATAAAACACATCGAATGCCTTCCATAAATGTCAGTTTCATTCTTTCCCCCCTTGTATTAAACCTTGACCATTAGGTTGAGAGTGGAAATTATGTCACCAACAAGAAGGTTTTGTGATAAAATTTGCTAAGTTACAGGATTGGGAAACTGAAAAATGAGAAGGAGATAGTACAATGATTGAAATACTTTTTCACCAAGAGTTTTTACTAGTCCATGATTTGAAATCATGCCCATCACTGCTATAGATATTACTTAGGAAAGTCCTGTTCTGCTCCTGAATATCCAGAAGTTCTAACTGCTTGAGGGAGTGTATTTCCTATGACTTAATATCACAGCCAAAGACTAGAGGAGTATAAAGACTTTCAATTATATAAACCAAAGTATTGTTGTAGTCAATAGGACTCCTTGGAGTAGAAGAGTAATAAATTCTTGTTCCATTTTCTCTTTCCTACCAGATCTACACATTCCATATCTGGTACCTTTTCTACCACCTCATCTTCCAACTTCCCTCAGACTAGAAAGTAAATTTACTGAGATAAATTGCATAAATAATGTTGGAACTAGATAGTAATGTCATTGAATGGTCAACAGCCCTATTCAGAAGGTCCCAGTGTCTGTAACTGTGTAGCCATCCTACAGGCCAGTATTGATTGCAGGGGCTGGAATCCCTACAAATCTGTTGTATTTAAATAAATGTATTAGTCTCCTAATGAGGAAAGAGAAGCAAGATATCATTTTGAGAGAAGTGATTAGCATAGCTTTATCTGAAGTATTATTCTGAGGTATTTTTGTTTGCTTCAGAGTCCTGAGATTATAGTTGACACTTTTGCTCTTTATAAGACAAATTAATCACATCTTATTTTTTTATGTATAAACTAAACTTCCCTAATAGCTACTTCTTTTGGGTTTCAGATGGTATCAAGTAACAGTTCTCTTTTGGGGGTCAAAACATCCTTAGCTCAGATCTTATTAGTGTGTTACTGAATTGTGTGATTACTTAATTTTGAAGTTGCTCTTCCCCCCCCCCCCCCCCCCTTTACCTATTGGCCTGGTAATCTACATCACTAAATGGCTGGAATTCTAGTCAGTAAGTGAATCTAATAGCTGGTTGGGCCTCAGAAATGCTGAAGCCAATATGAGAAACTCATTCACATTGCCCACATTATTATTTTTCTGTAAGAAACTTAATGATGTTATAAAACTGAACATTACAGTTGGAGAGTAAAAGCTCTGGCTCCTAGGATATTTCTCATTGTGCTTTTTATGGGAAATAAAATGAAATAACATAGGGGAGAAATCATGTGGTTTAGTGCTGTGGAGATGACAACTTTAGCAAACAAGGTATGCTAGCATCAAGGAAGGCTGGAGAGGCATTAGGCATTAGAACTGTCTCCTCAGTTGGGGGAATAAACTGTGTGGAAAGAGTTATGGCAGTGGCAGTAGTCCAAATGTCTATGGGCCCTTAAATATAAGGTTTTTGCTTTTCTCCCTTAGGTTTTTGCCTGGATTCTAATAGCTATACATACATTCAGGTACATTGTTATTGAGTCATTTTCTTTATTTACAATTCGGTACAGGTTTAATGAAGAGATTAATAATAAGCCAGTTATTGAAGTGTTGACTCTGCTACAGATTGAGTACTATTCATCCATAGAGTCAAAAGCAAAATACCTCAAATAAAAATTTTCCAGTGATAAAAGACTGGGATCACTTTCCATGTATGTTTTATAAGTTAGATATAGAATAGATCCTGGATGTGAATATTAAGAAATTTTTAAATCCCATAAAATCAGAACCACCCAAGTAAGTGGACAAAGTGCTGTTACCTTAAAAGTAAGTTTATTTAAAACTGATAATTTCAGTGTAGACCAGCAAATCATATTGGTGTAGAAACTCTGGAACTGTTTTTGACCTATGTCCAAAATCTTAAATCTTGCCTCTATATTTTATTTTTTTAATTTTTTTAATGCTTATTTTTAAGAGAGAAACAGAATGTGAGTGGGGGAGGGAGAGAGAGAGAGGGAGACACAGAATCTGAAGCAGGCTCCAGGCTCCGAGCTGTCAGCATAGAGACTGTTACGGGGCTCAAACTCATGAACTTCAAGATCATGACCTGATCCAAAGTCAGACGCTTAACCGACTGAGCTACCCAGACACCCCTCTATATTTTAGATATAGGTAAAACATACTCCATTTAAAGGATTACATTGCGCCTCAGAAAATAATTATAAAACAATTTGAAAAAGCATAAGACTGAATAAGCAATAAATAATCGATAAAGCCATTTTATTGGGAATGAAAGCACGTGATTATTTTTATTTCTCATGAGTCACTAGATAGTTGATTTTCTAAATGATATCAGGAAAAAAAAGATAAGGTATCTCTGACATACCTGAGGTAATATTAATGGCAAAGGTCTATCACAATTTGAACCATGCGAACGTTTTAAATAGTCTACTGATTTTCACATATGATTTGGAAGTTTAATGTTTATATGAGTGTTAGTATTTTCATTATGCAAATGAAGAAACCAGCAAAGGGTAGAGCAGGATCAGCTGTGTGTGATGTCAAAGGCAATGATCTCACAGCCCTTGTAGGAGATTCTGAAGTCACAATTGTATTGGTTATAAAAGTAAAGAAAGGATATTTGAGTGCCTGTTTGTATTTGTTATAAGTAGGAGTTTTAATAGGTAGAAAAGATAACCATGGTATAATAAATAGCAGTAGGATTTTGATTCACAACCCCTGAATTCAGAGTATTTCCCTTTAGGCTAGTGAGCCTCAGTTTTCTCATCTGTGAAGAGAAGTATTAATATCACCTCTGGTTTATATGCAATAGTCATATGATATGTGTGTTTTGTCAATTACAGAGCACATACAGCTGTTGATTTTTTACTATCATAATTATTAACTACCTTAGCAAGGCAAAAGTCAGGAAGCAGTTTTAAATTTAAAAAAAATTTTTTTAAGTATTTATTTTTGAGAGAGAGAGAAAGAGAGAGAGAGCGAGAGGCAGAGAGAGAGAGGGGGAGACACAGAATCAGAAACAGGCTCCAGGCTCTGAGCTATCAGCACAGAGCCTGATGTGGGTTCAAACCATGAACCATGAGATCATGACTTAAGCCAAAGTCGATGCCTAACGGAGTGAGCCACCCAGGCACCCCCAGGAGCAGTTTTCCAAAGCACTCCAATCCTGCTGTCTAAACTTGAGCCTATAGTCATTCTATTTATAAAACTGTTTCTTAGGATGATTGAAATGGAGGACACTTGTCTCTGATAATTTGATTAATGTTGGAAGATTAAAAATATGACAAACTAAAGTGAATATGAACAAATTCTAAGGTTTTGGCTGCCATCACAGATTCTTGGGCATGTAAGCTAAAATCTGTACATAACAGTAAGAGAACAACATTGGCAGCAAATCCTAGAAGTCATGGCAATCTTCATATTCAACAAAACGTGATAATATTTGTAGTTGCAATTTTATAAACTTTAGCTTTTGTAATTTTGAACAGTGTAGATTTAAATTTGCAGAGCCTACACCATATTAGCTTCATCTCTTGCATTTTTCATGAGGGTTTTTGTGTAGATAAAACATAGATTTTGTTTTGAATTTCAGTTTTATGTACTTTTATAATATTTAAGTCATTTAAATAAAGAACATATGTGATTTTAAATTTCATTGCACCAAAGGGATGTAGAATTTATTTAAATTAATACTTGAGTTCAAACATGTTATGAATTTACAAATTCATTGGAGGAGGAACAAAGTGAAATATTTTAGGAAGGATTCAAAGGAGAAAGAAGTTAAAACTGAGTCATTTCATAACCACTGCCACATATAACATCAAGGATTGAGGAAAAGTACAATCAAGTTCTAGAAATGATAACACACTGTTAGATCTACAGTCTCTTTAATGGCCAAGAAAAATAATTTCAGAAAAGATTATAGAATTACTTTATGTGAATACTGGTTCTACCAGTTCCTAGCTGTGTGATCTAAACCAAGTAATTTAACCTTCCTGTATTTCCATTTTTCACCTACAAAATAGTACGTTTCTCAGGTTATTCGTAAGAATTAACAAGTACGAGCATCTAAAATGTGATTGTTTCAAGCCTTTTGTAATTGAAAGATATTCAATGTAATAGCATACGTTCTTTTTCTATCAAGCTTGACAATTTTCTTCATTTTCCTTCTTCAGCATTTCAAAACGTCACTGTAATTTTACACAAACTTTGCTTTTATAGCTAATAATGGTTAATGCAGTTACAACTATTTTTTCTCTTTAAGTTGTACAACATTCTTTATTCACCCTCCAGTGGATTTATGAATTCCTAACTTATAAAATGCCTGCCATGTGGTAAGCACATGGTAAATACCAAATAAGAAACAAATATCATCATTATTTTTAAGTTTAATGCAAGATCATTCATTCTAATGGCTGTTTAATCCGAGTGTTTATGGCCAAGAAGCATGTACTCAATAATGACATTTTACAGTAGCACCCCAAATTCTTCCAATTCAAAGTGTTGATGGAGACCACAATATTAGCATTACCTGAAAGCATGTTTGAAATGCAGACTACCAGGTCCCACCCCAGCAGTAATGAATCACAGTCTGTATTTTCACAAGTTCCCCCAAATAATTCCTTTGAGAAGGACTGCCCTAAATCATTTTGTCTACCTGGAGTTTTCATTAGTCATCATTTAATTCATCCTTTCAGATACTTAGTAAGTGCCTATTTTGGTTTCTTGAAGTTTTTCCATTCTAATTGTTTGAGGTTATGGTCAATACTAAGGGGGACAAAGTTGATATGGAATGACCATGCTAAGACTTCATCAGACTAATTAGCATCTTATCTTGAGCTAGGGGAGAGGTCCCAGAAGCAATTAAGAAAAATAAGGACAATCCTGTGAATTTGGGATGCTAGTAAATTACAGGTGTGACTGGCTGTACTTACAGGTATACTAAAAGCTCTAGGAACAAATTGTGTAAAGAAGTGATACCAAATATGATCTTAGTACTTTTTGCTCTGAGACCTCCAAGAACACTTGAAAAGGGACAGAAAAATAATGTTAAAATGCAGATAAATGTAGGGGAGAATATTTATGTTCCAGGGGATTCATTATTTGACCAAAGAGATTCTTTATAAGAATAGCTTCTCTTGTGTATTTAGAATAATTTTATTTATAACATGTGTCTAAGTAATTCTATTTCAGGAGATGGCTATTTGTTATAACTTTTTATAAACAGAAATTACAAAATTTCACAAAACCCTATATTGCATAAGGACAGAATGCAAATTTTCTTATCCTTCGTGTATTCGTGGCCTAGTGCATTACATGGATATGCTATATGTTCAGAAAAAATTTTTCAATAAAAATTTATTGAATGGAACTTGATTTGGATTCATTCACAAGAGACATAAAGTTCTTCAGATGAATTACTGCTATCTCATCACTGAGGAAAGGACCACTGAGGTCATATATTTTGGGTTTTGTAAATAAATAGCAAACTTAGAAAAAGCCAAATTAAAATGCAATTTATATAACTAAGCAATTATATTTCTGTACTTGTATACAATTAAAGTGAAAAAGAAGACAAGTGATATTTGAATCTCTAATTATACATCCTCCACACACATTGTTCCTTCTTGTTGTTATAATATTCTGCCTCTGAGAGTGGAATTGGATATTAGGAAATAAAGCACACAGTATTAATGATTTTTACTCTTCCTTCTTTTGGCATATATAGTCTGAAGCAAATTTAAAACTTTTCTAGGTAAAAAAAAAATTGAATGAAGGCAATGAATACACAAAAGAAACATTAAAAAGTCAGAGGGTGTCTATGTATATGCTTTTATAGAGAGTAAATTCTGTCATCTCTCTACTTATATTGTCTAATTTTGTAGCTACTATTCTCCCATGCCACAAATTAAATATGATTCTGAGGCATCTGTCTGGCTCAGTTGGTGGAGCATGACTTTGATCTTGGGGTTTAAGTTCAAGCCCCATGTTGGGTTACTTAAAAATTACTTAAAATTAAAATCTTTAAAAAATTTAAAAATGATTCTATTGTTAATATTAGAAAGACTTGAAATATTAATTCAGGTGTAAGAGACTTACATGACAATCAATGACTTTCTTGTAGTGTTCTTTTCATTGAAATACAGCTAGAATTGTGTCTTTAAGCCATTTAGTAATATTTTTAAACATATATTTAATAATACAACCATTCTCACAGAATTCAGAATGCCTAGTTCTCGACTGAAGCACTCTGAAACCTAATACTGTATATACTTCAAATTATAAAATACTTTGTTTTCTGCTGGATGAAGTGAAAATTATACTCTCTACCCAACTCTTCTTTTTTTTTTAATTTAAATTCTAATTAGTTAATATGCAGTATAGTCTTGGCTTCAGGAATAGAACCCAGTGATTCATCTCTTACATATGACACCCAGTGCTCATCCCAATACGTGCCCTCCTTAATCTCCATCACCCACTTAGCCCATCCCCTCACCCACCTCCCATCCAGCAACTCTTAGTTTGTTCTCTGTATTTAAGAGTCTCTTATGGTTTGTCTCCCTGTCTGTTTTTATCTTATTTTTCCTTTCCTTCTCTTATGTTTATCTGTTGAGTTTCTCAAATTCCACATATGAATGAAATCATGTGATGTCTGTCTTTCTCTGACTGATTTATGTCACTTAGCACAATATCTTCTAGTTCCATCCACGTTGTCGCAAATTCTGCCCAAGTCTTAAGACCTCCTAGGAAATAGGGATAAGTGTCCCTTTTTAGAGGAGAACAAGTGGCCAGTCTGTCAAAAGTTTAAACATCATTAGCTGAAAATAAAGACATGAATAAACATTATTAGCTCAGATACTTAGCTCATCATTAGGGTTTCCTTATGACTTTTGCCAAAATTGTACGTTATTTTATATCAGCCTTATAAGGAAAAATCAGGAAGAAGATATAAAAGCAAAAGAAAAAACCTGTTTTGTTACTACTGAATTGTCCATGCAAGTTAAATCACTGGCACATAGTAGATGCTTGATAAAATTTGGTGAATGAATGGATGGCCTGCAGACTAATCTTGGTATAGGGTATCATCTCAATGTGTTTGGATACCCACTTCTAAAAGTGAACTGCAGTCTAAAATGATTTGAGATCCAAGAGACATGGGTTAATATAGTACATTAAACAACACTATGACCTCATCTACACTACTAGAGTTAAATGTCACATCAAGCCATTCAAGCAGAAATTCTTATTCTTTTAGGCAGTAACTCTAGGAGGAAAAAAAAACCCCAAATGATGAAATAGACCAAATCCCCGATCTTTCACATTGCAGAGTAACTGCAATTCCTAATAGTGAAGCTCAGCAGCTTTTGGGCTGATCAGGCTATTTTGGTGCTATATCAAGAGAAAATTTTGACAGTCTTGGCTCACAATTTAACCTCATTCAGAACTGTTACAATCTGGTGGGGGAATATCCACGGAATACTAACCATCTATCTTGTTTTAAAACCAGCCATTCTCTCATAAATAATAGCTGTATTTCATGCATGATCCTCTTTTTGTTCTGTTGCTGCAGAAGCAGCCAACTAAGCAACAGAGGAAGCAAAAGTAAACTAACATATTCCCAGTTCTTTTGGCATCACTGATGAAAATGTCTATGATGCTTACGATGATCCAAAAGACATCAGAAGAAAAACCGTGTTGGCTTGTGTTGTATAAGTAAAGTGTGTGTAACAGGAGGATGGAGCATGGACAGCCGATGTTTGCCAATTGAGAAGAACAAAGCTTGGAGGGAGAATGTGTTACAGTTCCGCAGCATGCTGCAGTTCATGGAGACTAAGAGATGAGCACTGAAAACATTTTTAACGCTTATAACTTGCATTTACCATTTATATTTTAGTAATGGTTGAATTACTTACTATATTAAAATTTATTTCTTAAGGAAGATTAGAAAGTATAAACCTTTCTCTCTGTAGATTAGAATAAAATGGGGTTTTCGACATATTTGTAAAATTGGTACTAAGAAGATTTATTCCTATATCCTTTAATCTTTGCTCTCGTGGAGCATATCAAATACTTTTTTAAGGCCTCCAACTAAGAACCCTAGTGGAGGATTTTAGCATAGGGACTAGTAAAGCCTCCCCGTTGAAATACAGGCAGTCCTGGTGTTACTCACTAGGGAAGGACCTTAAAAACGACTGCTAGCTGAAGCTTTGCAAAGAGATCTTAATAATTGATGGGAAAAATACAACTGTTCTATCACTTTTTTTCCCCAAACATTGCAAACTCTCTTCCTAATGGCTATACAGGTATAGAGAAGTGAACAAATAGTAAAACCTATATTTATTTAGTACACTATAATTAAAAACCTCAGAAACATTGAGGATTAAATTGTTTTTTCTTTGCCAAAAAAAAAAAATTTATCAAGAGGAGTTTAAACAGTGCTTGCCTTTTTCATCTCATATAACGTAGAGTACAGAAAAAGCATCTTTTCTATGTCTTGGTGAAATGTCATATTCCTTTCTAAGTTTGGATCAGCTAGCAACATTTTATCATTTGCAGTTTCAATGTTTTGAATAGCCTCTGAGAGTTCCATTATTTTGCCAAGGTCATTTCTTCTGGGACATCGTCATCCTTTCTATCACAGCCTCTTTGTTCATTTACATCAATAGTTTTGCCTTCACTAAGTTCCTCTAGCTGTAGATCTAGAGTCTTGTGAACAGTACCAGGATCAGTATTCCTACACTCAGTTATTTCTTCTATAACTCATTTATATTCTATCCAAATTTTACTTGTGATATTATCACTTTTTCTTTCCTGCATTTTCACCTTTGTTGGCCAATTGCCTCTTTCAGTCGCCCATTTATGTACAATGTCATGTGGGTTTATCACTGGGAGACAGAAGACAACAGAACTATATGCTTTGATCTCTGTGCATTTTGAAAGAAGTGCCAACATTGGTCACTGATAAATACATAGTGATTTGTGGACTGAACAGCTAGCAGCAAATTTTTTGCTGTGTAACTTTACAAACTGCATATCAGCCACTGTGGGAACTGAAATTTGAGCCATGTTGTCGGGAGACTGGTGTGTTTTAAATTAAGGTAACTAAAATTCATACATATAAAAGATACATAAATGAGCCTGCCTGTATAGATAATTTGTTAACAGGTTACACGATTTAAGATGTTTTATAACTAAAGAATAAATTCTTTTATAAAATAAAAACACTGAACAGTCTATAGGGGATATATGGTTTTTCACCCACAGTAATACCTACACAGAATTTGTCTGAGTAGAGTGTTACTATTTCCCATAATTATAAAGATGATTAGAAAGAAAACTGTAGAGGTGCCTGGGTGGCTCAGTTGTTTGAGCATCCGATTCTTTCTTTAAAATTTTTTTTAAGTTTATTTATTTTTTTAGAGAGACAGAGACAGTATGAGAAGGGAGGAGCAGAGAGAGAGAGAGAGAGAGAGAGAGAGAAAGAGAGAAAGAAAGAATCCCAAGCAGGCTCTGTACCACCAGCACAGAACCCAATGAAGGGCTCAAACTCACAAAACTGTGAGATCATGACCTGAGCTGAAACCAAGAGTCTCATGCTTAACCGACTGAGCCACCCAGGCACCCCTTAAAACCTTTTTAAGTTTTTCAAATTTATTTTGAAAGAGAGAGAGAGACAGTGTGTACACATGCATGCAAGTCGGGGAGGGTCAGACAGAGAGAAGGAGAGAGAATCCCAAGCAGGCTCCACACTGTCAGTTCAGAGCCCAATGTGGGGCTTGAAACCATGAGACATGAGATCATGACCTGAGCTGAAATCAAGAGTCTGACACTTAACCTACTGAGCCACCCAGGTGCCCCACACACCTGACTCTTGATTTTTGACTTGGGTCTTGGGATTGAGCCCTGCATCCAGTTTCATGCTGAGTGTGGAGCCTGCTTAAGATTCTCTCTCTCTCTCTCTCTGTGTCTCTTTTTCTCTCGCTAAAATAAAAAAGACAGAGAGAGAGAGAGAGAGTGAGACAGAGAGAGAGAGAGAGTGAGACAGAGAGAGAGAGAGAGAGAGAGAGAGAGAGGAAGGAAGGAAGGAAGGAAGGGAGGGAGGAAGGGAGGGAGGAAGGAAGAAAACTGTAGATTATATCTAGCTTGGTCTCACAGGATTAGCTAGTGGGGTCCTTTCAGGTCAAAGAGGGTTTTGTTTTGTTTTGTTTTTCACCTTACAGATTGTGAAACTTCACTTTAACAAATGATCTGTATAAGTGATGAGGTTCTGGGGCATTCATTCTTGTTAACTAGGCTAACAAAATACTAATTTCTATCAGAAGATTTGTCTACCCCCAACAGGTCATTTGCCTTTGTCAGTTCCTTTCTACAAGCTCATTCAGTCAAGAGGTGAAATCATTTATTGGAACATTGCTTATTAGCCACAGAAATAAAATATATTATGAGCTAAATCTCAAAGTATTTTTTTCAATCAAATAAGCACCTTCAATATTTCGTCTCTCCCTATTTGAGAAATATTTATCTTTTTAAAAAATTTTTTTTAATGTTTATTTATTTTTGAGACAGAGACAGAGTGTGAACAGGGGAGGGGCAGAGAGAGAGGGAGACACAGAATCTGAAACAGGCTCCAGGCTCTGAGCTGTCAGCACAGAGCCTGATGCGGGGCTTGAACCCACGAACCGTGAGATCATGACCTGAGCCGAAGTCGGACGCTTAACCGACTGAGCCATCCAGGTGCCCCTAGAAATATTTATCTTTAGATCATGGGTACCTCCTAATAGAATAAGCACTTTACAACCTTGTTAGTGTGAAATGAATATTGACAAACTTTAAGACTCCAATACTTGTTTGTCAATGATGATTATTAGAGAGCAAAATTAATTCATTTTTAACTCTTCCCTTTATAGTTCATATAGCAATATTCTACATATATTTGAAAATTGCCAGCACATTGTATGTGTATATTGTTTATCTTTTCTTTCTTTAGTTATTTTTTTTGTTGTTGTTGATAATCTTTCCTTAAGGACATACAATATTGCTCCTTGTAGAGAATAGAAACCTCCTTAGGATTCTCAAGGGCAATATTTATAGAACACTACCTTGATTATTTTTGTATGGGAAATATTTCCATCAGGAAGCCATTTTATTTTTTTTTATTTTTATTTTTTATTTATTTTATTTTATTTTTTTAATTTTTTTAACGTTTATTTATTTTTGAGACAGAGAGAGACAGAGCATGAACAGGGGAGGGTCAGAGAGAGGGAGACACAGAATCTGAAACAGGCTCCAGGCTCTGAGCTGTCAGCACAGAGCCTGATGTGGGCCTTGAACTCACTGACCGTGAGATCATGACCTGAGCTGAAGTCGGCCGCTTAACCAACTGAGCCACCCAGGCGCCCCATAGGAAGCCATTTTAAATTGTTGGTGTAAGTCTTCACTCATAGAATGATTTTTTCCTCTGAAAGGAAAACACAGAGAGTAAAATTTTATAATTTTGACCCTCCCCCACAGTGAGGGTATGTGTTAATAAAACTTATAACTTCCAATCAGTAAATATACTCCCAATTATGAGATTAAATGACAACATCTACCAGGAACTATTAGGGCATGAACTTTAAATAGAGGTCCTACATTTAGATGGAGTTTGTATGGGCTAGGAAATTAAAACAGACTAAAATTACCGTTTAAACTAGATTGTCAACCTGTTTCAAAATGAGTGTTCCCAAGGCACGGTAATAAATTGAGTTATGCCACGTTTATATTTGGAATCTCATAAGGGCAGGTTTCAAAAGAGCTTCTTTGGTGTTGTGTGGATCCAACCCTCAGAGTGTCTTGAACTAACATGATGTATATATCTCTGACATGTTCACTTAGGGAGATCTTTGTGCTCATTTTTCTGCTGACCACTTCCTTGTCAACTTTTTTTCTTATTACTAGATGAACAACACTCTTGATTTAAAAAGACAAAAAAACTATATTGGGCTCATGATGTCTCATAATGATACTTACTAATGAGAAGCCACTGATTAGTTTCCTGATATTCTCTGTATATACATTATTTTAAACAGTCACAATTTCCTTTTCCCAGTTGTAGGTTGATATTTTAAATTAATATATAGACCCTCTTTTCTTAATAATGCTAGTGACACATTTTTTGTTGCTCTCTCTAATTAGTTATTTAAGGCTGATATAAGAATGCTTCCCACTAGACATCACTAAATGTGCCTAACCCAGTTATGTTTCCAGACTGACTTCTGTTATTGTAACATGATTAAAATACCACATTAATTATGCAAAACTTTATAAAATGGAATTCAACAGAGGTAATACATGCATATTAATAAAACATAAATTATTAATCTGTATATTCTGTTGTATGAGATGCAGAATATATTTTCAATTCATAGAGATTAACTGTACTTTTTATACAGTTATTATCTTTAATCTTATCCAGCTAAAAAAAGAAAACCTTTCTCCTGGTTAACCAGGATTCAAGATCATTGTCATTAATTTTATTTTAGCTTTATAATCTAATTTGAATAATTACTTGGTACATTGGAAAGCTCCAGAGACATTGTAGTATTTTTTTAGACTTGAGTTTTCATTTAACAAAAGAACAAGTAGAAATCAAGTCTGAAAAGGTAGAATTTCAGAAGTTTTCTGGGAAATTTTATGTAAACATAGCACTGTAAAATTATTTGGTTTGTATATTTAGGAATTTGCAAATGGGCATAGCTCTGAGAATATATAGTTGTGATTGTTTCAGAAGAAGCAACACAGACATGAGAATGATAAAACGTACCATTTGTAAATATGGACTTCTAACTAGATAATTTTTCCCCAAATTCTGAGAAAAAAATGGGAAGTCTAAATTAAGGGATAGTAGAGCCTAAAAAGATGAAATTATTGGTGAAGTTTTATTTAAAAATTAAGCCACAACTCAGAGAAGTGTTAAGCAAAATTAAGCAAAATTCGTGAGTGTACATGACCTAAATTATAGGCCAAACAGGATCACTGATTAAAAGAAAAGTTAAGAGAAATGTGATAAAGTAAAATAGATAAACTTCTAGTTCCAGTCAGCCTCTAGGAAACTATTAAGTAGAGTAGAAATATTACATTTCAGATATGAATAATAACTTTAATACTAAAGGTATGACAGGATTTTGCCATTTTAAAAACAGAAGATTCGCAGTGCAGGGAAGTGAATACAGATTACATTTGTAGAGTTTCAACATACCCCAAAATTAATCATATAAAACAACATCCTGTTCTATGAGACTGTCATTAACCACAGATGGTACTTGCTTAAATGCACAACAAAACAACACAAACAGAAATCATCACATTGCTTAAAGTATTATCACCACAAATAACCATTTATTACACATGATTCATTCTTGAATTACTGATGTTCTCTATATCCTTGTCATTTTGTGTCAGTGTTGCTATTCCCAGCATAATAAACTGAACAAGGTTTAAACTATAGGACAATTAGGTATGGGTATTTTTTTTCCAAAATGAAATCAGAGATTTCTTTTACCATCACTACTACCTTAATATAAGAACACTGCACGTTAAGTTAGATTGATTGACAATGTTTTAATGGTTTGCTAATCAAAAAGTTACTGTAATTTTTGCAAACTAATGAAATTATTCCACTAGATTTTATAATAAGATCACACACAAATAATTTCATGTGTTTATTATGTAGTGATACATGTATCATACCTAATATAAATAAATATTCTCCACAAATGGGCTTTAATTCACAGGTTATGCTTTTGTGGAAACTTCTGTTATCCACTCAGCACTGAGTATAGCCTAATAGGCTGTTAACATTGGGCAGTGGATTTCAAAGCTGTTTGCCTAAATATTAATAATTTGCTTTTATTTTCTAATTCCTTCTGAAATCCTGAATTGTTTTATTGATTTTGATTTGCTAATTCTTCTTAATGCAAAAAGTGGTCACAGTTACATGACAACGGCATTAGACTGAAAACTAACACTTCATAGAAATATAGTTTAATAAATGGCCAGAGTAGTGCATAAATAGGGACCTTTAAACATTGACTACTAGGCAAAAAAAGTTGCTAATGTAGCCATATGTCCATTAGAATTGATTTTGAAAGTTTTGATTTCAAATAGCTTTTTTACACACTTTCCACTAAAATCCCAAAGTTGGTGTTCTGAAGTCTATGTGAAATATATGAACAGGAATAAAATATTTATTACAGTTTATTGGGTACTTAGTTAAAATTTTGAGGGCTTTGACAATGATTTAGGAATGATAAAATCATATTTTAAATTAGTGTAATTTTTTTTTACCAAGAAAGTGTTTCTTTTCCCATTTAAGATAACACATTTAGAAACTATTTTATGTTTCATACATTTCATCATATTTTAAGTGATAAACAGGATTAGATTTCTGAATATTATCCTTTTTTTAGTATTATAATTTTTTACTACACCTTTTCTTTCCTACATGATAAATGTATCTTAATTACTTTGCCTTTTGTACTCTTCCAAAATCCTTAATTCCAGGTCCCCTTACGCTGATCCTTAATGTTTATCTAACATATTTTAGGAGATGGTAATTATACTACTTACACATAGACTTTGTTAACCACTCATGAGCCTTGGACTTTGTCCACTATTGTAAAGTGATATTTTCTTAGTTTCTTATATGTGGACCATATCCAGATTGGCTACTGCAGAACTGTAATAGAGAATTGCTTTCTGATTTATTGGAATGTTATGAAAGATTTAGATGTAAATGTGAAGAGGGGCTCTAGATCATAAATAATACTTTATTTTGATATACTAGCCTCACTCCCTTCTAATAAAGAACCTTCGGCAATCGAATTCATCAAATACATATTGAATTTCTAGAACTTCCAAGGTGCTGTGTTTACATTATATGAAGATAAATAAGACATGGTTCCTGCCATCAAGAGGCTTGAAATTCAATGGGAGGATAAGATATTGCACAGGAAAAGCTTTAATAAAAGATTTTTTTAAAGAAGTTCACAATTGGAAAGATTACAGAGCAGGGGGTATATATGAGGCACAGTTATAGCCCTTGAGTTTGCCATCTTATGGACAAGTTAAGATTTAGACCAGTAGAAAGAGAAGGAAGGCATTGTAAGAAGAGCAAAGACTGGCTGAAAAACATTACCATTTTTGATCATCAGTGAATCACATCCTAATTTTCCAAGAGAAGCAGGCAACAAGATCAGAAAAGATCTACAAGAGATTTATTGAAGGATAAAGAGGAGGGGGCTGGAGAAGACAAAACCTACAGACCAATTCATGTTCTCAAATCTGTGAAAGGTGAGTAGGTAAGGGAGGTTGGGTAGGAGAGACTCAGAACTCCGTGCAGGTCTGAGAAAAATGTGGCCAGGCTAATAGGGCAGCTAGGAGCCTCGGCACTGGCGCTAGTCCCTCTGCCATGTGAGCCTTTGGTAGGAAGCAGCCCTAGGAACCATGGCTTCTGTGTCAATGGGCAGCTACTAAAGGTTACGCCCAACTGTGGCTCCTATAAAAGTGTGAAGGAGATCTGGGTGCTGATGTCCATTGATATCACAGCCACTCGGAGGAAAGTCAAGTAGTTTTGTTATCAGGAACATAGAGAATATAACAGGTAAGGAGCTACATCCTTAGGGGCCTGAAATGTCATGCTTTGGAATGTGTATTTTATCTAATGGAAAGAAAGTGGAAAGTTTTAGGCATTTCTATAGAACTATCATTTAGAAAGAATTAGCATTTGGAACTATATCTAAATTAATATACACATAGTGCATTTTTAAAGGTGGGTAGGTTGACTGCACAAACATGTACAGTATGTATTATAGTAATTCCACTGGGAAAACAATGATGCCCTAAATATTAATATTAAAAGTTAATAGCTGTGAGTGAAATGCAATATCAAAGAAACTTGTTGACAAAAGAATCAAAGACTTAGGGAGAGATAACGAGTAGGAAAAAATGGGGGGAAGAAAAGTGATTCTGAATTTAAATCTAAATCTGTCAAAGAATGTCAGTGTCATCCATTTACTCATTCAAAAATATTTACTGAGTATCTACTATGTTCCAAATACTATAATAGACACCAGAGATCTGGCAGAGAACAAACAAAAATCCCTTTACAAATGGTTTATATCCGTGAGGGATGAGACCGAAAATAAAAGTAAGATTTTTATCAAGTGGTCATAAGTACTAGGAGAAAAATCAAGCAGAGAGTGCTGAAGAATAAGAAGTACCAGAGAGGTGAGATTAGTTGTTCTTTAAAAATAGTGATCAGGGGGGCGCCTGGGTGGCTCAGTCGGTTAAGCGTCTGACTTCAGCTCAGGTCACGATCTCGCGGTCCGTGAGTTCGAGCCCCGCGTCGGGCTCTGGGCTGATGGCTCAGAGCCTGGAGACTGCTTCTGATTCTGTGTCTCCCTCTCTCTCTGCCCCTCCTCCGTTCATGCTCTGTCTCTCTCTGTCTCAAAAATAAATAAAACGTTAAAAAAAATTTTTAAATAAAAAAAAATAGTGATCAGGGACACCTCATTAAAATGACAGTTGAAAAACAAACACAGAAATAGCTGAGGATGCAGGCAAATGGGTATCTGAAGCAAAGGGAGGGGTAGAAGAAAAGTAACAAGGGCAAAGGCCTTGAGGTAAGAGCATTTCTATCACATTGAATAAATAGCAAGGGAGCCAGAGAGATTGGAGAAAAGAGAGTGACGGAGAGTAGTGGGAAACAATGGCAGAGACTGATGAGTGATGATGATTATGGGGTGGGAGCAGGTATCTTTTAGGGCATGACATAAAATTAAAGGTTGTTGATATTTTTGAGCAGAGCAGTGACACGATCTCACTTTGGTCTTTATTCTGCTTATTCTTTTGAGAACAGACCACAGGAGAGCGATTTCAGGAATAGGACAATCTCATTGAAGGCTCTTCTATTACTGGGCAAGAAATGTTTAGCAATGAAGGTGGTGGGAAGAATTCAGATTCTGGATATATTAATCAGACATAATCAGTCATTAAACACAGCAACCCTGTCATTTTTGTGCACATTTACTTCTCAGAGGTTGGAGCAATGGTAATAAACACATCTTATGTTACTTTGAATAGGAAAATTAAACTCTATAATGTACATACATTGAGTGTAGCTGGTGATCAGTCTTGAATAAGATGTAGTATCATTTCTCTTTAGTTTTTGGAAAAGCAGCTTTGTTTCATGAAGTTTTATGATCAGTTCTATTAATAGTTTTCATGGAAACTAAAGAAGACTTTGGAGATGTGGATTCATTTGTCAAGAACACTATTTCCCTCCCTCATAGTTTTGCTCTTGGTTTAAAAAGCACTTCAGCTGAGAAATCCTTCCTGACTGAAAGGGTATACCACTGGTTCCTGTGTTACCACTCTGTGCTCCCACAGCCTCGCTAGTTTGCCTGTTAATGGCACCTATGCTTTGTAGTGCTTGCTGATTTAAACTTCTGTCTTCCCCTTAGCTCACTAGTCCTTCCCATTGAATGAGATTTCTTCTACTACCTCATTACACAGCTCTTTGATTTACCAAAGAATGATGAGTGTTTCCAGTTATCCACATACCAAAAAGGCATAGCTTCTCACAAGTGTACAGAACATTATCTATCTCCACAAAGCAAATGCTCTACTATGCTAAATCTCCATCTATGGCCTCTCTTTCAAATAAGAGATTTGATTTTATTCTTGTCTATAAGAGATCTGTAGCTAAAATAATGCAGGTAAAGTTACTTAGAGCAGTATTTGGCATATAGAATGTGCTCAACATGTTTTTCTTCCCTCATTATAATGACTAAACTCATCATTTCTTTTTTGACATGGTTGGAGAATAGATGTTATAAGGGGAATGCTTTGGACAATCAACATATTTGCATATCTTGACTATTTTTTTTCTTTACACTTTTAATTTAGGTGAAAGCTTTTTGTTTGTGAAAATTATATTAATATTACATTCCTATCACTGCTTTGCCAATATTTTTGTCAATTCTTTCTAAATTCTAAATTCTAAATTTCTCCAATCTGGCCCCAATATAATGGGGCTGGCCAGTATTCCACACAGTAGAATAGGATTTTCTTACACTTTTGGCATATCATGATGTATTGGCATTTTTATTTATTAATAGTAGTGGTCACAGTATCATCATTCACTTAATCATTATTTTCTTAATAAATAAAAAAAATTTGAAAGATTATAAAATATTCAGATGGAGTGTTTTATTTGCTAGTAAGTAAAACAATATACAGTGTTGAGAAAATTTCAAAATTTAAATCAGAGTTGGGGCACCTGGGTGGCTCACTCGGTTAAGCATCCTCTATCAGCTCAGGTCATGATCTCACAGTTTGTGGGTTCAAGCCCCTCAAGGGGCTCTGTACTGACAGATCAGAGCGTAGAGCCTGCTTCAGATTCTGTGTCTCCGTCTCTCTGCCCCTTCCCTGCTCATTCTCTGTCTCTCAAAAACAAATAAATGATAAAAAAAAATTTAAAAAAATCTAAATCAGAGAGTGTATCAGATTGTGTGTGAAAATATGGAAGAATGTACAGAAATAAATAAATAGATATGATGAGTTATAGCACAGTAAGGTGTGATGGAATTTTAACCAGAGGGGAAAAAAGATGGAGAGATTTTAGGAAACTTTCTGAAATGTGCATGTCATAAGTACAAAAGAAAACATTAGTGTTTTCTCAGTCCCTCAAGGAACAATGGATTGTTACAAAAGAGAAGCTAGAGCTGGAGATGGCAAAGCAACTTTGAAAAAGCTTCCTAGGTTCTCTGCTCCCCTTCCTTAGGAGAACCAGATTTTTAAAATCACATATTTCCTTCAAACAATTAACTGAATTAACTCAAATGTTATACTATATAAGAAAGTAGGGATTTAAAAGGAAATGAGGGGTCCCTGGGTGGCTCGATCAGGTGAGCAATTGACTCTTGATTTTGGCTTGGGTCATGATCCCAGGGTTGTGGGATCGAGCCCCATGTCAGGCTCCACACTGAGCAGGGAGCCTGCTTGGGATTCTCTCTCTTTCTCTCTCTCTGCCCCTTTCCCCCTCTTGCAGCATGTTCTCTCTCTCTAAAATAAAAAAAAAAATTAATTCTAAAAAATAAAAATAAATAAATGAATAAAAGGAAAATAGTATAGAAGGGAAGGCCCTAGAATCCTTTTGTACCTTACCCAGTCAACACTAATAAAGCTACATCTGTCAGGGTTTTTTATTTCTATCTTATGTTTATGGAAAATCAAAACATTCCCAGTTCCTTTCCTCTTCTTTCATTCTTTCATAACTGAATTCAATAACCTTCCTCTTTGTGCACCCACAAGAACAATAACCTTGTTCCCCCAAGAGAAACAAATGTACTAAATTGAGAAGTTTTGAGCAATACAAACTGCTTCAAAAGGAAAGAACTAAAAATTTGAAAATGATACACATAGGTGGATTATACTCCTTGGTGTCATTTGGCTATCTTCTTCTGAGCACTTAATTTTAAACAAAAAGTTACATTGTTTTTTTTTTCTTGTCTATCACACTAATAAACTAAGGGATTGCAAATAGGAGTATACAGGACAACTGATCCATTCCTCATTGGAACAATGCAAGGCACTGAAAAAAATGTCTACATTTAGGACAACCAAATTCTGGCTGCAGCTCAGTTTAACAATGTCTGATCAGGTTCTAGGGGATTCTCCTGTTCTCAGATGTTAGAATAAACTAATATATATTAAGAATCATAGTTCCCATAAAAGCATTTCTTTCTTCTTTTTTTTTCGTTCAAAATAATCTTTTACATATTAATACTAAAATTTTATACTCTTAATTCCTTTTTATTCAAACAGTATAAATCACATATTAAAGACACACTAGGTTGCAATACATCTTTCCAAGTTTTTCTCAATTTTGCTTGACTTTTATATTTTTTACAGTTGAGTAGAATAATTCTATAGTACTTGTCATGAGTTTTCTTCCCCTGGATAACCTTATAAATGAAACTACCTGTAGGTGTTTCAGGATATAAATATCCTCTTGGATGATTTTCAAGATATAACTCTCTTATATTGAATTTTACTCCATAATATTCACTACTATAGGGAGATAGCTAGTTAGCTAATAGATACATTTTTCTATTATTTACTATTACATAGCAGAACACATGCTTCTTTTTAGAAATTTTGGAATATTTACATAACACCACAACTATTTTTTGGAAGTATATTATGTAAGAAATTCCCTTCCTGCTCCTTGGTTCTAGCATGCAGAACCCCACCTCCACTGTCAACAATATGGGATTGATATCATGAGGTCAGCAGTGGCTCCTATTCTGCTCAAAGGAACATCTCTCAATTGTCTGAAACAAGCCTTCTGCAAAACTCTATAGCTTTCAGCAGGAACTCAATTACATTACCATATTGTAACTTCCTTCGGTAATTTAACCAAGATAGTGGGTCATTGAATCATATGCTTTTTAAGCATTCTCTTAATATTGAATAGTTTGTTTTAATTTTTCTTGATACACTTTTAATAAGTGTGTTTTATTTTTCTAGGAAAAATTATTACAAGTAAGGTTGCTGGATAAAAGATTATGATGAATTTAGCTTTGATTGATACTACCATATTAGTCTTGCCATTGATTTTGCCAATACTAGAACTAAGTTTTATTATTTAAAATTCTGTCATTCTAAGAATTGAACATTATATTACACAATAATATCCATTGGCTTTTTATAGTATTTGGTGAGTTTTGCTTTTTATATTTCATCTTTTGTGATTTGGAGGGTGGTGGTCATTCATTTTTTTAAAAGAAAATGACTGCAGTGGTCAAGGCATGAAACAGAAATGGGATTACTAATCTATTAAAACAGATCATGCTATTGTTATTTAATAATTTGGTTCTTTTTGTTTTCTCTATTATGCCCAGGGAATAGAGGGCTGGGCAGGGAAGTTGATTTTCCTTAAAGAGAAAAATCTCTGAAGAGAAAATGCCTTTTGCTTGGGAAATTAACAGGAATGAATATGTAAATTTGAATGTTAAGATTATTGCTTCAATTTGCTAGAATGACATTTCGTCAAATATATGCCAGACTACCTAGAGCTTGATAAAAATGCAGATTACTGCTCCAGACCTTTTGAATTAGAATCTCTGGAAAGTGGGGTTAAGGAATCTGCATTTTAACTTTGCCCAAACGATAATTTGAGTGTCAACGCTGTGGCCAGAAGGGGGTGCAGGTGGGGAGGGGTGGAGGGGGAGGAACCAATTTATATGTAATTATTAAATTTTGCATTCAAGAGCTAAACTGAACAAATACTTAGAAATACCTACTACAGACCACAATGGTTTTTTTCTCAAAAGGAGAGCTATTAAGATGCATAATTTAAAGAGGAAATATACGTTAAGACTGAATCTAATGATTCTCCACGTCCTCTGCATAATTTAATCAGTGGCAATTGCAGTGCTTAGGTGAAGTAGGAAAAGCTCAATATAAAACAGTTGTTTTGCTTGTTCTATGTAATCATTAAAAACAAGCACAGCAGGTAGATTCCTGAAACAATTGTGAACCTAAAGAGGAAAAGTTTAAAAATAGTAAAGGCAACTTTCATGCAAACTGTAAAGTGCTAATACTTTTCACACTTAACAGTGAAAGGCTGGCCACTTCTGTTTACATTCAATGTTACTGATTTCACAAACCTCATAATATCTGTTGGCAGATTTATTTATTTATTAAATTTTTTTAATGATTTTTTTTTTTTTATTTTTGAAGGAGAGAGAGAGAGAGAGAGAGAGACAGACAGACAGACAAAGCCTGGGCGGGGGAGGGGCAGAGAGAGAGGGAGACAGAGAATCTGAAGCAAGCTCCAGGCTCTGAGCTGTTAGCACAGAGCCTGACTTGGGGTTTGAACTCATGAGTCATGAGATCATGACCTGAGCCAAAGTCAGACACTTAACCAACTAAGCCACCCAGGTGCCCCTGTTGGCAGATTTAAATGAACTTTTTTTTTTTTTTTCAGAAACTGTGAAAGTAAAATGGACCTCTTTTTTTCTTCACAATAGTTATGCTTGGCATCACCTAATATCGGGTGGAAGTCTTGTTACTGGTGCCTTTAAACATTTTTTTTTAATATGCACAGAATCAAGGGGTAAATACTCCATAATAAAACAAAGTACTAATATGTAGCCATTAAAAACCTCTACATGGAAAGCAATCATATTTTATCTAAAACATACATTTTTGTATTTACAATGTATTATATCTTGTTTAATCTTTGTATAGTAAGTGGCAGGTTTGATAAAAGTCAAGAATCTGCCAATTACTCAGAATGCTCTTGAAGCATTCTGGATCACAGAATGACAAGAGATGGAAGAAAGCTTAATGGTCTCTGTCAAAAGAGGTTCTTAGTCTTTTACTTGATGTAACATGAACGATGGATGATATTCACATGACCAACATATTCCTATGAATATATCCTGCTTTTGACAATCCTAGGACTTTTCAGAGAAGCAGAGCAATTAGCACCACCGGCTTTTTTTTTTTTAAATCAATTAATCTGCCTAAGTCTGTTCCCATTAGTACTGTTTATTCTTAGCCTCCATAAGGGTAAAAAAAAAAAAATAGAAGAAGAAGAATTTAATTAGAGGAAATTTCCTCACAGTAAATACATGTAATGATTTCTTTACCATAAAGAAGTTTTGTGGTCTGCAAAAAGCAAATTCGGAAAGAAAGGAGCTTGTCTATTACAGAGTGTGAAAAGCACTAGTGAGAAAGCAAGTTGCTCATTTTCAGTGTGGACTGGGAAGTAAGGGCAAGTTAAGCAGGTTTGAAACTGGCTTGATCCTTCTTTTTTTTTTTTTTTTTTTTGTTTTTAATTTACATTCAATTTAGTTATCATGGAGTGCAACAATGATTTCAGGAGTAGATTCTTTAATGCCCCTTACCCATTTAGCCCATCCCCCCTCCCACAACCCCTCCTGTAATCCTCTATTTGTTCTCAAAATTTAAGAGTTTCTTATGTTTTGTCCCCCTGCCTGTTTTTTTTTTTATTTTTGCTTCCCTTCTCTTATGTTCATCTGTTTTGTATCTTAAAGTCCTCATATGAGTGAAGTCATATGATGTTTGTCTTTCTCTAATTTTGTTTAGCGTAATACCCTCTAGTTCTATCCACGTAGTTGCAAATGGTAAGATTTCATTCTTTTTGATTGCCAAGTAATACTCCATTGTGTGTGTGTGTGTGTGTGTGTGTGTGTGTGTGTGTGTGTGTGTAGATATATAGATATAGATAGATATATATCACATCTTCTTTCCTATGCATCCATAGATGGACATTTGGGCTCTTTCCATACTTTGGCTATTGTGCTGCTATAAACGTTGGGGTGCATGTGCCCCTTCAAAATAGCATACCTTGGATAAATACCTAGTAGTGCAATTGCTGGGTCATAGGGTAGTTCTATTTTTAATTTTTTGAGGAACCTCCATACTGTTTTCCAGAGTGGGTACACCAGTTTTCATTCCCACCAGCAGTGCAAAAGGGTTCCTCTTTCTCTGTATCCTCACCAACATCTGTTGTTGCCTGAGTTGTTAATGTTAGCCATTCTGACAGGTGTGAGGTGGTATCTCATTGTGCTTTTTTTTTTTTTTAACATTTACTTATTTTTGAGAGACAGAGAGAGACAGAGAACGAGCAAGGGAGGGACAGAGAGAGAGGGAAACACAGAATCTGAAGCAGGCTCCTGGCTGTAAACTGTCAGCACAGAGCCCGACGTGGGGCTCAAACCCATGAACCGTGAGATTATGACCTGAGCCAAAGTCAGTTGCTTAACTGACTGAACCAACCAGGCGCCCCTCATTGTGGTTTTGATTTGTATTTCCCTGATGATGAGTGATGTTGAGCATGATTTGCATGTTATCAGTTCACCATCTGGATGTCTTCTTTGGAGAAGTGTCTATTCATGTATCTTGCCCATGTCTTCACTGGATTATTTGTTTTTTGGGTGTTGAGTTTGATAAGTTCTTTATAGATTTTGGATACTAACCCTTTATCTGATATGTCATTTGCAAATATTTTCTCCCATTCTGTCCGTTGCCTTTTAGTTTTGCTGATTGTTTCCTTTGTTGTGCAGAAGCTTTTTATTTTGCTGAGGTCCCAATCACTCATTTTTGCTTTTGTTTCCCTTGCCTCTGGAGATGTGTTGAGTAAGAAGTTGCTGCAGCCAAGATCAAAGAGGTTTTTGCCTGCTTTCTCCTCGAGGATTTTGATGGCTTCCTGTCTTACATTTCAGTCTTTCATCCATTTTTAGTTTATTTTTGTGTATGGTGTAAGAAAGTGGTCCAGGTTATTCTTCTGCATGTCGCTGTCCAGTTTTCCCAGCACCACTTGCTAAAGAGACTGTCTCTATTCTACGGATATTCTTTCCTGCTTTGTCAAAGATTAGTTGGCCGTACATTTGTGGGTCCATTTCTGGGTTTTCTATTCTGTTCCATTGATCTGAGTGTCTGTTTTTGTGCCAGTGGCCTGATCTTTCTCAGGCAGGTTGTAATCCTATTAACCTATGATTTCGATTGAATTTTTTATAATTTGTAGGTCATTAATTACAAAATATTTAATAATTTTTAAAACAACTGCAAACTGAATAGTGCTTCAAATTTTTTCTTCTGTTAAGTTGTTATTTTCTCCACCACTGAACACCAACACAGAAAATAAGGGTTGCCCTTGCCTCAACTCACTTCTGTTTATTTGTGGTTTTGGAGGAATTGGGGGGATGGAGAAAGATACTACTATCATATATGATATTCTCTTCATTAATATCTTTTGTGAAAGAAAGGATATTTGCAGTCATTGAAGAAATTCATTAGAATATTACTAATATAACTAATATAGCAATTATAATGAGTAATACTAGTTTTATGAAATTATAAATTAAACGCATTTTATTATATGCCTAAAAAGTGAACATTAAATGTGAATCAAGTGGTTTTATTTAGCTCTAGTTTTTATAAAAAATTGCTGTAGTAACATCCCCAACTTTAAAATGTTAAGAAAGTTTAAGAATTTAAGGAAGGAAGCTTTGTGTTGTTAAAAGATAAACTGGGTACATCGTTTCATTTGAACTAGTGGAAAAGGCTGTAAGTCCTACTGATGCAGTTTTGGAATGATAGGGGTGGGTGTCCAGAGGTGACTGCCATGAAAAATTCTTGAGGCCTCTTTGGTGCACAAAAAGGTGATTTTTATTAAAGCACGGGACAGGACCTGTGGGCAGAAAGAGCTGTGCTGGGGTTGTGACAGGTGACTTAATCAGAGATGGCCTAAGTCTCCAAGGAATTTTGGAAGCAAGGTTTCCAGGACTTTGGGGGGGGGGTTGCTACTGTTAGGAAAAGGACTTTTATTACTGTCTAGTAAAACCTCAGTCATGAGACCCTTCATATGTATATCAGTGGGCCATAAGCTTGGAGTATGATTTCCAACCTGTATCTTGGCCGGGGGGCGGGGTGGGGGGGGAGTTATATAGATAAAGGAAATTTCCAAAGGATTTTTTATATGTTAAAGTAGACTTACAGGATCCTGGAGGGTTGGGCTAAGATTGCCTTCTGTCGTTAGCAAAGTGTCATCATCAAGGCAGCTAAGTTCCTAGTGGAAGGTCACTCTGCCTATTTCAAGGACATGTCAATGGGCTGTAGACAGTATGAAATTAAATGTTTCATTTGCCTTTGTTTCCCAGATCACTATTAGACTCTGACTATCCACTGCCAAGTTGGCCAGCTTCTGGTTACTGAAAACCTTTCAAATATCTTGTCAGGTTTCAGCTGGGATAAACAGTAAATATTCCTGGCCATATTGAACAACCCCTTGGAAGCAGGAGGTTATCTCCAAAAAACAGTGCAAAGGATGTTACTCTCTCAAGATCCACAACCACTCCCAAAGATAACCAAAAGAAAGAAAGCCTTAGACAATTCCCAAGAGTAGGCAATAGTCGGTAGGACCCTAGCTGCAAGTGGACTAAAATTCCCATTTCTGTCCAGCCATACCATGCTGCAAATGGGATGCAACCCACATTGCTGTTTGGCTATATTTTGGGGGTCCCCAACCTGATTGGGGGGAATTGGTTGCCAATTCAAGTTATTAGGATATAAAAAGGAGCAAGAGGGCAATAGATGTTCCTGGGAATGAAAGGATCAACAAGTCACAATTCAAAGATCTAATTCATACAAATGTGTTTTGCCTGCCAATCTGAATTTGGAAAGGAAGGGACAACATGAAATTTTACCTTTTTTTCCTTGACCAGGCACCACAGTAGAGATATGGGAGAGCTGACTTTGGTAAGAATTCTCACCTTTTGCTGGCTTCTGTTAGTTTTCCCAGGATCCTGTCTGCAGGCTCCAAAGTGACAGGGCTGTCCCAGTGGGTTTCATCCTGGTCACTAGAAACTGTAAAGGGGGAAAAATAATTTTCTTTCTATCCTTAATGGTGAGTATTTGGCTGAGACCCCTTTTTTCTGTAGGGCACCTCAGTAAATGTTTATTGAAGATGGTTAAAAGTTCTCCCCTGTGGCCACTGTAATTTAGGACTATCTTTGGTAAGGTTAACCTGATTGTTCAACCTTAAAACAAAATTTTACTTAGGTACCTGCGGCTTCACCCTGGACCTAGTCCAGTTTCAGTAACACGCAGTTCAGTCTTGGACCTAGCTTGGTTTCTGTCAGAACCAGTCTGTCCCTGGACCTAGCCTGGTTTCTGAGTTAGACCTAGTCCCACCCTCCCTCCAGCCTAGTTTCTAAGTCGGAACCAGTCTGACTCTGAACCCGTTCAGGTTTCTAAGTTGGACGCTGTCTCACCCTGGACCCAGCCCGGTTTCTAAGTCGGAACTGGTCTGCACCTGGACCCAGTTGACACTGGACCCAGCCCGGTTTCTAAGCCCGGCACAGTCCGACCCCGGAGCCAGCCCGCTTTCTAATCGGAACCAGTGTGACCGCGGAACCAATCTGACCCTGGACCAAGCCCAGTTTCTAAGTCGGACTCAGTTCGACCCCGGACCCAACCCACTTTCTAAGTCCGAGCCTGTCCTGTTCTTAAGTCAGACCCGGTGAGAACAAGAATTGCTCAAGTAAAACCTGAAAGCTCGAAATGCAAAACCTGCTGAGCTGGGCTCCAAGCGGGACTTTCCCATCACCTCCAGGGACCACAAGAAAGCAGCCAGTTCCGGAGCGCAACAGGTACAGCTCAGGGCGCCAGTGTTTGCTCCTTGCTCCTGGGGTCTTGGCGCGGGGCGGGGGGGGGGGGGGGGGGGGGGGGGGGGGGGGGGGGGGGGGGGGGGGGGGGGCTCCCTGGTTCTCTCTCCTCTGACATCAGAACTGTTAAAAGACGAACTGAGGCATATTAAAACTTTGAAGAGTTTATCTGAGCAAGAACTGATTCTAATCAGGCAGTATCCATTGTAGCAGCAAGTTGCTAAGGGGAGTTTGCAAAATAAAACTGATAGGCTGGAGGGAGCAGGAACAAGGAAGTTACACTGGGCAAAAGAGTGGGTTGGTTATTGCAAATTTACTTTCCTTTAGGGGATGGCAGGGGTCTGTCAGGCAGATTACCTCACTAGTGCTGATCAGGTGATTGCTGATTGGTTTAAGGTTCCATTACTGGGAGAGCTGAAACTGTAATTAAGTCTTGGTTTGGAGACATGGGACTTAGTGTAAGCAAGCATTTGGGGTCTCTTGTCTTGCTTTTAGCGTTGTGCAACTCAGCTTAGTTTAGAGACCTTTCTAAATGGATAGGATGCAAGTTTTAAATTCAAAGAGATGACAAGAAAGTAAGGCATAAACATATTCTGATAGGATTAGTCCTTCATATTCTAACATGTTGAGATGATTTAAAGTATATTTGATGTTCTTACATGTATAGCTGTTGATGAATTAAATGCACCAGTTTGGCAAATATTTGGAAGATTGTTTTTCCTTTTTTTTTTTCTGCTTCAATTTTTTGCCAAATGACTCTAAAGTAAGTAACATACCATTCAGAAATGAGTTTGAGGTTTGGGATCAAACATACCTATTCTAATGCCGTCTTTGCCACTTACCTGTAGAAACAGGTACAGGCTGTTTAATATTGCTGAATTTCAGTTTCTTCGTGTGTAAAATGGCCACCTTTTAAGGCATTGTAATTAAATGTAATATGTAGCTCCTGGGGTGTCAGGGTGGCTCAGGCAGATGCTTATGTAGCTCCTAATTTTCTAAACACAACAAATATTCTCTTTTCTGTACATTAATAGAGGTCACATATCAGGCATCCTCGTATATAAGGTATAGCCTTAGTATAATGCATATACCATGTGGCATGCAAAGCTAACTTATGTTGATAACTGCTTTTTGAAAAAAAAAAACCTTTTAATGAATACACCTTACATAAAAAATCATATTCTAGAATATCCTCTTATCTAATACTTGAAGTCATTTTTAAAGAAAATTTAAATGAGGTATTATTTATTAAATATATGTTGATTTTATCAATACTATTGTTTGTGATGAAGCTATGTAAAATTGGAAAATAATTAGCCTTATTTTGTATTTAGTATGCTTGTTTTACATTGCTCTCTTGGGTTATTCTATTGTAAACAAGTATGTGCTGCTTATTGAGGTATTTGCCTAGGAGCTAAGAGCTATCAAAACTGAATGCTGTGTCACCACAACTGGTTCTACCAAAATACAGTAGTAAAGAACTCTGGGCTCTGAGTGACCTAAGGAGGACAAACCTTTATTGGGAGTAACTGAAAACTTTTCTGCCTGGGTATCATTGCCATTAAATCCTGAGAAGACTTAACACATGCGATTCAATCCATGGAGCTAGCTTTCCATCTTTAGTTAGCATAAGTTGAGCAAAATCCCACCTTCTCTGTTCTGTATAGGCCCAACCCTCAAACCCTGGACTTCTTTCCCTAAATCAGTGACCTACATGGCCCACTTCTCCATTGCCAGGCATTCCCTAGCCTGAGAAGTTAATACATTCAGATTTTTGTTTCATTGTTTTTTTTTTTTTTTTTTTTTTTTTTTTTTTTTTTTTTTTTAACTCTGGTGGCTTTGTTTTATTCTTTAAAATTCCTCCAGGGGCGCCTGGGTGGCTCAGTCGGTTAAGCGGCCTACTTCGGCTCAGGTCATGATCTTGCGGTCCGTGAGTTCGAGCCCCGCGTCGGGCTCTGTGCTGACAGCTCAGAGCCTGGAGCCTGTTTCAGATTCTGTGTCTCCTTCTCTCTGATCCTCCCCCATTCATGCTCTGTCTCTCTCTGTCTCAAAAATAAATAAACGTTAAAAAAAAAATTTAAAATTCCTCCCCCTTCCCCCTCACCCCAGAAAAATTAAAAGAGACAAAATCACATGGCTACAGAGTGGCTGCTGTGGGAAGAGAAATTGTCTTTTACATTAGTAAAGTCTGTGTATCCAATAGGGTACTTATAAACCGTATGTGGCAACTCAGTGCTTGAAACGTGGCTAGTTCAAACTGAGATGTGCTGTGAGTGTAAAAATGCACAGTAATTCCAAAGATATTGCATATACACATGAAAATTGTAGGGATCTCATTAATATTTTAAATTGATTTCATGTTTAACAGATGGTATTTTGTATCCATTGGGTAAAATGAAGTGCATTATTAAATTAATTTCACCTATTTCTTTTAACTTTTAAGATATGACTGTTGTAGATACTTAAAATTACATACGTGATTTACCTCTTCTACTGGACAGTCCTGGTTTAGAACTTAACTTGAGAATTATGTTTCTCTGCTCGTTAACAGGCGTGTCCCACAATTAAATTGAGGGACAATGTAAAGTAGAATTGTTAGATATATGAATGAAAAGATTTTGTCTGGAATTCTTGGCTAAAAAAGGAAAAGGAAAAGAAAGACAGCAAATAACCCTGGAAGGCATGATAGCCCTAAGTGTTTTTTAAGCCTTAGCCATTTATCACTTTGAGAGGCAGAGTTCAACACCACTAATAGGCAACGATGCTACTGAGGATATAGATTCATTTACTTAATATGGATATGCTGTGTCTGTTCTGAGTATACTGGTGATAGGTGTAGGAGAGGAAGTTGTTTTCCTCCACCCACCCCCTTAAGGTCCCTAGGTGGATCTGAAAATTAAACTGGCAAAGACAGATTAACAGGACAAAAGCACATGTGTTTATTTAATATAAGTTTTATGTGACATGGGAGACTTCATAAGAAAATGAAGACCCAGAGAAACAGGCCTGAGTATTTTTCTGCTAGGTCTCATGAAAAGTGGACAGTAGTGGAGAGATATCAAAGAGTATGAGTGGTGAAGAGAGATCAACGAGTGTAAAGTAAGTATAGTAAACCAGGGGAAATTTAGCAAGTCCTATTTGTTCTGATTCTTCCCAGCATTCCTTTGTTCTCAGAGATAAGGATCCTTTGTTCTTCCAGGTATAGAGGGGGAACCTCTCACGGGAGAGTTTTATGACCTATTTCAGAGAAGGGTGGAGTAAGGTTAGACTGAACTTGCTGTTTTCAGCTGTTTTCTCAAACTTCTTCAGCTTAAAATATTCAATATGCAAAGGTGTCATATTTTGGGGGATAGCATGTCCTGAACCCCATCAAGGGACATTATAAATGCATATCCTTATTATCTAATTAGGGAAATGCTGTATGACCTCAAACAAATTGCAGGAAAATCAGGCATATTGCAATTGGTCATACGGGTATAACATTATTAGGTCTATATTAATGTGGAAAACTAAGAAGTAGCATCTTTTTATGTTAACCATATCCATTATTCTTTCAGCAAGACACTGATAAAATCCCTAGAATGTCAAAGTATAATAAATGTCAAAACATAATAAGTGTAGAAAAGATTTTTCTGCATGAAAAGTTCACCTAAATTTTTAAAATATTTATTCTATTTATTAAATCACCTTAAAAAAGAAGAAAAAGAAGAAGTCTCCTGCATATGTGGTTGAAGTTAAAGCATACTTTCTCTTTGGGTTTGAAAACCAAGTGACCCAAATTTATAATGACTGCTTTTTAATGACTCCTAAATATTCCACTGAATTGATAGGCTAAAAATGTGCACATATATAATTTCTATTTAAGAAAATATGAGAAACAACCCTTAACCCTCACATCATCATAGAGTACACATCTTATTTTTTTTAAATAATTTTTTTAAGGGAGAGGTGCATAGTGAAAAGAAACATATATAACATGATTTTTATTTTTAAAGTTTATTTATTTTGAGAGAGAGAGAGAGAGAACACAGGAAGGGCAGAGAGAGGGGGAGAGAGAGGGAATCTCAAGCAGGTTCTCCACTGCCAGCACAGAACCCAGTGTGGGGCTTGAACCTGCAAACCAACCACGAGAGCATGACTTGATCCAAAATCAAGAGTCGGATGCTTAACGGACTGAACCACCCAGGTGCCCCTGCAACATGATTTTTAGAGCCATAGTTTGTGTCAGTTTGTACTTTCACATGCAACATAGGTGACTCTTTTTTCTAACTATGACTTCTCTAAATTTTAATCTTTCAAAATGTATACTGATTTTCATTTCCCAACTTGATGTCTAAGTATTCAAATGATATATGCTTTATTTTATAGCCTTAATTTTTTTAAGTAATCTCTGTGCCTAACACGGGGCTCAAACTCATGATCAATAAATCAAGAGCACATGTTCTTCTGACTGAGCCAACCAGGTGCCCCTTAATTTTTTTTAATTATAAAATTAAAGTACAACAAAAGGAGTGACAAGAGCAAAATTCATTTCATATCAAATGAAAGAATATTGAACTTGTGTGGTAAAACCTGTTCTGTCCCCAACAACCATATGGCTTTATGATTTTCATATCAAATATGAGTTATAGTTTCCTTATTTCCAAACCAGCAGTGGTGGTAGATAATATTTATGAGTGGAATTTTGAAGTTCAAAACTAAAAGTTTGTTTTTAAGTTATATCATCAACCTTACCATTGTGGTGTTTTTAGTAGAATTTTTAGCTCTCAGATTCCTAGCATGTATATGACATGATTAGGAAGCTTCCAAACTCAATTCTTTCTCACTTCTGTTATATTGGAGTTGAAGTTCAGTAATTATCTGAAACCAGAATATAATTTTAAATAACTGAATAGCATCTCTGAAAGAATAATCATATCTTTAAGTGAAATTTTACTTGTTTTCAGGTATTTTAAAATTAGATGAATAAAAAACTTTTATTCTTTTTAAATTATTTATTTATGAGAAAGAGTGAGTATGAGAGAGAACCAGGGAGAGGCAGAGAGAGAGGGAGCGAGAGAATCACCAGCAGGCTCCACATTGTCAGTGTAGAGCCCAACGTGGGGCTCGATCTCACAAACCATGAGATCATGATCTGAGCCAAAATCAAGAGTCAGATGCTAACCAACTGAGCCACTCAGGTGCCCAAAACTTTTTTTCCCCCTAAATGAACACATCTAAACTCCTGTTCCTCTTTTAAAAAGCTCAGATGTGGAGGGGTGGGGTGGGTGGAACACTTGCATGTTTTCTTTTCATTTTATAGTGGACTTGCAACAAAAGAATGATTAAATGCATGATTAACATCATGTAAGCATGGTTCATTCCAGTTTCCTGACAAGATACCAAATCCTCTGAGTTTTATGTGAGAAGTAATCCCAAGATCCAATGTCAGAGTAATTCCCCCAAGACAGCTTAAATATTTATCATTCTTTCTTAAATCAAGTAATCCCTTAGGTTTGTTTGGATTCCATTTCTGCAGATATACATATCAATATTCATCTATCAAACATCTATCTCTTTACACAGGCACATACACACATATATAGATACACATACATATATTTTTCCCCCTTGGAATGCCCTAAAGGGTTGTTGAATGCCTGCTGTTTGTTTCTGTTCATAGTACTCTAATGAAATACATTTTAAGAAGTGTGCATGGTTGACAAATTACATCTTTTGGGAAAGTCTAAACTGGGAAAAAACATGAGGGGGGAGAGACGTTTATTATGATTACTAGACTGGAATCTCAGTAGGCTAGGATTATTGTAAGTAAAATTGATTTTGTCCATGATTTGATTTTAATCTAGTTTCACAGAATCATATTCTACAAGGAACAGATATTTAATTTAGTACATTATGATGAAAAGGCTTCAATTCAAAGAAGTTTAATGCATTTGATGCAATAAAAGCGCTGATTATTAGGTTTTTAAAAATAGTTAGTCCTTATTATTTTATTACCATTCACGTAATTTTTGTGCTTATAATATTTATATTAAATGTAGAAAATATTTTAGGCTCTTGTGCTGGTACTCAGGCTGATTGCCTCTATAAAATGCAGCACTTTAGGAAGGAATAAATAGGATTTTAAATTTGCTGCACGGTTTGTTTTGTTTTGTTTTGTTTTGTTTTGTTTGATCTGGAGATTTTCAGAGAAACCACTTGCCATAGAATGAGTTGGAGCTGTCTACTTACCAGCTACAGTTGTAAACAAGACTCTATGGAAACCAATCTCCTGTAATTTTCCAGTCTACTGTTTTCCAATATCAAGGAGTTAGAACACTTGGCAATTTTGAAGTTGCTGCTCAACAGAGGTCTCTAGCACTTTAACAGTTGGGACCAGATGGGACTATTTTCTGAAGTTAAAACCAAGGCCAAGAGAACTATCCGAGCAAAGGAAAGAGACAAAAGGAGAAATTTAGGGAGTGGCATATCATATTTTTTTTAATTGAATAATTTGTGCCAAAATGTTCTTGCGCTCTCTTCATTCTCCTATAGGTCTTGATGCATATAAAAATCGTGTCGATTCATCACATTACCTGTAGCTCTGCAACTTATTTGTAGTACCGTAGTCCCCCTTTATCCATGGTTTCACTTTCTGTGGTCAACCGCAGCCTGGAAGTAGACGATCCTCTTTCTGACTTCATGTCAGAAGGTCAGTAGTAGCCTAATGCCACATCACAATGCCTATGTCAGTCACCTCACTTCATCTCATCAGGTGGATATTTTATGATCTCACATCACCACAAGAAGGGTGAATGCAGTACAGTAAGATATTTTGAGAGAGAGATACCACATTCATATAACTTTTATTATAGTATATTGTTACAATTGTTCTATTATATTATTAGTTATTGTCATTAATATCTTGCTGTGAATAACTTATAAATTAAACTTTACCATAGGTAAGTATGTATAGGAACAAAACATAGTATATATAGGGTTTAGTAGTATCCACAGTTTGAGGCATCCACTGAGGGTCTTGGAACATATCCAGAGACTGCTGTATATTTTTGAGTTGCAATGAATACAAAGAGTATTCACATTTTTTTAAGTTGTGTTTTCCTTTTTTTGTAAAAAAATGATTAAAATCATCTTTTATCTCTATATCATTAACATCCTTTACAAAAATTTTGTTATATTAAATCACAAAGTCACATCAAAATGGCCATATGCATGCAGCATGCATTTTATTGTTGCTTTTAAGGTGAAGAGTTAAATAATACCTGAGACCTAATGGGAGAAACAGCAGTGTGGTATGGAGAAAGGAGGGTGACCATTGTCAGATAGTAATAGCTTTTTTGCTTTGGAAAGCTTAAGTTCTATAAGCCTCAGTTTCATTTAGTAAGCCAAATGGAACCTTAATAATACCTACCTACAAGAGTTACTGTATGTGTTAAAATTATGCAAAGTAGTTAAAGCACCTCCCCAAACTGAGCACTTAGTTGGCCCTTAATAAATGGTGGCTGCTTCTTCTGATATTTATGCTTCCTGACTCCCTTGTGGTTAGATGGTCTCTTGTGAATAGTACACAGTGAATTGTGGGCAGAAGTGAGGTTTATTCCTGCTGGGCTGGAGCATGTAATTGCTCATGTAAGATTGTCCAGACTCTTTATTTCTCTCTACCATGGCAACCAGCAATGTTACAGGTAGTAGTTGTTCCATCAACTAAGATCCGAAAGTGAGTAGGACACAAAGCAGAGCCTCTAGCTGATCTGTGATGATCATGTAATATGTGTGAGGAATAAACCTTTTTTATTTGCTTTAAACTACTAACCTTTGTGGGTTATTTACTGCAGCATATCTACCCCATTTTGATTTACATAACCTTTAGATAGATATAGAGTAAAATACCAACATTATTCTAGTTCTTTGAAGCTATTTACCACTAAGCACATTCTGTCCTGGATTAGGAAACTTTAATGCATGTGCTTTAGATTGCTTCTCTTCTTTTTTAAAAGAAAAGTGATGAATATATGCTGTTGTTCTCAAACACATTAGAAAAGACCGAATTTACATCAGTTTAATTAAGCTGACACATGTTTAAGTAATTTCTCCAAAATTGTTTTAGGCCACCAATTCACTCCCAATACTTCTGATTTCACAATAATTTTGCAATTCACTAGATTGCTGAATGAAATATATCTGTATACAGTTTTGACAGTTTTAAAAAAATGGAATAGTTTAAGGCCAGTACTCCAGATGTTGTAAGGAACACACAATTGTTCATAGTTCCTGATGATGATCTTTTTCTTCCTTTTCAACATATATCTGCCTCTGCAAATGTGAGCTAACAGTATACAATGTGCAATATGCAGTCATACAGTAAAATGGCAGGAGATGTGCTTGCCTTTTATATTATCTAAGATGGTTAACATTGTGAAAAAAATCTCGCATCCTCTGCAAATTTCTCCCTCACCAGTCTTGGGAACTGCAAAGAAGGCTTTTCTTTTGTCAGATGGCTGTAGCACGCTTGCACCAATTCTGAGAAACACTGGAATTTTTCCTGCAATATGTTGAGGAATTGGGGCACAGGTCATAAGCTTGAATGTGTGTTGTGTTTTTCTGTTTTTTTTGTTTTTGTGTTTTAATCTATCTATCTAATCTCTCCAATTTCTTGTCTATGTTTCACTATCTGTTTGGGGCAAATAAGATTGATAGTGGTACCTTGGATTCCTGTCACTTGTGGCCTGCTGAAATAGCGCAAGACACATCACCCACGCTGAAGCAGGGGAGCATGCCTTCGGCCTGTCTTATCAGTAATCTTTGACTTCCACTAGCTGGAACTGCTGGAGTGCCTCACTCAGCCTCCTCCTCCCTCCTGGAGATTCAGGAGTGATGAGAATTCCTGCGTTCCTCCCTGCAAGTCCTGCACTGAGATTACATCAGTTCATTTAGCTGGAGCTTTTCAGACACTCGTTGGCAGGAATTGATTTCCTTATTTTGGTCCCTTTGCTTTTGGATTCTGCTCAAAAGACAGATTCAAGGAAGTGGATTCTACCTTTACAAGGTCTGTTTCAGATAATTACCTGAAAATGTTAGAAAATGTAAGCCAGTAGGGAGGTTGTTTTTCTTTATCTGTAAACCCACTAAGAACGTGTGTAATGCACTTTTCTTCTTGGGAGTTTGTTGAGAGGCAAGAGGTAGGAAGGGAAATGAAAAAGTTAATTGATTTGCCTTTCAAACTATTTCATTAGAAAGCTTCTAAAAGATTAAAGGTTCTGAAATAACAATAAAAAGTAAATTGAAAGAAATATAGCATGTGTTTTTAAACCAATCTTTTCTTCATCAGTCATCATGTCATTTCAAATACATTTGCTGCCAGTTTTCAAACCATATCCCCTTTGCATACGAATATAGCAATTATTTTATACCCATGCTAGGTATATATAAAAATTATCATTAATGCATTGTTCCTGATCTCAACGACCTTGCAGTTCAATGGGTATTAGTTTTCCTGCTCCTTTGACTACCCCGTAACTGATCTGCAAAGGTCTTTGTGGAAGTAGTCAAAGGAGCAGAAAAACTAGTATCTGTTGCTAACTGTTGTACCTCTGGGCTGCTTAACCTAGGAGAATGGAAACAATGTAGATACTAGGGGGGAAAAGTCACTGTTTGAAGGGGAAGCTTTTACCTTTAGTTTCTGTTTTTACTGCTACTAGACAATACTAGGCAATATTTTTTTCGTATTTCACCTGACATAATCCAACTTCACATGAGTGCAAAAACTAATTAAATTAAAAAAATCATTTGACTTCTCAGCTATGCAAGATGTAGCTTTATTTGGTTCTATAACGATGATAATGATGATGATGATAGTAATAATAATAAAATAATAGTATAAGCCAGATCTTATTTGCCAAATGGGTTGCTCTTCCTTCCTCCCCAAAGATTTCATACAGGAGCATTTGAATATAAATGATCATAATTTTTTTTAATGTTTATTTATTTTTGAGTGAGAGAGAGAACATAAGCGGGGAGGGGCAGAGAGAGAGAGGGAGACACAGAATCTGAAGCAGGCTCTATCCAGGCTCTGAGCTGGAAGCACAGAGCCCAACTTGGGGCTCCAACTCATGAACCATGAGATCATGACCTGAGCCAAAGTCGGATGCTTAACCAACTAGGCCACCCAGGCACCCCATAGTGTAAATGATCTTAAATGAAGCCTTTATAGAATAGACACTAGAGAAGGTTCATATACTTTAATCCATGAGGAATCGTGGAAGGAAAATCCAATCCACATCATCCGGGAAATGATTCAAGAATGGATAGAATTGGCTTAAATTATTTTTGATGTTCTACTTGGATTTGAGTCCATGAATGTTACTCTCAGAGTGATTTAGAGAAAGCAATTTGGGGATAGAGGAGGAAATGGGAAACAAAAAGGCTGATTTGAATATCATCATATTCCCATTATATGGTGATAATTGTCAGGATTGTGGTGCTGGTGGTGAGAATGAAGAGATGTATGAAAGAACCATTTCAAAACAAAACACAAGTAATATCCAGGCCTTAGAGAGTGATTAGATATGACAGGTGAGCAAAAAAATCTAAAGCATTTATTATTTGTGAAGTGACATAGCAGACAAAAAACAAATGAAAACCAAAAAACAAAACAGGTGTTTGTGGTTGTAAAGATCCTAGGTTTGAAGTTTAGCTTTCCACTTCTGTGAGAGCTTGGAGAAATTACCTAACTTTTCAGGACTTTGATTTCCAATTGGGGAAACTGGGCTGTTGTAAAAATCACACGGAATAAAGCGTGGGAAAAATCCACTACCTGTCGTCTCCTTTGTTCCTCTGGAGTGCCAAGCAGTGCTCAGGCATTTTGTGCACATGACCTCTTGAAATCCTTCCAGAAAAAATGCTGAGGAAGTTTGCCTTTCATTATGACTTATTAAGCGTGAGGGTCAAGTGATGTGAACAGCCTGCTCTGTCTTAGTTTATTCAGGCTGCTATGATAAAATACCACAGATTGGGTGGTTTACACACAGAAGAAATTTATTGCTCACAGTTCTGGAGGCTGGAAGTCCAAGATCGGGGTGGCAGCATGGTTGGGTGAGTGCCCTCTTCTGATCATAGTTTTCCTTGTATCCTCACATTGGATAAAGGAGGCTAGGGGGTTCTTTTGGGTGTCATCTGTCAGAGCACTAATCCCTTTCATGAGGACTCTGTCCTGTCCTGATCTCCTCCCAAAGGTCACCTAATGCCATTGTCTTTAGAGATTAGGATTTCAACAGATAACATTTGGGGAGGGATACAAACATTCAGGCTGTAGCATCACATGGATAAAGAGTAGCACCATTAGAATTTCTATGTAGGTCTCTCTGAATTCAGCACCATATTCCTGTTACACAGCAGGCACTCAGTAATGGGATTTGTCCTCTTTGCAAAATGTTTGTTATACATTTTTAAAAAAAGTTTTAAAGATGTGTATTTATTTTTGAGAAAGAGAGACAGAGCACAAGCGGGGGAGGGGAAGGAAGAGAAGAAGACACAGAATCTGAAGCAGGCTCCAGGCTCTGAGCTGTCAGTACAGAGCCTGACCCGGGGGGTGGGGGTGGGGGGCTCAGGCCCACAAACCATGAAATCATGACCTGAGCCGATGTAGGACACTTAACCGACTGAGCCACCCAGGCGCCCATCGTTTGTTATACTTTTTGAACGTACAATAAAAGCAGTGGGCCTTCACCCCAGCAGGAAAAATGAACGTACATAAGCAGGAAATGTTGGTGTTATGGATGCTCTTAAAGCACTAGAAACCTCTGAGAAGCTGATAGTTTCGAAGTTAATTTTTATAAAATTGAAAAGTATGTTAGCTAGAAAAGAGGAGCAACGCTAGAAATACATTTCCTCCTTCCAAACGGTTACTTCTGTTAAGCCTCTGTTTGATTAGGCAAATGTTGAGTAGCTTCGGTATTGTCTTTAAAGGACAGACAGACCCACAAGTACCTGGATTCTCTTCCCAAGACTACACTCATTCCTCTCATTCAGGCCTCCGCTCAACTGTCAGAGGCCCTCTTTGACCAACTGGATTATCTACTGTCACCCCACAACTTTTTGCCTTTTTTTTCTTTATAATATTTGAAATTACTTGACAGTATACTCCAGTTTTATTTAAAATTTTTTTCCCATCTTCCCTCTGGAATATAAGATTCGTGAGGTCTCAGACTTTGTTTTGCTCACTCCTTGTCTTCAGCACCTAGGACAATGGTGGCAAATAGTAGGTAATAAATGTCTACTGTGTATGTGAATGGAGGAGTTTCTAGGTAGTAGACAGTTACAGGTGAACAACAGTAAAATTGTGCTTGCTGTTTGCAAATAATAGAGGAGGACAGAATAGGAAGGAGAGGACAGAGTTGTTCTGGAACTTTTGGTTCAGGGTACTTGAGTGACCCTGTGAGAACTCAGACTCACCCGGGGAATAGCTGTATAAGGAGAGGAAGAAGATAACAGCGTGCTGTTGGGTGGACTTGGAATATCCTCACTTATGTTGTGCTAATCTACTAACATTTCCTTTACACACCTTTTACTCAATACATGTTGAAAGACCCCCTTTAAAAAATTACACCTAAAAACAAGTAGTATACATGTGTTTACAATTATTAGAAAGCTGTCCTATATTTGCAGGTTATCTGTATCCAGTTAGTTTCAGGATGTGGGCTTCCCTGAACCAGATGATGTCTTCATCTCTAGATAAAAGCCTTTCTAAATGTGTGTTAATGTATAGAAAACTATTAATACAATTATTTGTTATTCTTTGAGGGTCAGAGGTGAGCCACTTAGTGTTGCTATTTAACATTGATCCTAGGCATGCTGTTACTGCTATTTCAGATTCCCCACGCGCTTCAAAGTATAAAAGTCTGTTTGCTTTCATTTATAGTAATATTTCTGTGGTAGGAGGAAAAGTATGTATAGTTATAAGTTAAGTTACAGCTCCTGGTGTATCGGTAGCAGTGTCCTAGACAGGACCATGGCCCTGACGAGGGCAATGCAGTGAAAAATGAGGATCATGCTGAGTACAATGGAAACTTAAAATGAGATTGGGTTTAAATTCACTGCTGGGACTTGCACACTTGGCACAGAAGAACATGGGGTCACTATTGTAAGATAAGATGCATTCAATCATAGCCTTCAGGGAAGCTAAGATACTGGTTTTATGGCTGTTGTTTAAATGCCTAGAACTTTCTCTTGGATAATGTATATGTTTGTATGTGGATGCACACACACACACACACACACACACACACACATATATATACACACACACACACACACACACACATATATATACTTTGACACACAAACACATAGATATATGTGTATTTTGAATATATAAGCTTTATTTGTATAATTGGCATTATTCATTTTCCAATAACATTATTTTCGACAATGTTTGATTAAAAAAGAAAATATCATATAATGTAAAATGTAAGGATTTAGAAATAATGATTCCTTATGATTTTAAAAGCGATTGTTAAGGCATGTTACTATTTCAAAGTAAGAAAGAAAAACAAAAAAGAACACTGCATTTTATTCATAGACTTATTATGTGCCATGTGTATTGTTTGGCCATTTTTTTCTTTTTTTGATGGCAATACTGTTTAAGCTCAGAGCTAATATAAAAGCTAAGTGTCGTCTCTATTTTTAGAGGAAAGGACACAAATTTAAGATATTCAATAATGTGGCTATTATTAAATTGGTAGTCATTGGTAGAGCCATAACAGGTTTTTCTGACTTCAAAGTATATCTTTATTATTTCTGGGCTTATCCAATTTTTTCCCCTCTTTTCACAAAAGTATTGTTAACGGGTTTTGTTTTTTATTGTCTGTTTTTCTTAACATGTAATTTAGGAAAAGGCATTATAGAAAAAGCCTAATTCAATTCTGGGAATACATGAAAATCTCTCAAACACAGCAAATACATGGTTAAAAGGTCTGGATTAAATACATTTCTACTTTTGATGGCCAACTATTGTGCTGATGATCTATTACCTTATTGTAAGATGCACACTTGATTATTTCCAAGCGTTCTCATGCTGAGAATTTCATATCCTCTCAGTTATTTCCCTAGATCAGTTGTCAATGGATAAAAAATTGGTTTGAGTCTTAGAAGGAATGGTTAATTAAAAAACTACTGTGCTTACTTTGGATTTCTGTCATTTATTTATTCAACAGATACGTGATGGATAGTTACCTGTGTAGATACTGTGCCAGAACTTGTCCTGATCTTTATAGAGCCTAAGGGCTTCTATAAGAGTTGAGAACACAAAAATCTGACAGATAATATAAAGAAGAGAAGTAGGTGTATGGGGTCCACCTGTAATAACCCAAAAGACACTTGCCCCATGTTAAAGAGTATATAGATGCTACTCAACCCTTGCCAGTTGTTGCCATGTAATGACATAGCTCAGCATTGCCTATAGTGTAATTTTTTTAGGAGAACAACAAATTCCCAGATTTTTGTATGAAACCATTCATTTTTAAATATTGACTGTTTTTGTTGTTTTTGGTGTTGTATAATTATGTTCAGAACAAGTACATTCAGCCTATAGCCAGCACTTTGAAATGTATTATTTATAGAGATTGTAAATCTCTATGAAAGATTTTTTACCAATAGATAGTGAGTTCCTAGAGGACTGAGGTTATCTTTGCATTTGTAGAGTTTAGGAGGCAATATAAGTTAATAGTTGCTTTATAAGAACAGAAATATTAATTTAGGAAGCAATTGGTGATACCTAGTAAGTGGGAATTAAGCCTGTGACCAAGATGGAAAGAAAATATGTATGAGTACCTATTATTATAGGTATCTTGAGTTGGTAATGCCATTTAGTGATCCAAATCAATGTTGTTAGAATTATCTATTTTATAAATGAAGAAGATAACATAATTAAATAAGGTGAATGGGGTTTCATCCTGCAAAAATGTATGTTTAAAATGATTGGAATCTTGAGTCAAATATACCTGACTTCAAATTCTGGTGATTTCGAATTACAGTCTTGTAGTGCATTGTGTAAGATATTTACTTTTTAATTTTTATTTAATTATTTAATTTTTTAATTTACATCCTAGTTAGCATATAGTGGAATAATGATTTCAGCAACAGATTCCAGTGATTTATTCCCTATGTATAACACCCAGTGCTCCTCCCAACAAGTATCTTCCTTAATAATGCCCTTATCCATTTAGCCCATCCCCCACCCACAACTCCTACAGCAAACCTCAGTTTTTCTCTATATGTAAGAGTCTCTTATGTTTTGTCCCCCTCCCTGTTTTTATATTTGTTTCCTTCCCTTTTGTTCATCTGTTTTGTATCTCAAATTCCACATATGAGTGAAGTCATATGATATGTCTTTTTCTTACTAATTTCACTTAGCATAATACCCTCTAGTTCCATCCACATTGTTGCAAATGACAAGATTTCATTCTTTTTGATTGCCAAGCAATAACTCCATTGCATATATATATATATATATACACACACCATATATGTGTGTGTGTGTGTGTGTGTGTGTATATATATATATATATATATATACACCACATTGTCTTTATCCACTCATCTGTCGATGGACCTTTGGGTTCTTTCTATACTTTGGCTATTGTTGAAAGTGCTGCTATAAACACTTTGGGGTTCATGGGGTGCATTGTGATGCCTGTGCCCCTTTGAAACAGAACATCTGTATCCTTTGGATAAATACCTAGTAGTGCAATTGCAGGGTTGTAGAGTAGTTCTATTTTTAACTTTTTGAGGAACCTCTATACTGTTTTCCAGAGTGGCTGCCCCAGTTTGCATTCCCAACAGCAATGCAAAAGAGATCCTTTTTCTCTGTAATCCTCACTAAAGTCTGTTGTTGCCTGAGTTGTTAATTTTAATCATTCTGACTGGTGTAAGGTGGTATCTCATTGTGGTTTTGATTTGTATGTCCCTAATGAAGAGTGATGTTGAGCATCTTTTCATGTGTCTATTTGCTATCTGGATGTCTTCTTTGGAGAAGTGTCTATTCATGTCTTTTGCCCATTTCTTCACTGGATTATTTGTTTTTTGGGTGTTGAGTTTAATAATTTCTTCATAGATTTTTGGATACTAGCCCTTTATCTGGTATGTCATTTGCAAATATCTTCTCCCAATCTGTTGGTTGCCTTTTAGTTTTGCTGAATGTTTCTTTCGCTGTGCAGAAGCTTTTTATTTTGATCAGGTCCCAATAGTTCATTTTTGCTTTTATTTTCCTTGCCTCCAGAGACATGTTGAGGAAGAAGTTTCTGCAACTGAGGTCAAAGGGTTTTTGTCTGCTTTCTCCTCTAAGATTTTGATGGCTTCATCTTACATTTAGGTCTTTCATACATTTTGAGTTTATTTTTTTGTAAGAAAGTGGTCCACGTTCATTTTTATGCATGTTGCTGTCCAGTTTTCCCAACATCATTTGTTGAAGAGATTGTCTTTATTCCATTTGATATTCTTTCTTGTTTTGTCAAAGATTATTGGCCATATGTTTGTGGATTGGTCCATTTCTGGGTTCTCTATTCTGTTCCATTGATCTAAGTGTCTGTTTTTGTGCTAGTACCATACTGTCTTGATGATTACAACTTTGTAATACATCTTGAAGCCCAGGATTGTGATGTCTCCTGCTTTGGTTTTCTTTTTCAGGATGGCTTTGGTTATTTGGGGTCTTTTCTTGTTCCATACAAATTTTAAGATTGTTTTGGCTCTGTGGAGAATATTGGTGTTATTTTGATAGGGATTGCATTAAATATGTAGATTGCTTTGGATAGTATTGACATTTTTGATCTTCCAATCCATGAACATGGAATATTTTTCCTTTTTTTTTGTGTCTTCTTCAATTTATTTCATAAGCTTTCTATAGTTCTCAGTGTATAGATTTTTCACCTCTTTGGTTAGGTTTATTTCTAGGGATTTTATGGTTTTTGATGCGATTGTAATGGGATTGATTTCTTCATTTCTTTCTGTTACTTCAGAAAGTGTATAGAAATGCAACCGATTTCTGTGCATTGATTTTTTTTTATTAACTTGTTTTATTTTTTATTTTTTAAAATTTACATCCAAATTAGTTAGCATATAGTGCAACAATGATTTCAGGAGGAGATACCTTAGTGCCCCTTACCCATTTAGCCCATCCCCCCTACTATAACCCCTCCCATAACCCTCAGTTTGTTCTCCATATTTATGAGTCTCTTCTGTTTTGTCCCCCTCCCTGTTTTTATATTATTTTTGTTTCCTTTCCCTTATGTTCATCTGTTTTGTCTCTTAAAGTCCTCGTATGAGTGAAGTCATATGATTTTTGTCTTTCTCTGACTAATTTCACTTAGCATAATGCCCTCCAGTTCCATCCACGTAGTTGCAAATGGCAAGATTTCATTCTTTTTGATTGCTGAGTAATACTCCATTGTGTATGTATGTATGTGTGTGTGTATGTGTGTGTGTGTATGTATATATATATATATACCACATCTTCTTTATCCATTCATCCATCGAGGGACATTTGGGCTCTTTCCATATTTTGGCTATTGTTGATAGTGCTGCTATAAACATGGGGGTGCATGTGGCCCTTTGAAACAGCATATCTGTATCCTGTGGATAAATGCCTAGTAGTGCAATTGCTGGGTTGTAGGGTAGTTCTATTTTTAGTTTTTTGAGGAACCTCCATACTGTTTTCCAGAGTGGCTGCACCAGCTTGCATTCCCACCAACAATGCAAAAGAGATCCTCTTGCTCTGCATCCTCGCCAACATCTCTTGTTGCCTGAGTTGTTACTGTTAGCCATTCTGACAAGTGTAAGGTGGTATCTCATTGTGGTTTTGATTTGTATTTCTCTGATGATGAGTGATGTGGAGCATTTTTTCATGTGTCAATTGGCCATCTGGATGTCTTCTTTGAAGAAGTGTCTATTCATGTCTTTTGCCCATTTCTTCACTGGATTATTTGTGTTTTGGGTGTTGAGTTTGATAAGTTCTTTATGGGTTTTGGATACTAACCCTTTATCTGATATATCATGTGCAAATATCTTCTCCCATTCTCTAGGTAGCCTTTTAGTTTTGCTGATTGTTTCCTTCGCTGTGCAGAGCTTTTTATTTTGATGAGGTCTCAGAGGTTTGTTTTTGCTTTTGTTTCCCTTGCCTCCAGAGACATGGTGAGTAAGAAGTTGCTGCGGGCAAGATCAAAGAGGTTTTTGCCTGCTTTCTCCTTGAGGATTTTGATGGCTTCCTGTCTTACATTGAGGTCTTTCATCCATTTTGACTTTATTTTTGTGTATGGTGTAAGAAAGTGGTCTAGTTTCATTCTTCTGCATGTCGCTGTCCAGTTTTCCCAGCACCACTTACTGAAGAGACTGTCTTTATTCCATTGGATTCTTTCCTGTTTGTGAAAGATTAGATGGCCATACTTTTGTGGGTCCATTTCTGGGGTCTCTATTCTGTTCCATTGATCAGAGTGTCTGCTCTTGTGCCAGTACCATACTGTCTTGATGGTTACAGCTTTGTAGTATAGCTTGAAGTCTGGAATTGTGATGCCTCCTGCTTTGGTTTTCTTTTTCAAGATTGCTTTGGCTATTCGGGGTCTTTTCTGGTTCCATACAAATTTTAGGATTATGTGTTCTAGCTCTGTGAAGAATGCTGGTGTTACTTTGATTGGGATTACATTGAATATGTAGATTGCTTTGGGTGGTATTGACATTTTAACAACATTTGTTCTTCTTATGCAAGAGCATGGAAGCTTTTTCCATTTTTTTTTGGTGTCTTCTTCAATATCTTTCATAAGCTTTCTATAGTTTTCAGCATATAGGTTTTTCACCTCTTTGGTTAGATTTATTCCTAGATATTTTATGTTTTTTTTTTTTGTGCAACTGTAAATGGGATTGATTCCTTGATTTCTCTTTCTGTCGTTTCATTGTTGGTGTATAAGAATGCAACCAATTTCTGTGCATTGATTTCATATACTGCAACTTTGCTGAATTCATGAATCAGTTCTAGCAGTTTTTTGGTGGAATCTTTTGGGTTTTGCATATAGAGTATCATGTCATCTGTGAAGAGTGTAAGTTTGACCTCCTCCTGGCCGATTTGGATGACTTTTATTTCTTTGTGTTGTCTGATTGCTGAGGCTAAGACTTCCAATACTATGTTGAAAAACAGTGGCGAGAGTGGACATCCCTGTCTTGTTCCTGATCTTAGGGGGAAAGCTCTCAGTTTTTCCCCACTGAGGATGATATTAGTGTTGGGTCGTTCATATATGGCTTTTATGATCTCAAAGTATGCTCCTTCTATCTCTACTTTCTTGAGAGTTTTTATCAAGAAACGTTGCTGTATTTTGTTAGATGCTTTCTCTGCATCTATTGAGAGAATCATATAGTTCTTGTCCTTTCTTTTATTGATGTGATGAATCACGGTAATTGTTTTGTGGATATTGAACCAGCCCTGCATCCCAGGTGTAAATCTCACTTGGTCATGGTGAATAAATTTTTTTTAATGTATTGTTGGATCCAGTTGGCTAATATCTTGTTGAGGATTTTTGCATCCATGTTCATCAGGGAAATTGGTCTATAGTTCTCCTTTTCAGTGGGGTCTCTGTCGGGTTTTGGAATCAAGGTAATGCTGGTTTCATAGAAAGAGTTTGGAAGTTTTCCTTCCATTTCTATTTTTTGGAACAGCTTCAAGACAATAGGTGTTAACTCTTCCTTAAATATTTGGTAGAATTCCCCAGGAAAGCCATCAGGCCCTGGACTCTTGGTTTTTGGCAGATTTTTGATTACTAATTCGATTTCCTTACTGGTTATGGGTCTGTTCAAATTTTCTATTTCTTCCTGTTTCAGTTTTCGTAGTGTATATGTTTCTAGGGATTTATCCATTTCTTCCAGATTACCCATTTTATTGGCATATAATTGCTCATAATATTCTCTTATTATTGTTTGTATTTTTGCAGTGTTGGTTGTGATCTCTCCTCTTTCATTCTTGATTTTATGTATTTGGGTCCTTTCCTTTTTCTTCCTGATCAAACTGGCTAGTGGTTTATCAATTTTGTTAATTCTTTCAAAGAACCAGCTTCTGGTTTCATTGATCTGTTCTGTTTTCTTGGTTTCGATAACATTAATTTCTGCTCTAATCTTTATTATTTCCTGTCTTCTGCTGGTTTTGGGTTTTATTTGCTGTTCTTTTCCCTTCTCCTTAAGGCGTGAGGTTAGGTTGTGTAACTGACATCTTTCTTCCTTCTTTAGGAAGGCCTGGATTACTATATACTTTCCTCTTATGACTGCCTTTGCTGTGTCCCAGAGGTTTTGGGTTGTGGTGTTATCATTTTCATTGACTTCCATATACTTTTTAATTTCTTCTTTAACTTATTGGTTAGCCCATTTATTCTTAAGTAGCATGTTCTTTAGTCTTCAAGTATTTATTACCTTTCCAAACTTTTTCTTGTGGTTGATTTCGAAATTCATAGCATTGTGGTCTGAAAATATGCATGGTATGATTTCGATATTTTTGTACTTACTTAGGGCTGATTTGTGTCCCAGTATGTGGTCTATTCTGGAGAACGTTCCATGTGCACTGGAGAAGAATGTATATTCTGCTGCTTTAGGATGAATTGTTCTGAATATATCTGTTAAGTCCATCTGGTCCAAAGTGTCATTCAAAGCCATTGTTTCCTTATTGATTTTTTGATTAGATGATCTGTCCATTGCTGTGAGTGGGATGTTGAAGTCTCTTACTATTATGGTATTATTATCAATGAGTTTCTTTATGTTTGTGATTAATTGATTTATATATTTGGGTGCTCTCACATTTGGCACACAAATGTTTACAATTGTTAGGTCTTCTTGGTGGATAGACCCCTTGATTATGATATAATGCCCTTCTGCATCTCTTGATACAGTCTTTATTTTAAAGTCTAGATTGTCTGATATAAGTATGGCTACTCTGGCTTTCTTTTGTTGACAATTAGCATGATAGATGGTTCTCCATCCCCTTATTTTCAATCTGAAGGTGTCTTTAGGTCTAAAGTGGGTCTCTTGTAAACAGCATATAGATGGGTCTTGTTTTCTTATCCATTCTGTTACCCTGCGTCTTTTGATTGGAGCATTGAGTCCATTGACATTTAGATTGAGTACTGAAAGATATGAATTTATTGCCATTATGATGCTTGTAGAGTTGGAATTTCTGTTGGCGTTCTCTGGTCCTTTCTAATCTTTTGTTGCTTTTGGTATTCATATATATATATATATATATATATATATATATATATATATATATATATATATATCTTTTCTCCCCTCAAAGAGTCCCCCTTATACTTTCTTGCAGTGGTGGTTTAGTGGTCACAAACTCCTTTAATTTTTGTTTGTCTGGAAAACTTTTTATCTCTCCTTCTATTTTGAATGACAGCCTTGCTGGATAAGGAATTCCTGGCTGCATATTTTTCTCATTAAGCACATTGAATTTATCTTGCCACTCTTTCTGGTGTGCCAGATTTCTATGGATAGGTCTGCTGCAGACCTGATCTGTCTTCCCTTGTAGGTTAGGGACTTTTTTTCCCTTGCTGCTTTCATGATTCTCTCCTTGCCTGAGAATTTTGTGAATTTGAGTATGATATGCCTTGTTGATGGTCGGTTTTTGTTGAATCTAATGGGGGTCCTCTGTGCTTCCTGGATTTTGATGGCTGTGTCTTTCCCCCGGTTAGGAAAGTTTTCCGCTACAATTTGCTCACATAACCTTTCTACTCCTATTTCTCTCTCTTCCTTTCCTGGGACCCCTATGATTCTGATGTTTCTCTAATTTTTAAATCATGCTCTTTTGCCTTCATCTCCCTGTTTTTTTCTGCTTCATTATTCTCTATGTTTGTCTTCTATAGCACTGATTCTCTGTTCTGCCTCATCCACCCTTGCTGCTGCTGCATGCATCCATGATTGCAGCTCACTTATAGCATTTTTAATTTCATTCTGACTAGTTTCTACTTCTTTTATCTCTGCAGAAAGGGATTCTAATCTATTTTTGACTCCAGCTAGTATTCTTATTATCGTGATTCTAAATTCTGGTTCAGACATCTTGATTGTATCTGTGTTGATTAAATTCCTGGCTGTCGTTTCTTTGTGCTCTTTCTTTTAGGGTGAATTCCTTCATTTTGACATTTTGAAGGGAGAAAAGGAATTAATGATATAGAAAAGTTAAAATTAAAAAAAGTAAAATTAAAAAAATATTAAATTAAGAAATTAAAAACACAGACACAAAAATCGAATAAATGATGCTAGATCCTAGGTGTGTTTCGGTCTGGGTGTTGAAAGTGGTTTAACAGATTAGAGAAAAAAAAGGGGGGGGAAGGAAATCGTTTGAGAATTTGAAAAAAAATGAATACACTGAAGTAGACTAAAATTAGATGATGGGAGTAAAATAGAATTTGAAAAAACTTACACAAAAGTAAAGAATATAGTAGGAAAAAATTAAAGAAAAATATTTTTAATAAAAATTAAAAATAACGAATTTTTTCTCTTTCTGTATTCTAGAAAGAGAAAAGAAACAAAAAGAAAAAGAAGAACTCGTTTCAAAATTTGGAAAAGTGAATACACTGTAATAGACTAAAATAAAATGATGGAAGTAAAATATAATTTGAAAAAATTTACATAAAAGCAAAAAAATATAGTAAAAAAATTAAAGAAAAATATTTTTAATAGAAATTGAAAGTAAAAATGAAGTTTTTCACTTCCTGCATTCAAGAAAAGAAAAGAAACATAAAATAGAAAAAAGAAAAATAAATAAAACAAGGAAATTGTTTGAAAATTTGAAAAGGTGAATACACTGAAGTAGACTAAAATAGAATCATGGAAGTAAGATAGAATTTGAAAAACATTACACAAAAGTAAAAAATATAGTAAAAAAATTAAAAGTATTTTTAATAAAAATTGAAAAGAAAAATGATTTTTTTCTCTTTCTATATTCAAGAAAAAGAATAGTATAAAAGAGAAAAATAAGAAAAAAAATTGAATAGATGGACCTGCTAACAGATTGTAGGACTGAAATTATTTCGTTTTCCCCTAGAAGTCAGACTATGTAGCGCTTTATAGTCTATAAACTAAGTAGGCGGTAAGACTTGTGTTCTTGAAGAGCGAGGTTGGCCCAGTTGGGGGGGGGGGGCGCTTAGTGTAACAGCTCTGTTCTCCACTAGATGGCGCTGCTAGCTTACTGGGGTGGTATGTTGCAGCCCTCGTAGGTGCGTATGCGGGAGCGGTGAAAATGCCATCACCCAGCTACCCCAGTCTCTAGTATGGGAGCTCTGTTCTCTCTGATCAGTAATCACTGATTACTGATGCACCTGTCCTCTGTCTTCAGCTTTCATCCACTCCCTGCTTCTTCACTGTCTGTGACCAAGCCCCAGGCAGTACCTCTCTCCCGAGTTCTGTCTCAAATGAGGCTATTTTCCCCCGCCCCCTTACTTCTGAAGGACTGTGGTTTTGACCTGTTCTACCCCTCTGTGGGAGGGTCTCACCCAGCAATGGCCGAATGAGCAATGGCCGAATGTCGGCTGCACCCAGGAACGCTTGCTGGACCCTGCTGCTGCCGGTGCCCCGAGACTGTAGCCAGGTGCCTGCCCGTCCCAGAAAAAGTTCACGAGATAGTGTAGCAGCAGTGTTTCAGGGATTATGGAAAATCACAACACAAATCTGGCACCGGGCTTCACACTTAACAACATTCTTCCAACACCAGCAAATGTAGCCATTTTCTGGGGTCTGCTGGGACCAGGTGGCTTCAATAGCCTCTACCAAATGTCCTTCCAGCAGTGGAACCGCTTTTCCCCATGTGCTCCGAAAACCTCCTGGACCCCACTCTATTCCTGGTGAGTCGCCCTTCTCACCAAAGCATCACCAGGTGTCGAGCTGCAGAATTCCAGACTTTGTGCTCCACTTGTTTACAGTCTTAATGGAATTTAAACCCTCTCCTTTCTCCTTTCTCCCTTTTTAGTTTAGTCCCTGTGGCTGTTTCCAATTCTCCACTTTCTCTCCAGCTGCTTTTGGGGAGGGGTGCTTTTCCCGTATTCTCCCCACCCCCAGTCTCCATCCTTTCTCTACCTGCAAAGCAGCTCCCTGCCTACCGCTGGCTTCTCTCTCCCCAAGTTCACCTCTCCGCCCCACATACCTGCTGAATTCTGTGGTTCAGGTTGTGCATATTGTTGTGTTAATCCTCCAGTCAGTTTTCTAGGTGTGTAGGATGGTTTAGTGTTGGTCTGGCTGTATTTCATGGACACAAGACACACAAAAAACTTCCATGCTGTTCCGCCATCTTGGTTCCTCCCCTGCCCATTGATTTTATATCTTGCAATTTTGCTGAATTCATGGGTCAGTTCTAACAGTTTTTTGGTGGAATCTTTTGGGTTTTCCATATAGAGTATCATGTTGTCTGCAAAGAGTGAAAGTTTGACTTCCTCCTTGCTGATTTGGATGCCTTTTATTCCTTTGTGTTGTCTGATTGCTGAGGCTAGTACTTCTAATACTATGTTGAATGATAGTGGTGAGAGTGGACATCCCTGTCTTGTTCCTGACCTTAGGGGGAAAGCTCTCAGTTTTTCCCCATTGGGGTTGATATTAATGGTGGGTCTTTCAGATATGGCTTTTATGATCTCGAGGTATGCTCCTTCTATCCCTACTTTCTTGAGGGTTTTTATCAAGAAAGGATGCTGTATTTTGTCAAATGCTTTCTCTGCATCTTTTGAGAGGATCACGTGGTTTTTGTCCTTTCTTTTATTGATGTGATGTATCACATTGATTGCTTTGTGGATATTGATCCAGCCCTGCATCCCAGGCATAAATCCTACTTGGTCGTGGTGAATAATTTTTTAATGTTTTGTTGGATCTGGTTGGCTCTTGTTGAGGATTTTTGAGTCCATGTTTATGAGGGAAATTGGTCTATAGTTCTCCTTTTTGTTCTCTTTTAGTTCTCTTCTCTGTCTTGTTTTGGAATCTAGGTAATGCTGGCCTTATAGAAAGAGTTTGGAAGTTTTCCTTCCATTTCTATTTTTTTGGAACAGCTTCAAGAGAATAGGTGTTAACTGTTCCTTAAATGTTTGGTAGAATTCCACCAGAAAGCCATCCAGCCCTAGACTCTTGTTTTTTGGCAGATTTTTGATTACTAATTCAATTTCTTTGCTGGTTATGGGTCTGTTCAGATTTTCTATTTCTTCCTGTTTTGGTTTTGATAGTTTATATATTTCTAGGAATTTGTCCATTTCTTCCAAATTGCCCATTTTATTGGCATATAATTGCTCATAATATTATTTTATTATTGTTTGTATTTCTGCGGTGTTGGTTGTGATCTCTTTCTTTCTTGATTTTATTTATTTGGGTCCTTTTCCTTTTTATTTTTGATCAAACTGGCTAGGGGGTTATCAGTTTTGTTAATTCTTTCAAAGAATCAGTTCCTGCTTTCATTGATCTGTTCTACTGTTTTTTTTTTTTGTTTGTTTGTTTTTGTTTTTGTTTTTGTTTTGTTTTGTTTTGATGGCATTGATTTCTACTCTAATCTTTATTATTTCTCACCTTCTGCTGGTTTTGGGTTTTATTTTCTGTTCTTTTTCCAGCTTTTTAAGGTGTAAGTTTAGGTTGTGTATCTGAGACCTTTCTTCCTTCTTTAGGAAGGCCTGGATTGCTATATACTTTCCTTTTGTGACCGCCTTTGCTTCATTCCAGAGGTTTTGGACTGTTGTGTTATCATTTTCGTTGGCTTCCATGTTCTTTTTAATTTCCTCTTTAACTTCTTGGTTAGCCCATTCATTCTTTACTAGGATGTTCTTTACTTTCCAAGTATTTGTTGTCTTTCCATTTTTTTTTTCTTGTGGTTGATTTCAAGTTTTATAGCATTGTGGTCTGAAAATATGCACGGTATGATCTCGATCTTTTTGTACTTGTTGAGAGCTGATTTGTGTCCCAGTATATGATCTGTTCTGGAGAATGTTTCATGTGCACTTGAGAAGAATGTATATTTTACTGCTTTAGGATGAAATGTTCTGAATACATGTGTTAAGTCCATTGATCCAGTGTGTCATTCAAAGCCATTGTTTCCTTGTTGATTTTCTGCTTAAATTTATCTTTGCATTTCTCTAAGTGGGATGTTGAAGTCCCCTACTATTATGGAATTATTGTGAATGAGTTTCTTTATGTTTGTGATTAATGGATTTATGTAATTGGTTGCTCCCCATTGGGGGCATAACTGTTTACAATGATTAGGTCATCTTGGTGGATAGACCCCTTAATTATGATATAATACCCTTCTTCATCTCTTGTTAGTCTTCATTTTAAAGTCTAGATTGTCTTATATAAGTATGGCTACTCTGGCTTTCTTTTGGTGACCATTATCATGATAAATCGTTTTCCATTACCTCACTTTCAATCTGATGGCATCTAGAGGTCTAAAATGGGTGTCTTGTAAACAGTATGTAGATGGGTCTTTTTTATCCATTCTGTTACCCTATGTCTTTTGACTGGAGCATTTACTCCATTGACATGTAGAGCGAGTACCAAAAGATATGAATTTATTGCCATTGTGTTGCCTGTAGAGTTGAAGTTTCTGTTGGTGTTCTCTGCTCCTTCCTAGTCTTTCTTTCTTTTGGTCTTTTGTTGTGTTTTGTCTTTTCTCCCTTCAGAGAGTCCTCCTTAAAATTTCTTGTGTGGCTGGTTTAGTGTTCATGAACTCCTTTAGTTTTTGTTTGACTTTATCTCTCCTTCTATTTTGAATGATAGTCTTGCTGGATAAAGAATTCTTGGCTGCATATTTTTCCAGTTCAGCACATTGAATATATCCTGCCACTCCTTTCTGGCCTGCCATGTTTCTGTGGATAAGTTGGCTGTGAACCTGATCTTGTAGGTTAAGGACTTATTTTCCCTTGCTGCTTTCATGACTCTTCCCTTGTCTGTGTATTTTGTGAATTTGACTGTGATATGCCTTGTTGATGGCCAGGTTTTGTTGAATCTAATGGGAGTTCTCTTTGCTTCCGTTGATATTAGTGTCTGTCTTTCCTCTTTCCCCAGGTTAGGAAGGTTTTCTGCTATGATTTTCTCACATAATCCTTCAAACTCTTTTTTTGTTTCTTCATTTTCTGGGACCCCTATGATTCAGATGTTATTCCTTTTTAACGAGTCACTGAATTCTCTAATTCATATATGGTGCTCTTTCCCCTTAGTTCCCCTCTTTTTTTCCTGCCTCATTATTCTCCATAATTTGTCTTGTATACCTCTTATTTGCTGCTCTGCTTCATCCATCCTTGCCGCCGTGGTATCTATTCGAGATTGCATATCAGTTATAGCATTTTTAATTTTGTCCTGACTAGATTTTACTTCTTTTATCTCCACAGAAAGGGACTCTATGCTTTTTTCAACCCCTGCTAGTATTCTTATTATCGTGATTCTAAATTCTGGTTCAGCTATCTTTCTTGTATGTGTATTGATTAAGCCCCTGGCTGTCATTTCTTCCTGTTCTTTCTTGTGGGATGAATTCCTTTGTTTCATCATTTTGGAAGAAAAAAAAGAATTAACAAAATAAAAAATTACAATTAAAAAATTTAGGACAACACACAAAAAAATCAACTAAAGGTTGCTAGATCCTAGATGTGTTTTGGTCTGGTTGTTGAAATAAGCTTGATAGAATAGAGAAAAAAGGGAAAGAAAAGAAAAAAAAGGAAAAAAGTAGGAAAACATCTGAAAATTAAAAAAAATTAATATAATAAAATAGAATAAAATGAACGTATAAAAGTAAAATAGAATTTAAAAATTTAGAAAATAATATAGTGGAAAAAATTACAGAAAAATATTTTTTATAAAAACGGAAAATAAAAATAATTTTTCTCTTTCTGTATTCAAAAATAAAAGAAAAAGAAAAAAAATTTGAATAGATGGTCCATGAACAGAATGAAATATGATTGAAATTACATCCAGTTTCCCCTAGAAGTTGAATATGCAGCACTTTATAGTCTGTAAACTAAGTAGGAGGAGAGACTTGTGGTGTTCCTCTAGAGCGGGGTTGGTATAGTTGGACATTGTGACTACGTTCTCCACTAGATAGCAATGTTTAGTTCACTGGGGTGGATCTCTGTGGCCTGTGTACATGTGTGCATGCACAGGAGAGGTGAAAATGGCGTCACCCAGCTACCCAGTCTCTAGCATCAGAACTCTGCTCTTGCAGACTGACAATCAAGCACCCCTCCTTTGTCTCCAGTTTCTGTTCAACACTCCTACTTCTGTGCCATCCACAGCCAAGCTGTCAGGCTGCCAGGCAGCACCTCCCTCCCAAATTTTATCTCAGATGGGGTTGTGTTTCCAAACCCCTGACTTCTGAGGGCCCTGTGGTTTGATCCACTCCAACCCTCTGGGGGAGGGTTTCGTCAAGCTATGGCCAGGTGCCAGCCTGCACTCAGGAACGTTTGCATGACCACGTTGTTACAGATGCCCAGAGACTGTGGCTGGGTGCCAGCATGCCCCAGAAAAAGTTCATATGATCATGTAGCACCAGTGTTTCAGGGATGATGGTAAATCACAACATACATCTGGCACCAGACTTCTCTGCCCCCTAATGTCCTTGTTCTAACACCAGCAAACGTGACTGTTTGCCTGTGGGACCTTTGCCTGTGGGGAGGCTGCACAACCTTTACCAAATGTCCTCCCAGCGGGGGAACCACCTCTCCCTGTGTGGCCTGAGGCCCCCTCGGACCTCACTGTCTGCTCCTAGGGATTTACCCTTCCCACCAGAGCACCGCCAGGTATAGAGCTGCAGAGTTTCAGACTCTGTGCTCCCTGTTTATAGAGTCCTAGTGGTATTTTAACCCTCTCCTTTCTCCTTTCTTCTTTCTCCTTTCTCCTTTCTCCTTTCTCTCTCAGTCCCTTATGGGTATATCCACTCTTTCTCTTTCTCTCTAGCTGCTTTCAGCAGGAGTGCTTTCCTTGTACTCTCCCCATCTCCATCCTCTCTCCACAAGCAAAATCATCTCCATACCCTCTGCAGCTTCTCTCTGCCCCCTGTTCACCTCTCCGTGCTGTGTACCTGCTGAGTTATGTGGCTCAGGTTATGAAGATTGTTGTGTTAATCCTCAGATCAATTTTCTAGGTGTGCAAGATGGTTTGGTGTTGATCTGGCTGCATTTCAGGGGTGAGAGAACCAGAAAACTTCCATACTGCTCTGCCATCTTGGCTCTCCAGCACTGTGTAAAATATTTAACGTCACTGATCCTCATTTTTCTGATATATACAGAGAACATAATAAAAACTCTATAAAGCTTCTGTGATATTATTTGAGATAATATATATGATATTCTTTGAAGGGTGTGTGATATCTAGTTGGTTTTTAATGAATGGTAGATAACATTATAGCTGTTGTTTTGTGCTTAAAATCTGTTCTCTGTCTGCTATACTCTGAGGGCAAAGGTTCCCAAACAGTGTATCAATGGTATTGACTTTTAGGAAAGCAGAGACAGTGGCTTGTTAACTTTCTATACATTTGGTTATTTCTAAGTCACTATGCCAGTGGGCCCAAAGGCCACCAAGACTATACCCATTCATCTCTGTGGATACAGAATCAACTTTAGGATACAGAATCAACTTTAGCATCTCTCTCAAAAGCTCCAGTCATCCAGATTTAGGCTGGCCAGTTAATATCATTCAGCAACGAAGTAGCCACTCTTCTAAGGAAAATATACACTGAATCATGGATTTCAACCTGGAGAACACATTCAGATTTCTTGATGTAGCTTTTTCAAGTCCCTGGTATTCCTGCCTGGTATGCCCAGGGAGGCACATCAAGTAGCTTCACCCTTAATTGAGAGCCACTGGTTTTCAAAGAAGCTGATATTCAACTAGAAATGTTAAAAAGATAAGAATACCCATTTCATGGTGATGATTTATATATTTTTAATTAAATATCTATATTGTCATGAATCTGAGAATATATGATGAATAGCATAGTAATATAGTTACAGAATAAATAGTCGTTCATCTTTGTATCTTACATTCTTTGCATAGTATATATAAAATGGTGCCTTTATCATAGTGCTGGCTTAAAAGCTTGGATTTAATCTGCTCTTCCTGTCTTTGTGATAGTGTAGATGATGATGATGATGATGATGATGATGATGATGATGATAATGATGATAAAGCATCCACTCACACTCATGGAGTACCAGGCCCTATATAAAGTGCTTTACATGTAGTATCCCATATAATCCTGTTATCCATATAATTACTAAGGTGCAATTTTCACCTGCATTTAACAGAGAATTAAATGAATGGAGAGATTAATTGGTCAAGGTTTATACACTATTATAGAGCCATGATGTAAACCCAGGCATTCTGACTCTAGAACATGGGCTCATGGTTTTATGCTTTGTTGTCCCTCATGAAGAACAAGGAATTGAGAGGGTAGGGGTCTTCCTTAAATAATTCCCCTGAGATACATTTCTACCAAGAAAGCTTGTTTATCATCTGTAATGTTGGACCTCTGTCCCTTCCTTTAGTGAATATAATTATTAGTGAATAACTGATGCATCTTACTGGGAATTCAAACACAGAGATATAAAAATAGACAGACATACTCAGATAGTATCTGGTCACCTCGCTGACTAGAATAGATGTAGCAATCAGATCCAGAAATAATCGCATTTTTGTTAATTAGACTCTTAGTGCTGTTTTTTTAAGTGCCATCCATTCTTCTAAACAAATAAGTACTTGTCTCTTAAATAAGTAAATTGCAGCCCTGGCCTCATTTACTACATTAACGCCTATGAGAATTGATAAGACCTCTTTTAAATATCCTAATATCTTGTGGTTCTCCTTTTAAAATAATAGCACTCAGTTTTGTAGATTCCACTTTAGTAAGGCCGTGCATTTTGCATTTCCTAAAATATGCTATTTATGTATTCTGTAACTGCTTGCACTGTTTCTGTGTAGATTTTTTTTTCATAAAATATGACCCCTCTTACCCCCCCCCCCCCCGCCCATGTCTAGAATTCATAATTCCCTTTGAATATGACAAAAATCCTAGGGGAAGTACTGTGCTTTTAAAGACAGTGAATATAGATTGGATGACTACTGATTCTGCCCACACAACCTGAGATATACACAAATTTATTTTAAAATCTCAGCAAATATATCAGAATTTTCAGAAAAATAATTTGATATTTGTAAACTGTTTGGAACTTCTCAGAGTTTATTTTGACCAATGTTTCCTATAGCAACTATTACTCTTATATTTAGTGTTTCAGCAAACGTACTGTAATAACATGAAAAATGTCAAAGCAAATAATATTTTTTAGTAAGTGCAATATTTTCCTAAAATGGAAAAAAATCAGATAGGATCAATATAGTTCAATGACTTTTAAGTAGAAACAACAAATTATAATCCACTAAAGGGAAATTGAGTTTCATAATAGGATCAACATAAGGTTGAGAACTTTAAGCAAGAATTTAGCACCTCAGGATACATTTAACATCATACAGTTCTTTGATGGTCTTAACAAATAGAATGTGCTTATCCTATTATTGTCCACGCAAGCACGTTCATGCATTTATCCATGTAGAAATGCATATTTTTTTGAGTATCTACTGAATACAAGTCCCAGTGCCAGATAATATGACAGATGCTGGGAAGTAAACATTCCTGACATTAAGGATTGTGATTTTTCTCAGGGTGAATTTAGTCCTGTTATTTCTACTTTTAACCCTTCAAGCTGTTTTGATTATAACAAGTTTCTTAACATTCAAGCATTGCAGTTTTATTTTTTTATTCTGAAGTGTTGAAAATGTTAACATAATAACTCTGTCAAAAACTTACATTTACCCATCATATGTGAATTAGTAAAAGATAGCTAGAAAAACTCTGACGTTTTACTACTTCTAATTTATCTAACCTCAAAGGCTGCGACTTAGGTCTTTTACAGATCTTAGATGATTTTTTTTTCAGACAAAATTAGAACATACAACACAATCAACAGTAACTAATCCAACATCTTTTGAACTACTATGTACAAAAGCTCACATATTCCCAGAAAAAATAAGCAAAGATCTTTGCCTGTTTGTCTGTGTGTGTGTGTGTGTGTGTGTGTGTGTGTATGTATGTGTATGTGCATATGCATATATATATATATATATATATATATATATATATATATATATATGAATATACTTACGCTTTCATTTACAGATTAAAATATATGGAAATAGCAATGATAATAATCTCAAAATAGAATTTTATTTCCCAGCGTATTACTTTGTTAACTAAGTTATGTATCTTCAATTAAAGTGAACTATTATTGATATTTGAAGAGATTTGAGAAGTGATGCTAAATATATGGTCAGAAAGAATAGGAAGAAAACTTTAATGGTTTACCCCTCCACTTCTTTTTTTCCCTTTATTTTGTCAATCTATCTGTTGCCCCTGATTTGCTATTTTTCCCCCGAAGTGGGTAAGTGGGTAAATGAGGGGAATCAACAGTTTGTATCTTCCATTGATGACGATTCAATGATTCTATAATTGTAGAGCATTTTAGGATAGAGTATTTTCCTCCACTGAAAGGAGTGTAATGACCTCTAGCTCACTGGATTTTTATGAGGGTTCAATGAATTAGTAGCTATAAATTGTTTAGAACAATACCTGGAATATCGTTAGTATTCATTAAATGTTGTTATTCAAGTAATCACAGAACTAGTTTCAAACATGAGTATTGATAAATATTGTAATAATAAACTTCAGTGTGTCATCTCTATCATTAACATACTTAAATGTCAACTTTGCCTAAAAGACAAATCATGTATGTGTGTGTATATACATACATATGTATATATATATTTATATATATATGTATATATATATATAAATATATATATATTTACCTATATATATATATATATAGGTAAATATATATATATTTATATATATATACATATATATATATTTATTTACCAATACATCACAAGGATATTTTGCATTATTGACTTTGTTTTGGTGCACAAATATGGAGAACATGAATTCAGTGTAAATTACTGTTTTGAGATAGCTTATGGACTGGAAACCCTATTTGGAAAGAGGGGGTGAGAACAAGAGAGACCAAGTCCTAATGTTTTTACGTGTGTCTCTGCCCCCTCCCCCCACCCCTTTTAATATCTTTTATCATGTTTTATGTGGTTAACTGAAATTTCCCACCCCAGAACACCACACTTTGTTCGTTCATTATGAACACTGCTATTTCTTGTCCTGTGTCCTGTTTCTTCTGTGCTATTTGTGGCTTCCATATCCTTCTGCTCCACTCTTTCATTCTGAGGTTCCTGATGATAGTGAGGTTCTGGATATATGTATGGCACTCATTTTTGGACAAAGCTCTGGCACAAATTCCTCTCCCACCCCATTTTTAATAAAATGGATTGGACAATATAGATGGAAATTGAATTTCCCGTTTTATTTCACTTTCAGAGATAATTATGCCATAATGTAAGTTTTACTCAGATGACCTTTCTTTCCTCTACCTTAGGATCTCTCCTGCTCCCTCTGGCTTCTCTGAAACAAGGCACTCTATTGTGCTTGACCTCTCTACCCTTTCTCAGACTATGAGCTGCATCTCTAGATGACTGCTTCCTTTCAAACTGATAGAACTGCTTACTTGTCATGTCCATATGGGCAACACCATACAGATATCTGCTGTGCATCAAACTCGCCCTTGTCTACAATGGTTCTATCTATGCTCTGCCTTTGTAGCTTGTTTTAGTGAACAGCATGCCACTTCGTCCAACCAGAAACCTTGAATACTCCTTTGTTCCCTACCCTCTACCTGCACAAGTAAATCACAAAGTCAGCTCTTTCTGCCTAATACATATCTCATGAATTTATATATTTATATATGCGTTTATATGTAGTTTATATAAATAGCTCACTTCCTCCCATCGCACATTCAACCACCACTTGTACCAGCCTTTCATCTCAGTGGCGGCACCTCCCTCCCACCTGGTCTTCTTTCATCCCCTCTTAAGCCCTCTGTGTGTGTGCTTTTTTTTTTTTTTTAATGCTTTAAGGTGCTGCTAGCAGGATTACAGGTATGATTCTGCAACTAGAGCTTCCCCTGGATTTTTAGTTATCCTTCAAATAACCACCCACATCTTTAACAGGGCTTACAGGGTGATCTGCATACTGACCCTTTAACTTCACATCTTTTAGTTCCTAGAGCCCTTCAGCCTCCTTTCCCTCCTAACCTGAGGATGTGCTTTTCCTCTGCCAGAAATCATCTTCTTTTTCTCCTCTCCTCTGCTCCTTAAAGGGGTAACTTCTACTCTCACTTCAAGTGACATTTCTCAGGGGATCTCCTTGGCCCTCTCCTACTGGCCCCGCTGTTGTATATGTGCCTCATCCTATTTGTTTACACTCATCCTGCTACTGTTTGTTGATATTCCCCAGCATATATTTATTTGGGAAATTGATTTTGGATTCAGAAACATGAGAACCCAATTCCAAGCACATCCTTTGTAGCTGAGTGACTTTGTGTATGCCACTTAATTTCTTTAGGTTTTATTTCCCCCATCTATAAAATATGGACTGTAATATCAGTCTTGCATGGCTGAGTTAAGTTTTAAAAATATCATATAGTACTAACACAGTACCTGGAACACTTAAGACACAGCATAAATGGCAGTTATTATCTGGATATTTCCCAATATAAGTTATTCCAATGAGTTTAGTTTTGTATAATCTCTTCATCCTGGCTACTAAGATGCGACCTAACAAATACGAAGGCATCTTAACATATATTAGGAGACAGAGAGAAAAGTTGAGAGGTGGATGGTTTTTCTTGCCAAAGTTGTAAAAAACGAACAGTTTCCCTTAAGTCGTTTCCTCTTGGCCCCTCACTATTTGAGAATGGATTTTCATATTGTTTTACCTTTTTCATTGTGCTGCTGGCTTTTTAACCTTTATTAAGAACCATAGATCCTTACTCCAGATCATGCAGACCCATCTCCCAGAAAGATGGAGACAGGAGAGGATGGTTAGCACATCAGTGCTAATTTCAAACTAGCTAATGTTTTCTTCCCCTTTATTAATGTTTTTCCATTTTATAAGCACTTTTGGAGATAAAATGTTTTAACCTAAAGGCTGTAAGAGTAGGTATTTTCATTGCCAAGATCAGTCTGGTAGGTAATTATTTTGGAGCAAGTTCTATTCAAGGAATCTTGAAACATTCTCTACTTTATCTATGCTCTGAGTAGAGTCTGATTCCTAGAGCTACTGCATCTTCATTTGCAGCCATTGATACAATTCAAAAACCAAGTGAAGGAATAACATTTCTAATCCCCCAAAGATCTATATATATTGCTTGTTGAGCTTTTAGTTGTATTTTTTATTACTAACTCTGGACATGTTTGCGTATGCTGAAGATTTCAATTAAAATAGACAGCAGGGTGATATGGAATCAATACTTGTTGTTTTGTATCTAGGGAAAAAGAAGCAATATGAAATATGGAAATCTGAGAGAATGTAACTGCTCTAGGATCTGCTATGAGACATAACCTCCTGCTTGTCAGATAGACATGATTTTTAGAGCAGAGAATTTGTTGGCTTAACGACGACAACTTGCCAGTTTCATTAGTTTCATATCTTAGTCTAGACAGAGTCACTGTTCCAGTCATTGAAGTACCAATCCTAAGCTTCCGTTAAGTTTGAGCCAAATGATAGCATATTTTAGAAGTGCTTTGTAACATAACAATATGCAGCTAAATACTGCTTATAGATGAGTAAGCTTGTGATAACTTCACTATAAACTGGGTTCTGTTCTTTTTCATTCTTGCTTAGGTTTAATTTTCATGAGCTTGCTAAGAACATCATTATTAGTGCTTCTTATACATACCCAGTGAATATCACATTGAAAGAGTCATTCTGAGAAAAGTGGAAGAGTTATAAATATAAACTAACTACCGATACGGTAGGAACTGAGTTGGGTATATCACCGATTGATTTTCATTATGGTAAAATTGTGTGTGTGTGTGTGTGTGTGTGTGTGTGTGTGTGTGTGTGTGTGTGTTTTCCCCTACCTACTCCGGGGTGTGTGGAGAGTTCAAACAGATTAGATCCAAAGAACAGTGAATTTATTAAACATATTTAAGGAACTCTTCAGAATAAATATCAGATCATGGGATATCTCTTACGACCACAATTTGGAAGGGAAATCCATCTGCAAAGAGCAAATCTCTAGTGAAGAAAATAATATGTTTTCATTTTTAAAACCAAAGTATTTCATTATTGTGTGCCATACTGTGCACCCCACATAGGATCAGCCTGGGATTCAGAAGAACCTGCGGGAAATCTTGTGACAAACATTTAAGGTCAACTAGATAACATTTTCATTCTCTGTGATTCCTTCTGAATTTGCTATTGTTCCATCTGAATTCATTGTTCTCTGAAGGCAAGAAGCAGAACAAACACTAACTGTTGGATATCTTGTCTTGCTGTCTATCTGCAGAATTTTTTGGCTACATGCAGTTCTTCAGAATATGATAGAAAATAGTATTTATGATTATATATTTTGTGTTTTTCCTGAATGTATCATTTTCCTACAGATGCTTTAAACTTCTTAAACTGCTAATGTACTTTCTCAAATTGGAAGTTATTTCATAGACTGGCAAGGTAGATATTTCTTTTGTTTGCAAAGTTAACCCTGAAGAAAAGATGAGGATACTCAGCCAGCTACCAGTAAATATTTGGCGCCTTGTTAATAGCACGTGGCTTCTTTATAGTTATCCACAGGCAAAGATTCCTACAAAAGTTGTTAATAAGTTCTTAATATATATACATATGCCTTTTGGGCTTCTCCACCAACAGTGAGGTGAGAACTGTAATAATCTGCCCCTTGAGAAAGCTCTGTTCATTGTAGGGAAGAACAACCTGATTGCTTTTTTCATAATGCTTGGAATATGTTTCATCCCTATTGTTATGGATGTCCAAGTATAAGACAGTATAGGCAATATAGGAAATTTTCCATGATTTGCAGATATCTACGATTAGCAACATCAACTCTTAATATGCGCCTGTAAAATAGTTCATCAGGACCATATAATAATATGCTCAAGATTCTTTTTAAAGGAATGTGCTAGGCACATGAAATAATTCTATATCACTCAAATATAATTGTTTACATTTATTCATGTTTTAATAAACACAGCCTAGTATTCAAGAAAGCCAATTTCCATTAAGATTACAAAAACATTGATTAAGGAAAGCTAAAGCTTAAAGAGAGATGATCATTTTAAATTTTAGACTATTAGAAATATCTGATTACAATGCAGTCGCATCTAAAAAGTAATTTACCTTTCAAGGGTGACTACAATTTTAGGTCTCCTAAGGCTTTAAGCACATGTCACCACTACAAACCCTGCAGGTATTTCAGTATTATAGTGTCTTCCAGTGGTTTTGCTTTTAATTCAAACTGTAACAGGCCCCCATGTTTGCCTGTCGGTATAACAGAACTAACCCAGCAGCAGATTCAATTCTACAGACATGATATGAACACCTGCTGTGTATAAAAACTCTGTGAGCCACTGAGCAGGACATACCTGTGAATAAGGCAGAGGCCCTGCCTATAAACTGCCCACAATCTAGGGGGAGAGGGATAGGCTTTATAAAGCTTTTAATTAAAGCCAAATAGCTTCAGAGTTAGCAGGCCTAGGGAAACTCCATTCAGTATACATTTGTTCTATCCCCCTCCCACCCATTTACTGTTATCTTTGTTTTCCCATGCAGTCTAATTTCTTTCTTTTGGCCTCCTTCCTCTGAGGCTGAGAATATACATCTGTGTGGGAGTAAATGCCCTGAGTCACTGCACAAGCGCATGAAAACAAACAGAAGGGACAGGCAGCATGTTATTCTTTTAGAAGCATGGCCTTATTCCCCCTCACTCCTGACAGTGTCACTTCAGGCCCTGAGCATATGGGCAAGGGCTTGTCTTTAGAGCCACTTATGGCACATATATAAAATTTACTGTACCTTTTAGGAAAAATGCAGTGTTTGTGAACCACTTGGGAGAGAGAGAGATTTATACAGGGGGAAAAATACACCCAGTCAAGCTATTAAACACTGGTTTCCATGCCATTTTTAGTCACTAGATATGAATGAAGAGGTCTCATGTTAGACTATAAGATGAGCAAGTATTTGGATCTTTTTTGAAATAAATAACTTGTTGATATCTCTTTTGGGGATCAATTTCACTGTATCTTTGGAATCTTAGGTTTTGAGGTTGATTATCAAGGATTACAGAAAAATTAAGGATGGTTTTTCTATTATAGAAAAAAAAGTGCAGTCTCAGAAACAACCATTTTCTCAAGTAATTAATCCCTCTGAATGGATTTTTCAAAGAAATCTGGTTCATAGAGTGTACCATACTTTTGCTGATAGAGAAAGTGGTCCTATGCTGTACATTGTTTGGGGTGAATAATCTTAAAGTAGTAATCCAGGGGCGCCTGGGTGGCTCAGTCGGTTAAGTGTCCAACTTCAGCTCAGCTCACAATCTCGCGGTCCATGAGTTCAAGCCCCGTGTCTGGCTCTGGGCTGACGGCTCAGAGCCTGGAGCCTGCTTCCGATTCTGTGTCTCCCTCTCTCTCTGCCCCTCCCCCATTCATGCTGTCTCTCTCTGTCTCAAAAATAAATAAACGTTAAAAAAAATTTAAAGTAGTAATCCATGTAAGTCCTTACATCAGCCTTCCAATGTGACATTAGTTTTCCCATCTCACTACACATAATATTTTTAACATCAGGAGAGTTGGCTTTCAGTATAAGTAGGCATATATTAGAACACAAGATTTTTGTGGCATGCTGTTAAGGTCCTGTTTTACTTGGAATTGTACATTGTACATTTTCACTAATATGTTTTGTTTTACTTAAGGGCATTACACTTATTCTTTCCTGCATCTATTTGTGAAGTTGTATGAAGAACTTCTCATGGTGAAATGTGATCCCGAATCAATAGGCAGCAAGGGTGGGAAAGAAATAGAACACTGGTAGAGAATACCTTCCGGATGTCAATTTCCAATGAACAGAAGGAGGGAGAGTCCTTTGTATATAACTATATGTTTTGCATAACTTAACCTTTGAAATGCTGGGAGACTTATTTATATATATGAAATCAAAAAGAAAATGCCATTCTTTTCTATCGCAGATGTCATTTTGGTTATGGCTATAATTAGAAATACATAACTTGAATATTTAGAAAGTGTTTTGTTTTTTCTCGTGTGGGGGTTGAGGAGGAAAGAATGGCAAGTGTACTTCAGCAGGTGCTGCTTATTATTCAATTGAAGATTTCATCCCAGTAGAGCCTGTGAGCACCATGGCCTTTTGGAAAAGGCATTAGAGTGGGTGTTAAGAAACCTGGATTCTAGCTGGTTTTGCCACTAGTTATGTAACCAAGAAAACATCACTTGTCTTGTCTCAGTGCATCTCATTCATTCCTCAATTAGCAATTTATGTTATGTGCATATTATCTATATATGTATACATTATATTATGTATTATGTGCTTACTATGCAGGCATGATGATAAATCCATTACATGCATTGCTTTACTTGAAATGTCTTATCAGAATATTTACTAGATTATATTGAAGTTATCTTTGCATGGCTCTAATTCCTCTGTGTGACAGAGACTATGATTTATTGACATATTGGATGGTTAGTAAGGTTTGTTAAGATGAACTGATCTTTTATGTCCCTTATTTCTCAATTGTTTGGGCTTTTATTTTGTCAAATAAAAATAAGATCATATTTTCTTCTCATCAGGGTGAGGAGGGCTTTCTTAGTGTTTTCCCTATTGCTGTTAGGTTATGGTTTAGCCTTTTTTGGGGTATACATTTCCTGTGTTATCATAGATCATTGCTGTTTTAATTTTATGTTTATAGCTCAAATGACTCACCCAGACACAGTGAAACATTCCCTCAATAGATTGCTCTAAGTGATAAAATAAGCAAAAACATCATAGATTCTCAGTTTCATGAGACACTAAAAACGTATAGTGAAGCAACAGGGTTTGCCAAAATCTTTGATCTTTGTGTTGATCATTGTGAAGGTGACCGTAGGTCTTTTAAAAAAGCTATGCCTTTTTGTTTTTGTATTTGTTTTTGTGATGCAACTACTAATATGTTTATTAAGCTGTATCAGTTTTATCAAACAGAAAAAAAGTTTGATTGACCAAGATTTGTTATTCTGTCCCTGTTAATCTAAAAACATCTTTCAAGTGTTATTTTCCAAAATAGTCTTAGGGTCTATGTCTTAAAGCTGAGTGTAAAATCCATTAGCAGCCCACACTGAGGGCTAATTGTTAGAGTGTAATCTTGGCAACAGTTTTATAACTGCTAGTGAAGCCCACATAGCTAAGTGGGTACATTATCTTATAATAATTATATTCTCGGGGGATTTTGTTCTTAACATATTATAATAGTGTGAATAATAGCATGGGCCACTGGCCAAGGATGGAATTCTGATCTGTTGAGATGAAGATCTCCTACTAATATAAACTATGTTTGAGGTGTTTTGAGTTTATATTTGGGGTGGATGAGAAAAGTTACACTTAGTTAAACATTCTTCCTTTTTCCCTTTCTCTTTGACCATCAAAATATCCCAGTACCATTCAGAAGGAGGAGAGGGAATAAAGAGAAAAATAAGAATTAAAAAAAGAGAGAGAGAGAAAATGAAAACAAAAACAAAATGAGTACCAAAAGTAATCAGGAGACAACAGTCACCAAAGTATCATGGAAAGTTTCTTTCCATGCTGTTCTGGACAGCCAAAATGAGGCCAAGTATTTATTCCTTTTGGAAGGGAATACTGAAGCATCTCCTCATACTCAGTTAAATTTTAGTAGGCATGATAAGAACATTAAACACATTCATAGGATTTATGTAAAGAGTGGTAAAGTATAAAATAGAAAAGGGGAGTTTGAGTCATGTTGTAGAACAACTCAAACTCAACTGAGAACATTTACCACATGAGGCACTAAAGTTGTTTATTAGGCACCAAAACGATAAGGATGCTAGACTAAGGGCTCTGTTTTTAAATGTTATTTTATCCAGATCTTTGCTGAGGCTCCCCCTGCCTCTTGGAGATCTGAGTAAACTTGCTCTGCCTCCCTCATTCGTTATATCCTGTGAATGTCTCAGTCTTTCCCCACAATTTGTAAATTCCCAAAGGCTGGCATCTCTGATGTCTGCTTCATTTTTGCCCTCTCTGTGTGTGCACAGTCTCTACTTCACCATGTATCTTCTGGATATCTGATGGGATATCAGATCAGGCATCCTCATTTTTCCATAAAAAAATCCACTTACAGCAAGAATCTCACATTTTTAGTAATTTTGCTGAAGATTTGAGAGGCCATACCCCTAAGCTGCTTCCTCTTTACCCTCTCCCTTCCATTTCACTGGGAATAATTTCTCCCCCTTCTCTGGAGCCCTGATACAAACTGACATCCATGCCCTTAAGGGGCTCCCCCACCACCTCTATGAATTTGCTCATTTTCTTGAATTATTAATGTTCAGTAAGATTTAGTCACAGCCTTTTCCTATCTCTGAAACCATAGTGTAAAGTCAGCAGCCTCTGTAAGATCCCAGGATATACTTTAACATCTGCCATTTCACTTACGATACTCCACTGAAAGCATTAGACTTGTTTTAAAAGGGATGGCCTGGAGCAAGCTCAGGGCATAACTCTCTTGGGGCTAAAGAAATGAGTGAGTTACTGCACTTTGTATGTATGTGTGCATATATCGTGCGCAAACACACACTTTCATACATGAAAATAACACAGTGAATAATTTTGAGAGGTACTAAGAATTCCATGTGGAATTGGCATTTTGGGTATCATTTTGATATCCATACAAAATGTGACCTGAATTGTAATCTTTCTAGCCACTCTAATAATGGAGTTTTGTTATAAGATTATATTTCTTACTATTTTTGGATGCAATGGGTAGTTTAAACTTTGCAAAATGATTGCTTTTTTCCATTTTTTCCCCCTTTGAATGCAGCTTCAGGATAAAGGAGTTTTAGGAATTGGCCCAATTTCTTCCTTGAGCTTTATGGGCATTTTTGGTTGTCTGCCTCGTATCTGTGACTCCACTCCTCATTCCCAGTAGACCCCTGCTTGTGCTTGGGTTTATTCCTCAGTTCCAACCCTATTCCAGGGCTGGAACTTTGTTCAAATGAGCTAATTTTATAAATACCATTGTTCTTTCCCTAGGTTAGGGATGGATTAGTCTAAACCAATTTAAAGTAATTTGATGAGAGACTTGCAGTGGCCTGTTTGATTTGCAGTGGCCTCTAGGATAGGGGCACCTGGGTGGGTTCAGTTGGTTAAGCATCCAGCTCTTGATCTCAGTTCAGGTCATGATCTCATAGTTCATTGGTTTAAGCCCCATATCGGACTCTGCCCTGACCGTGCAGAGCCTGTTTGGGATTCTCTCTCCCCCATCTCTCTGCCCCTATCCTGCTCGTACTCTCTTTGTCTTGAAATAAATAAACTTAAAACAAAAACAAAAACAGACTAGAAAGCCCACACAGCTCTCCTACAGGACATCAACAAAGTCACACCTAACAAAATCATGATTATTGTTCTGGGGACATCCCATTGCCATCAGAAATAGCAAACTTATGATGAAACAACTATAGACCACAGATGTATAAAGGAACTAAAAATTGATGGTAGTATTAAACTGCTAGATCAACTAATGCTGACATAGGCTCTAACTTTGGATTCTTGTTAGAGGAGCCAATACTTTTCCATCTACTCTGAGCCATTTCTTCCCTCTTATTAAACCAGCCCATTTTCCTATCATTTGAATCTATATTTCCAGTGATTGCATATTTTTATCTCAGTTTTCCATAGGCCCTGCAATTTTATCACATGGTTTCCTTTGTACTATTTCCTATATGTCTTATCCCAATATTTGATATTAGCATTCACTTTGTCACAGAAATCTTAGATTTTTCCTTTCCTCCTCCCTCTCACTTCTCACATCCAACTGATTACCAAGTCTTATTGATTCAAATTTCCGTATATCTCTTAAATTCATACAGTTCTCCTGTGCCTGCTTCAACTAGCATGCTTCAATCCTTAATCACTCTTTATATGGATTGCTGCAATAGATGCCAATCACTTCCTTGGCCTTCCATCTCTTACCCCCAACAATCCAATCTCCAAAATTACTTCCAGGAAGAGCATTCTAAAATACAAATTTGGCATATCATTTTCTTGCATAAAATTTGTAAGCAATTTCCTATCCCTTGAGGATAAAGACACAAGTCTTTTTCATGATATTTAAGTCATGCTATTTTTACTTTTCCTTTTTGTACATTATCCTAGTTTATTGCTGTATGAATCCCATGTTCCAACTAAACTGAATTTTCTAAAATTCCCTAAATATGACTTTTTTTCCCCTCACAACTTGATGGTTTTTCAAATCACCTCCTTCCATGTACTCCCTCTAATTTATAATATTTCTGTCTGGCAAACTCTTTTTTATGCTCAGATTGTCAGGTATTATGTTTATGTAATTGCTACCCTAACACTCCTTACGAAGAATTAGGTCTTTCTCTACAGGGCTCCTGCCATGCCATTGCATACTTCTATTAGAGCATAACCAGGCAAATTCTAATTGTTTATTTTCTTTTCTGTTTCTGTACTAAACCCTGAACTCTTGGAGCTAGGCACCATTTGTCATTGTATTTCTGATATTCTCATTGTGCCTGGCACATAGTAGACAAGCAATGTTTGTTTTCTAATGAATAGCGAGAAAGAGAATTGCTAATGTGAAGACTAAAAGCTGTCTGTATATGATGTCAGCCAAGCTTGTTAAAAAGGAAAATTTCAGAGAGTTAATTGTTTTTTTTTTTTTTTTAACTATCCTTGTAATAACACATGACCAGTTTTATATTTGTCTTGGTCATTTATTTTGTTTTTCACTTAGATACCTCAAATTATTTTGTAGTTTTTGTGTTGTTTTTCTGCTCTAGAATGTGTTTAGTAAAAGGAGATAAGGTGGATTTGTCTTATATAAGACTCTAAGTCACTGATCAGGAAAACAAAATGGAAATCATATTTTAAACCAAAAGTATTTGTTAATTACTTGATGTTAAATGAATGTATATTCTATTCAACTTAAGGGTAGACTGTAGAGCTTACAGTGAACTCAGGAGATAATCTTCTATAGTTTATTGTGAGTGAAGATTATTATAACTATCAATATAGGCTAGGTCATGTTGTAGTAAAACTAAACAAAACCCCACACCCCTCCCCAAACCCCAAGATCTCAGAGGCTCAATGCCACAAAACCTTACTTCTCACTTGTACTACAAGCCTCATGCATGACAAATTACCCCCATTCCACACAGTCACTCAGGGACCCAGGCTGACAAAATATGTCCATCCTGAAGATGCACCCTCAGGAATACGGGGCCTCCCTGAGGAGGGAGTCCAAGAGCAACAGGGACACCAAACCTCACTTGGGGAACAAAACAGACAAGGATTGTGCAAGGGTTTTTGTCTTTTTTGTTTTTTTAGGTTTTTTCCTGCCAAAACTTGGAAGCGACACACTTCATTTTGATCACAACTCTATGCCAAGAACTAGTCATATGGTTTTGTCTAATGCTAGAGGGCTGAAAACATAAGGGAGCAAATGTGACTGTTAACAATTCTTTCTACCACATTCTTATGATACCTCTTTCATATGTGGGGCTATAGTAATGCAGTTTTGGAAAAGTTAGTGAAATTTGTGATAAGGCAGGGAGAGAAAGGAAAGATCTTTTATTTCTTTCTTTCCAGTGAGCAATACTGCTTTTCATTTGAGAGTCCAGTTCTCTCTCTCTCTCTATATATATATATTTATTCATTTTTGCATTAAATTGCATGTGTAGCATTAAATAAAATATAAGTAAAGTTTCAAAAGTAATGCATCATCCTTCTGTTTTCATCAGGACTTCTCATTCTAAGGTATAGGACCCGACTGTGTGTGTGGTTTTTTTTTTTAAGTTTATTTATATTTATTTTGAGAGAGAGAGAGAGAGAGCAAGCAGGAGAGGGGCGGAGAGAGAGGGAGACAGAATCCCAAGCAGGCTTAGTGCCATCATAACAGAGCCTGATGCGGGGCTCAAACTCACGAACCGTGAGATCATGATTTGAGCCGAAACCAAGAATCAGACACTTGACTGACTGAGTCACCAAGGTGCCCCCAACTGTGTTTTTAAACATGAAGGGGAACATGTTGGCTGATAGTATTGAAAGGTTCAGGCGTAGCCTGCACTTACTTCAGGCTCAGCTGTACCCTGTTGCTCTAATGATGTGAGGACCTGCATTCTTTTTTCATTTTCCATTTTTAGATCAATTGTCCTTCATTTGGGACTTATTTCTGGGTAGGCTTTTGTCACTTAGTTTTCGACATCCCCTCACCCTACTTTATCAGTAAATGTGGGATTATTATTAGGAGGATGACATTAGTTGCTGTAGGTAGTGTCTAGAAGAGGACCTGGTACTTGATAGACTTCCACGTGTGTTAGTTATTATATATTTGCCCACTGTTCCAGGAAAAGTCCTGCAAGAAGATTTTATTACCCTGACTCATATGAGATGTTCAGATCTTAATTAATTAGTGTGATTAGTAGATCAAATATTGTGACTGGCCAGTGTATTATTTGCATAACTTTGGAACAGGGAGAGATGTGTTGGTCAGCTGAACCTGACCTTCTTGAACTGATTGTTGGGGAGGAGGATTGTTGGAGAAGGAAAGGATCCTGGGAAGGCAAAACAAACAAATAAACAAACAAACAAAATGCCTACTGTGCTTATTATCCAAATAAACATTAGCATGTTCATTTGGAGTTGTCCATATGCATATATGTGGTGTACTGATGAAGTCTCATTTTCTCTGAAAATACAGTATTTATCAATGTTTTCATAAATTACTCAAAATTATCAATTATAATGGAAGGAAATATTTCAGAGTAAATATAGTATATGTAAATTTTTAAGTCCTGGAGAAGTAAAAATTTTCCTTATGAAATAAAAATAAGTATTTTATGACTTTAGGAGTTAATTATTTAGTGTAACTATAACTTGTCTTATTTGTACAGATGAATTTTTATTGTTTCTTCAAAATACTAAGCTTTACCAGCAAAATGTCTTCAGTATTTCTTACCTCCAGCACTGCTCTGTGCCCTTGTTGTATACTGCAATTTTTAACCTAAATTACAAATTTGAAAAGCTATTGGTTATTGAAAAACATACTTCTTAGTTTTCAATATAATCTTAATATTTATTTTTATAACAAGTTATATTAATGAGATTATTATTGCTTAAATGCTTTACTTTCATGAAGAGGAATAGATTACTTGACTAGATGTTTTAAGTATTAGATTTATAATTTCTTCAGGAAATTGGATACAAAAGTTTCGTTCAAATCTAATTCAGTTTTGGGGCATGTGTGTGTGTTTTTAAGGCAACCTGCTATATTATTTCTTTATCATCAATTACATTAAAAATTGACACTTTATTTTTTTCTAAAACAATTTTTATTCTTACCAAATTAATATATGTACATAGTTACAAAATGATGTAAAATTGCCCATAACACTCTCAACTGAATCCAGAAAAATTCAATTGTATGATATAATATGGGGTTGTAGCATTGTTAACAAAATAATTAGGGTGAGTCTAGTACAGATCATAGGAACCAATCACCAATTCATTCAATCACACTGGAATTCATGTTATTGTGGGCTATGTCAGCAAGGGGTTTTTCCGTAGTTCCAAAATTCATAGCTAAAAGCAGCAGTTTTTCCCTAACCCTTTTATACCCCTAGTTCCAGTCCTCAGACATAAACTCCTTCAACATTTTGAGTGGTTCCTGCTAGTTTTGACAAAAAATTAACATTTTAAACATCATACCAGATTGCATTTTCCTAAATTCCTAAACATATACATGTACATTTAAATTACTGTAGTTATCTACAGTGATGATGTATATAATTATATAAACATAATATATATTATATTTATAATGATTGTAAACATCATCACTATATTCTTATTCTCTCAGGTCTGTGGTAATCTTAAAGTATCTCGGATAAATGTTTGAAATATGTGACTTTTCTTAATACAATCAAAATTATAGTATTTTTACTTTAAAAACAATCATATTAATTTAAAATTTAATTTGTTTTATAATCTAAATCCCCAAACAATTTCTTATACTGGCAGCCAATATCAAAGCCTATTTCCTTGGATTCTAGGTGAGTTCTTGATTTCAAGTGGAATTTTGTGCTACTTATTTTAAAGTGTTTGTGATTTCTGTTTCTGGTTTAACAGCTGTTTTCATCATTTCCATATGAGCTGTTATTTATATCTTAATGTTAAGCTTCTAGGAATTTCTTTTTACTGGACTGTCTCACGACATATTCTAAAATTTGGTATCTTCTTCTCAGCCCTCTCATTACCACCATCTTTCCATTTCTATTGAAATGATCTTTTCACTATTTTTATTACCAAAAAAAATTTGTTCTATATGCCAATATTCCAATAGTCTTACTGCTCAGAAAGACATTTCTCCATTGGCCAAGAATTTAGGCTTATGGATTAAATAAACTACTTCATATTATCAAGTTTATCTTCTTTATCAGAAATTTCCATTAATTGCATCTTGCTGAGATTCTAAAGTATAGCAGTAAACTACTTTCATTTATGAATAGAACATTCCTGAACCATGACCCATCTGAGAGTTTCAATCTCTCATTCTTGTGATCTATGACAGTCAGGTTGGTACCAGAGAGGAACTTTCAGAATAATTCTGTTTTCTGAAAGCTACAATATAGTTCTCACAGGAAGAATTCTCCTAGTATTAGATTTATACAGCATAAGAAGAATAGCATTGTGTACTCAACATAAACCTGAAAATTTCTTTAAGATGATACATGTATAGATCCAGAATCAAGACCTCATGATTTTGTATGTATACTTTGGATCATAAGAGGTCACAAAGATGGCCATAGTCATGTTAACAGCAATAAGAAAATAACCCTTAAAAATAATGCTTTTAGAATTGATGTGTAGTGAAATTTTATGTCTGTTCATAGGATCTGTACAGTAAAACTGAAGAAAGTATAAGTATCCCCAGACTCGGGGCTGAGAGTATGTATATAAGTGAAGAAGCTAAGTCTAAAAACTGCTTCTGTGCAAACCAAGCAAGTAACATACATCATGATTTAACATTGTTAAAGTAAGCATCCGGCCCCCCCCCCCCCCCAACAGTTTCAACACCACTTAATCTGGAATTGGAAAGAAGTTAAACAAAAATCCACAACTTCTCTTGAATTGATTTAGACTTTTCCTCCCTATGAAACAGCAATCAGAAAAAAAGTGTAGGATTTTGTGGAAAGTTGAAGGGACTGTAATCAGGGATTGAGGGGTACTCTAAAGCTGCTTTTAACTAAGTCTGTGGGGTAATCTGAAAACTAGATCCTCTAGCCTAGTGTCGGGCGTATGCTAAACCCCAGTTTTAATTTACAACCCACAATACAGTTTCCTTGGCAGTGATTCACAAATCCCTGTTTCAGCCAACCTCTGCTGAGTGATAACGTTGCTTTCTCTGGAGCATCTTCTATCTCCACTAAACCTGTTTCTCAGGCCACGAAGGCTTCCGCTTAGCAAACACCACCCAATGGCAGTCTTCACAAATGCATAGCCTTATTGAAAATGTGCTGGTTCCTCATATTGTTATGCCGGTCCGTGGTCATTAAAATTTTATCATATAAACCCTGCTGTCTGCACAGAAGAGGAATTGAAAACGTTGGCAAGAGATGACCACATATTTTATCAGAATCTCCTAAAAGGGAAAACCAACATGTTTAGAGCAGGAAGGAACCAAAAAAAATCATCTTTAATTTAAATATAACAAAATGTCAAAAACCCTGAAATTGACATTTATCTACTTCAGTTCATTTTCACATTTTCCTTGAATGTTTCAGTTTCTCAAAGTTGCGTGACCGTTATCCAGTTGTACATGATATGATTTTCATAGGTTTCTCTTGGGGAGCTGATATTAATCAAAGGATGCCACTGAGACCCAAAGGCAGCATGCTCTTGATTACAGTGTTGACTTATCAAAGGGCTGAGAGATTAGTGGCTTTAGCGCTTTATGTAGGAAGAGAGATTTCAATGGCTGGAAACCTGATTTGGGGAATGTACTTTAGCTTATGAACGCAGATAAAATATACAACAGTGGGGAAAAACCAATCTCACAGTATCCACAACATTTTTGTTAAATACCCATGCATTCCCCCCACCCCTGCCCCTTATGCCTCCTTACATTTGTCTGAATACATTTTGTTTAATGTGAGATGTGACATTTTATGTTTCTCATTTTTAGATTTAGAACAGACTGTAACTCAACTAAAATGCTCATGTGCCGTTCCAATTTCCATCAATGGCATGAGTAATCATTATGAAAAGAGAAAATCTATCAGAGCTTTGAAAATATATAGGAGTTATTCTTTCTTGTCATATTTTAACATTTTATTGTTTGTAATAGTTTTTTTTTAAGTTTATTTATTTATTTTGAAAGAGAAAGCACAAGCAGGGAAAGGGCAGAAAGAGGAGAGAGAGAGAGAATCCCAAGCAGGCTTCTCATTGTCAGCCCAGAGCCCAAAGCAGGGCTCCATCCCATGAACTGGATGATCATGACCTGAGCAGAAATCAAGAGTCAGAAGCTCAACTGACTGAGCCACCCAGGCACCCATATTGTCTGGAATAGTGCGTGTTCAGATAACTGAATAGAGTGCGTTCAGATAACTTTTTAGCAGATGAGAAAATCAACCAAGGACAAATATTATATTATGTGCTAAACTGTTAAATATTTGTATTATTTTGTGTATTAGAGAAGACAAGAGTCCCTATCATTGGTAAGCAAGGTCTGGATAGTGTTCTAGAAGCAATGATAGATTTGCTCTGATTTATGATGTTCTCTTCAACATTTAAAAAAAATATATAATGTTTTATTTATTATTTTGAGAGAGAGAGAGAGAGAGAGAGAGACCAAGCATGAGTGGGGGATGGGCAGAGAGAGACAGAGACACAGAATCCGAGGCAGGCTCCAGGCTCTGAACTGTCAGCACAGAGCCCAATGCAGAGCTGGAGCCCATGAACCGTGAGATCGTGACCTAACCTGAAGGTGGATGCTTAACCGACTGAGCCACCCAGCCACCCTCTCTTCAACCTTTTGAGATTGTTGTGGAATTTGGTGGGGAGATTTCTTGATCCCAAGCAAAGTTAATTAATCTATGTTGAAATTTACCTTAGGTGCCTATCATAATTACCACCCATTTTTTTCTCTAGCAAGTCAAAATTTAATAGTTTATTAAATTTTAATAATATAATTTTAAAATATAGTTTAGATTAATATATAATTATGCATTATATATTTATTTATTTGAAGCATTCTTCACTTCTATTGAAGCCCAATTTCTGAGTTTATTTTTAAAAGGTTTAAAAGGTAAGAGAAGATAAGGTTGTGATGAATAATTATGTTTGCTTAAGAAATAGAAATCAGTTATATGAACATAATTCTGCCATCATGGAAATTCTCAGTAAATACAGTAGAAAAATTGAAGTGGCGATTATATCTATTGTGTATAATGTATTTGCATATATGTGTTATGTTTAGCACATTCATATAAGAATAAAGCTTGATAAGACATTTTGGTAAGGGATGCATGCTTTCTATGTGACTTGCATACAATGGATAGTATATATCTGCCTGCCACGGTATCCTGTGATATACTGTCAGTCTGAAACCAATCTGAAATCTTATAGGTACATACGACCAAGAGACCACAAAATTTCATGACCATTATATTCATGATGTAACCATAGAGTTCTTTTCTGTGGGAATGTAATATTATTCTAGGATTGACTAGAATAGTTGAACAAATCGACTAAACTTATAGCAATGAGATATTCCTGAACTTATGTTTATTAAATTATACTCCAAACAGTTTAAATGCCTTAAATAGGTTAGAATTTTGAACCAACTAAATTTTAAGAAATGGAAGAATATTCTAACATAAAAATATAGACCTAAACAATTCCATGGTATATTTTGCAAAAGACCACAGTTGTTTATCATATTTGTTCCCCCAGAATTGGTTCTGTCATATAGTTCCTTGTGCCCAGAGTGGCATAGGTAGAACACAAGTCTTTATTTTACAGTATACATTGGTTTATATTTTTGCTTCTTTTTCTTTAACTGAATATGCTAAAATATCATCAGTAAAATCCCACTTCTTTCATAATGAAGACTTTGGTATGAATGTCATAGGCACGATCAATATATTGAAAATGGAAAAAAATGGGCTTAGGAGACACCTGGGTGGTTCAGTTGGTTGGGTGTCTGACTCTTGTTGTTTTCTCTGAGGTCATGATCTCGTGGTTCGTAAGTTCGAGCCCCATACCAGGCTCTGTGCTGAAGGTGCAAAGCCTGGTCAGAATTCTGTCTCTCCCTCTCTCTCTGCCCCTCCCCTGCTCTCATACTGTCTCTTTCTCAAAATAAACACACAAACATTAAAATTAATAAAAAGAAAAATTGGCTTTAGATCATTACATTCATCTTCTATTTATATTTCAAATAATATATAACATGTTTAAGATTATATCACTGTCCATTTTATTTGTAATAATTAAACACCACCCTTTTGAAGTTTGTAGGTTTATTTCCTATAAAATGATTTCACAGTCTGAATTTCTTCTAATCCTTACTGTCCTCAAAGAATAGATGTTTGTTTATCATTACTGAAATGAAATGGGCATTAAGTGTTCAAATGGTATTAAATGCCTTGCTTCATGGGATTGTCTCAGAATGATTTCCAGTATAAGAATACTCAGCCAACTCTTAAGCAACAACAACATTTAATAATATAATAATCTTATACAAAGTGGAGAGGTTGGCAGTTCTGGAGTTCAGTGGCTCAGTGATATAAGGGTAGCTTTTGTGAAGAGTAGAATTTTGAATAATGCTCTTGGCTTTCCCTCAAGGTCACAAGATGCCTGCCACAGTACTGATTATGATGCCCTCATGCCATTGTTTCAGGGAGAAGGACACTCTAAAGCAACTTATCCTCATTAGCAAAACCTTTATGTAAAACTCCAGCATCTACTTTCTCGAAGATTGAATAACAAAGTTTTCGCCTATCAGTGTTTCATTTTTATTTTCCCTCCAGTCTTTTAGTATTACAACTGTGACACATAAGCTCAGCCTCTAACTTTGCAAAAACACTTCCTAATCAGAGGGTTAGTTCTTTTCCCCTACCCCCTGTACTATACCTTTTCCTTGTTTGATGGCATTATTTATATGAACATTGACTTTTCCTTGCAGTCATCCAAAGCTTTAACTATGGAAAATATTTCTTTATCTTACCTCAACATTTAGTAACAAAGAGATGCACTATTTGATAACACAGGACCACAGTAAGAAAAGAAATCCTAATTCTCACTAGCATGAGGGTGACTATTATAGCCTCCTTACTTGTAAATGTATGTAGAAGGAATGGCAGGAAAGGTAGACAGAAAATCAAGAAAGTGAGTCCAGCTTGTTTTCTTTTTTTAAATATTTAAACATTTTTAATGTTGATTTATTTTTGAGAGAGAGAGGGAGAGAGAACAAGCGGGGGAGGGTCAGAGAGAGAGGGATACACAGAATCCAAAGCAGGCTCCAGGCTCTGAGCTGTCAGCACAGAGCCCCATGCAGGGCTCAAATTCACCAACCATGAGATCATGACCCGAGCCAAAGTCGGGTCAGCCCGACTCAGCCACCCAGGCGCCCCAGTCCAGCTTGTTTTCTAAAGATTTCCTCAGACCTTCTAATTTGTTTACTTTTCACCACTCATCACAGCAGTCAAGAGCTAACATTTAGAAGGAAACTTAACAGTGGTGCCCGGGTGGCTCAGTCAGTTAAGCATCAGAGTCCTGATCTGGCTCAGGTCATGATCTCACAGTTTCGTGAGTTTGAGTCCTGTGTTGGGCTCTGTGCTGGTGGTGCGAAGCCTGCTTGGGATTCTCTCTCCCCCTTGCTCTCTGCCCCTCCCCCACTTGCTCTATCTCTGTCTTTCTCAAAATAAATAAATAAATAAATAAATAAATAAATAAATAAATAAATAAATAAATTAATTAATTAATTTAAAATAAAATAAAACTTAACAAGCAGACTAAAAACATGGACCAATATTAAAATCAGTGACTCAGATTTTGCAAACTGTGTAAACCATTCTGGTAGATCTACAAATAATAGCTGATTCTAAATGTTTTAACACAAAGCACCTGTGCTTGGGAGGCAAGCTCTTCCAATTGTTACTCAGTAACTTGTATGGAACAGCATCAACCCTGTTACATGTTAAGAACTATCTTTTTCTTTGTTTTTTTTTTATTATTTTTTTGAGAAAGAGAGAGAGAGAGAGAGAGAGAACCCATGAGTGGGGAAGGGACAGAGAGAGTGAGAGAGGGAGAATCCCAAGCAGGGATCCCAATGAACTGTGAAATCTTGACCTGAGCCGAAATCTAGAGTGTGGCATTTAACCGACTGAGCCATCCAGGCACCCCAGAACTATCTTCCTAAGTTCGGTGCCCTTTATATAATACAGCTAATGATACTTAAAGCTTCTCAGCTTTCATTCAAACTAAAAAATAACATGGATATTTGTCTGAATAGTTTTATAATAAGTCTCATTCAAATTGTGCTAATAACATGTAAAAACTTGCTGCTTTTACATTTAATACTTAGGACAAGAGAGAATTTTTTTTAATGATCAGAAGAATTTTTACATAAACACAAGCAATTATTCACTTTTCCAAGTTAGAAATAGTGGCTTCTTAAAACTGAAGGTTTTTTTTTATTTGTTTGTTTTGTTTTAACTGAAGTTTTAATTCCAAAAGCCATTTAATGATTGCCTTCACACCTACAATTCATGACTGCTGGCTTTTCTAACAACTTCCACTGGAAGCTCAATGGCTAATTGCAAAATTCTTGTTGGTGCACGTGTACCTGTTCTCTCTATAGAATTGCCCCTCTTATGAAAGCTTCTTAGAACTTTTGTTTTGAAATTATTTTTTCCCTATATTTATCAATGGGAACTTTCTGCAAAAATCATATGAAGCCCAATTAAAAGACCAGAAGGGCTATGTCTCCTTGATAGGCGTTGTTCTCAAAATTGGTTTCTCTTGTGTAGTAAGTCAGAAACAATATAAAACATTTTAAATTCAAAAGGTGTACTAGCAAAGCAAGTGTTTCAGACATAAATAATGGAAAAAGCTATCAAAATACCCAAACAATGAAAAATCCAGTGTTTTAAGAATTATATCTTACACATAGACTATTGGATGTTTTGGAGGTATGCAAACATTATTTGAATTGGATTTTACATGTAGGAAAAAAGAGTTAAGAATTCTGGATGAAATTATTACTATGAATTGTAGAAAATAGGATTAATCCTTAACTTCATTGTATATATACATATTTTAATTTTCTGAAATAACTTTTTTATCTGCTTGCTCATTACAAAAATTATAGATACTCTCAACTTTAGATTACTCTGTGGTTTCGTTATTGGTTCTTTTCTTAACACATGCTTCAAAGTACTTTATGGCTGGAAAAAATGAGGCAACATTATAGCTCTCTCAAAGCTTTCCATAAATGGTTCCATTTTTTTTCACTCATGCTTTGAATACGAAGTTAGTTTGAAGCAGTAATTTTTTTCTTTATTTTACTCTCAAAATGTCACTCGTGAAACCATCGTGTATAATTAAAGGGTTAATTATTCTAAGTTTCCAGTATCAGTGTTACCAGGACTTTGAATGGATTATTGTGAATGACTAGTTTAAAATACTAATAAACAAGCTTACTTTCGGAGTTGTGGATTTTTAGGTCTTCTTATACCTGCTACTTTTTAGTTTATTGCCCAAAACTTTAAATTTTGCCTTCTAAGTGGTAAGGTAATACCTTTAATCAACAATGAGAGAAGAGTGAAGGTAAACTTTAATATATGGAGCAACAGACCTTTAGCCTTTGGAATGAAAACTCTAAGGAGGTGTAAGGAACATACTGTTCTTTTCATGAAGAATAGGGTCAGTGGAAAGCACCTGAATTTTGGCAGAAGTATCCTCAACCTCAGGTGAAGGAAAGAGTGTTGGGTCTAGAGACTCTTGTGAGCATTCTGAATACTAGAACAATTATTATCTTCCACTTTTGCCCATTTGCACCTATGGAGAATGTTTTCTTGTTGGTCTAAAGCTATAGCTCCAGAGCAGGATATGCCTGGGACATTCTTTTACTCATGCATGATAAAATGTAATCTGTTTCTGATAAGGGGATCACTAGGCAAGAAGAATGACTGTTTCTAAACCTGCAAAGTTGTGGGTGTCCCAAGGCCTCTGCTAATTTTTATCATACTTTTGATAAGAAGATAAAAGGTTCTGACTTTTTTTCCCAAACATTATTTATTAAATTGAGAAATTTACCTGGAAAGAATGCAAAGATAATAATAAAAAAAGTAAAATACTTAGAGTTTGGGAGTTGAAAAATGGAGAGTAATGAGAGGTTGCAAGGGGTTAGTATTATTATTTATGTTTAAATGTTCTTGGCAGAATTTTGATGCATTTTCCTGGTTGGAAGAAATGATGAATAAGCATAGTACCGTAATGCATATTGATCATTCAAAAGCACATTGCAAACTAAAAGGCAAACAACTCAGTCAGGGCTCTTAAAACATGCAGGGAATTATGCCAATAAAGGAAGCTGCTTTCTAGGGAACACAGGGATGTATTAGCTTTCGAATGAAAAGGTTAACCACTAAGGAGCTATTTTAGAAGTGATGGGAAAACAGCAAATATTGAAAAAAGATAGATAATTCTCCATGATTGGGGAGAGACTTCCATGTAAGTCTACGTGGGATATTTTTAAGAACTAGATAATTAGAGGGGAAAGTGGCAAAAGATTACATTAACGTTCTTTTTCAGAAACCATTATATTTTTCTCAAGCTTCCTTGCACAACTTTTTACACATAAATCCCATCTAAGGACAAATTTGAGGATGATATCATCCCCCTTTCTTTCTGCTCTTCCTTTCTGATAAAAAAAGATTCCAACAGCTTTTTAAGTATTTTATCAAAATTATTATTCCATCTGTCTTGCCTTGATATTATGGGTTCCATGACAGCAGATCATTTTTTTTCTGATTCATTTTTTGCATAATCAGTGTTTAAGTCAAAATACTTATTGAATAAATTAAGAAATTGATAGGAATATATTAAGATTTATTTAAAATTACAGAGTTCATATAAGCCATTTTTAGAATTTAATTTGATTTTAAGCCAACATGATTTGGCCAGAATTATCTTTCTGATATAATTCAACTCTAGTAGTCTAGCTTAAGTTAAGAAAGAATAAAGTTCTTTGAAGATGCCAAGATATCTCTAGTCCTCATTTAAATTTGTAAGTAATCCATTAAAATTAAGGTGTCATTTATCCTAAGGAGTCACTGTTAATGCAGTGAAGGAGATATTTAAATAACATATTTTCCATGTGGAGAAGTAACACATATTAATAAAATATTTAGAAGAAAAACATTTGGAATGCAAGTACAGGAGAGGAAGTTTTAAAAATTGCAGTCTCAATGGGGCGCCTGGGTGGCGCAGTCGGTTAAGCGTCCGACTTCAGCCAGGTCACGATCTCGCGGTCCGTGAGTTCGAGCCCCGCGTCAGGCTCTGGGCCGATGGCTCGGAGCCTGGAGCCTGTTTCCGATTCTGTGTCTCCCTCTCTCTCTGACCCTCCCCCGTTCATGCTCTGTCTCTCTCTGTCCCAAAAATAAAAAAAAAAAATAAAAAACGTTGAAAAAAAAAAAATAAATAAATAAAAATTGCAGTCTCATAAGCCTCCGGTTACCTTTTAATAGTTAAATATCTTTATTTTTTTCTCCAAGTTGCACATTTTAAAAATGAATTTATTCCACATATATAGTGTTTTACTTGCTTAAAAATATAGAATAATTTGCATGTTGGTTACTTTTTGAAAAGAATATATCATAAAACATAGAAAAAGTAGGCACAAAATCAGCTACACAGTGGTGACCCTAATACCATATAGTATAATACTATGTATTCTGTAGTGTTATATAGTGTTATATAGTATTAAATTTTATGATATAGGTTATATAGTATATATACATACATATATATATATAATTATACAAGTTATAGTTATATATGTATACATACATATAAATTTACATACATTTATATAAATTTACATATATAAATTTATATACATATATATTTATATACATATATATTTATATACATATAGTTATATATATTTTTATATTTGTATATATTTATATAGTTATATATATATACTTAAAGTATTCTTTCTTTATAAACTTTCAAATGGGTTTATTGAGATAAATTTGCAGGGAATAAAATGTACATATTTAAAATGCAACTTGATAGGTTTTGACATGTGGATATACCTGTGAAATCATCACTGCCATCCAAGTAGCAGACATCTCCAAACACCCCACCCACAAAAGATCCTTCAAGCCTTTGTAAACACCCCCTCCTACCTTCTCTTAGTAACTCTTATCTACTGTTTCAGAAATGGAATTGCTTTCAACTTAACGTATAGTGGACATTCAACAAATGGAAATTAGGTAAATCAATATTAAGTTCATGCTTCAAAGCATTTCTTTCAGAGAGAATAATTTAGTTAATTTTTGAGACCAATGGCAAAATCATTATTATATATTTCTGCATGTGCCCCTATAGTCTGGGGAGAAAAACGTAAAATGAAGGGGCTTCCCCTCAATAGCAATGGAGAGTTTTGAATACTTAAGGAAGAATAAGGAAACATTCATTTTAATTTTTTGGATACTCCATTAATTATATTTGAAATGATTTGATTTTGCTGTTTTATTACATTTGTCTAGTATCAGATAAGGACCTATAACAGATGGCCTAGCTTTTCATAGGAGAGTTAAGATAAAACATACTAAACCATTTTCTCTCATCCATTTAGAAGAAAAAAATTAGAACACAGCACCACAAGTAAGCAATAGATTCTTCTTCTCTAGCCTGTGTACGCACACATAGTTTCACACTGACACGCATATGTTAATTGTACATTTTACTGATATAAAGAATGTGTAGCTCACAATTTACAAATAATAACATGCTCATGATAAATTCCATATAACCAACTGATTCTTACAGAATATTTTCATTAATTGGTGGTAAATGACAAATGAGTATTATTTTGACACGCATGTTGGTTGATATTTTCATTTACATTAATAAATAAAGCAGAAGTAAAACAGAAGTAAGACATATTTCAGAACTTCACCCATTCATCAAAAATGTAAGAACTTATTAGTGTAATCTGATAATAGGTTTTAAACAGTGGAAGAATATTTCATCAGTATTTTTATCTTGTTTTCAATGTGACTGCTGTAGTTTATTCTGTATTATTAACATTTTTCCATCACTCTCTTGAGTCTAATCAACAGAGCAATAAATCAAGCCCTCTTATGTGGTATTTGCTAATTTCTATGGTGTAATTCTATGGTGTAACAGTCCATTTCAAGGTACCAACATGATATTACAGAACATAGAGTTGAGTTGAAAAGGATTGCACATAGCACACCATTATAGACTGTTTCCACCATAAAGTTACAATAGAAGGAAAACCTCAAGAGCATAGTTAATAGTGAAAGTAAAACAGCTATTTATTTATTATAATTTTGTTAATGTTATTTTTGAGAAAAAGACAGAGAGAGCGAGCACAAGTTGGTGAGGGGCAGAGACAGAGGGAGACACAGAATCCGAAGCAGGCTCCAGGCTCTGAGCTGTCAGCACAGAGCCCAATGTGGGGCTTGAACCCACAAACCACGAGATCATGACTTAAGCCAAAGTCAGACCTTCAACCGACTGAGCCACTCAGGTGCCCCAAAACAACAATTTGAATATAATTTATTAAATTATAAGTTCATATGCATTAATTTTTAATAATGATTGTTTACTAACTGGCTTCAACAATTCCTGAAAATTTTAACAAGTTTTAACAGCTCCATGCACCATTGCCAATAGAATGCTCTACTCCTGGATACAGAAACTATGACCAATGGCCATTGAGTATTATGGTAGTTTGCACTATTCTGATTCAAATTTTTGCTCTTTAGTAATTAATCACTAGTCAATCACTGGTCAATCTTTGCTAAAGTCAACTTAAGTTTGTATGAGATTGTAAAGTTCTATATCTCTTGGTCTAATATGGTCAGTAATTTCTTATCCCTTTACATTAAAATACACCAATTTAAAGGTAAAATTAAAAAAAAATAAGTTTCTGTTGGTTTTCTAATGAAAGAATTTAGCCTAATACATGGGCTAACAGTTGCATGCAGGTTTTGCTTTTCTGAGGTGCCTGGGCATAGAAAATAGGTATGGCAGCCAGAGTTACTACCATTCTCTTCCTTTTCATCTTTTTCTTGCTTTTTCTTTTCACCTCCAGATAGAATATCTTATAACATGGGACGTCCTTGAAATACAGTGTGATTTTGTATTGATATAATTTATTTTCTTGGTTTATATTCTTTCTGATAGACTCTGTATTTGCCTAAAAATTACATTTAAAGATGTATTCTTTCCAGTCCAACTTGTTTTTCTTTTAAGTGTTTCCCAACTGCCTTTTTCTTAAATTAGTTTTTTTTTTTTTTTTTTTCCTGTTGGTTGCTTGTAGCCTTGACAACAACCTACGGTTAGCCACTGTGAGCTTCTCCATCCAGGAGCTCTGCAAAGGCTGGCCAAATACCAGGGTTATGTGTTGATTCAGAACTTTGAAAGAGTCCATTTAGTTGTCCACTCCTTGATCCAAATTGAGAGTTCTTTGTTCTGTTTGCTTCCCTTTAGCCAAACTATCTTTCATTTACTTGGTTCAAATTCTTGACTTAGCTATTAGGTGTCACTTCAAGTAACTCTTAAAACGAAAAGATTCACTTCAAATATGTCTTTATTTGCTTTCCTATTTCCTGGAAGTTGATTGTGTTGGCATATAGAAGATGCAGTTTTACTGTAGAATTTCGGGTATGCCTCTGAAGTTTTGAAATTGTGTTACAATGGATGCTAATGTGATTGCTTTTTTATGGGTGAAGGAAGGCAAATGACAGTTGGTGGGGAAGAGAAAAAGGAGGGTAGGTCTGGGGTACTAATTTGAAACAGATGTTGATCATTTTTGCCTAGATTAAATAGTGTGACTATAAACAAATTGTTTTCTAAAATAAAGGCTAGTAAGGCTTTCCACGAGAGCTTCGCCAAGCCTCTTCCTGACACAGAAATGTTACTGTAAAACAAGTTTCAAAATGGTTAAGAGTGGTTGGTTGGAAATAAGAGCTGAAAGAGAAAACTGCATCGCAGTGATTGGTTTGATTTGGTGAATAAATTGCTATTTTCAGATTCAATTTGTATCAATAGGTAAAGCTCTGTACACCTGCAGACCCTGTCACAGTCAGTATCAGGGCACTGAAGCAGCCAATCTTAAACAGTTGGTTTCCCTTTTGACGATAATTGCACCCCCATTCTTGAAGCCTCAACCTAGGAGAGGAGCCTTTGATGTCTCATCGGCAAGCAATACTCCTTTCTATTTCTAATGGATAGAACACCAGGGTTTAAAATTTAGAGGATATCTCAGAAAATTCTGCCTCCTTGTTGTTAAAAGAGCTAAGGGTGTTGAACTGCTAGAAAGATTCATCTGTATTAAATGTGACTGAACACTGGAAGTGTAAGATACTGTTTCCTGAAAGAAAGTAATCACATTTTGGTTAGGTACAGTGCTCAGTGTAGCAGATTGAGCTAAACAGGTATTCGTGGAAGTTGTGCATAGTTCCTGGCTAAGAAGAAAAGCAGCAAAGTAATTTTACACACTTTTCACCATTGAGGGGTAGAGATTAGGGTGAATACTTCAGTCTCCCCAGGCTCTGAATCAGGCTCATAATTAAAGACCATCTCCTTGTTATTTTAGCACTTAGAAGATGGAGCATTTTTATGAAATGAAAAAAATAAACCTTCCAATTTGAGGCCCTAATGCATACAAACTAGTTCATAAATACTTTTTTTCTAACTTTCTACTTGGTGAATATTAACAAAAATTCAACATATATGTATATAGAGAGAAAGAACAAAAAAATCTTACATTTGAAAATCAGTATAAAATCTGTATAAAGTCCTAATCAGTATAAAAAATGCCACTCTTCATCCCTTGGTATATTCATAGTAACATATAAACTTTTAAACCCAGGGGTGTAAGAGGAAAAATATGCAATTTATTTCAATGATACTTTTCTAGTGTCAAAAACTTTTATAAGGCACTTGAATAAAATAAAGCTATACTACTTGTCATGTGTAAGTACGCATTGAAGTATTTAATGATTCCGTTTTTCCTGTTACATTCATTTATTAAATATTTATTGAGTGTCTGGTACTAAGGCACTATTTTAGGTGAGAGACATTATAGTTGTGAATTGTTCTTGCAGAATTCCACTTAATCTTGGAAAGAGAGCTTTTTATATGGCAAAATAGTCTTGCTTGTCTGCTAGTAGTTGTAAAGTGTAACAGTATAACATAAGCATTTGTCACTTTGTTTCTCGAGTTTGAAGCTCGGCTAGGTCTATATGGGGTAGCATAGGAATGAATTGTACCCTGAATGACAAGAAATATAAAAGGAGACTGAAATTTTGAAAAAGGAGTATGTTTCTTTTACTTCACATAGACAAAGAAAAAAATGAGGATAGAAATGCCAAGTTATAATATGTAGATATTTGTCTAATGAAGGCATTCACATTTAATATGTGCTTAGTTTCAACTGTCTTAGGTCTTACCTGAGTTTTCTCATGCTTATTTTCACTGGTGTTTTAACAGCTGATAGAAATGTTATATATTCAAATTCAAACATTCATACACCAGATAAAATTTTTCCATAGTCTCCTATGATTTAGATTAATAGATGACAGATACATAATCCATTCAAAACCAAACACATTGTTAGTGGTGTCATTATGATGATTCTATTCCCACAATTCTGCATATGACATAACAGCCTGGATTGATTTATTTGACCTCTTCTCAGATATTTGTTTATTGACTGAAATCTACATAGCATTTTTCCCTGTGGGGATTTGGCTAGTATGTAAGAACAATATGCCAACTACATATTTTACTGTTTTGATTTTTCCAGCTGCTTTCTTGATGGACAGTCTGTTCTTTATTTTTCTTTTTGCTTTGCAAACAGTTTGGGGAGAAGGGAATGTCTGCATTTCATCTCCTGATGTGGGGGTATTTTTTTCAAGGATTCAACCCTCCTGACCCGTGCTTTGCCTTCTTAGTAATCCAGACAGATATGGACATTGCTTGGGTTGCTATGGATTCAACAAAGCTTTACTTGAACAGTGAGTCCAAAAATAATTTTGTCTGTCAATGTACTTCAGCTTCTATTTAACTGCAGCTTGTCAATGGCTGATGGGGAGAAGCCAGGTGGTTGGATGCATCGGCATTAGTCACACATGATACAGCATAGTCAAACTGGGATAAGTGAGTATCACACAAACAAAAGCTTGTTGTTGCTGTTTTTCTGTTTTGTTTTTTTTTTTCACAGATTGATGCTACCGGTAAGCAGTACCTGACTTTTATATATATATATAAAAAAATACACTACACACATAGACTAAAAAGAAAATTATAATTTGATACATGTACACTTTGAAATAGAAAATATAAAAGGCTTGTTTGCAGAAAATTTATAAAAAACATTAAGTTGTTCAACTACAGAAGATTTGTTTATAGCTCAAGGACTCTTTGTTTGTAAATGACTGAGAGAGTATGTCTAATACAGCAAATTATTAGGTAAAAGTTACCTTATCCACTTTACCATCCTATCCAGGCACTCTTCTCTCTAACTGTCATATGGGCAAAATAGTTTGTTCATTGCCTCTGGAGTGTGTTTAGAATTCCCTTCTCCTACCCCTGAAGTTTTGCTCTGTCCCCTCCAGGCATCTCCTGTAGCTCCCTCTCTGCCTTCCACATCATCCCTATATAATCTCTTTTCTAACGTTTCCCAGTCTGCCCTCACTTGAGGTTACCTTCTCCTTAAGCATTTACTGAAGACTTTATAGCCAGGGTAATGTTCAGGCCCTGGGAACAGTGAAAGAATACAGTGCCTTCCCTCAAGAGCTTATAGTCTTGTGGGAGACCCATAAAAGGCAAACATCACAATGGAAATGCATAGATAGTAAAAATAAAAGAGCTACTGCCTGAAGACGTTGGGAAGGCCTCAGAGACAACTATTTGAACTGACATTTTCAAAAGGAGGAGAAAAGTCTCATGTGAACTTTGTGAGGGAAGGCATTTCAAGAAGAGGGAAAAAAAAGTATGAGAAAACAATGATGTGAATAATGGGGCTGTTCGAGGAGCTGTAATTAGCTTAGCGTTACTTAAGGGAAAAGTGAGGAACAAGAAGGGCATGTGATGATGGTCGTTCTGAGACTAGGTATTTATGAAGTCATGAGATCAGGAATGTTCTTATTTGGCCAGATAAATTGAGTTTAAAGGCAGAGAGACTAGAATGGGAGCATTGCAATACCTAAGTGACGGATGTGAGAGAATTGAGGTGTTAAGGAGAGACTAGTGCAAGGAGTGGAGAATCAGAAAAACCAAGGGGTCTAGGAGAAGGATGGCAAATACAGCTGTGAGTGCCCTCCCTCCCACTCTTGTACCCATGGGCACAGTACTAACCAACCAGGGTACTCACTGTAGCTAAAGATGAATATGGCTGAAGAACACAGCAGTTCTGAAACCCAACCCCAGTCAATCCAACGGGCCAAGTGAGAGGACATATACTTGCCATTACTGAGATAAGATGACTCTCAGTTTATTGGTTCTTTTTGGGAATCTCATGGAAAAATGTGTTCTATTTAGTAACTCATTATTTGGCCATTCCATTTGCTATTGTGTGTCAAATATATTACTTATGTTTCTTTTGAAATGCAAAGTGAATCTCTCATTTTTATTTTACCCATTTATGACTCTCTTTCTAACTGAATTGCAAGTTCATTTAGGCTCTTGATGATGTTATTTGCCTAACGTAACTTTTCTTATTCCAAACATAATTTGCACATAATTAGTAATTAGTCCATATTTGCTAAGTTAACTTGTGAGCCATAGTCTATCACAGGCAATATCCAAAGAATTGTACACATTCTTGTCTGGACACAGATAAGAACACATTGCATGTTAGTGATAGGTGAATTTGTAGAATAAAAGAATAGATAAATAAGCAGAATAACAGCAAAGAGTTGGATTGTTCCCAAAGAAGAAGAGATATAAATGTATCTATGTCCAAATACTTGTATTTGAGTCCAGCCAAGCCGTATATGTGTGGATGTTCAAAGTAGTTCTTTTCCTGCATCTACACCATTACTTCTAGATTAGTATGCACTTTCTGGAGTGTCAATCTGAGATTATTGGATTTGTAATGGTTATCTGTGCACAGCAAAAGCTTTTAACATTTTTTCCCCTACTTATCACTATACATAAATTCATGTGCACTATAGTTTTAATTGCTTATAGCCTGTTCATGGCAATAATTTTAGTAAATTCCTGAAAATTTTGTAATTCTTGTTAAAAATAGTCATTAGTTTACATTTGGGATATACTTAAGTTCTAAAAATACAAAAATAGTAAAAATGTCTTAACTATGATTTATCCTGTTCTCCTTCATAACTGAAACAAAAATGTAAAAATAGAGCTATATCCTCAGTAAACCTGGGATCATGGGCACATACACAGTAACAGGTGGGCACCCCTCCTTTTCCCCTCATGGTGCCCATCTGCTGGTGCCCATCTGCCTTATCTTTGTAAACAGGGATGTTTTAAACTGTAAGGGGTATCAATGTCTGTAAATTGCTTAGAGAGCAAGATTTATTTAGATTCCCAAAACTGACAGTATAATTCACTTAAAGTGAAACTTCATTTATAGTAAAACCGAATGAATGTTCAGGTATCTAAATGTATTGTGTTGTTTAAATTGCATTTTTGGTTTATACAGAGCCACTTCCTTGGAGCAGGGTTTACTTATGAAATCAAATTGAATTCTACTCTATTTCTGTTCAACAGATCATGATTCTGCCCTAAATGAAATCATTCTGTTTTCTAAACAGAGGAAGACAGGACATGGCTAGCTTTGTCTGGCCTGCATACGATTCACATTTGCCCATGAATGCAAGCTTCTTCATACTCTATGGCTAGTTCAAAAGCATTCACATTGTTAAATTCAGAACTATTGGAGGTTGCATTGATTGTATTGCCCTTCTGAGAGTGCTAGAAATGCCCTCGGAGGACAAAAAAATGTCTTGTAGAAAATATCATTGAGCACTTAACTGCTGCCCTTGGGTCCTATGAAGTAGGTGTTATTATTGAAAAAGACTGCAGTGCAAGAAGTACACTTTTGAAGGCTTATGTGAGTTCTTATGTAGAACCCCCACATAAATGTAATAATATGAAAGAGAAAATGCTTTTATATAAAACCAATATTGTTATTTGAGACTATTGCTATAACATTAGCCATGAAACGAGTCAAATGCACTTGTATTCTGATTTTGATGAGTAGTAGCTTTGGTGATGTAATAGGTCAGTGAACTATTTGAGAGGATATGGGAAAAGTACAAATAAAATTTACTGAATTGAGACCAAAACTCATTTTCAAGAAGTTCATTTGCTGAGCTTTATAAAAGACTTGTATGATTGTAAAGCTTGAGGTAAATTGGCAAGATGATTGGGAAAATGACACAGTAACTTCCTCTCTGTAGAGGCTTTGAGCCAATCCACTTATTTGTGAATCCAATTTATCAAATTCATCTCTTAAATTATATAGCCTGCTTTTCCTGAGTAGCTCAAATTGTTTTACAGACATTATCTCATTTGTCCTCATAAAGAGATGGGAAGTTACTATTGAATGAATGCTTCACAGAGTGAATATGTTAATGAATGGAAATTCAAAGTAAGTGTTTTTAATCCGTACTGTATCACCCACTGGCTTTGTGACAATGATAAGTAACTTAACCTCCATTAGTCTTATTTTCTTTATCTATACCATGGAGAAATATTCTTACTCTAATCTTAATATCATGGGGAGATTTGTAGGAAGTCATGCCTATGCTGGAGAAAATTCTTGGAATACTTCTGAAGATAAGACATGCAATAAATTTTAATAAACTTTAAGCTCTGCTAAATAAAGTATGTTTTGTATTGAATTAACCTCATCTAAAGACCTATAAAATCAGAGTGATTTTAATTACTGAAATTAATTAAAAATTTTTTTTAATGTTTATTTACTTTTGAGAGACAGAGACAGAGCATGAACAGGGGAGGGTCAGAAAGAGAGGGAGACACAGAATCCAAAGTTGGCTCCAGGCTCTGAGCTGTCAGCACAGAGCCTGACATAGGGCTCGAACTCACCAACTGTGAGATCATGATCTGAGCTGAGGTCGGATGCTTAACGGACTGAGCCACCCAGGTGCCCCTGAAATTAATTTTTAAAGCATTTATCGAGCCGGAAATATTTACCAGAAATTGTGGTGGTATAGGTTACAGAGATGAATAATATGGTTGCTACCTTTCAGGAACTTCTAATCTAACTGAAAGGACAAACATGCTAAGAATTTAATAAAACAGAAGTAGTTGAGAGCTGTAACTGCCCCCATGAACGATGAGCCATGGGAGCATAGATTCAATATAGATTCATTCTCCTGGTGTAGAATGAAGAGAACAATTATGTAGGAACAGAGATTAGAAAAGGAGATTGGGGCCAAAAGTAAAGGACTTGAATAATATATGTAGATTGAGTCTTGTTAACAGAAACATCACAGGTTTTAAACCTCCTGCATCTTATCAGTGTATTTATTCTATGTGTTTGAAAGGTAATTGTGATGGTAGTGAGAAAAGTAGATTAGAAAGGGGTTGTGGAAAGGAACAGCAACAGAGAAGGATAAATCAAATAGGATTTGATGACTTCTAAAATGAGTTGACTAGGTGGACAGTGATATCATTAACCAAATATCAGAAGTAAAGGGGAAGCAAGTCTAAATGGAGGGAAGGGATAACAAAGTATGATCTTTGTAAATTAAGTTTGATATTCCTCTATATTCCACATTTTAATCTTGACTTAAAAATCAAGCTATATTTTTTTAATATCCACCCAAATATATACACCTTTGATATTTACCTGTGTTTAGATAACAGTAGAGCCATGGAGGCCAATGTGCCCATCCAAGGAAAATAGAGAAAGAATACAAGAGAGTGAGACCAAACCTAATAACATTTAAGAGGTTATTTACAAAGAAAGTGCTCATGTAGGTAGCAGAAAAAAAGTTGTGAGGAGACAAGTGAATAATGCCATGAAAGCTCTAGAAGAGAATCTCAAGAAATGAATATCCTATTGTTAAGTGCTTTAGTGATGTCAAGGACACTTCATTGAGACAAAAATTCATCTTGTAAGACCAAGAATTGATCTTTGGAATGAACAATTACATGGGGTGGAATGCAATGGTTATAGTAAAAGAAGATAAAACTAGACAATTCATTCAAAAAGTTTGGTAACTAAGGAAAGGAAAGACAAGACTGCCTCTTGAAGAGGAACTAGGCTCAGAAGAGGTCTTTGACTATGGAGAATATTTTAACACATCTACAAGCAAAAAAAAAAAGGTAGAGGGAGGCAATGGAAATTCAGGAGGGAGAACATATCATTCTTAAAGCGGCAAGAAGTAGGGGAAGAATAAGATCAAAACACAGTTCAAAATTAATTGAGTCACTTATTCCCAAGAACTGTAAAGAAGCCAGTAGTGGTGGTGCAGAAATAGGTCACCTGCTGAGGGTTTGGTATATGTGTTTGGTGGTGGGAGGGATGAGTATTTTGGATAGGGTAGTTGTAACTCAGAACCTTGTTAAAGGAAATGGGAAAGGAAGCCATGTAGATGTGATTAAGTGTGCCTGGTAGCACTGAGATAAAAGCAGTCATATTATCAAAGGAAATCTGGACTTCAGGTAAACAGAGCAAGAGAGATAAGGTTGTGAGAGAAAAGGTTGAGGGCATGTATTTTCTCTTAGCAAGTGGATAAAAGTTCTAGAGGACACAGCCAACCTAGAAGGGATATTTTGCAAGGCAAGAGACATCGAAGTGTCCCATATGGGCCTGTGCCTGTGGTGCCACGACAGCCCTACTTCTACAAACAGCCAGTAGTTTGTTTACACAAAGGACATCAACGTAAGACAATCTCACTTATTAGCTGGGACCAGAACAGCTCTCTGCGGATAATACTCCGGCAAGATGTGTATGTTATGAGTTATAGAAAGCAATCCTTCTTTTAGTGGGGATGAATGAATTGCCTAGATTTAAGGAACGCAAAAGTAGTTGTGTGGTCCTGACTGGTTTCAAATTTGAACAGGGGAACATATATTTTAACCTGTGTTTTAATGCCTTAAGTATGCAGAATGTAGAAATGGTTCTGAAGAACAAGTAAATAGTTCAAAATGGGCTGATGGCCAGAGCAGTGGGGTACATCCTAAGAATGGGAACAAGAACATGGGACTCAGCACTTGTGCTTTGGCAGGTCTCTTGCGGCATCTGTCTTCTACCCTCAAGGCCTTTCCTCTCTTGGCCGCCTTAGCTTTCTTCATAGTTAAAGTCAGTAGTCTTATGCTAAACCTGTTTCTTCAATCCAAAATTGCTTTCATGCTGAACATTTTATTTATCCTATTTAACCTCAGTTTTTTTTTCTTATTCATCAACTTGGGTGGAACTCCTTTGAGGACAACCAATCAGGGATGAGTGAGTCCAACATCTGAGCAATGACAAGTGACCAGGCCCAGTCTGTGCACAAATCGTAGGTTATGTAGTCAACACATGGATTTCAATGATGTATTTTTTAAAAACATTTTGTCATGAAGCATATAAAAATCAAAACCTGATCTACTTCCTGGAGTTTATATCAATGGAAAAAAAAAATCAGACATATGGAGAAAGAATTATGTTTAGAGTTTATCAGAGATAGATAAATGGTTAAATGTATATGGTCTATTCATAGATTGCAATTGTAATGTTTTTACTTAACATGTAATGATATTGGAAAAAAAACACTTCTTATAAAGTTAACTAAAAAAAAATAGGATACAAAAGAATGACCCATATTTTAGGAGGGAGGTGTGTGTGTGTGTGTGTGTGTGTGTGTGTGTGTGTGTGTATTACAAGCATATGTTTAGAAAAAAAAATCCTGGAAAAATACAATATGATTCTTGCATTGGTTGTTCCTGAGTAGTAGTTTCATAGGTGACTTATGCTTTTCTCATACAGTTCCCTAGATAAGCTGAATTTTTTACAGTGACCATGTATCACTTTTCTAATCATAGAAATGTTACTAATAAAAGGAATACTTATGTGATCACAGCTATAATTTTGTTATGCCATGTTTTTTATGGTATACACAAGTACACACACCCATGCACACACTTTGACACAGTGTCTGGATCTTAAATGAATGCAGTGGCTTCACCTAGTAATTGGGCCTAATTATCTCCTGCAGGTCTGGGAAGTGTGTTCTTTTTGCCACGATGTCTAATGCCAGCCAATTTACACTTAGGTCCTTTACAATTGATCTTCTGGGCCTTTCATGATATAATAACACTTTAGAATTTTCTCAACAGCATAACTGTTTAATCTTTTCACATAAAAAAGGAAATATTTGTCTGTTATCAAGTGTTTCAGTGTTAATCATTTGATTTAGTTGGAGGAAAGGGGTGTCAAAACCATCACAGTTACGGGGGTAGGAGCTGGATGAATCAGGCCTTCTCTGCTGTTCATGAGGTGGGAAACAATGTGATTCACTAACCATTAAATGTATTTGTACTCTTCCTGTTCATTAGTGCCTGAATAGTATAAACTGTGTGAAACAATGATTCATAATATTCTTATCAGTGTTCATTCGGCAGGAGAAATCTTGAGGTCCCATGGTTTGCTTTGCTTTCTTTCCTTCCTTCTTGCATCAATGATAAATTACAAAAAAGTAATTAAATACTGTTGGTAATAATTTGCTTGTCGTACCTTGAAAGAGAATGTAACTCATTATAGAAGACCTGCTGGCCAGGTTTATTCTCATTCTTTCTCTCTTTGCTGCATACACATGTGCACACAAAACATGCTACCAGATATTTAAACATTGTTTTTTGCTGATGCGACTACAGCCTAAATCCCACTAACTCTCATGGTCATCAATAATGCAACTATTATTAAAAATACTGTCAGAGAAGACCTGTTGAGCTCTGAATATGGGCCAGGTGCTGTTTAACATGCTATGCATGACTCATTCCTCATTGATGGCTTTAATATTCATTTGCTAATATTTAAAGTGTTAAATTTATTTAATTTCTCATAGCTTAACAATTAACAGTAGAATCACTATTCTAAAATTTTGCTGAATCAATTGCAAAATGCAAGTCAAATACTTCCACATTTGACTTTACCCACTATTTTCTACCTCCTGCCAAAAGTGACTGATCTGAGCTTGAATTACTTGCCTTTAAATTGGTAAAGTCCAGTGGAAATGTTAATATGCCCTGAGGTGTAGTATCTCTATCACTGGGGCAAGGGACCTCTGCACGAGTTAAGAGTTGTTACAGATTGAGCAATATATACACAAGTAAGGAAACGAATATTGCAAATAGATCAGGATAATCTATTAAGATGGAATTCTAAGTCTGATAGAACATTCATCAAAATAATAGCAACTACCACAATCTGTTAACTAGTATTTTATCATTCCGGAAGCTGTATCGTTCCTGATATTCTTCAGTGCTATTCTTCTGGCTTCCACGTGTATCTGTTCTGTTTGGAGTCGGTGTCGTGCTGTTATCCATGGTGCTCTTGTGCTTTTAACTAACTGAAGTTAACATCTCCTGCTTTGCAGGCTTTTGTACGTAATAGAAGAAAAGATGTTTGAAAGAACCTCCCCACATCTACTGCACCTAAACATAATAGGTTACAGTTTCTAGTTCAGGTGATTAAAAGTTAAGGTTTAGGAATTCTATAGTTTGGAGTTTGAATAGGTACTCTATATTAGCTGAGAGACTTTGAGGAAGTTATTTAACCTTTCTATGCCTCAGTTTTATTTTAACAACAGCAATTGTTGCAACAATAATGGTACTTATTTTAGGGAAAATGTGAGGTTAGAATGAAATAACGTGTAAAGTCCTAGCACAGTGCCTGCCACTTAGTAAGTCTTCAATAAATACCAGCTGCTATGTTACAGTTATTTTAATCAACATGATTAACTTATTCCTCACATTTCTCTACCATTAATTTGTTAGCTGATAGATATGTAGCTTGGCAAAGTAATATCCAGAAGGATTTGTACATTTATTCTTTTTAGAAAAAAACACATAAAGAGCTGGTAGCAACACAAAGCAGTTGACAGTTGATTAAAAAAAACTAGATTAGTAAATAAAGAAATGGTTTTGGTAGTAAAAAATGGGTGAAATTTGTTGTGGGAGAAAAGGAAATGCAGAGTGAGTGCTGAAGGACTTACTAAACAAAGGGAACAGATCAGACAGGGTACATAAATGAAAAGAAGTTTAACATGCTCATAAATCAGTGCAAAACTCTAGATGGTTAGCAGCAGAGGGGGACCCAGTCTTTGTGTGACTTAAAGCATATATTTTTAGAGCTCTCTTTAAAGAAAAGAATACACATTAACCATAACACCTTCGAAGAGGCCTGTGCAAATGAAGGACTGATATATTAACTTCACTATAAATCCATATGTATCTAAGAGAAGTATTACGTGAAATGAAATGAGTAGGGTGGCCTCAGATTGTAGAGAGCTTTGAAATCCCAGAAGAGGAGTTTAGAACTGTGTGTTAGAACAGTGGTTCTCAAAGTATAGTTCCAGGACCAGCAGCAGCAGCCTCATTTAGGTACTTGTTAGAAAGGCATATTCTAGGGCCTAATCCCAAGCCTTATGATCCAGAAATTTGGAGGCCAGCAGACTGTTTTAACAAGCTCTCCGGGTAATTATGATGCACACTCAAGTTTGAGAGTCACGGCATTGGATGATGGGCTCTGGGCTGCCTATAATGAAGATGAGTAAGGGACTAGCATGCTCTGAATGAGACAGGTTTAGGCACATTGCAAGTACTCAGCATTGGCTAGATTAGGTTAGCTATATAAGAAGGTATATAAGAAGAGGGGTATTGAATAGATTTGATTGCTGCCTGTCAAGTATGAAAGAGATTCAGTTCAGGTTGAGTCTGGGTATGCAGGTTGCTTTGGACAGCAACAGTGCAAGGAAGGAGAGGTTGTTTGCTGGAAAGAGAAGATGGGATTGACGGATGATTGAAAGAATAGAAAATTCTGTTTTCAGTGTTAGAGACCCAGACTAAGACATGTTCAGCGCACATTATAAATTCTTTTTTTCTTTTTCCGTCCTGGAGGTGTCCCCTGAAATCTCAAGTTGACAACAAAACTCATTCAGGGCTGACATCCTCCCAAATCACTGTCCCAAGGAGGGGAGGGGGAGGTTTTCAGGGCTTCAGGGCTGCAGCAGGTGATGTGAAGATGTGAGTGAGGCTTTATGGATGCAGGGGCTTAGTGTAGTCTCTTCAGATTCCTTGCATCTTCTCCACCTCAAACTGGAAATGAGTTTATACCAGAATTGGCTATCTGAATAAACTGGGGAGGGGGAGGCAAACCTGAAGATGAGCAAACCGTAGAACCACTCAGAGGCATCAGAAAATGAAGTCTGAGATTCTACAACAGTACACATTTATTTTTTTGTTCCCCTTCATCATTTATAAGTAACATATAGAACAAAAGAAGGGGAAGAAGGGTTACACTACCTAGAGTTGCATAGCATCTTCTATTTTTTCCCAACTTTTATTTTGAAAAAATATTTTTTTATTTTATTCTTTCATCAATCCTGTGATGTAAATAAGGCCAATATTAATATCCTTATTTTTATTTTTGAGATGAGCATAGGAGGCCCAGAAAGAGGAATTGACCTCCTTCAGTTTGAAAAAAAAAAGAGTCTGTTTGAACAAGCAGACTCTGGGATATCAGTGAGTCATATCAACTAAAAAAAGTGTCTAGTACCCAATGGGGTGAAAGGGACTGAAGTTCATTGCAAAGGGACTGGAAATATAGAGTTAGCGTATTTTCTGAATAGCAATACAATGCAAAACAATATATAATAACATACCCCCCCCAACCTCGCAAAAAATAAACTAACAATTTTATGGATTGTGCACTAGCTGATTTCTCCTTGCTTGAATTGTTTACATAGAAAAGAAATGTGATATAGTTCTTTTCCCAGTGGGTAGCTGTACCTAAAAAAAAAAAAAAAAAAAAAAAAATTCCACTATTGGTTTTAGAGCTTTTTTACTTTCCAGTAACTTTGAATAGGCTCTAGCTATTTTAACTGCTAGGAAGACTGCAAACAGAAACAAAGGGTTTGTTGAGAGCTTTTCATTATTTTGTTCCATATTATTATGGTTTGTTTCATTCTTTTATTCCAAAACGTACATATTACATCCAATGCTGATTGGGAATTATTCTAACTTTAATAAAATCTGCCTGTTTTATTTGTACCTTTGCACTATGTACATAATAAATGTATTTGCATTTCATGATGTATGCTGATATGAATGGTGAAGTAAGCTCTGATTAGACGCCTTCTTTTGTGTACAGTCACACAAGACCAGGAGCATTTTCCAGATATGAGTTGTTTCCAAAGCAGTGATACAACTGCATTTTATGTCTTGAATTGTGTGGAATTGTTATACTCACGACTGTCCCCACCGCTCTCAGATTGACTGTTGTACATGTTAGGAAAGACACCTGAATAAAAATATTAGCCATAGTCACAAGGACTCAAAGGTTTATAGGTCCTGAGGTTTGGTCACACAAATTGCTGAGCAGCACTAGCCAAAATGAGGAGTATGGAAACAACGGTGGACATCACTCGCAGGCACACATGGAGATTCTTATCTAAACTCCACTGCATGGCCTGAACGTAGTATATGGTTAGTAACTTCTTGGTGAATGAACGAATGGGAGTAATGTATTCCCCCTTCTCTTTACTCTGTGCTCCCAGCTGCTCAAGAAAGTTAGGAGAGAGTAGTGTTTCCACTTATGCCACAAATGACAATGTGCTGGACAGATTTCTAAGCCAAACTAATACAGCGTTTCTCCCTATACAGGAAATTTTAATTAAAAAATCATTTTATTAACACATTTTCTAAGTTGATAAATATAATTAATATTTTGAAATTTAAATAAATATTTCTGAATCCCTCATAATCCCACTATTTTATCATGATTAATGCTTTAACTCTTCCTTTGTTCTTTGTGCTCTGATACAAATATTACAAATATATCTACAGATTTATTATCTTAATGTTTGTTGTTTTTTACTCAAAATTATATCTTAAATATTTTAAATGTTTTACTATTTTACTATTATTATTTTTATGGCTGCACAATATTTAATGTAATAACATTGGATTGATATTCTAAAATATATTTAGTCATTCACCTCTTGTCATAGATATTACTGCTATAAAAGAGAATAGTTGGAGAATAGATCTTTCTACTTTTATAAACTTAGGAAGATTTTCCAGAGAAAAAATTCCAGAATAAATTTTCATGCTCTCTGAAACATTTCATCATAACGTCTTCATACATTGGCAGTACTGTTCAAGCTTGAGTGTGTATACACACACGCACACACACACACACGCACGCACGCACACACACACACACACATATGGTCTTGACATTGAAGGCCAAATTAGGCTTAGATGGGTTACTTCCTTTAAAAAATATTTATCCTGGGGCACCCAGGTAGCTCATTCCATTAAGCATCTGACTTTGGCTGAGGTCATGATCTCACGGTTCGTGAGTTCAAGTCCCGTGTCAGGCTCTGTGTGTACAGCTCAGAGCTTGGAGCCTACTTCAGATTCTGTGTGTGTCTCTCTCTGCATGCACTCTCTCTCTCTTTCAAAAATAAATAACATTAAAAAAAATAAAAGGTATTTCTCTCTAGGAAATGTTATCTTTCCTTTGAAATTGAATTATATTTAAAATTTTGAGAAAATATGTGAAATTATTTCCCTTTAAAGTTATAAATATAATTACTTATACCTTATTAAGGCCTAGTTATTATATATAATAAATACAATATTATATATAGAGTAATATATGCTACATAATAGGAGCTAAATAAATGAAAATTACATTCAAATTAATGGTCCCAAAGAGATGCTTTTAGAATAAATGACCTTAATGAAACTTATAAAGCTAAAAAAAAAAATCTGCTTTTAAATATATCCCTTCACTGATCTTTCCTCTTCTTTTAGGTTATTGGATTCCAAATGGTGGTCCAAGGACCAGTGTGGAAGGGACTGTATTAAATCACCAGGGATATGGCTGAAAATATTATTTCCAGATCTCATCAACCAAATCTTTAGGGGTTGAGACTTGGGAATCAGTATTTTTAATAAGTTCCCCAGGTAGTTCTGATAATTTCAGGCAGGATTCAGAACCAAAGACCTAGATTACCACAATGCCCACTGCATTTCTATTCCTGTTTTGTATTTCTTACGTCCCTCTCTAGTTCCTTCTTCATGTTTTAAATAGACCCGGTTCTCTAAGGGCTTGGACTTAGGTGTTATATTTTCCCTGTCAGATCCAATTTTAATCCCATTATTTAATGACGCCTGCTACTTTTTTATTTTTATTTATTTTTGTAAAGTTTATTCTGAGGGGGTGGGGAGGGGCAGAGAGAGAATTCCAAGCAGGCTCTGCACTGTCAGCACAGAGCCCTACCCAGGCTCAAAGTCAGGAACCGTGAGATCATGACCTGAGCTGAAATCAAGTCAGACACTCAACCGACTGAGCCACCCAGGAGCCACTACTTCTTCTTTAGATTTATCATCTAATCCTTATTGAAAGCCATTCTGTACATAGGGCAGGACAAAATACCTGTGAAATAAGTAGAAATATATTATTTAAAGGACATTGAAATACCTTCTTCATTCTTCACTTTTACTGAGGGAATGCAATCATCACCTAATATATAGCTAAATTCTAGTGTTTGAAAATTAGAGTGTGTGTTGTTTTTTTAAGTTGGCTCTACACCCAGCATGGAGCCCAGCATGGAGCTTGAACTCATGACCCTCAGAATAAGACCTTAGCTGAGATCAAGAGTTTGACACTTAACTGACTGAGCTACGCAAGCACCCCTAGAATGTGTGTATTATCTCTGGAAGACATTTTTAACATCTACATATTGACATTATTATGGTATAAATTAACATGATCGTCACTATAGGAAGCACAAAGGCCTGAAGAGGAGTTTGGTGACAGGGAAACTGAATGACCCACTGGATATGGGGTGCCACCCACAGGGAGCACACATGGAATGTTTTGAGGGAAATGGAAGGTACACTTAGAGTTTTAAAGTGGGATTGTGGAGGAGGGGGTGGAGCAGGAGTTCTGAAGACAAAGGGATTAATAGTACAGACATAGCTCTACAGAAAAGCCCATCTAGCCCTGTTTTTTGCCAAGGTTAACTGCCAGCCAAGCACACTTACCCAAACCCTAAAACAAAAACAAAAACAAAAACAAAATCCAATGACTTAAACTGAGCCCAAATAATAAAAGAAAGTCCCCTTACTTCACCAACCAGTTTCCCCTCCTGACTCTTCTTTCTCTCAAGTTTTTCATAAAGATACAGCTGAGAGGTCTGTGATTCTACTTGCCTTAGTTTTCAAATTTCCTCCATCTTCCATGTGACATTTTTAAACAGGAAACACTTGCTGCATAATCTCTTCCTTCTGTGTCCACGTCTTTCCAAAGGAGACCTTCTTTAAGTTAATGTCTGTTAAATTACAGAGAGGAGAAAAAAGATGCCACAAATAATTTGGAAAAAATATTGTTATACGGACCGCGTCAAAGTACACCTTTTACTGATTGATTGATTGATTGATTGGATGTTGACATTCACAGAGTCAATTTCAACATTCAAATTCAACATTCACATTCAACAACTATGGATTGAAGGGCCCTAATGCTAGTCATCATCATCAACAACAACAGTAACAATAATTAAACCATTTAATTATCTGGCATTGTTTGTCAGGAAAAACAAGAGCCTTAAGATAGCTCATTTAATCATTCCCCAAATCCCATGAATCCAATTTTTCCCTCCCCACTTTAAAGAAAATTAAAGCCCAAATAATTCAAGACACATCTCCAGAATCACACATTTACCAAATGGGAGAAGCTGGATTCCAACCTAGACTCCACAGAAGCCTACAGTCTACTGCTTACTGCCCAAAATTTTAAAAACATATTTGTTTTAAAGTATATTCTATGTAATGAAATTCTCATAACAAAGTACAAGGTATAAATTCCTTTTTCAATTTAAGAAACTGATATTTTATGTGAATATTTAAAAGAATCTGATTATACTATTGTGAGAAGTTTCTAAATCCATAATGTGGCTTTTAACTATATGTTTGCACTAAGCAAATAAATATATCAAAGGAAAACAAAAGTTAATATTTTCCTCCGTGACCTAATCCTTCGTATGGAATAAATCGGAACCCTAGTAACACCACACTGCAGAATAGGAGCATTTTTCAAAGGCATTTTTCTCTCCTCAGTTTTTCAAAGAACTTCATCAAAACTAATGGGACTATAGAGAAGATTTATCAGAAGCTCGGTCAGGTCTGTTAGATCTCCCCTGCACGTGGGAACAGGCACATCCATCTGCCTTCCCTAGAGACTAGTAGGGAAGAGAACTCATGACAGATATTATGCCTTTTAAAGAGACTATTTTTTTAAAATAAAAGCTCTTTCTTCTTATGATATTCTCCAATAATAAGTACCAATCATTAAAATAGTTCCTGTAAAATGTTATTTAATTTTGTAGTTATAATGGATAGACTAGAGAGTGAAAAATCTTAAGAGTATATTATGACTGAGTTTACAATTGGGACACTTTGGCAGTGAATGAAGTAATGAAAATTCCTGCTTCATACTATATTGGTTTCATTTTAATCTTTATTTAAATAATTGGAAGTGATGTTTATAAGTATATTCCAAGTAAGTATATTAGATCTATCTAATAATATGTGCATCCAACAGGGCGCTACTTTTGCTGGAGAAAAACATCTTGTGTAGGTATCCTCAGAAAGAATAAAAGATTAAATTGTGAAAGTAAACTTCTGTCATTGTAGTTTCTTAAAGTAATACAGTGATAATATACGTTAATAAACACACTATAGAATGAGGAGACAAATTGGTTGAATCTATTTCTCCCCTTTTTTGAAATTTAAACTGTTGTTCAAAGTCCAGTATAAGGGTCTAGAATATGAAAGTGTTTGGAATAAGTAACTTTTTAGAATCAGGTATTATATATATAAAATAATATATTATCTTTGTTGCAAAGAAGTTATTTGTAAAGCTGCTTTTAAAATATAACAGGAGCACCTGGGTGGCTCAGTCAGTTGAGCATCTGAATCTTGATTTTGGCTCAGATCACGATCTAATGGTTGTGAGACTGAGCCCTGTGTCTGGCTCTGCCCTGGGTGTGGAGCCTGCTTGAGATTCTCTCTCTCTCTCTCTCTCTCTCTCTCTCTCTCTCTCTCCCACTCCCCTTTTTCCCTACTCACATTCTCTCTCTTTCTCTCTAAAAATTAAAAAAAAATAATAAAATACAACAGTATTCCAGAAGTATATTTGCTACATAAAGTGGTTTTCTAAATCATGTGCACTTACCATATATGTGTATGTGTGTACACTTATAATTGGGAGAAAGCTCCATAAATGAACCAGGTCAATTCCGTTTGATTGGGAGATCATGGAAAACAAGTCTGGTAAAGCCAAACATGATGTAGTAGGGAGTTTTATAAACTGATGTGTGATTCTTTTAAAAACAACCCTGTCTCAGTACAATTCTTATATTTAAAATTAAAACAACAATCAAGAAACAAAACCAAACAAATGACAATCCAAAACAGAGTCTGTGTTCATGCAATAACTACACAAAGGCCTGAGGTAGATGGCTGAAAATGTGAGCACTAGATAGACTAATAATTAGTGGACTGGTCAATATGTCCTTTAATAACACCATTCATAATATTTTCCATTAGAGACAAAAATAGCATAATAAACCTGGTAGTAAAAATATAGTCAGATGAAAGACCAAAGTTCATAGAAGATTAAACTCTCTGTTAGAAAAAGCCAACTTTGTTTCAGTGAAAGTTAAGTTGTAGCTAATTAGATTTAGCGCATCATTAATCCTGTTTGGAGACCAGACAGGGATAATCATTGATCTCTAAAAATTGGTAGTTGTCTTCTTAAAAGAGGAAAAAATAAGAAATTCAAAAATTGGATATCTTAGACTCCTGGGTAATTGTTAAATTCATTTCAAAAACAGAGTAGTGACCTCTGAGACTGGCTCCATAAATTAAAACATTCAGTCTTGAACATATTTATTACCAATTTAACTCAGTATAAAGTATGGTTATGCAACTAGATGGTATGCATTTTGATATAAATTTTGAGAAATTTATTGTATCTTTTTATTTAAGTTAAATTAGGATTTTGAAGAATTTGTGAATTATTACAGGCAACTTAAAAACCCTTAGTAAAGTCTTTTAGCGTGAGTTTATTGACATAGTAAATTAGGTTTTAGTAATAAACATTTTTCTTCATGATTGCTATGTTGTCCATATTTCAGTGATTGATAGATTGATGGTTTTACATAAAACTAAATGTTTTGAATTTTTTACAAATATTTACCCCAAGAAATTCTTTTTTTTTAAATACGAAATGTATTGTCAAATTGGTTTCCATACAATACCCAGTGCCCATCCCAAAAGGTGCCCTCCTCAATGCCCACCACCCTCCCACCCCCCATCAGCCCTCAGTTTGTTGTCAGTTTTTAAGAGTCTCTTATGATTTGGCTCCCTCCCTTTCTAACTTTTTTTTTTCCCCTTCCCCTCCTCCATGGTCTTCTGGTAAGTTTCTCAGGATCCACATAAGAGTGAAAACATATGGTATCTGTCTTTCTCTGTAGGACTTATTTCACTTAGCATCACACTCTCCAGTTCCATCCATGTTGCTACAAAAGGCCATATTTCATTCTTTCTCATTGCCATGTAGTATTCCATTGTGTATATAAACTACAATTTCTTTATCCATTGATCAGTTGATGGACATTTAGGCTCTTTCCATAATTTGGCTATTGTTGTAAGTACTGCTATAAACATTGGGGTAAAAGTGCCCCTATGCATCAGCACTCCTGTATCCCTTGTACCCCAAGGAATTCTGAAGATAAAGACCTTCTATGGGAAAATTTAACTTGCTCATTTATTGTATTAAAGTAGTTTGGTTGTAACCATTTCTGGGGACTCTGGGAACAATTGCTTAGCATTATTTCAAACAATAAAGATTTATTTTAAAAATGATACAAGAGAAACCTATATTCATTTTGTATGGAAGCTTTGAGGCATAGTAACTAAGCTGAAGAGTCTTCCTGACAATAACAGATTTCTTACAAAATTCCTACTGAGTACTCATCTGTACTGATAGAAACTAAAGCTAAGAGAATAAGAAATAAAAACTAGAAATGCTTAATATATCAAATGCATTCTTTTTTTTGGCATGACTATTACTTGTCTCTGGAAGATTCTCTTCTTGAGCAGGGTTTCTGGGATTCAGTATTATTACCATGGGGGACTCTCCTGTCCCCTCTGTCCCACTAGGAGTATACGACTCCGTCTGTTCCTCCTACTTCTTAGATCCCATGTTGCTCTCTCTCTGTCTTTCAGTCACAGCCAAACAACTCCAGTTTTAATTAAACCAAGGGGATTGACATTCTCTCCTAGGTACTTAGAATGCTATACCAAGAGCATTCTCAGACCATGCCAGGCAGGGAACAAGCCACGGCTTTTCCCATTTTGGGATTTCTCTACCCTTGTTTTGTTAGCCGTAAGAAACAAACTAAAACTTGGATTCCCGGCAGCACAGCATAGCTCCTACTCTTGTTCCTTTGTCTCTGGTGAAATAATTTTCAGGGACATAATTCTTAAAGTTTTATGGCATAATTTTTCATTGTTTTACATAGTTTTGAAATTATTTTGTTGTTTAACCAATGTGGTTAATAGAAGTATGATAACTGTACATTTGAATCCCAGTTCACATATCAAATCTCCCACTTTTACTTGAGTATAGTGATTATACAAACTAGCTTAACTCTGTAGTTGGAAAGTAAGCTTCAGTTTAACACAAACTTAGTTGTGTGTTGAATTTATTAGCTATGTGACTTCAGGAAGATATTTTGCCTTTCTAAGTCTTAGTTAATCTTTGTAAAATGTGGGTAATTACAGTAAAAGCTAGTCTTCATCTATAGTTTTGTAAATGGGTAGAGGATGTTAAGTACTTAGAAAATGATAGGGTCGTATAAGTATTCAATAAATGCATATCAGTAATACCAATAAATATACTATTTTATATAAGTATATTTATATATTTTATATATATATTGTATATTATATATAAATAAATTTACCACTTTAAAATATCACCAGAAATTAGTATTTTCAGCATTAGGAAAGTTTTGATATTTGTTTCCTAGCTTACGACTATTTAAATATACTATGAATGCTGTGAATTGGTCACGATTAAGTCTAAAACTCACTTTTTTAGCATGGATAAAAATTAAGAATGTTTGGAACCTGGGTGGTGCAGTTGGTTAAGCATCCAGCTCTTGATTTTGGTTCAGGTCATGATCTCACAGTTTGTGAGTTTGATCTCATGGTTTGTGGGTTGGACAGTGTGGAGCCTGCTTGGGGTTCTCTCTCTTCCTTTCTCTCTGCCCCTCCCCTGCTTGTGCTCTATTTATCTCTCTCAAAATAAATAAATAGACATTAAAAAAGTTAAGAATGTTATTATTTCCTAATGTACAAAAAGAATCTGATTCTATTCCTTGTGAATTTTATTTTCTCAGAAATGATTGAAGAATGGAAATGATGTTGAGTTACTTTTTCCTTTCACAGTTAGTGTATTTAGTTTAAAAGTCAAAGAATACAGAAGAAACATGTAATGATAGCAAGTACTTTAGAAATATAAATGGGTTTTTGCTCATCTCCCTTTGCATCTTTTTTTTAAATGTTTTTCCTTTGCTACTTTCATCCATTATCAACATTCCTACTACTTGCTGCTGACTTCTGAAACTTGTATCTCAAACTTGCTTGACATTTTAGGCCAAACTAATTGATTTAGGGATTAAATGACATATGAACTAGGCCTTGAAGGATAAGTAGGAGTCTGTCAGGCTGGGTACAAAATGATAAATGCTATATAGCCTGGGCACAGAGGTGGGAACTAACCAGGTTTGTTTGTTTGTTTGGAGAGCACAGTGTTGTAAAGGGTGGTTGGTTGGGGAAATGGTTACAAAGGAAGAAAAGGAGCCTGGTATAGATGGCAAAAGACTCTGAGTCTTTCTGAGGTATTGATGGTTTATCTTAGTTTGTGTTGTAGTCAATAATGATTGATTGAAGTATTCACTTTTTATTTTATATTTGTTTTTGAGTTTTCATAATATGACTTTTTTTTAAGCTCTCAATGAATAAGTGGGTAAGTTTCTTTTGGATATGGCCCAACATTCAAGTTGCAATATCATAATCCAAGGTGAAGTCTGTGTTACCTCTTTTAAGGAATATTTAAGAGCCTATTAATCACCTCTTATACCTCCAGTTTGATACCTCCACGTCTAATCTAATTCAGCCATCCCTTTATAGTGCAGCTCTGTGTTACCACTCGTTTCTTCTCCTTTCCTCTCTACCTTGGCTCTAGTTTAAACCTTCACTAGTTTTCAATTCTATATTGAATTCCCTATAAAATCCTTTATCTTTGAATTTAAAACAAAACTCTATCCTAACTTTTTCACTTTTTTAATTTCAAAATTTTATTTAAAGTTTAGTTAACACATATGGTAAAATTGATTTCACGTGTAGAATTCAGTGATTCATCACTTACATACAACACCCAGTGCTCATCCCAGCAAGTGTGCTCCTTTCAGCCCATCACCCATTTATCCCCGTACCCCCATTTCCCTCCATCAACCCTCAGTTCTCTATAGTTAAGAGCCTCTTAAGGTTTGCTTCTCTGTCTCTGTCTCTGTCTCTCTTTCTTTTTTTAAAGCTTTTTCTACCATGATTCTGCTACAAATACCACACTTCTCAACTAAATGGGACTATTAAAGTTTGGACAAGTGCACTAGGTGATATTATTAAGGTTGCTCATACATTCATTCATTCACTATATTTTTGTGTGCCTGTTCTGTGTCAGTTTAGTACTAGGCTCTTAGGATAAACATAAAAATGGATTATAATTTTGATGCTGTTTCCTTCCTTAAAAGTCTTTCCCATAAGCAAATGCTTATTAAAATTCTTCAGAGTTCTTGTTCAAATGTCACTTTCCCAATGAAGCCTATCTCATCCATGCTATTTAAAATTGTAATCACTCATATGCAGTGTAAGCACTCCGAATCCATGACTAACCTCGCTTTTCCTTTTTTCTTAGCATTAGTGTTCTAACATGCAATATAACTTACTTTTATTATGCCTATTGTAAATAATTTGCCTCTACTCACTAGAATGTTAGCTTTGCAAGGGCAGGGATCTGTGACGGTTCACCATTGTATCCTAACTGCATGGAACATAGTAACAGTCAATAAAATGTCCAGCTCAAAAGACACTGTTAATGAAATTTCCTCTGAGGACTCAAGCTACAATTTATTTAGTACTTTTCTTGTGCCTTTCTGATAAGACTTAATGTTCTTCCTTGCTGTATCTTCTTATTAAAAAGCTCTGTGAGGCTAGACAGTGTCGTTTACATATTTTTATCTTCCATAGCATTTAGCCCTATTAGCCCAGTGAATGGCAAATAACTGTTTACTGGTAAAAAAAATAACTGAGAATTATAAACTGAAGTAATATACTGTGAACATCTTCTTTATCTTTTTTCAAATATCATAGCCCAATAATATTGGGATGATCTGTTCTCTCTGACCTGGTTGAGTATGTTTGATATAAACTGTTTTCTAATCATTTTATACAATGAGATTGAGCTCTGCCTGGAAGGAGAAGAGTTCAAAATGCTGCAGTATTTGCTACGGGAACACACAATATAACAGCTGTTCTTTTCTTTAGAGTCACAGTAAACCATCTTCACTTTGCAAAATTAAAGGGTAGATCTGACACAGATATTGAACAATTCTCCTGACTTCTTAACCCAACACTAAAACTTAGAGTTTGAAAATTGGTTACAGCTGTTCTTTCTGTTTCTTAGGCTTTCTTTCTTCTCTCCCCACCCCTTTTTTTCCAAACCTTAGTGGTGGACACATTTATGCACCAGCACTAAAGCAGAGCATGTGCAGGTGCATTTACCATTTGGGGAGTGTGCTGCCCTTGTTTTGTTAACCTCAGCATCTTCAAAAACCTCACTTCGCCTGTGGTGCTTGTGAATATATCACTGTCCACTTCTTTTGCCTTTTGTATTTACCGTTGTCTTACGCTTCAGCGTTTCTGATGCCCTTGAGAAGCCGTAACCATGCTTTACATTTGAAAGAGTGCCAGCTCATTTAATCAGGAGGAGCTTGAGAGGCATGGATGAATTTATTCTATCTAACATTTAATAAAAAATAAATTAAAAATGTGACTTACTCCATGACATACTTAGCATTACCCTTCTAGGTTTAAATTTGAGAGTTGTCAGCACCCTCCCTGGTCTGGAAACTGACATGTTATCAATCTAGTGCGTGGGTGACAAGGCCACTGATGTCTTCCCAAGGTTCTTGTTTAATAATTAATTTTTCATTGCAGGCATGTTCAATAAATGGATTACAAAACTTAAGCCCATTTAAAAGGTTTTAGAAATTCATTATTAGTTTTAAAAGATGAATGCACAAATTAACTATCCCATGATAGATGGGGCATACCAAATATAGCTAGGTCCTGTGTGGTTTTAGCCTATATTTATATTTGGTATAGAATAAGATATAAAGTCAGTACAGTTTTGTAGACAATGCCACTGAATCATTGAGGAAATGATTATTTTCAGAGGAGACTCAAAAAAGGAGCTCAGATGACAAAATCATATTTTGAACGTTTTCATCTTTTCTCTTGCTCACAGAAGTCTTCAGCCACCTAGCCTGTGGACATGCTCAGTGCTATTTCTGGAGTCAGTACCTTAGTTCAAGTTCTTCCACTGAATGATATTATGATTCAAAATGAAAGGAATCTTATCAGTTGTCACATCTTAATTTCCTTGATTTAATTTCAGTGTTGGTAATAAAGCTGTTATCTTCCAGCTCCAGACCCACCAGCTTTGTGATTTCAGGGCAGGAGCTCTTTGAACTGCCTTTCCCCTTGGTCATCTGGCTTCCTCTTAGGATCTGCCAACAACAGGGAGCCTTAGAAGGAGGCTGACCGGCCTGGGGGGGAAGGGGGGGAAGGGGAGCTATGGCTTCCTTCTTTGCTACTTTGCCTTTCATTGTCCCCCAAAAATGGCATTTCACCTTGGCAGCAGCCCTTTCTTTTATGCAGTGCTTTTTTCCCCCTCTTTTTCTTCATTCATTCCTAGAGTCTGTCTTATTACACCCCTGTGGCATCACCAGGTGTACCCAGGCATTGCTCCTTTTCAGAACTCTAAGTTCCAATTCTGTGGGGCCCACTGACAGGCATCTAGTTTCTAACAACCCCAAGTTCTTCCCTTTATGTCCTAAGCTGTATAAGTGTTTGGTCTTCTCCACGGTTATTTGTAACTCTGTCACCTCAGCATCTTTTTTCATTCCCTTTCTTTCTTCCTCCTTCCCTCAATTTCCTGTTCTCATTTCTTAATTTGCACCTTTAACCCTCCAACATCTGATTAACAATTCCTTATGTTAAATTCCCTCTGTCAAAACAACTAATACACTTTGTGTTTTCCCAACTGGTCCTTGGCTGGCACAAGTGCCACAGAATATTAAAAAAAAAAAAAAAAAAAGAACCAATTTGTCTCTAGCTTCTAAGGGATTCCATGTCACTGGATGATTAGACAATTTTGATCTCTTTCATTCTTAGACCTCTGAAAATGCTTTGATTGTGTGTATTTATTTATTTACTTATAAAATCAGAGTTCTTACCAGGTTACCTCACAGCTTATTTACCTACTGATTCCTTCCTTCCCACCCTTCCTAGCCTTTCAGTATGTCTTTCTGTATTTCAGGCCAAGGTGTGACGAAGGAGGACAGTATGATATGACATGGCTACAACTCTGAAATCTCTTCCTTATTAACTGTTGGCACTAGTGAGGAGGTCTGCTATTCAGTCTCCCTGCTCCCTGCCCCCTCAGAGTAAATGAGAACCTTCTGATAAAAAGCAGAGAAGCCACCTTCCTTTCCTTAATGTCTTTCATCAGTATATGAACAATGTTGCTTTCTGAAATAGCTTGTCTTGCTTCATAGCCATGCCTCAGATTATACTGAACAAAGGCTATGTTAGGAATTAGTCTAACTTCAATCTTTCCCCAAATGGAATTAAAGACCCTAGCTGCTAGTGTTTATTTATAGAGAGTTACAATTATTGATGTTGTCCTATTTTTCCATATTACGTGTACATGTAAATATCAGCTAAGTCAGGAAAATAGAGAAAACCATCTCCTTGGTTAATCATTTTTCCATTTATTATATATTCATTCATTCATTTTTTTTCCTAATAGGTAATTCGCAGATGGTTCCTAGGTCTTATGCAACATATTGAACACTAAACATTTTTAATGGCAACTTCTTTGTGGAATCACTCTTGACTAAGTAATAGCTAGTGTAAGCATTCAGAGAACATTGTTTCATAAAGACTAGAGTCCATTTTATAGGAAATCTAAATTTTAGTGTCTAAACTTTGATGTAAAATATTTTTTTCTTATGGTAATGGCAGACATGTTTTCTCTTTGCTGCTCTTTTACCTTTCAGCTGTAGTCCATTCTGGACTTTGTGTTTTTTTGTTGTTGTTGTTTTTGTATTTGTTTTTGTTTTGTTAGTCCAGGCTTTAACTGACCAGAGATTTTTACTCTGTAGTTCTGATTTACATCTTCATGAAGAAAATTAATAGGCAAAATTAATGATACTCCTTGGTCCTAGGAGATCCTCGATGATGAAATTCATTGGCCTATTTTCTCTGCTGTTCTGTCATTTGTCTTTTGGAGCATGCATTTTTATCAGTTCCATTTGTTGTGAGTTGTCCAGGGTTTTATGTCTGGATTAAGCTATTAATTAGTCAATGTTTTTGTACTACTTACTGTTTTTAGCTAAGAGTATCTGGGGTTTGTGAAGAGAGAACAGATACTGGCTCTAAAATTAAAAGAGCTTATCTCTTAAAAGAAGTGTGTTGAGAGATATATATATATATATATATGAATGATATATATTTTGATAAATTTGATATATATCATATTATATATATATATATTTAATTTTTTTAACATTTATTCATTTTTGAGAGACAGAGAGAGACAGAGCATGAGTGGGGGAGGAGCAGAGAGAGAGGGAGACATGGAATCCAAAGCAGGCTCCAGGCTCTGAGCTGTCAGTACAGAGCCCGATGTGGGGCTCGAACTCACTGACTGCGAGATCGAACCTGACCTGAAGTCAGCGCCCAACCGACTGAGCCACCCAGGTGCCCCGAAGTGTGATAATATATTAAAGAATAAATGAATTAATATTACAAAAGAGGTACAAGAATCAAAGAAAGGAGCATTACTTAGATGTAGTTAATCTGGTGCGCTGGTGAGGAAAGCAAGCAGCTCCTCTGATGGCTTGCTGCGCATTTCAATTTGCCTCACTTCACTGGAGGGAATGGTTTCCCCAATATCAAGTTAGATCCCTTGCCTGTTCTTGAGGCAGCAACAGTATCTTTCCTCCACTGTACTTCATCTGCTAGCTTAACATGTAAAACACAGTAGGTGCTCAGAAAGTACTTAATGAGTGAGTGTATCAGTAGATGACTGAAACCTTTGTTTTCCTGTGGGGATATTAGTCTCCTTTCTTCTCCTGAATCTGCTCATTGATAGATCAAGAGACATAAAAGATTTATTGGAAGTCATTGTTCACCATTTTAATATGTTTCTTTATAAACCAAGAGTTTGTGGCACTGTTTTTTATTGTAACATTAGGCAAAAACAAATCTTATTCTTGAGACTTAAAACTTCGATCAAATTGGAAGGAAGTAATACTAAATAAAAAATATACTCAAACATGATCATCTATCATTTCCTACCTTCTGAAGGTATGAGACTTCTCCTTATAATCGAGGAGTATGCCCCAATGATTTTTTACATTGCCTTTTTCTCTTATTTCCGTTTATATTTGTGCTAGTGAAACTTATTACTATCCTTCATGAAAACACTATTATTTTTCCCCTAAGGAAAATATTTTATTTCCTTCATGAAAATATGCTTTACTTCTGAAATAAAGACCACATTTGGTTTTGTTAGTTTTTTAGTTTTTTTTTTTGCTTGTTTTCAAGTCAACCTCAAAATTATTTCTAGGTTTGAGTTTTGATTTTAGGTGAAAATTTTAATGGAATTGAAAAGCAGTTAGTCAAGTGAAATTACAATGAATAAATTAAATTTGAGTTAAATTAAAATTATAGCAGATGGTAAGTTTATTAAAGAAGAGTAAATCAAAATTATGCTTTAAAAAAGTGTATAGTTGGAGAAAGTAATTTTATTCTGAAGTCTCCCGTGATTCTTAGAAAAAAATATATTTTTTTTCTTCCTAGAGAGTACTCTTTGGTAACATATACAGGAGATAGTTAATTTTAGTAAGACAGCATGAATCATCCTTGTTCACTGCGATGGGAAAAAATGTGCCTCATCTGTTCTTCTCTATTAATAGTTTTTAGATATGAATGAGTTGGTCTTACAAAATTGAGTTTACACCTGCTGATGTCTTGGACCTCCATCTTGATTCTGTGTCATAGACCCAGATAAGTTGTGGACCATGGACAAGTTAAAAGCACTCGCTCACAGAAAAAAAAAAAAAAAGAAAAAAAAGAAAGAAAATATATTATGAACTCTGGTCTTGGCAAACTACAATCAAGGACATACTAAAAAAATACTAATATTGAAAATCTTTTCAGATGGGTCTTCTGGAAAGGAAAATTATCATTAAACAATAATAAGAAAACCAAACTTTATGAAGAGAGAAATGCCAGAACCTATTTTTTTGGGGTGGGGGGAGAGATTTGCTGTAGTGAACTTTTTCTTTTCTTTCCCATTTTATGATTGTAACATTTTGTGTTTGGTAAAATACTCAAAACATGAAATTAATCATTTTAACCACTTTAAAGTATACAGTTCAGTGGCATTTAGTACATTTACAGTGTTATGCAACCATCACCCAAATGTAGTTTCTGAACATTTTCGTCACCCCAAAAGGAAACTCCTTGTCCATTAAGAATTCACTTCCCATTCTCTCCACCTCCTCATCTCTGCCAACCACTAATCTGTTTACTGTCTCTATGAATAAGCTTAATCTGGATATTTCATATAAATGGAATCATAAAACATGTGGCCTTTTTGTGACTTTTGTGGCTTCTTTCTCTTAGCATAATGTTTTCAAGTTTTATGCATGTTGTAGCAGCTATCACCATACATCATTTCTTTTGATGGCTGGGTAATGTTCCTCTACGTGGCTGTACCACATTTTGTTTATTTTTCAGTTGGTAGATATTTGGGTGGTGTCCACATTTTGGCTGCTGGAATAGTGCCGCTGTAAATATTTGTGTACAGGTTTTGTTTGAACACCTATTTCAGTTCTTTTGAGCATATTCCTAGGAGTGGAATTTCTGGGTCATATAGTAATTCTCTGTTTAAATAATTGAGGAAATGCCAAACTGTTTTCCATAGTCACTTTATCATTTAATACTCCCATCAGGGATGTTCCAATATCTTTATAACCTCATCAAAACTTATCTTTCATTTTGTGTTAGCCAAATCTATTGTGTCTGAAATGATATCTCATTGTGGTTTTGATTTGCATTTCTTTCATGACTAATGATGTTGAGCATCTTTTCATGTGTCTATTGGCCATTTGTATACCTTTTAAAAGTTTATGTATTGTAACTTATTCCTTAGTTTTAACTTTGGTTCCTAATTGCTATGAACATCTCTCCATAAAAATTGTCTACGTATGTAGTTATTTCTGTAGGGTAGTTTCCCTAAATCGGGTTTGCAGAGACAAAGCGAATATTTCTAGCGTATTCATATGAATGAACTTATTCTTGATTAGAAAAAGTGCTTCTCTATTAAGAAAAAAATATGGAAACTTTTAATCAAAATTAGGCTGACCAGGAGTTGTAAAGTAGAAATTATATAAGTTATCCAATGGATAATGAAATAATAAACATAAATAAGCATAAAGCTTAGTATTTTATTAGAAATCAAGTGTGGAGACATCTACCCTCTTCAGAAATGTAAATTCCCTTTGAATGTAAATGAGAAGTTGTTATCAATTTTGTTTGCTACTAAATTTGTTTTTGATATTGATTTGGTTCTGACATTTGCTTAACTGTGTTACAAATGCTCTATACTTCTGAGGAAGAGGAAAAGGAAAAGGATAAGGAGATGATGGACTGCCACCTGAGTCTTCACCAGCCCAGACATTGCTAGTGTTTGGAGTTTACTGCTTATCATTGTTTAAAATAGGCTGGATTTTAAAACTTTATCCTATTTTACTCCTCAAGAGAGAAGGATATACTTGATTATTATTTTAAATCTCATTTAGTTTAGTCTTTAAGTTAATGGCCCCATTCGCTGGACTATTACCAAATTTGTCAAGAAATTAGAAAACTGTGAAAAATGACAAAAACTGTAGAAAATGAAGCCAAATGAAAACAAAACACAACCTTTCTTCCATTGAAAAGAATTACTATCTTCTTTTAGATAAAAAAGTTGCTGATAAGATTTATTAACTGCTATGACCTGAAAACTTATTATTTTTCCATCAGTCTTTGAAATGTGCTATTACAGAGTGCCTTGTTTCTTCTAAGAAAATAGTCTAGGCATCTAGCAAGATGGTAATTTCGAATTGTGCAGGTGAAAATGCTGCCAGTCTGAAGAAGTATTCCTCTCCTTGTTCAATTTTTTATTTCCCCATTGTGCTAATGGCTCACCCTGTTCTTTCATATTCTGTGAGGTTCTTAGGAAGTGGTTGCTATATCAAGTGCATAGTCAATTAGACACACTGTCACATGAAGTGAGAATGTAAATTTTAACAATAATTTAGATATCTAAAATAATTCACAAGTACACAGGATTGTTAGTTCATTATTCATGAATAAAGTGATTTAGAGCTGAAGCTGAGATGAAAGTCTTTCTGGTAAAGAGGTTAAGTAAAAAAAAACAACAAAAAACAAAAGACTTAGGAGCAAAGAGTAATTTCATAAAGTGCTGTTTCTACAATCACCATGTGGCATTTATTACTTGATAAAATTAGTGGAGGAATAAATTTTTGTCTGTTTCTCAAATAATTGTAAGATCGTAGGACACAAACCATTGGAAAGATGAAATTAAACTGTAGCCTATTTAATGGCTACAGTCTCTATATTAAGGAACCTGCCTATTCCTACTAGCAATGTGACTGTCTTACTTCATAAGGTCATTTGGGATATTGGTGGGTCAGTTAAGGAAAATATTTTTAGCTAATTTAACAAGTAATATTCATAAACTAATTAGAATGTAATGTTTCAATATTACACATTATAGTTTCTCCATATTAGTTCAATAGGAATCACAATTAGTTCATGATTTGTAACATATCGCATATTTATACTAATATTTATTCATCGTGGTTGGGAAGCAAGTGTAGATCTTTAATTTTTGCTTCTCAAAAATTCTTTCAATAAAACTCACCTACCTTCTTAGTAGTTTCTGTTGCTTAGTGCTTATGTTGTGCTCCTACAAAGTTTGCTGTATGTGAGAGTCTCTTTCATGTCAGCACATTTGTACACCATTTATTTACCCTGAATGATTCCATAGTTTTCCCGGCAACTGCAAACAGCAACGAAGCCCTAGATAGGTAGTTACAAGATCTCTTTGGTTTAGGTCACCATTGCACCCCCTGAAGCTGTGAACAAATCATCTAATGATTATGGGATTCCATTTCCTCATATGAGGAAATAGGAATGGGTAGTTGCACTCTATTGCATCTAGTTCTAACATTCTATACCCCCTAATTCTTTCCCCATTCTTTCATTTGTGTCCTTACCTAGTTCCTTCATTTACATTCCATATGGGAAATATTGTATGAGTTCTACTTTCTAAATCATTTTTAAAAAATGTTTTCTTAACGTTTATTTATTTTGAGAGACAGAGACAGAGTGCGAGCATGGGAGGGGCAGAGAGAGAGGGAGACACAGAATCCAAAGCACCCTCCAGGCTCTGAGCTGTCAGCACAGAGCCCGACAGGGGCTCGAACCTATGAACCGTGAGATCATGGCTTGAGCCGAAGTCAGATGCTTACTACATAGCCACCCAGGCGCAACATTTTTAAGTACTCAGAGCACTATATAGAACAAAACTCTCCAATAATGAAAATTCAATAAATATCCCAAAATCTGTGTCATCCTTTCTGTTATGGGATATAATACCTTATTTTACGCTTCTTTACAACACAAAACTCCCAAACTTGCTATTTGGTGTCTAGTGAGGGAGAAATTATGTAAGCACTCTTTAAAAACAACAACAACAACAACAACAACAACAACAACAACAACAACTTTTCTTGGCATTTGGAGGGTGCACTGGAAATGGGGAAATTGGCAAAAGTGCTCTGAGTGCGATTTTATTGTATAAACATCAGACCACATGTTAAAAAGTTGCCTTTAATATAGATGATTTTCTTTTCATCTTGCATCATAACCACATTTCTATGGCCTAATTAACTTGTGCATTTTCCAATAAGCCTTCATTTCTAGGGAAGCATAGGACTTTATTCAGGTTTTACAAACAACAATTCTATTAACAAAATACTTTTGAATAGATATTTATAGTATCATAAAGCACATTCTTAATTTATTTGGTGTTTTTAATTATAATCTCTATTTAAAGTTTAAGTTTTAGAGTCACTTCCCTTGCTTCAAACCATGAGTCTATTGCCTGGCCCACTCATCTGGTAATTATTATTTAAAAGAAAATTACATTTTAAAAAATGTGGAGCATCTTTTCTAATCATGAGGCTGTAGCATCACAGTTTTGCGATTATGCAGTTCTTTGCAATATAAATTCTGCCTACCAATGATTTAGTTGATTAAAAAAATAATGAGGTGCATATCATATGACTCTCTTTTCATTTTGTAAATTTATTGGTATAATACACATTATGTAGGTTGTTGAATGTGGTGATTCACTAGAAAAGTGCAAAACAAGGTCAAATTGGAATGCAGATGAGGTCATAAACTTTTAAAATAGTCAATAAAGCAATTAATGTATCAACAGCATGTGCTATTAAGCAGCAATGTAATGATGCCAGTGATCACACCAGGGTCCTCTGAGTGTTTATAAACAGGCGAGGAAGCTGGGCTCTATAGATATTTCACATGCATGCTGCAGAAAAATACCAACATGTAGCCTTGGAATCATTAAAAAGAACTTGAGTTCAAATGTTTCCAAGAAGCTTAGCAATATACATATTACAAAGCATTACTTTGAAGGAATGAAATAGAAGCATACAAAATATAAATTACAGGCCCCTTTTTAGTTTGGCTTTCTTTTTAATTGCAAAGCGATACACGTTTGTTGTAATCCATTTAAGTAAAATGGAAGTGTAGAAACTAAAAATCAAAATCTCTGCCCTCTTCAGTGCCGTTTGTGGAGGTGGGCTTTGTTCATAGTTTAGTTTGAATTATTTTTTTAATTTTCCTGCTTGTGAAATCTGTCTATTAAATGATGTAGATAGGGGCGCCTGGGTGGCTCAGTCGGTTGATCATCCAACTTCAGCTCAGGTCATGATCTCACAGTTCGTGGGCTCGAGCCTTACATCAGGCTGTGCTGACCACTTGCTCAGAGCCTGGAGCCTGCTTCAGATTCTGTGTCTCCTTCTCTCTCTGCCCCTCCCCCGCTCACGCTTTGTCTCACTCTGTTTCTCAAAAATAAATAAATGTAAAAAAAAATTAAATGATGTAGATACAGATATACGTATAAATATTACCATATGTAGATACATACAGTAGATATGTATCTATTATATATGCAATGGTAGTATAATGAATCATGCTTTATGTATTGTTTTGCATATTTACTTTTCTCTATTTCTCTATTATGTGATTATTTTATGTTTATTTTGAATACTTAAAACATTGAGAATGAAGTAAATCTCATGGAACAGTATATAGCTTAATATTCTGTGTAGTTGATGATATCTTGCTATATATTTTTAGGCATCGCAAGCTATCATGGCTTTAGTACCCCTAAAAATCTATTGGAAAATCACTGTGAAGATTCACCATAGAAATTGTAATAAGATGTTAATGAATTTAAATTCCAAGATAAAAGAAGCAACTAAAGGTCATACCTCTCCCATCAACTGTCTAGGTAGATTATCTAGTATTTGGACTTTTTTTTCAATCTACATATTAAAGATAGTATCAGGTTATCCTGAATTTTTTGCCCTGAATAAAAAACAGATTCTTCAGTTGCATTTGTTTTGTTGTGATCATTTATTCATATTAAGGAAAATACAGGAAATGCTCATGTTCCCATTTTGGTGGATGTGATGAAGAGACCTACCAGTGAAAATTAGACAACCTGTGCATTTATGAACTCATACGTCATATTCATGGCTAAACGAATATAATGGCTATTGACTCACTGAGGGTTTAGGGTAAGATTGACCATTTTTCTACACATTTTTTTCCCTCCCAGATTGTACAAAGAATGCACAGCACTGCTCCGAAATGCAAGAGCATAATATACCCAACTCTAACATACAAACACACACATATGTAATTAAACATCTAGTTTACTAATTTACCTGCTTTTGCAGTAGAAAGATGATAAACCATTATCAATCATTCACCCTGTAGTTATTAGACAGAACTTGAACAGTGCAGCAGCTGAACATCATTCAGTGAATAACTAAATTTTATAATCAGTCATGCAAATAAGCTATGTTGATGCTTGGTTGAGATCAAAAGAGAACTATAGCCTGTGAACTTTGCTACAGTTCATGCTTGAAAAAGAAAACAACTCTGGTCTTGTTAACACCTGAAATTTTAAAAAAGCTTTAAGAGAAAAAAACATAATATCAGATTTAATTATATATATACAATGCATTTTATTAGGTATAGCTACTTGTTGATAGGCCAAATAATGAAAACAGCTTAAATATGTAACGTGATCATAATTTATTAACTGTGAATGAACTGACTTTATATTATGTTAATAATCATTTAGCTTTTTATATATTATAAATCCTCAAATGCACTTTTATATTCCTTTAATCATGGTAGTTTTTATTGCCAGGGACTGACAAGTCCTTTTGCCAAGGCGAAGAAAATATGTATTCTTCATATATATAAGTATATGAATGTATATTCTTGTAAGGGCAAAGGAAAAAAAACAAGCAAATACACAAGCAGAATGATTTCATCTTGAAGCTCCCTGGAGAAGATAAACCTGAGAGATAACAGTAGTAGAGACTACAGTACAATGGGCAGTAATAGCTAGACAAATCAGGGACTCTTCTCTGAGATTATGAAGGTTGAACTGAGATCTTAATGGTCTAGGCAAGCAAAAATTTGGAGAAGTGCGTCAGGCAGAGATTAGACATGCAAATAACCCGAGGCTAAGACTCTCTAGGCAAGTTGGAAGAGCCTCCAGAGCAGGAACAGGAAGAGTGAGGTGGAGGGTCTGCTGATATAGAAGACCTTCTCAAATCAACCTTTGGCAACATTATGGAAAATTACTAAAAACCTACTTATCATTAAAAATAGTGAGGAAATTGGGGCACCTGGAAGGCTCAATCAGTCAAGCAGCCGCCTCTTGATTTTGGCTCAGGTCATGATCTCATGAACTGTGAGACTGAGCTGCTCTGCACTGTCAACCCAAGCCTTGCTTGGAACTCTCTCTTCCTCTCTTTCTGCCCCTCTCCCATGTGCACGTTCTCTCTCTGTCTCTCTCAAAAATAAACACTTAAAAAAATAGTGAGGAAATATACAAGTGTGATATTTTGTAAAATAACATGTCGATTATTTTATAAAAAGGAAAAAGATAATCAAAAAATTGGGTAGAAATTATTTTGGTAATAAATAGCAATCATAGTTAAATTAGTTTTCATATTCATTATATGGAGCTGGATTTTATTTCTATCATTTACTTTCCTGAGTCTAACCAATGTATGGTTCCATGAGTGTTGAAAAATATTAGCTGTTATCAGATCTAAATATATCCTTGCTTTCCTTTTACAAATGAGGAAATCCAATGCCAGATGGTTTCAGTGATTTTTCCTAGGTCAATCAAGCGGTGCTAGGAAAGCCTCTGGAAGTAACTTAATCTGAGCACTCAGGGCAGTGTGTGTTTTCCTGCCGCACCACATGTGAGTCTTTCTTATGGAAATACTGAAGAGGTGGGAAAAATGATGTTGGTTTCAAAGTGTAGATTATAGGTACCTTAAAAGCATACGACAATTTCCATGAACACTTAAATGTCTTACCTCAGTAATTCTAAAAGCAACCTTAGAAGATGGCAAATATTATTCTAGCCATTAAAGAAATTGTGAATGATTTCCTTATTCTCAGTTTTACAATAAATGGAATCTTGAGCTGGTAAAGAGGTTTTCTCAATCCTAACCTAACATTTGATAAAATTACCATTTATTTATATCTGTCTTTGTGAAATTTTGAATTTTGTAAAACTTAGTATGAGTATTTGCATGGTAAAAATGCATATAGATTGTGGTAAGTTACCTACGGTTATAAGCATTTGTCTCATGTTATTTAGTTGGTATTAGAATATGATGTTCAAGATGAAACTTTTGCCAAAAAATTCCTTTTCAGTAGAATGCAATTCTTATTTACATTGGATTACATCAGCGAAAACAAGAGTGAATGTATAAAGTAAAAGTTTATGATTTCTGTTGCCAGATCACACAGTAAACTCATGTTTTAATTTGAGAATATTTTTAAAGCCATCTGCTGCATCTCTAGTAATTCTGAGAACGCAATCAGTTCCCAATTACCTTCTCAAAAGAAGGATAAAGTAAAGCAGTGAATAATCCAAAAACTATTTATATTTGGCTAATTACCTTTCTAACTTCTCTTTCTATTTTTTTCACTCACAAATTTTCTTACACATACACTTAACCTCCTACACATTCACTTTTTCACAAATTGGAAATGAACCTTTATTTATTAATTATTTTTTTAAGTGGCACCACTCTGCTGGATAGTAAAGGGGAAAAAAGTATTCCATCATAGTGAATCATCTGCGAATTTTATTCTACAAGGTGACATTTTAAAATGTCATAGTTTTTTTTTCCCTTAAAGATAGTGACAACTCTGAGCAGAATCCTTACCACCTAAGAATAATTCATAGGAATCAGAAAACATTCCATTAAGACAATGGGGTATCATTTTTTTCCTTCCATTACTTAACACATGATTTTAATGTAAGTATGTTTGTATAAACACAGATGTGCTGCTTTAGATATATCTCTGTTCTGTCACAGGACGGCACTATTAACTCTGGCAGGAATCCCACTGAAGTTAGTCTATAGTTCTGCAGCTACTTCTTAATTTACATATTTTGAAAACACTCAGGAGGTCATAGTAATATGGTAGATATTATAGTAAATCTTGGCTGTCAGCAGCAAAACAAAAACAACAACAACAAAAAGACCAAAACAACTCAAACTGTCTTAGACAAACAAACAGTACGTTGTCTCTATTCTCTGAAAGGCCAGGATGTATAAGCTTCAGGTATGATTTGATCAGGAATTTTGCTCTACATTTCTGCCACTTTCTTGGTTCATCTTTGCTTTGTCATAAGACATATTCCCTTGCTGGTTTCTCTCAGGGTAGCAAAATGCTGTAATAGTTCTTGACCTTACATAGAATGTGCTACCTGCAACATCAAACCGAAGTTCTAGGCTTCCCTCAGATTAGAGCAGTTTGTTTCATTGGGTCATCCTGAAGCAGCCAGTGGTGTCTATGGATGCCATACATGGGTTGGCTTACTCTTGGGTTGTGTACCTGTCCTTAAATCAACCACCATGTAAGGAGTTTTATTATGTAGATTAGCAAAGCAGTCAGAGGCCACCCTGAAGGCCAGAAATGGAGTCATCCTTCCAAAGCTCTGATAATATGTAATGTAAAAAAAACCCAAATGCTATAATTTATCTCTTGGAAGGAATGAGAAACAAACAGAAGTGCTTTTATAATGAGAATGAATGTACAGAATTATTTTTGGTTGTTTTTGAGTAGAACATATAATTTACATATATAATTCACATATGTATATATATATACATATACGCACGTACATACATACATACACACATATATGCATTACACATTTTAAAGTGCTTCAATTATTATTAATGCTATGTTATAATAATTTTATCATGAAATAGTTATGTTTAATTTTATTATTACTCAACAGTATTTTTTGTATTATTACTTTTAATTTTTTATTTAAAAATTTTATTTTTAAGTAATCTATACTCAACATGGGGCTTAAACTTACAACGCTGAGATCAGCAGTCACATGCTGTACCAACTGAGCAAGCCAGGTGCACCTTCAACAGTATTTTTAAATTGAATTTTAATGATTAGAATTTTCACATTTTGCATGAATATTAATATTCACAGAATGTTTAATATTAATACTGTGCTATTTAAAATATAATATTTTTATATTATATTTATATAGCCTCTCATATTAATAATCAATCATATTAGTATTATAAAATGTTCAGTATTCACAGTATAGAATATTTAATACAAAACTTAGAACTGTGCATTTTCATGGAAGTTCTGGCATATGGTATCTAGATCATACTTAAAATGAGAGAGTAAGATACAATTATTCAAAAAAAACTAATAAAATATTTTCCATCTACGCTGTCCTAAACATATGCTCTAATGAAATTATTGGACTATGTTACTTAAACCAACTAGTATAGTCTATGTTCTAACTCATCTGAGAACATATATTCCTTGCATCAGAGGTAGGAGGAGGAAAACACCATGATGTTCATGCCTGTCCAGCCCCTGCTTTAATCAATATACAATAAGTAATTTTTGACTCATTTCAGTGTTGGATTAATCCCAGACATGTAATTAATGGTAGATGGGTTGGGAGATAGATAATCTCTCCCACCATTTTGTAAATATACATGCATGTATTTTTGTGTGAATAATTGTATATATGATATGTGTATACATAATGTGTGTATAGTGTAGCAACAGGTTAAATGGTGATTCTCTTCTCCAAAATCCCTTACTGAATATAAAATTGCTTTTTTTTTTTTAAATAAGGGAAATTTTTGACAGGAATTTTTTAAACTAAAGTTGAAGGAGATATGATCCTATTTTGAAAAATTCTATTTAAGGTCTTCAAAACTGGATGTTTGTGTCCAGATAACCTATTAGGTAATTGAGATGCTAGTGATGACTAAAACATTTAACCTTTCCAAATGACTTTCTTGGGTCATTTTCTTCCCTTCCACTGAATGTCACTAGCAGAAGTTGGGATCATTGTTGTTGTTGTTGTTGTTGTTGTTCTTCTTCTTCTTCTTCTTTTTTTTTTTTAGAGAGAAATTGTAAATATTGACAATAAAACTAACGTTTAATTTACATATAATGTATGTATATTTTACTTATTATACACACACACACACACACACACACACACACACACACAAACCATAGCAGTCTATATCTATACAGTGTAATTGATTACATAGTATAAAGTTGCAAGTACCCACTGGATAAAAATATGTCTGAAAACACCTCTTTTGAGGAATCACTCTTTAATATCAATAGAGAAACTGATACGTAGGGGCGCCTGGGTGGCTCAGTCAGTTGGGTGTCTGACTTCGGCTCAGGTCATGATCTCACGGTTCTGGCTCGTGGGTTCAAGCCCCGCATTGGGTACTGTGCGGACAGCTCAGAGCCTGGAGCCTGCTTTGGATTGTGTCTCCCTCTCTCTCTCTCCCCCTCCCCCCCGCCCCGCTCTCTTATCTCTCTCTCTCTCTCAAAAATAAATAAACATTAAAAAATTTTAAAAAAAGAAACTGAAATGTAGTAGATGTTGTGAACATATGTACATTTTTCTACGTAAGTAAGCATTCAGACAATTTAGCCATGTAAAAAACTGAAATTAAGGGAGAGAAATAGTATAATGATTACTGTATAGTAAACACTGAAAAAAATGAGCCAATAATTTTTTAGTGCTTCTAAAATCTCATGCAAACCTTTCAACAATCTGTGACGATGTGTTCCATTTTAAAAATGAGGAAACTGTTTAGCTTTCCCAAAGGATTTTGAACCCAAACCTATTTGACCTCAAAGTTATGATCTTCATACCGCCTAATTTGAAAGCAGTTATGTGTAAAAGGGAAGTAAATCTTTTAGGACAACTAATGAGAGGTACAGAGCTCCTGTCTGATTTGCTAAAAACAAGAAAGAGAAAGGATTGTATTTATCCTAGTTCATTTGTCATATGGAAGGAAAACAGTAATGAACCCAAAGATGCTGAGAAACAATGGGAGAAAGAACAAAATTATTTATTTCCAGCCATAAGCTTCTACTTTGAGTGGGACTCCCTTATCAGCGGACTGCTCCTTTCTCAGAACTTTTATAGAAATCTTTATTGATAAGCATAAATAAACTTGTTTTTTTTTCCTAGAGAAGCTACCTTTTGTTAACTGATAACTTTTTCAACTTTAAAGTTTCAATGAAAATTTCACTCTTGAAAAAAACGGAATATACAATAGAACATACAATAAATTTAAATGTACATCAAAACCAGGAGTTCACATTTGTTAATAAAAAAAATATTGCTTGGGAGATTGAAGAATCCAAGTGTTTTCTCTTTTCCTAAATTTTCTGCATAAAGCATACATTCTCACCATTTCTTTTATAAGGCAGTATTTGGAGGAGGTGCTCTGAGCAGGCCAGTTTTGATACACGTGGTAGAAATGATCTAAGACATTTTGAGGAGGTAGATAGGGGGAGCAGGTGACACTGTCTTCCTTTCCGGAAAGCCTGGGTGTTGGTAGGGCTGGAAGACAGCATTCAGATACTTAACAAATTCAGCCAAAGCAGAAAAGGCTACTTCCAATCTTCCTTTTATAACTGTTGAATTATACTGTACTTTCAACATCCTAGTTTTTACTCATGTTTACTTCTATGTATGTCTTGTAATTTTGGCTTTTTGGTAGATTTTGGAACACCTTCTATAGGAAAATGTATATTTTATAGGAGTTGATATAAGGGATTTGTTATTTATTGTTACTGGCAAATAAATCTTACCCCTGTCATAAATTTTAGGCCAATTTTCCATGTTAATCTTCAACTTTCACCATTTCAGTTTATTTTTAGCTATTTAATAATGTTTGCAATGAGCATTACGACAAATCAAGAAAGTGGATATAAATATATTGCATTCAGTAAGTACAGAGTTTTAATTTATAGGATAGCAGGAATTCCATTAATAAGTTAATCAACCAAGGAAGGTTTTTTTTTTTTTCAGTAGAAATTGTATAATTAACAGGATCTTTAATAAAATACAAGAATTCAGTATGTTTAAATTGAGTCAAGTTTTAGATAAGTAGTTATATTAGTAATAAAGAAAAATTAAATCTTTTTCAAGTATATTTTTTGAGTATAACTTACTTGTTATATTTTTTTAATGTCTTAGCCTTATTTTACCCTATTCTTGAAATTTCCTTAAGGTTAGTACTTTATATATTCTGTTAATAGATATAACACCTAACATATAGCACATGTTTAAAATAGACTGTTAATAGCAAAACACATGGAGCTTACTTTAATAAGCATTGTACAAAGGCTGGGTATGATGGAACAAATATAGCTTATAAAACAGCTTGGAACCAGCATGTGTGTTTTTATGCATTTTTTGTTTATTTTGTTTTAGATTTATACTGAATTTTACCTTAATGCTCTTTACTACTGAAAGGGTTTTGCTACAGTATTTGTTTCTTTGGAAAATATTTATTAAATACCTACTGATTCTCAAGTGTAAAGCAAGGGGTTGCATATAAAGTAGTAAAGAAATCATATATAAACACAATTTTTATGATTCTTTAAAATTAATGATTAGTTTTAAATAAGTAAGCATGAAAAGGACTATATGATTACAAATTGTAATAAGGATTGTACTGGAAAAATAGAGGGTATGAGAAAGGAAAAAGGGACTTTCTTTAGATCAAATAAGGAAAATTGTCTTATAGGAAGTAATAATTCAACTTGAGAACTGAAGAATGGATAGAAGATTCTAGAACACTGGAGAGTGATTGAAGTGGTTAGAAATCATAAGAATATGCTAGCCAAGATAATAAATCTTTATCTTACTTTAAATTAACAATCATTTTAGATAGGAGAATACATGATCCCATTATACTTTTATAAGATTATCCTGGCCATCCTGTATGAAGTGAGCTTGCACTTGGCTTGAACTTGGACTATGGAGATGGAGAGAGATTTGTGTGTGTGTGTGTGTGTGTGTGTGTGTGTGTGTGTGTGTGTGTGAATATGTGGTATGATCAAGATTACCTCTTGATGGGGCTGATGAGGGGGATGGAGATTTTAACAATGCCCCTCAGGTTGGGAACATGAGCAACTGAATAATCAACACTGCCATTTCTTCAAATGGAGAAACGAGATAAAAACAAGTTGTTGGAAGGATCAGAAGTTAAGATAGAAAAATAGATGATAAATATAAGTATATATATGTGTATGTATGTATATAGTTTATATATTTACTTAATGTGGATATCATTTCTAAATAGATGATATTAAAAGCAAATGGGAATAGAAGATATTACCTTGTAGGGAAAAAAAAATCACTCCAAGCTGAGCTCTTAAGAGTTTTAGTAGTTAGTAGTTAAATAGAAGAGAATGAGATGGGAAAGAAAATCAAAGACAGACAGGCAGTGGGATGGGAGAAAATAACTACCAGGTGGTATGTGAGAAAAGCCAAAGGGAGAGAGAGGGAAAGGAGAGGGATGGAAGAAGAAGGAAGAAGGAGGGTAGAGGAGGACAGTCATATATAATGTGGTCAGTTGTGTGAAAGGAACACTAAAAAGTATCCATATGATTTAATTTGACAGATGTGGAGGTAATTGGTGGTCCTAGGATTGTAGCTTTTTGAGTTATAATGGAGAAAACCTAATTAGAATAAGCAACTCTTTTAAGAACTTTGAACATAATTGAGAGAAGAGAAAATAGATGATATTTTAAAGGAAGTGCAGAGTAAAATGCAATTGGTTGTTTTGTTTTGAAATGAGAGTGATAGAATGTTTGTATGTGGTTAGGATGATCCATTAGAAAGGAATGCTGAAGATTCAGGGGAAGGATGTCTTTGAGAAGGCATGGTCCGTGGGGGTTGACTCCAAGACAGATGGTTATATCAATACTTAATAGGAAGAAAGGTATTTCCAGTATTGTTAATTAGCAAGATGATGGAAAACATAGATTTAGGACTATGTGGATTTATAGACATTTTGGAAAAAAAATATGAAGTTTCTGCTAAATGTCTTTATTTTCTCAATGAAATGTGATACAGGGTCTTTGTTTTTTTTCATTGGAATACACATAAGGCATTCTGTTACAAAAGTAAGGAAAGGATGTAATTTTATGAAAGTTTGCCTAGGATCCATTTTTGCTCAGATTGCAGGTGAAACCACTCAGAACGAGTGAGATTCCAAGTTTGTAGTTTTATTTTTTGTGTGCGCTTTAATCTCTTTGCTCTGATAAGGACATTCCATATCAAGTCAATACTAACAACATGTAGTTAAAAAAAAATCAAGTCATTCTTTGCTAACCAATTATGGATATTGACTGTAAGAGTTAAGGGTAATTATATTTAATTCTTCATAAGTACAAATATGTTTGTTCTTAATAAATACAAATAGGTATGGTATTTTGGCTTTGATAATTTAAGTGGCTTAATTTTATATATATATATATATATATATATATATATATATATAATATGTATATGTATATATGTATGTATGTATACGTATATATGTATGTGTATATGTAATATGTATATGTATGTATATATGTGTATATATATGATGTATATATGTATGTATATGTATGTATATATTCTCATAGAAGTTAATATAGCTTTGATAATTTAAGTGGTTGAATAATACACACACACACACACACACACACACACACACACATATATATTCTCATAGAATTAATAGCTTAAAATAAGGAAAAAGCAATATATGAATGGGTCTCTGACCTATGATTAACTTCTATAGATGAAGACTGGATAAATGATAAATATGTTTTGTAGATGATGTGGAAAGATTAAAATAGGAATACATGTTATTGTCTGATAATATATTTCACTTTATGAACAAATACATATGTATAACAGGTACCTTTCAAGAAAAATTTTTAATGTTTATTTATCTTTGAGAGAGAGAGAGACAGAGTGCTAGTAGAGGAGGTGCAGAGAGAGAGAGGGAGACATAGAACTCAAGGCAGGCTCCAGGCTCTGAGCTGTCAGCACAGAGCCCGACACGGGGCTTGAACTCACAGACTAATGGACCATAAGATCATGACCTGAGCCAAAGTCAGCCACCCAACCGACTGAGCCACCCAGGCAACCCTAACAGGTACCTTTCAGAAATTGTAATAAAGCATGCTACGTAATATTAATCATTTTTTTGTAATCATGCAGAAATTATAGTAGCTTTTATTTTGCAGATGGATAATACTGCATAAGAAGAGAATCTGTGTTGTTGTTTTCTTTCTCCATATTTGGTTTGCAGAGCAACTTTACCCTAAATATCTTACAAGCTCTAGCTGAAAATTATCATTTAAATGTATTCTTAAATTTCACCTTCTGAAAATAAGTCTCCTGTTCTTTTATGGTTAATGACAGCAACAATAATAGCAATAATAACATAACCTAAAGATTAATAGAGATAATAATGTAAGATAAAAAATAAATATCAAATACCTGAATGTATTTATCTAAATCATTGTTTTTATCTTTGGTAACCTAATCTTTTTATGTTATTTTAATAGGAATGTTGGATAGTTTTAGTGTTTTCTTTCCATTTATGTTGTGAAAAGGTTTTAGAGTACATTAAGGGATCAACAGGTATGAATAAAGGTTAACGTAACATATTTTCACTTAACAGTGTTGACATATATGTGGGTTATGTGTTTCATTCAACTATTGTAATTTTGCCTTTAAAATCAGGGTTCTTTTCATTGTTCTATAGCTATTTTCTGTATGAAATCTGGTGGCATGGACCATTTCCACTGAGGAGATCAGATTTCACCAGAAGCACTATTTCCCAGCACTCCTTTCTGGTAGAAGCTGGGTTCCTAGTGGAAATGATGCTGCTATTAGGATGATCTGAAGTATGCTGGAGAGAGACCTTCTGCTCAGTTACCATTCAAGCTGGAGCCTGCTATGACAGTTGTCAACAGTGCCCTTTCTGATGTCTCCCAGTTGTGTTCCATTTAGAATAAGTACTTAAAGAGACACCTGCTAGGAAAGCCAGAATAGAGAAGCTGCATGATTCTGGCAAACATATGTAGACAATAATATCCCTTTCCTACCTTGGGCAATAACTTAATAAAGGCTTTAAGACAACAGAATCTTAAGTAGTCATCCTTTTTGTTGTTGATGAGAAGGAGGAATATGGATACCAGCATCAAAACTTCCTTTGTGTGCCTACAGCTGTGATCTGGGCACTGCCACACTTTCCTGCTGCTCTGACTCTCTAGCCATATGCTGCTGCTTAGAGCACAGTCTATGATTCAGGCTGCAGTGCTTGTGAAGTTGGCATATAGGCTGTCATCACTGTATTCTAAATACCCTGCAAGCAAGATTTGTCTTCTTCCTATGAAATTGTACAAGATCCTCTGAGTGGCAAACATATAGATGTATATATTCTACAGGTAGAGAGAGGTATACTATTCAAGAAGAGTGAAATATTATTTATGAATTATTTCCTAGGGGGAAGTATAAAGAGCTCAGACATACATTAGCAGAATGAGAACAAAATGACACACCCCAAACCTATTACAGGTTTCCAGTGAGTAAAGGGATAAGACACTCCCAACAAGTCATTTAAATGTGACAGATCAGGTGTTTGGATCCCTGGGGTTGGGAGCCATGGTCCACTTTTGAGAATCTGGAAAAAGTTTAAATGGAAACCAAAAATGAAAAATTAGGTTCAAATTTCCAAAATAGATGTCTCATTTTGTTTTCGTCTTCATTCTCAAGAACTATAAAATTAAAAAAAAAAAATGATAGTGCAGATGGATCTATAGATAGAAAAAAGCGTAAACTCTCTTCACTCCCCAAGACCTGATATTTGTTCTTTTACTGTTAATTGATAATAGATAACAGATACAATGTAATATGCTGGACAGGATGTAGGACATATAAATGACAAATGGCAGTTTGTATTCGGTTTTCCCACCTTCCCTGACTTCAGCTTAAAGGACATGCCCCCAAACTTGGCATTGCCTATGTTGCCTAAATATTGACTTCTGTTGTCCATATTGGTTCTCAGCTTTGTCAGGTTTAACTTAATTGCTACTCCCGGTAAAATACAATATGCTTGGGAATAAGGTGTATTTCTTGCCCAGGGGGATCTACAGTTTATTCATGAAGCCAAAAATCATTTGAAACTAAAGAAATTATTTTACCAGTAAAATTTCAGGCACTGAGAGATGCCATAGAAGAAATGAATTTTAGCCAAAGGGCCTGTATAGTCCTCCTCAAATTATGTCCATGTAAGAGCTACCTAGTGGAACTTTAAATACATCTCTTGTTTATGTGTTCCTTAGATGGACTGCTTTATAAATAAGTGCTGTACCTTCTATACATTTTTCTGTTAATTTTTTTAAGATGAATAATCATTTCTTTCTCCAATATTTAAAACTGGAAAAAAACTGGAAAATTAATTGCTTGTAACTGAAATGCAATTTGCTAGTGAGGAGATTTTAGGATTGAAGGATATTCATTAGATTGATTGAAGTAGACAGTAGGCAATAGCTACTTTGCATATTTTTCCTCAAAGGACAAAGGGAATACCTCCTGTCTCACTTTGTACATGTCCTATCTTTCAAAATAAATATGTTTTTCAATGCCTCCTTTCTCTCTCCCAATCTCAGTTCCTCATTCTTTAAAAAAAAATGTAGCAAAAACTCACCTCTTACCGACTTTCATGTGATTAACTAAATCACACTGATTATTGAATTGCTCTTCCACATAATTTTACTTAGAAATATATTACTCTTCACTCATTGTAAAGTTGCTTTTGGAAGGGGATGATATCATAGCACTTGGTTTATAAATATATTGCCTCTTACCATATCTTATGGCAATTATTTCTATTTCCTTTACTATACTGAGATCTCCCCAAGGTCAAGTACGTTATTTTTGTATTCCTGGCACCTAGTTATCTAGTTCCTGGCACATAGGGTGCACTTGATAAAGGTTTGCTGAATGAGAACATTAATGAATATAGAAATACCTATTGAGTGATTCTTTAATTTCTTTGTCCCTTGTTCCACCTACCTCCTGTATCACTGCTCTAAGTAAAATGTTCAATATTGAATGAATTGTCTTGGACTTCTCAGAAATAGCCTTCAACTTCCTAAACAGTAGTTATTTTGTATCAGCAAAGTGGTTAAAAGCACATGCCCTTGGGTAAGATACTTATACCTTTGCTTTTGTTTCCCTATTGATTAAATGGAAATAATAATACCAATCTACCTTATGAGATGGTTTTTGGATTAAGTAACTCCATGCATATAAAGCATGTAGGGCGGTGTCTAACACATAAATGTTGGTCAGGGTAGTAATTATTATTAATTCTTATATTAATAAAAAATCCATTGAGATAATTTGACATTGGAATGGATTGGTGTTCCTCCTCCAAATAGTTTATAGTTTATTCATATCTCTTCTACTGAAAAAAACTTTATGGTAGTAGAAATAATTACGATTGCTATAATTCAATAATTTGAGGTTATTTATATTTTTTTGTTCAGTAGCATGGCCTATCTGTGTCTCTTCTGTTCATTATAAACTCTAGTAAGATGGAGATACTTTATAGGCATTTATCATCCTAGTTCATGGCAGAGATACGGACTTTTAAATGGAAATTTTAAACCTACAATTTTCTTTTATTAGTTTAGTACAGTGGTTAATATTCTCAAAATAAACAAAGGAGTAAAAGCCTGAGCATCTCTAACATCAGACAGGCTTTTATTAGTGTCATATGAAAAGTCATTTAACTACTATGTGGTTACAACTGTCTTATTTAAACCAGGTTATGTCATAACACTGTTGCAGATAAGGTGAACAGTTCACACTGTACTGCATGTTCAGTCGCTCATAATTAAACTTCCCAATACAAAATTTCGCTTTAGAGCTGCTTTAGACTCTCAGTTGGCATAAGACCTGGAAATCTCTACATGTGTAATTTGTCATTTATGAATGAATTTTGTTTCCAAAATACGTGGTTAAGGTCAATTGTTTGAAATTAGAAAGATGCTTTGTTATAGAAACAATATGTTTTAAGAAGAGGTTAGGTAAACAGACTAGCTCACAAATAATTTGCCCATAAATTACCTCCAGAAAAAGCTCTGTAGAATGTCTGCTGATACATGATTGCTATGTGGAAAATGCTTTCAGAAGTTCAAAATGGGATATGAAGATTGTCTTCCCCTCAGCTATGGACTTTAATTTCCCTACTTCTTATCTAATCCAATTTCTACACAAATGGAGTCAAGTATCCTTCCTCTCAAGCTGGTAGCTTACAGCAGGAAGTTGACTAAGGTAGACATCAAAAGGCTCTAGAAAAGGATTGTAAATAGAGAAGGAGGGAGAGAATGGGGTTGGCTTAGGGAAAGCAGAATGGGATTTTCTTTTCTATAGCAGTCCCTTACGGAGACTCCTTTATAACAGTAACCTCTAAAGTGGGGGCTTTATCATTTCCCAGGGGAGATTGATACGATGCATTGTAGTGTAAGGAAACATATTAGAAATTCAAATTTTTTCTTAAAATAAATAATGTTTAACCTTCTAATATTTAATATATAAATTAAGACTTAGCTCCATCACCAAGGTTATTGTGGTCATATACACCTTTATTAATAGGTATTTTGAGGGAAGGGTAGCAGAACCATAGCATGGAAAGATAAAGAGTGGCATCATTAGTCATGCATTTGCTTTCACTATGATGTGAAATGTTTACTCCTGTTATCTGAAACAGCAATTATATTATTCCATTATAACTAAACCTCAGCAAGTGGACATGTGTTCGTGTTCAAATGGGCAAAGCACATAACTGATAATTGAACAGACTGAAAGTAAGTGCAAACAAACATTAAGAAAATCACTTGTCTACTCCTAGAATAAGCATTTTTTCAAAATGTTTATTTATTTTGAGAGGGAGAGAGAGAGAGAGCATGAGCAGGAGAGGGGAGCAGAGAGAAAGGGAGAGAGAGAATCCCAAGCAGGCTCCACGCTGCCAATGCTGCCGACACAGGGCTTGAACTCATGAACTGTGAGATCATGACCTGAGCCGAAACCAAGAGACCGATGCTTAACCGACTGAGATACCCAGGGACCCCTAGAATAAGCTTTACATCAGATATACCGTATTTTTGAAACTGATGATTTGTCTGATCTGATAAGAAGTCATAAAAATGAAAAATGTAAAAGATATTTGAAATCAGGTGTTACATTATCTGTTATTAATGATGAATTTTACCCTAGGTTTATTATGTCTTGATAAATTAGCTAACAGTGTAAATACATGGATATAATTGAAAATGGATACTTACATATAGTCAGTCCATGTTTCTATCTTATTTTTAAAATTGGTTGAATTATGTGATCAAAGTAGATTGAACCATTGGTCTAGGACACCATCCTGTCGCTTCTTCCTTTTTCTTTGAGGACTTCTGGTGTCAGTCTGTCCTCTTCCTCTTTCACTACTACACCTTACGGCTCATACGTGCCGTTTCTTTCCTTTAACAGCTTACTGTGCAACACAACCCAATCTCCTGTGCATTTCTTTTAATAAAATAGCTGTGGAGTACTGTCTCGTTATTTGGGAGTTTGCTTTTGTTCTTGATTGTTACAACTTACATCTTGATAAGGGGTAAAAAGGATAAAGATGAGCCTTTAGAATTCCAGAGGACCAAAGCAATATTTCAGAAGATCCTATAGCATTTAGTACATGAGTGATGGGAATTAGGAAAGGAGGAGAGTACTAAGGAGTTCGATGCAAGGACTATGCCTGGGGAAGCCAGAATGAAGAACAAAACACAGAGCTACTCAGTGGGCTAATTCCCCCAATGATAACTACAATTCATTGAATACCAAAGAACTAAAGTAGCAGTTGTAGGGGATAGGTACAACCAGTAATACTAGGTAGAGTTTGATTGGAAAGGGGATGGGCATACTACATGAAAAAAAAAAAAAAAAAAAGGCCAAGAAAGGAATTGCCTGAGGCTTATTATCTATTTACTAATACCAGATGAATTTTTATATACAAAGCATGGACAAAGAAAAGACAGTGACCAATCTTCTAACTTAGCTTTGTTTCCTTGTCTTATCTTACTATTAAGGAAGGATGGTAGCATAAGTGTAAATCATAAAGCTTAAGTTTCTGTTAGAACTACCAGTGACTCAAGTTGATCTTGAAACTTTTTGTTTGGCAAAGCCAGGTTTGGAATTTCTGTATCAGTGTAATGGAGATTAGAACTGTGTCAAACCATTCTTGTGAAAAATAAATGAGAACGTGAACCAGGATTTCAGAGGGATGTTTTTGGAAACAGCCATTGATCTCAACAACAAAGCCACAAATTAATGATTTCAGGACTATTGTAAACTGTGCTCTAGTATTTTGAGAAAAACTATAGTATTGCAAATATCCTTAGGGAGTAGAGTAGCAGAAGCCTTTTCTTAAGCAGAAATGACTGCAAACATACAGTTTGCATCATGTAAGTCATTATCCCTTTCAGGATTCAACACTAGTTTATATTGCAAGGTTAGGAAAAGCCTATAAAAATAAAAAGCATAGCATGTGAAAAATATACTTTTGAAAGCAAATTATTTTTTTCTTTTGTTTAACGGCAATTGTCTCTCATTCTCCTTCTACCACTAATTGTGTCTGTGTTTGGTAGGAAGACATGATTAGTCTGTTAAACATGGAAGAGAATCCAGGTTTGGAGATCTTTTAGCAATTCTATTTCTAAGAACTAGAGCAGTTACCGTGTATAAGTAATTTGATTTCTTGCATTGTGGAGTGTGTGTGTGTGTGTGTGTGTGTGAGCAATTCTTTCAGGTGGAGTTCTCCATAATCAGTGTGAAATAGCATAAGCTTAGGAGATAAATAATCATAATAACCTAACATGGTTTTCCTCCTTGGTATTAAGAACATTTGCCCTCAATGGAGATTATATACCTAAAACAAAATTTATATTACATCAATTGTATTAAGATCATACGTAATGACCTAATGTTATCTTTTAGTGTAGTACACTATTGTTTAAGGGTAGCCTGAAGTCTTAACAATAATGTAATTAGAATGGTTCCTTATAAAATGCAAAAAAAGCAAGAAGCTATTTAGTTTTTATTCCTTTCATCTAAAATATCTTTTGGGCTTCTAAGATCTCTTGGATGTATTGTTTGAAAGGGCTTTCTCCCATTTTTATTGTTCTTGTTTTGTTTCTGCTCTTCATCAGGACAAACACATGTTCAAGGACACATCTGAAGGATGGAATTTATGGGCTGCCTGTTCCAGTGTGCATTAGATTTGCAGTCATTGAATAGATTAGTTTAAGCAATTAAAAGAGACACCATATAAACCTTACACAAGCATATAATGATGCCAGGAGGCAGTAATGGCCTTGGGAGAATATAAATCAAATAATCAGAATAAGATTATATTGTAGTTCCTTTTCAAAAATGCAAGAGAGAAAGCATAAACTTTTCCATGCATTCATCCTTGATCTTATTTAATGTTTTTGAGAAGATAGGAAAAATGTGGTTTTAAGACAGGGATTTTTTAAGGACACATCAGTAAACATTATTCTGGAGGTTTGTGTTTGGTTTTGTTTATGTTCATTTGCATATTATGGACTGCTGTTTGCATAATAAGACTACTGTTATTTCTAGTCAGTCCATGGGTGATTACACATATGAATAACACAATCGTGTATCCTTTGTGATATACATTATTGTAATCTATAGAAGTATCCTGACAGTTCTCTGCACTGAAGACCTGTGAATCATGCTACAGTGTTAGATGACAATTCCACCCTATTGTACTGCCACTTAAAAGGAGAAAGATTCTAAAAACACATAGAATTCATCCAAACACACTTCAGATCTGCAGTTCTGTGATTAGAAAGCTTGATCTCATGCTTAGCCGAAGATCTGGACAACTTGGCCCCCTTTGATCAATATCTGTGACTGACATTATTGCGCAGTGATCTGCATAGATAAGACGGCCAAACAATTAGACTGAGTAGCCGGCAATTCTGACACTGATCATTATAGGCTAGACAGAAGAATTCGATACAGGCCAACTTTTTTTTTTAAAAGATGTCCTCAGAGACTTGTAACATAATGGAGGAGGGGATGATGTGGGGAATAATGTAAACCTCACTGCCTGGAACACTCCTGTAATCTCTGAAAATGTTAAGATCAGTCTCATTAGCCAGAGAGGACCCAGACTGAGAACTCAAGAGTAGTCAGCTGGGCAAGTGTGAGAAATGGGGCTGGTAAGCCTTTTTTTAACTTCCTAATATTTTTCGTTTGGGCTGCGAAAGAAATGCCTCATTCGCTTGTTCTTATCAGTATGCATGTAACTCCACATAATGCTACACATTTCAACAAATTAGTTTTTACGTTCTTCTGCAGTGAAAATTATGTGACAGTAATAATCATCACACTATCTCTATTTGTTATCCATTCAGATTTTCTGAAATTCTAATCAGTTTCAAGAAGCGTCGACCTGGAACAACTTTCATAGGTGTGAGGTAATCTAGTTTTCCTTTGCAAGAATATGTAAGGCAGATTCGCTTCTCTATTTTCTATTTCAGAGAATATATGTTTATAATTGTAGAAAAGAGTAAAAGGAGAACTGGGTATAGAATGATGTCTTAATAGCATACATATATGCAAATACTTTGGACATATAACCAGGAGCTAAAATGTCATTGTTATCAATATGATTATTTTAAAACCTATGATTTTTCCAGGAAACACTTTTGCAATTAACTTCTGCTCTCAAAAAGGTAAAGGGAAGCTAATTATGCCTCAAGAGTATGTATATGCTCCATCTCAGAATTATATAAGAAGAAATATCTAATAGCTGGTACTCAGAAGAATAGATTTAGCTTCTATAGTTGATTCTGTGTATATCTATGAACATAGAATATAACGAAAATACCATTTTAGATGCCTTAGGTCAAAGCACAGGTATTCTGAGGTTTTTGGTAGTAATTATTAGAAAGTGAATCAGTCAGTGCTTGTTATTGAAAAATTATTTGAAACAGAGGGTATTTAATTGATGTGCATGGTCTTGTTTTACATAGAAAGTGCTGGGCAAAAGAGTCAAATTTTGATTTCTCAATCAGAATATTGAAATTGAAGAGGACAGTATTACTTTATCTGACTTTACCTTATGCTATGAACATAAGTGTATGCACTAGACTGTAGTGATTTCAATTTATTATTACTTTATATGCTTCTGGACATAACAATGAGCAATAAAATATTGAAATAGAAAGTGTCTACATATATAATTTTCATTTGGGGAGGTCTGAAATAAAAAAAAAAGTTTAATGATAGATTTAAAAAAAATAAAGATTAATGAACTTAACTCCTTTATACCAAAGTATGAGACAGAAAATTAGATGTGTTGCAAACATTTAAGAAAAGAAATGGAATCACTGAGAAGTATCTACAGTAACAAAAATGCCAAACAAAGTTCATTTTTAACTTTGAAGAAATAGATTGGCAGCTTACTGGAATGCTAAAGAAATGAATTAGCAATGTCAACATGGCTTTTGACAGTCTTTATTATATTTCAGGGAATGAAATAGATAAATAGATTCTAGGTCTAAGAGGATCCAACTTTACTTAAAGGGAGTCTTTGTGTGATGTGGTAACAGGCAGGCTTTGGAGTGAGAAGGTATCAGTTGTAATTCCAGCTTTGGCAGTGCCTGGTTAAGAGCTCTTGATGAAATCATTCTCATTTTCCATTTCTTTCTCTGTCAATCAGGGATAGTATATTAAAAGGTTGCTTTAAAAGTTAAAGATCATATATGTGTGGTTCCTAAAATATCATAAGTGATAAAAAAGTAATGTGTGAGTACTGTCTTAGAGAGAGGTTTCCGGTGTTGTGTATGGGCATTTATTTACCCTGGGTCTATTTTTATCAATGACTTTGATGTAGACATATAGGTTATGCTTATCAAATTTGCACTCAACACAAAGCTGAAGATAGATAATATATTAGATGATTGACACAATCAAGGGTTTAGAAAATTTTGACTGATGGAAACAACATTGCCCATGCTATCAGCATGGAATAAAGCCCTCCACTCAAATACAAGAAACCGACTAAAAGAACCAAGGACAAAGGAGTCATGATTTGACAACATCTCATCTTAAAGAGTTAGGAACTCAGTTGATTGTAAGTGGATTATGAGTCATCCTGTGATGAGAATGCCAAGAAAAGCTAATGGAATCTTGGGCATCATTAATAGAAGTATACTATACAGAGCCATGGAGGTAATTCCCACAGTTCTCTGCACTGATCAGACCAATTGGTAGATAATGTAATGTTCTGGACATTGCACTTCGAGAGATGTGAAATTAGAAGAGGAAAAAGAAGCGTCTGGAAATGATGCCTTATAAGGCAAGTTGGTAGGTTAAGTGTATAGTCACCTGCAAGTTTTCAAAAGCTTTTATATGGAAAAAGAAATAAATTTCTTCTTTTAAACTTCATCTGCTAAAATGTAGGATTAATGTAAGTTACATAACAGGTAAATTTGGAGTTTTTGTAATTAAGAAACTTCTTTCTAACTGAACTGTTAAAAATGGAATGCTTTTCCTTATGAGGTGGCAAATCCCTTGCCAATGTAAGTGTTGAAGCAGATGCTGAATGATTTCCTGTTAGAACTGGATGAGAGTCTCCCTCATTCCACAAACAAGTACTGTGTGCGTGCTAGGTACTAGGGTTACAAAGATGGTAAAGAGAGACTAGTAAACGGCACAAGTTTTAAAGTACAGTATGTGCCATGAAGGAGCACCTAATACCCCCCCCCCCCGTCATGATTTGTAATTATCCTGTAAATGTGAAATCCTATAATAATGTTTAATAGATAAAAATAAAAACATAAAAAATGATAAAAATAGAAAATGAACAAATTAAACCCTTGATGGTAAAATATTTAGTTTGATTTAACTTCTGACTTTAGATAGCATTTATTCTGAAAAAAAAACCTGTTGCATTTTCCTTATATTTGTATTCTTTATTTTTCTGTTGTAATTAGTATTATTATAGTTACATGTTGGGCTTATCTGTGATTTCAGACAGCCGTGTCCCTTATGAAATATTCATTTGAATATTTGAGAAAACTGTATTACCTTAAAGCAGTACTGTTCAAAGAACTTTCTGCAGAGGTAGAAATGTTCTGTATGTGTGTTAACCAATACAATAGATGGATGTGGTTCTTGAGCACTTTAAATGTGACTAGTGTAATTGAGGAACTAACTTTTGAATTTTATTTAATTTTTCTCAGCTTAAATTTAAATAGCCACATGTGGCTAGTAGCAACTATATTGGACCAATGCTGCTTTAAACAACTGGATTATTTTGATATTAGTAAAAACAATAGCACCTGTCAATTAATAAGCACACATACATAGAACTGAAGGGGTTATTTATTTTCTTTAGAGTAACGAGGATTTAAACTCATGTTACTATTTGAGGTGATCCTTTTCCTCTAACATAACTTAGAATCAGTCTCATCTTTGAGAAAGTATAGTACATTTGAATCCTTAAACCTTCCTTTTCAAATGTTAGGTCAAGAGCTACCTTGGGATAGTCCTCTGGCCTTGCTCCTTTTCTTTCACATTTTTCCATAAGTTAGACATTGAAGTTTGTATTTGATATGTTTATTTATTCATGTATTTGGGGGTCAGGCTATGTGCCACTTTTAGTTTATCCATTGGGCTTCATACCATTGCACCTTGTTTGCTGATGCTTCCCAATTCTGAGTCACTAACAACTCTATACCGAATATGTTTCCAGTTTTCTTCTATTTTTCACATCCTGGTTTTCATTTTATTACCATGGAGTTCATTTCTGAACATCCCATTGAATGCACCACTGCATCTGTGAATACTGGCCTGCCCTCACGACTCTGCAGCGAAAGGTGTGGGGCACTAAAATTATTGTAAATAGTTTTTACCTTACTATGAAGGCAGCTTAAAAAAACCCATCATCTAAAAATCATAGAATCATAGACATTTAGAGCAAGCCTGAATTTAAGGGATATTTGAATTTCTCTACTGCTTTCAGATGAAATTGGTTTTATTCTCACTTATATTTTAAGAAAGATATCGTGTTATTTCCTAATGAATGATTGTATTTTCCTAAGAAAACCATTATTATTAACAGTCCTGAGTATATATTATTATAACCACCATAGTAACATGCTGAACATGTAACATGTATGTATATATGTGTATATATATGTATATATATATGAACTATATATAGCTATATATATAATATTTAAGAATATATATATGTGGAATTTCTGCTGTGTTGTATCACTTGTTTCTTATTCAGGTGAATGCTTTCAATTAAAAATAATTAGAGCAGTTTTAAGTTCACATTGAGGGGAAGATACAGAAATTTCCTATATACCCCTGTCCCCACACATGCGTAGCCACCCCCATAATCAACATCCCTCACCAGGGTGGTACATTTAGTATAGTTTATGAATATACATTGACACATCGTAGTCACCTAAAGTCCATCTTTTACATTAGGGTTACTCTTGGTTTTGTAAGTTCTATAGCTTTAGAGAAATGTGTAATGACATGTACCCACTATTATAGTATCATACAGAGTTTTTTCACTGGTCTAAAAATCCTCTGTGCTCTTCCTTTTCATCCCTCCCAACCCTCAACCCCTGGCAACTGCTGCCTTTTTTAATGTATCCATAATTTTGCCTTTTCCAAAATATCAGGTAGTTGGAATCATTCAATATGTAGCCTTTTTAGATGGGTTTCTTTCACATATTAATATGCATTTAAGTTTCCTCCATGTCTTTTCATGGCTTGATAGCTCATTTATTTTTTGCACTGAATAATAATTTGGGTTCTGGAAGTACCACAGTTTATCTCTTCTCTTACTGAAGAATGTCTTGGTTGATTCCAAGTTTTGGAAACTTTAAGTATAGCTGCCATAATCATCTGTGTGCAGGGTTTTGGGTGGATGTAAGTTTTTAAGTCCCTTGGGCAAATACAAAGGAGCATTATTGCTGGATTGCATGATAAAAGCATGGTCAGCTTTGTATAAGAAACTGTCAAACTGTCTTCCAAAATGGCTGTACCATTTTGCATTCTCATCAATAATGAATTTGAGTTCCTCTTGCTCCAAATCCTCACCAACATTTGGTGTTGTCAGTGTTCCAGCTTTTGGCCATTCTAATAGGTGTTTTGTAGTATTTTGTTTTCATTTCATTTTTATATAAATGTTTTTATGTTATCTCATTTGATACTTCAAACAACTTAAATAGCAAGTGGAATAGACAGGTAATCATTACTGTCCCTGTTTGTTAAATGAGAGAACCAAAACTTAGAATAAGGGAGTTGCCCAAGACTTTGTATGTGTTGAGTTGCAGAGATGGGAGAAGAATTAGATTTTTTCTTCCTTAATTTCCCTGATCCTTATGTCAAGAAATAAGAAGTACCATGTGCCTATATAATAAATATTTTTAAAATATCATATACAGTTTAGCTATTTCATTGTTCATGGCATAAATTAGTAATGAGAACATTTTCAAAAGGATTTAGGTGACCTGAATTTAATTCTTAAAAGTGTAAAGTACTCTTTGACCTTGCATTTCTGGCTTCCCCTCCTTAATTTAAAATTTGACACTGATTTGTATGTTTTGAAGAAATATATCTTAATTTTTATGTAAGAATACATATGTTTTCACATATTTTATCTCCTCTTTACTATAGCAAATACAGCTGACATTAAAAATAACCAGAGATTATTCTTTTAATACGGTAATAGTGTTATTACCTTCACCATGTTATTAGGGCATAATGAGTTGCTGTGATTACAAATAATCATTCATTCATAAGCATTACAATAAATAAGTTATGATACCTTCTGTAATCGATTAATAATAAGTTTCTGATCTAAGGTATGATGGCCCTGAACAGAAAAAAGAAGTAGAACAATCCAATATAAATAGGAGAAATTGAGATTTGTAAAAGGTCACGATTGGAATGTTTGAGCAGGTTGCTTTTTGGGGATATATGGAGGAGGCTGCAATAGCTTGATGCATGTAATCTGGAAGGCTTCCTAAGCATATGGAGTGGTGAGAAAAAGTGGCACAGAAATGCTGGTGAGGAGAGATGGAAATTGGATAAATCAAGGGAAAGGCTGGGGGAAGGGAAATGTCTGAGGGAAGATGAGAGCAGATGTAGAGATGGTCAATTTATTTTTTGACTTCACAAGATTATTTTGAATATGCTTTTTAAAAGAGTAAGCTACTATAGTAATTCAATAAGAGGCTGGATTGGTTGGAATGATTAAAGAAGGTTTTATATGATACCAGTTTCTAGTTTCAGCACATTGATTAAAGGAGAATTTAAAATTAAGAATATCTAGTAAGGGGTAAGCTGGAGTTTTTCATGTTATGCTTTGCATGGCATACTGATTTTATTTTATTGTGTATATTTTATTTCCCTTCTGTATATAAGGACATTTACAATATATGAAGAATTTTAAATACTTTTTCTTTTATTTCTAAAAAGAGACATTACAATTACAAAATGTGCAGAAATTTGCTTGTTTTAATTTAGTGCATTATTTCTAATAAATGAAAAATCTGCATATTTAATAGTTTTAGATTTTTATTTGATGATATTTAGGCAGATGCAAGGTGTATAGTTCTGTAATGCCCTTGATTTTACAAGTGCCCCAGATTTCTCACTCAAAAAAATTATGATGTTAATTAACCTTGAGCATACACTTTTAAGTCAAAAGAATGTTTATATATAGATGTTATTCCAGATAATTGAAGGAATATTTTTAGAATACACATTTTGTCTGTCATTCTGAAACTGGAAAGAAACTTTGCCAAGAAAGGACTTAAGATTAAAAGGAAAGATTTCTTAATTGAAGATCTGTCAGAATCCTGAAGAGACTTTTAAAATATTTTTCCCAGGAAAGCATCCCATTCCAATAGATTGAGCCATAAAGACACACAGTAGGTCTACATTGCCTTAGAGCAATCATTTTAGGTCATAGAGTTGACAGAGTATTTGACAATGACCTCCTAAGCCAAAACTAAGGATTACACTTGGTCCAGGTCAAATGGATACAATTTATTTGCCTCTCAATGATAAGTGTGCAATCACCACAGTCCAATTACCTTCTGGTTTTGGTGTTTACTAATATCATTAGATTCTTTCTGTCTTTATCTTGTATGCCTAATCTTGTCTCAGAAGAAGCCAAATATATAACCACACTGAGAAGTATTCCATTTAAGCCTAAATTTTAAATGCACCCGGTAGTATTGTGTTCCCCAGGAAGTGCTACAGAATTAGATTTCACTACATGTTTGTTTAGAACTTACCCTATTGCCAATAGAGACATCCATGTTACCATTGGTTTTCTGAATATAAGTAGCAACTGAGTTTATGCTATGCATTCATTTCATGAAGTCATAAAACTCACAAATTATCAACCAAAGAGATAACATATTATTGTTTTCATTATTAAATCTGTAAACTATTTATAGTATGTGTAGTAGTTTTAATATTTATATCACTACAATTTTAATGTGTTACTTAATAGACAGCATGAACACACACTTTCTCTAAAATAATGTTTAGCATGTTATACCTGTTAGCAAAAAAAAAAAAAAAAAAGAACAGTTGCCTTATTCAAAGTTATTACTGTGCACAAGATCAGGAACATACAGGATTCTCTGCTTTTAGATTGATAAAATGAATCCATATGTCCATTGTGTATTGACTAATTACATTGTACTTTTTACTGACTCCCCAGAAGAATAATAATGGACATTTAGAGTTTTCACATGGAGATGCTGCCCTCATCTATGTCACCTTTGACCAACAATTGTTTTTGTAAGATTATTTGAATATTTTTACCCCATCATCTCCACATTATTAGGGGAAAAAAGAGGACAAATAAAAAAAGGGCAGATGCCAGTCATAAAAGCAAAGTTTTATCAATTTAATTCACTTACCATGGATATCAGTAAGAGTAAGTTTACACCTTACTTGGATACTCCCTGGATAAACCCATCTACTAAATATTCAATTATGAAAAGACATTAAACCAAATAGTGTAAAATACTGGAGATACAAGATTGTGTTTAAAAACCAAGGTGTGGAGCGCCTGGGTGGCTCAGTCGGTTAAGCATCGGACTTCGGCTCAGGTCACAATCTCGCGGTCCGTGAGTTCGAGCCCCGCATCGGGCTCTGTGCTGACTGCTCAGAGCCTGGAGCCTGTTTCAGATTCTGTGTCTCCCTCTCTCTCTGACCCTCCCCTGTTCATGCTCTGTCTCTCTCTGTCTCAAAAATAAATAAACGTTAAAAAAAAAAAAATTTAAAAACCAAGGTGAAACCCCCAAGTATATGGTCAGTTAATCTTCGACGAAGCAGGAAAGAATACCCAGTGGGAAAAAGAATATCTCTTCAACAAATGGTGTTGGGAAAATTGGATAACAACATACAAAAGAATGAATCTGAACCACTCTCTTACACCCTACACAATATTAAAAAATTCAAAATGGATTAAAGACCTAAATAGATCTGAAACTATAAAAATCCTAGCAGTTAACACAGGTAGTAACCTCCTTGACATCGGGCATAGCAACTTCTTTCTAGATATGTCTCCTGAGGCAAGGGAAACAAAAGCAAAAATAAATTATTGGACTATATAAAAAAAAAAAAGCTTCTGCACAGTGAAGGAAACAATGAACAAAACTAAAAGGCAACATATAAAATGGGAGAAGATATTTGCAAATAACATATCTTATAAAGGATTAGTATCCAAATATATAATGAACTTATAAAACTCAACACCTATAACCCAAATAATTTAATTTAAACATGGCAGAAGTCATGAAGAGACATTTTTCCAAACAAGACATCCAGATGGCCAACAGACACATGAAAAGATGCCCACCATCACTGATCAGCAGGGAAATGCAAATCAAAACTGCAATGATATATCACTCACATCTGTCAGAATGTCTAAAATCAACAACACAAAAAACAACAGGCATCGGCAAGGATGTGGAGAAAGGGGAACCCTCTTCACTCTTGGTGGGAATGCAAACTGGTGCAGCCACTTTGGAAAACAGATTGGAGGTTCCTCAAAAAGTTGAAAATAGAACTACCCTATGGTCCAGCAATTGCACTACTAGGTATTTACCCAAAGGATAAAAAAATACTGATTCAAAGGGTTACATGCACCCTGATGTTTATAGCAGCATTTCTATAATAGCCAGATTATGGAGGCACCCAACCAACTGATAAGTGGATAAAGAAGATGTGGTTTGTGTGGTTGTTTGTGTGTGTGTGTATGTATACATACCACCCATACAATGGAATATTACTCAGCCATACAAAAGAATGAAATCTTGTGAATTGCAATGACATGGATGGAGCTAGAGAGTATTATGCTGAGCAAAATAAGTTAGATAAAGAAAAATACTGTATGATTTCATTGGTACATGGAATTTAAGAAACAAAACAAAGGAGCAAAGGGGGAAAAAAAGAGAGAGAGGCAAACCAAGAAATAGGCTCTTACCTATAGAGAACAAACTGATGGTTACCAGAAGGGAGGGTGTTGGGGGGATGGGTGAAATGGGTGGTAGGGATTAAGGAGTGCACTTGTGATGAGGACCGGGTGTTGTGTAGAATTGTTGAATCACTATATTGCACACCTGAAACTTAATAGTATGCTCTGTTAACTAACCGAAATTTAAGTAAAAACTTAAAAAAAAAAACAGACAACCAAAGTGAAAGGTAAGAATTCATATGGCATTTTAGTGTTCTTTAAATTGAGTCTTTTCATACATAGCACAAAAATCCAATGTTTGATTTTTGCTATAAATTTCCATTGATATGTATAAAAGAAGATATCTACTTACAGCTGGTGAGATTTTCTTTGGTGGTATCTATAGCATTTGAGAAACTTCTGATTCGTATCCAGTTTTGCAGATTTTCTCTAATATTTAAAGACAACTACTTATGACCCCACTGTACTTTAATGTGAATCCAGGAGAGTGATACATGTCTTCAGAACACTAGAACTCTAGGTGAGTCCATTACCAAACTCAATAATGGAAGATCTTTCTCATTAGCCCTTTCTCCAATTGAATCAATTTTATCTAATTTATTATTAAGTAATTACTTGCCTTACAATTTTTATAAATCAAAGATATCTATAATTTATAATCAAAGTTTTTAGTCATCATAAAAAAATCTAATACTGCTTTTCTTAGTTGATTCACTTCTATCTATTCAAACAAAAATATTTGATGTTTTAAGCTGTGTGGACTTACATTGGATAAACATTTTTTTTTTGTTTAAATTTTTTTTTAACATTTATTTATTTTTGAGACAGAGAGAGACAGAGCATGAACGGGGGAGGGTCAGAGAGAGGGAGACACAGAATCTGAAACAGGCTTCAGGCTCTGAGCTGTCAGCACAGAGCCCGACACGGGGCTCAAACTCACGAACCCGCGAGATCATGACCTGAGGCAAAGTCGGCGCTTAACCGACTGAGCCACCCAGGCGCCCCTAAACATTTAAATTATATTAATTTAACTTAAATATTTCTTAAAATTTACAAAGAACATAAACTTTGGTTACTCCCTTTGAGAACTCTCTTAGCATTTCCATTTATTTTGTCAGTTCACCTATTAACTATTTAGCATCAGGCAATGTGTCTGTTGGGAACTATGTTGAGGTTAAAGTGACTTGTTTTTTGCCATCATTGTGCTCAAAGTCTAGCGGACCTTATTTCAGGGATACAATCCCCATGTTACATTAATAAACAATGAACTCTTTGCTTGCTTTTATAAAATCCTTTAAATGGTACACCAACCAGAATATTTGAACCCATGCTTTAAAATGTATCAATCACAGTGTTTCTTTTTTAGTTCTATTTTAAATTTGTATGGTGTTTAAAGAAAAATAGAAATGGTAAAGTTTTTGTACTACAGTCATGTTAATGTTGGTGCAAATCAATTGAAGAAATACCAACTAGAAGATATACAGAAGTTTTAAATACATATACATACATATGTGTGTGTGTGTGTATGAATAAATATTCTACAGCTGCAACTTTTTAGACATAACCAACAAATTGTATAATGTTTTGCTTATTTTACCAATTATTAGTCTATATAGTTTAACCTTCCACAGAAACCAAGCCAGCCATGGATAAACATGTATGGTTTTCTAATAATTTAAAAAAATAACCAGAATTATTTATTTAAAAAATTTTAAACTTATTTTTTGAGAGAGTGTGTATGCAAGTAGGGGAGGGACAGAGGGAGAGGAAGGGAGAGAATCTCAAGCAGGCTTAAAGCAGGGCTCAATCTCAAGACCATGAGATCATGAGCCGAAATCAAGAGTTAGAGGCTTAATGGACTGGGCCACCCAGGCAACCCAATCCACATTACTTTTAGAATTTTATCAGTTAATTGAACATTATTGTTTTTTTTTTTAATTTTTTTTTAACGTTTATTTATTTTTGAGACAGAGAGAGACAAAGCATGAACGGGGGAGGGTCAGAGAGAGGGAGACACAGAATCTGAAACAGGCTCCAGGCTCTGAGCTATCAGCACAGAGCCTGATGCGGGGCTCGAACTCACGGGCCATGAGATCATGACCTGAGCCGAAGTCGGCCGCCCAACCGACTGAGCCACCCAGGCGCCCCTGAACATTATTATTAAGAGTTGAATTAGTGATACTGTTTTCTTCGGAAAAAAATTTTTTTTCATTCTCTATGTTGCATGAAAATTGTAATGAATGTTGTTTTGTTTTCTTAACTGCCCAATTATAAGTTCTGTTAAAGTAATAATTGCAATATCAATAGCTAGAATATTATAGCTTCTGATCTAATCATGTAAAAGTCATGTAAAATCCATGGAAGTAAATAATAATGTGAGAATGACCTTCATTATTTCTTGGGCAAATATTAATTAACGAGAGATCATCTCCTTCCATGAACTCACTGTGGCCCTTTGAAATTCTTTGTTGTGATTGAATCCCTATTATAAATTCATTATAACACTTTCACAATTACTGGAGGAAAGTAAGTAGATAAGATAAATCTAGATGTATAACTTTGATGATAGCCAACAAAGAACTCTGATTCATGCAGGGTCCCATGATGTGGTATTGCTTAGAAATATTTAATTATAAGTCATTTTTTAAAATTAAAACCATTCTTTTGTTATTATTTTCTTTTAAATTGCTTCTGTAAGGTGTTTATAGAACATTGACACCTAATTTTAGCTGATGACCAAAAGTTCAGTTTTCAATAAATATATTTTTTAAGTGAACATGAGGTCATCAGAGGTGTTTTGATTTCAGTTCAGTTACAAAAGTGTAAGGACTGATCTTTATTGGCTTTAAGTCAATTCACACACACACACACACACACACACACACACACACACACACACACACTGTTAGGTAGTTTTCTAGGACTTTTTGCTTTGTGCTTTTTGGTGTCAAAATCATTCCCTAAGAAGTATTCTGATATTTTAGATGTTGTTTCAGAATAGTGAGTCACTCAGGGAATGATATAAACATTCTCCATGAATTAAATGGGTTCAGAAGCCATGGAAAACTTTTGACATAAAGTCTTAAGCACGTCAGAAAGTCTGTTGATTTCTATTTATATTGACTGGGATGCAAAAGTCTTAGGCCAAAAGAATATCTTCTCTTATTTAATTTCTTAATTGCTGTTTTTGTATGGATAGCTTACAGTTGGCCAAATATATGAGAATTTCTTTCTTCTTAAAATAATGCCTTTGTTTTAGTTTATAATTATTAAGTACCCTTATAGAACAGAGTGATGTAGGATGTGATTTTTAGTTTTTAAAAGTTTAAAATCATATGTATTTCAAGGCACCTTCCCTAGTATTCATTTAAGACTTTGAGAAGCTCTATGTGCCAGCTGTTATGTGTGCCCCATGTTATATGAAGAATACTATATTCAAACAGATTTTTTTATCATTTCTTTTAAAAAATATCATTTGAATATTTCCTGAATTTTTATTTAAGGATGTGAATCTGTTATTTAAAACTATATTAACCCACACACACTCTTACTTTAAAGTATGTACTGGGGCACCTGGGTAGCTCAGTCAGTTGAGTGTCTGACTTCAGCTCAGGTCATGAGCTCCTGGTTAGTGAGTTGAAACCCCACATGGGGCTTGCTGCTGTCAGGGCAGAGCCTGCTTCAGATCCTCTGTCCTTTTCTCTCTGCCCCTACCCTGCTTGTGCTCTCTTTCAAAACAAACAAACAAACAAACAAACATTAAAGCGTGTACTAACTTGACACAAATTGGAGTACAGTAAAACCTTGGATTGAGTAACTTGTTCTACAAGTGTCCCACAAGAGGAGCAAATATTTCTAATAAATTTTAATTTGATAAATGAGTGATGTCTTGCAATACAAGTATTATGTAATGCGGAAATGTCACATGATCACAACTGAGCCAATGGTTCTTGAAATTTGCTTTGATACACAAGTGCTTTGGATTACAAGCACGTTTCCGGAATGAATTCTGCTTGCAAACCAATGTTTTACTGTATTGGTAAGTGATCATTTAACTCAGGTCCTAAAAGTGGAGGAAAAGGTGAATGTTGAGTTTAGGATAGAAAGAACAGCAAGTTTTCAGAGAAAAAGTAGTCAGAAAATAGGATGGGATATTTAAATGTTTTCATTCCTGAGAAAAATGTCTAAGTATAAAACACAGCATGACAAATCTCTGTGGAGGGAACCACCTACTCACTATCGTTTGAGTACTCCTCTGAGTGACACTTCAGTGGAAATGGGGAGAGCTCCTATTTATGTTTAACTTAGCTTAAAAACAGCAGTAAAGCTCTGTGCCTAATATAGAAAGGCTCTCAGAAGATCTGGTTCATTTTACAAAAAAATAAAAGGACAAAAACTAAAAAAAAATACATCAATGAATAGCATATCCTAGTTGCACTTGTAAGGGGAAAAACGGTGAGGTGGTTTGTTTGTTTGGTAATGTACTATATGGGAAAACAAATATGGGTCCTTAAATATTAACTACTGTATAGTGCATATTTATAAAATTAAAGTCATTTAAATTGACATTACTGCCTGACCATCCTTCTCTGTCTCCAGTCTTATACAATTTAAGGCCTGCCATGAAAAAATGGAAAATTAACCCTTCTGCTATATCAGTGCTACTCCCTGACTGTACTTTCAACTTCCTTTGATCTTATTTGCAAGCAGTGAAATTAGTCATAGAATTCCTTGTCTTTATCCAAACTACCTCATAAATCCATCATTCTAAACAGTCCAGCTTGATACTCCAGCTCCAGGATTTTCTTTGCATTGTTAGCTTTCATTTCAACCAGTTGCTCTTACAACTACATCATCCTTTTCGACATTTTCAGTTTTGGTGTTTTCATGGATTTCATATCTTCTGCCTTCAAATGGGAGATCTCTTAAATGTGAATACCTTCATGTAGAAGTCTTCCTTTTCTAAACATCAGTCATATTTCTTTTTGTTTTTGGAAACAAAATTCTCTTTGCATGATATATAACAAATGTGTCCGTATCTTATTTTTACAAATCTTATATTAATCCACCATCAAAAGTGTAATAACTCCTCTCAAGCTTCCAAATAGCTCTCTTTCATTTTTCTTTGTATTAGCCGGCTCAGACTGCCATAAGTAATACCAAAGACTGGGTGGCTTAAACAACAAAAATTAATTTTCTCATTTCCAAGGGATGAAAGTCCAGGATCAGAGTACTAGCATGGTGTGGTTCTGGTAAGAGCTCTCTTCTGTCTTGCAGATTGTTTCCTTGTTGCTGTGTCCTCACATGGCAGGAAGAGAAGACCTGAAGCTCTCTGATGTCTCTTCCTTTATATAAGGCACTAATCCCATCATGAGGGCCTCACCCTCCTGACCTCATGTAAACCTAGTTATCTCCCAAAGGCCCCGTCTCCAAATACCATCACACTGGGGGCCAGGGGCTTCAACATACAAATTTTGGGGAGTCACAATTCAGTCCATAGCAACGTACCTGAAGTATTTAACAACTCTGACTGATCTTTCTTGAGGAGAGGATCTGTTTTTAACTTCATGACATGCCACCAGTGCATCTTCATTTGTTTTCTCTGTCAAAAACTGCAGCGAGGTCATGGATACCTAATAGACATCACATTTGCAGATTATGTGAAACTTGGAGGTGTAGTACTCTGTTAGAAGGCTATCTTGTAAGACGGACAAAAGTAAGGGTGAAAATAGAGTTCAGTGTAGCTATAGCACCAGTATAGTTGGAGGATTATGAGGCTTATCAGCACATGTCAGAAAGATGTTGGGATTTTAGTTGCTGGAAGTCTGAATATTAGTCAATAGTGTGATGTGACTGCCAAAGTGCAAATGCAATTTTAAGCTACTTTAATCAGCATACAGCTTCCAAAATAAGGGAGATAAAAACCTTGTTCTATGCTCTAACTACAAAGCACGGTTCCATTAAAATCTGGGTGCCGCATGCTCAATGATTTATTAGGGCAAATCAAAACCATGGTTTACGAATATGAGTATCCCCTGTGGAAACAGAAGATTCAGTCTGAAAAGACACCAACTTGGAAGCCAAAGCTTCAAATTCCTTATAAACTGGAACACTTATAATGCTACCTCAAAAATAATCCTATTTCCCTGGTAAACAAACAATGACCTATCTGAATATATAAACATGTAAAGATATAAGAGAACATCAAATTTCTACTCGTAACATTTAAATTGGAGCCATTATAACATATCATCCATTGTCAAGTTATTGTTAAGAGATGGTACTTTTTTAAGGTTGATATTCTCACAAAAGATTTTTATTTCAAACCATAATTAACCATATATCCGTTCATTCCTTCTGTCAGCAGAAATGCGGTGTGAGCCCATCCTCGCCTTCAGGCACTGTTGTAGGTAATAGGGATGACTCAGTGAGCAAGAGTAACAAAGCCTAGCCCTATGTTCTTATATTTGCATAATAAGAGAACAATCAGTTGTCATTCATCATTTTGGTATATGTACCTCATTGCCAGAGCAGCTTCATTTTGTCCATTGAATTTTTGAAGTGGTTTTTAAAATGTGTCATTATACATTTCTGGTTCATTCCTAGACTAATTATTGAGCACTATTAAAATACTTTGCCATTTCTTTTTAACTTTTGGCCTCTGTAAGCATCCAAAATGGAAACTGATTCATGTTCTCAAAGCTGATGTGTCTTCCTCAGACAGGGCTCATAACATGAAAAAGTCCTAACAATGCCCAACATAATGTAGCTTCTCTTGTTCTGAAGGATAGTTTTTGGGAAAAAAAAAAAATCACCTTACATTCAAACATGCATGGTACTTGATGAACCTTAAGGGGTGCCTGGGTGGCTCAGTTGGTTGAGCCTCTGCCTCTTGTTTTCGGCTCAGGTTGAGACCTCACAGTTTGTGAGATTGAGCCCCACATCAGGCTCTGTGTTGGCAGTGCAGAACCTCCTTGGGATTCTTCCTCTCCCTCTCTCTCTGCCCCTCCCCTGCTCTTGCTCTCTCTCTCTCTGTCTCTCAAAATAAATAAAATTAAAAAAAAAAAAAAAAGGAGGTACACTGAAATCTTTCTGGTTCCAAAGGACCAATGTTTGAGTGGCAGATTTCAGTTGATTTTATTTATTTGAATAATATTCTAATAACTATTCTTAAGTTTCCTAAAAGTTGAGATAATTTTTTAGGAGAGCATGTTTATTAGCACTGGCAATCATAACAGAGCTGGATGATCAGTTTTCTTCCTTCCTTCCTCTCTCTCTCTCTCTCTCAAAGTTCTCCTAGTGAATCCTCAATTCCCTCTGAATTCTAATTTGCTATGTGATTTTTAACCTCATAAGAGGCTTTGAAATAATCAGATCATTGCTAGTTGATGACATGTTCTTGAGCAAGGAAGGATAGGTAGCGATCTGAGTTGTGATGGAAGATATTTGATCTGAAGAAGATACAGTTTAGGAGAGATCTACTCTAATTGTGTCCTTGGTCTTTGAGAGAGAGAGAGGATGCTGTTGAGATGTTACATTTTGTGCCGGAGCATAGGCTGGGTCCATGAGCTGAGACCTGTGGTGGGTGTTCTACATCTCAGAATTTTCTGCGAGGAGGCAGTGGGGAGGAGCCCAAGGTCCCTTGGCCGATATACTCTAGCACCCTTGAAGCTTCACAGTGATACGCAAGTTCATGTTGCTCTTGCAACAACCCAGAAACTGCTCTTTCTGTCAGCTTCAGCCTATTCAGTATTTAGATTAAAACTTTGTATGAGACAATGCAGCAAGTACAAGGTAGTGAGTGCAGAGTCTTGGGCCTAGATTTGAACTGTGTTTCTCCTATTGCTCACAGGGTGGCCTTGTACAAAGGACTTAATCTCTGTGAACACTAGTTTTATGAAGAGTAGAGAAATAGTTTTTATCTTCCAAGTGTGGTAAGATTTTACATGTAGACCATGCACATGCATAATTATGTACACATAGAATTATATACATATAAACACAACATATGTACATATATAGAGAAAGAGACTCTCAAGTGTCATAGTGTCATAAGGTGTGGGCTTGTAGCAGTTTTGAAAAGTAGATAATTGTGTTATTTCAAAGTTGCAGCAGCTCGTGGTACTTGGCATAGGCTACTGCCCAACCCCATTCTTCTGAACTGTTGGAGCAGAGGGTTCTTCACTTGATATTGTGCCCTGACCAAATTATGATCCCAAGTGTGAGGCATCCCGATTGTCATGTATCCCTGAAATTTCAGCTGGCTTGCCGAACTACAGAACTAAATTCCACTAGCAAAGGGGAAAGGTAAAGTGAAAATCACTGTTATGCCTTCCAGTAACTCTTCAGGAAATAGAGTGTGTTTTTCTTGATTTTCTATGATTTGATTCCCTCGTCCTCTATTTAGTGTCGCTCACCCAGTAGAATTCTGAACCTAAGGAGAAAATATATATACTAGATATACTAGGTAAAATTGCTGTGAAGAAAGCTATTTCAAACATATACTGCACACTGGGTTTGTTGGCAAGAGGAATGGAAGTAATAAATGAGGAGTCATGAGGACATAACACTAATACCAGCCCATTATTATTAGTGGGTGCAGGGTAGAGGACTGACATGTGACAAGAAAAGAACAGACTAAAAGCAAGGACAGAGGCACTGATGCAGTTAGAAATATTTTGTGTAATATTTTTGCAACAATAAGTCTGTACTCTAGAATCTTTGCCAAGAAATTTTGGGGATAGGTTTATGAGTGTATGTATACAACATATATATTAAATATTGCAGTGACTAACCTTGTAGTTAAGAGATATAATAGAATGTTCAGTCATTGATTCAGTGATTATTTTTGAGCATGTACTATGTTCCAGACATTGTAAGCACTGGGGATGCAAGAATGAACAAATTCTACCAGGTCCATGATATGAGAGAGCATAGGGTAAATAATTACAGTATTGTGGCAGATGGTTTCAATGTTAGTATTTTTAAATAATTTTAAAAAAATCATATTTCACATATTGGTAATTACTCTTTACTAGCAGAACTTTGTAAGGTCTAATGCCTATAGTACATGTTTATATGTATATATTTGTGCATACACACTCTGGTTTTAACTTTTTTTTTTTTTTCTTAAAAATCATATCTCTAAGGGGTGCCTTGGTGCCTCAGTTGGTTGGGTATCTGACTTTGGCTCAGGTCATGATCTCATGGTTTATGAGTTTGAGCCCCATATCAGGCTCTCAGCTGTCAGCACATAGTCTGCTTCAAATCCTCTGTCCCCCCCTACCTCTGTCTCTAAAAACTAAATGAACATTAAAAAAAATCATTAATCTGATTATCTGTTTTGGTACTCCCTGCTTTCATACTGGGGAACAGCATGAGTAGCCAAGATATAATACAGGTTATGGCATTTAATTAGTATACCTTAAATATGTGACCTTACACTTAATACTTCACATTTCTTTGGCTTCACATTACTACTTACCCTCTCGGGAGACTATTTCCCTCTGCTATAAAAAGGATTTTATTTTGGATGAGATGAATGAGAAAAAATAGGATATAAAAAAAAGAAACGCATTTCTTGAGCACCTGTGATATGCTAGATACTTTCATGTACTTGGAACCAACAATTAACTTACACTGATTTTTTAAACACGTCTGTGAGGCAGTAAAGAAACACGGTAGTGAGAAATGTCAGCTTGAATAATTAGGACAATGTTGTTGTAGATGCAGGAGGTTGAACATCATTCAATAAATACGGGGAAGCGGGATTTGTATCAATTACTGCCCAAGGTGCCTTCCACAATCCATTGTGCTTTTGCTGGAGAAGCATTTGTACCCTAGAGTGTGCTGTCAGCATGCTGCTATTGCATGAAGGAGAAACTAGCCTGCGCATAACCGTGTGAGATGTATAGGAGTTCATCTATAGGAGTTTAAGGTTAGAAGATACAACAAAATTGAGAGAAATGACTTGCAGGGTTACCAGGCCAGTAAAGCCAGCTTGCTTACCTTAGCACAGATGCTTCCCCCTACTTTAGTTAAAATCATCTCTAGTAACAGATGAAAGAAATAATTACAACACACCCCATGTTTATTTTATAGGGAGAGGATTAACATACAAATTCACCTTCTCCTTTGAAATTTTCTTTGAAATAGATCCCTGCAGACACTTAGAAGATGGAAACTGTATCTACATTTAAAAGGGGAATTAGGAAATTAAGGTTTTATCGGGGAAGCGTAACCCCCGAAATCCCCTCTTTCTAAACAAATGCTATAGGATGTGCCATGAGGAAAAGCTAGATAGCACCATCTATTCTGTCTGTTTTTGTTGGGAGACCTAGCTTGGTGTTGTGACATCTGAATCATTATGGATGTTGACTGTGTTAGGAAGTGGCAATACTGGGAAGCTATTTTGCTCAGACACACTCATCTTTGCTTTCTTCTTTCTAGTTCACAACTCCAGCATTTAAAAAAATGATCCACCAGGTTGCTTATGTGAAAACATGATCTTTGACAGCAATTTCATTTGTGACTGCTGCTTATTTCTCATTTGAAGTTATGCGTCCAATTATGTCAGCATTCACTCTTTCTGATATAAAAGTAAACTCCCTGTGGCTGATAGAAATATATTCCATTTTGTTGATCTTCCCGAGACACCTTTCAACCCAGGCCGCTTTGGGAGACTTTCGCTTGGATGTGTCCCTATGTATCTTCACTTCATTTGTAATACCATTTGCTGTCACCATGAGCAAATGGTATATATTCCTGCTGCACTGAAAAGTCGAAAAGAGAGAGAGAGAGGAATGAATTAATACTTAAGCCCAAATCCTTCATCATTATGAAGTATTTATTAATAATCTATTTGTATGTGGTGCTGGACTAGAGGCTTTGCAGAGGAGCTAAGTGCTCATGGCAGTGTGCTCTAGGTTTTCACTGATACAAAGACACAGGGCAGAATGGAAGACATTTTACCCAGTAAACGTTGAGAAAAATAAACTAAATGATACAATTCAATATTTTCTTGTTTACAAGCCAAGGGTTAAGTGTATCTGATAGAAAATTCACAATCAACCAGCTGTCCTTAGTAATGAGAAAAAAAAAAATCACAATGGGAAAACCTGTCCCATACCATATGACGGATGGATAGATAGCTTGTGGAAGAGGAGCTCTTTGTTGTTAAGGAGACAATTTTAAGCTCTTCACATGGTTTTAATCACTTAAAAAAGCCCACATGATCACCTGTCTTGAATGTTTATTTTCCATATTAAGGTGCTGGCAGTGCTGAGTAGATAGTTTCTAGTAAAGTATTTTCTGTGTATATATGTCTGTGGTCATCTGTTTTACATTTTTAAATTCTACCACTTAGGATTATAAAACATGAAGACAACAATATTTTTTAATCGAATATATACAGTGACCTAATATACAAGAGAAAACAATATTTTCCCAGAATAGACTGAAATTTTCCTTCAAGTAATAATCCTAAGAGTAAAAAAATATCACAAATATCCTTTATTGTGAAAGTGCTTATGTTTCCCAACCATAGATACTATACATCAAGTATCTCAAATTTGTTTTAAAGAATCCTACATGACATAGCATAATGATAGTGATTATACAGATGCGGAAATTAACATTTATAAAGGTTGAATAAAGTGCTAAAAATCTCAGAAATTAAGTGACAAAACCTGGATTTGAACCTTTATTGTAATTATACTCCACTGCTCCATGATGTCCCAGACTCAGGAGAGAAAATACCAACTTCTCAGGGAATTCTGTGGATTAAATTGGAACATACACAACAATTTGAGTTACAGACAAAACTGATTTTCTTTTGTTGTCTTTTAATTTTTTTGTTTATTTATTTATTTTTTAATGTTTATTCATTTTTTGAAACAGAGAGAGAAAGAAAGAGAGAGAGAGAGAGAGAGAGAGAGAGAGAATGAGTTGGGGAGGGGCAGAGAGAAAGACACAGAATCTGAAGTGGGCTCCACGCTCTGAGCTGTCAACACAGAGACCCATGCCAGGCTGGAACCCACTGACCAGACTGTGAGATCATGACTTGAGCTGAAGTCAGACCCTTAACCAATTGAGCCACCCAGGCACCCCATGAGATTACTTTCTCTTTAACAATTGTTTCTTTAGGCATATTGAAGATTTTGATGCCATAGCCTATTTAGTTGAAATATACTGGTATATTTTCATTTGAATTCTCTTTTTTAATGTTCATTTATTTTTGAGAGAGAGAGAGAGAGAGAGAGAGAGAGCGAGAGCGCGCCCGCGAGTAGGGGAGGGGCAGAGAGAAAGGGCTACACAGAATCTGAACCGGGCTCCAGGCTCTGAGCTGTCAGTGCAGAGCTCATCTCAGGGCTCAAATCCACGAATGGCAAGATCATGACCTGAGCCACCCAGGCTCCCTGATTTTCTTAAATATGGTTATTTTGTGTCACTATATATATCATCTAATTTAATATTTACAGGAATTCTATGGTAAGCATTATTATTTTCTATTTCGTATGATAATCTTGTTTACCAAGATTAACTAAGTTTCCATAGTCATTTAAAAAGTAAATAGAGCCTAGACCTAGATAGCAAGGTCTAAAGACATTTTTCAAACCACTAGATTCTTTTCTTGTTTAAAGTTATTTGAGTAGCATTTAAATCTGAATCTAAAAGCCTTTCTGTGTCGTTTTTCTTTCTTTCATACACAGGTATCCAGTTTAGTCAGAACTGGTGCCAGGCTAAATTGCGAACTATAGAAGTTTCTATTTCAGGGTCTTCTCACTCCTGCCCGTATCCCTTTTTTCCTTTATCTTGTTTCTCTACTCATTTTTCCAAAGCTCTATTTTATTTCTTGTTTCATTCCAACTAGTCCACTAAGATGATAGTTGATAAAAGATTAAGGCTCTGCATCTCCCAGGAGTATTTACATTTTAATGGGGGTCTCATGCCTATCAAAAAGGCTCCAAGATTCAGAGGAGTAAATTCTAAAGGTAACAGGCGGGAGAGATATTTTTAGATAGGAGCATCTGGCTTGCCCCTCTAATCACATCCCATAAGCTGCCTACTCCATTTATTTGTAAGACCTTGGCTTTGCTGTTTACGGTGAGAAGGTTCTCTGTAATTGCACATGCTTTTTCAAAGGTTTGAATCCTGTCTCGGAGATGGTGTGATACTGGTACCTCAGTGTTTATTCTCTCCTTGTTCCGCATTTTTGATGACTGGAACAAATTCTAAAAGGCTTTTTAACGATGATGTAAGGCCTTGAACAAAATGAAAATCTGTTGTTTTAGCATATTTGGAAGAGAATAATTCAGCTGTCACAGGATGAAAGACTTGTCTGGAAATGCCATCTTTCTTTCGATGTGTTATGATGCACACCTAAAAGGGAAGTACCATTTTGTTAGAGTCCTCTTAGATATAAAGAAATGAATGCATAATAAAGCACGCAGCAAGCTTTTGTCACTTCACCTGCAGAAATCTCTCTTTAAAGCATATTTAGCCAAACTAGTACGCCTACTTGTTTTATTAACTGAAAGAACTTGAAAGATTAAGAGAGAGTTTTTTTTTTTAAGCATTGATTTAGCATATATGTTAGATTAAATTGGGTGTTCTCACGTAGTAATTTTCTGTGCAAAAATAGACACCCTACTGGGTAGTTTCAAACCCAAAATGCTGAATAATTTTCAAAAAGGCTTAGTAATTAAGTGTGATGATAACGCATTAAAAATGGAAAACAATTAAAGGAGGCTTTCAAACACATTCTTGAAATGAAGAAAGTTGGGGAAACATCCTGAAAAACTTGGCTTTCATTTGGTCAATTAGTTAACATCCTAGTTTTTAACTGCCAAGTAGAGCATTTTTTTTTCTTGAAAGAATGTTAAAATTTGCCACTCATTTTAATATTTGTATAAAAATCTCTAGGCATTTACCTACTTCCTGCTTTATGTTATTTGTTTTTCCAAACACTCTGAGGATGCTTTTGTAACATAGAGCTTATAATTAAAGATAAGCTGTTCGGTGTCATACCTTTTTTTTCCTGCATCGCTATACATACTCAAGAAGGAAGCAAAAAGAAAGAGGCGTATAAATCTGAACCCTAAATACAAAACCAGCTTTTCAGCTTCCTTCCAAAGAGCAGGATGAATAAGTCTGAGAAAGGCAAGACATCACTATAATATCTTAAGTAGCAACTAATTTTTTTTGTCAGAGTCCCTAACTATTACTTTGGTTTACCGATCAGTCATTAATCACCAGTAATTCCTTAAATTTCTGTGGTATGCCAGGAGCTGTACCCGTATGAACTGCGTCTACTTCTCTCTGAATAAATATCAACATTTATGCAGTTTGAAGTCTCCAGATAACCTCTTAGTATGTCCAAATGCATGTGGTAAACCAACCATTTCTGCAGAATTCCCAGATTATGTCAATGTCACCACTATTCTCTGAATCATACTTCAGTTTATGAAAGTATCTTTAACAAGTCCATTAGACTCCACGCTCCCACATTCGTTAATAAGTCTCGTCACTTCTACATCTGTACTATTTCTCGCAGCAATTTTCCCCATTAAAAACAATTCCCCACCATATTTTATTTCCCTCTAGGTTAGGTGGTTTCAGTACTTGACTTTCTTCTTAATCCAGTGCTTTTTATTTAATCCAGACAACTCCCTAAAGACAGATTTACCTTGTTAAAGAGTACCTTTAATTACGTCAGCCCTCTAACTCTGCTGTTTCCCCCACAAAAAGCATGAACACATTTGCCTAGCTGCGCATGGGCCTTTAAAATTTCACCGACCTATCTTTCTAAATTTGTCTCCAATAGTTCTCCTAAACATAACCTAATTTCAAGCTAAAATGAATTATTTATTCTTCTCTAAAAAAGATCCCAGACGTTTCTACCTCTAGATGTGTACTGCTGATTCTGTCCTTCTGTTACAATTCCTTTTCATTTAACTCTGTCTCCATGAAGTCTTTTCTCACCAACACCCCTATCTACCATTAACAAAAAGAAAAAAAAAATCAGTATGTTATTTCTTTAGCTTCTTAGGGCTTTATCTTCATTTTTCCTGTGGCAATTATATTTTGCTTTGTACTTCAGTAATCTGTGTACTTGTCCTAATACTCATACTGGGAAGTATTTTTTGGAGGGAGAAGGTGTTTACCAGTTTATTTTTACAGTGAAGTTCATTTTTTTTATAGTTAAGTTTATGCTAACAGCTATTATCTCTGCCTCTTGGTTTTGTCACCTTTAAAATGGAGATAATAATGTTTTATTGGCAGGCCTGTTTTGACAGATGAATAAGGTAACACTGTGTGGAAATAAGTTAGCATTGGTGTGCTTATTTTGCCCCTCATTACAGGGTGTCAGAGATGGATACATACAGTATGAAAATTTCAGATGAGTTGTCTAACCTGGAACATTCTGATTATTGTACACTGCCCTGCTGCTGGGCCAACCTGCTCCCCAGCAAAAAGGTGCGTCATGGCAGTCAAGCTCTCCCTTCAGCACAATTGAATTAAATGCCCTAAAAATCAACCTAGTCAATATTACTTAGTTAGCATTTTACATCCTTATGCTAAGATGTGACTTTGAAGCTATTTCTCTTTCTTTTAAAGTTAAGGAGAGTATGTGCATTAAGGATGAAAAATTCATGACAAAAACATAGCACATTTATTGAACATATATTTTGTGCAAGGCATATGGTAGCTTCTTTTTACATAAAAGTGCCATGTTTTTGGAGCTGTTCTTGAAAAATTCATATTGACTACATATTATCTCCTTCAGGCTACTAAAATTCCAATAAGAATTATTTCTAAAGGATATACTCTTGTGGTAAGGTCAGAGATGGAAGAAGAGATATTTTTGCCATAAAATCCATGAAGACTTTATCGTTTTGAGAAAGCCAGTGACCCCTAGATTCTCTAGTTTTCACAAGGTGTTATAATTTAGGATTATATACTTATGGCCTTTGCTATGACTTAATTTAATTTAATTTAATTTTTACCATTGTTGCTATTAAATACTCAGTGCCATAATTGGGTACTTTTTTCACAGGTGTTATATATGACCTTGGAGAAATATTTTTAAGGCAGCAAATGAAATACAGTATGTCTCCATAAATGTACTAGTGTAATATTCTCTGTATTTTCTTATACCTTCAATGTGATTTTAATTGTGCCACTGTTTAATGAGTATCTATTTTGTACTCAGCAGTTCATCACTCTAATCATGACCCTTTGGTCCCCTTGGTTAGCATTTATGCTAAAGTGTGATTTCTAAGTTTTTCTTAAGTTTTAAAATTAAAGAGACAGTGCTATTAAAGGAAGAAAGATTTATGAGAAGAAGAGCATTTATTGATAGGTATTTTGTGTAATATATATATATTAATATTATATATATATATATATATATATATATATATATATATATATAGTGACTCAGTCATTGAAAACTATTGTGGGTTTGAGCAACTTTTGAATTAATTATAATGACTGCTATTTGAATATTGCTTAATAATTTCTCAGTCATTTAATAGTCATTGTTTTATTAGATTCTCACAAAAGCCCTAAGATACAGACACAGAATCATTATAATTATTAAAATCTACTATTGAGAAGAATGAATTGCTGAATTTTCAAGAGATAGTCCCAAGGTCTTGCAGTTTATATTTAGGAAGGCAAAGACTCAAAGTCTATTCATGAGTCTGTACAACTCACAATTTTACATGGTCTCAAACAGATTTTCTGGCCCACATTGATGCCATTCACAGCAAGAAGGTCTTATAGTCTCCTTTCCGTCTTCCCACTGGCTGCATACAGTAATTGCTTAAGGACTTCTATTCCTATACTGAAATAAAAATTATGCCAAGAGTCACTCTTCTTTGAATACAAAGCATGACGATAGATATGGATAAGTACAAGGTCCTATGAGTATAGAGATCTATATTAATCTCTAGGAGTCTCCAGAGAAAGCTATAACATGACAAGTCTGTAGTTAATTTCAAAAAAGTTTCCAAAACCTTATAGTAATTGTGTTTGAATCTAATGGAAGTAATTTTCATGTGAGTTCAAATTTTCCAACTTAAGTAAACAAAATTTCAAGGAACAAGAATTGTCACTAGAGAAATTATTGGCAGTAGTGGAGTAAAGCAATGTCAGTTCTCTGATTTCCACAATCATTGATTATCTATTTAGGCAATTTAAGGTAGAACATTAAAATAATCTTTGTTAATATTCTTCAGTTGTCCCATTTTGAGTAGATTACTGTGCCTATGACAAAAATAGGATCTGCAATTAATTAAATGAGGGCACAGTGGGGGCTGAGGAGCAGGTCAAGGATGGAGTTCATGATGACAGAAGGAGCAAAAATATACTATTATAAAATTATACACAAGTTGTAATGTAAAGGTAATGACTTACCATGATTTATTTGGTTTATGAATGCAATAAAAAGGAATGTTATGATAACTACCTTTAATATGAATCAGTACTAGAAAATGATGTATGAACAAGGCTTAATATACGAGAGTCATGATAATGCTTCTCAAACTAGCAAGTAGGGTTAATTAAAACATCTTAGTTTTTTTTTTTTTCTTCTACTTGTGAATTTGATGTAATAGTGGGAGAGATATATCAAATACCCTTAAGGGAAGGATGTGAGGTTACAAGTAACTCTTTTCTTCAAAACTTGCTCTCCAGCCATTCTTTTTATTATTATTTTTTCAATGTTTGTTTATTTGTTTATTTATTTAGAGAGAAAGACAGAGCAAGCGGGGGAGGGGCAGAGAGAGAGGGAGAGAGAGAATCCCAAGTAGGCTCCGTTCTGTTAGCATGGAGCCCTATGTGGGGCTTGATTCCACAAACCGTGAGATCATGACCTGAGCCAAAATCAAAAGTCAGATGCTTAACTGACTGAGCCACCTGGATACCTCACTCTCCAGCCATTCTTAACCCATTACCTTAGTGGTTAGTTTCTCTAGGGATATTCATATTCTTGGCTCAGATCAATGTTAAACCAGAAAATCAGTTCCATCATTTAAATTAAGAAATTCAGATTCCATTTTAGGTCTTTACTAGCTTGCTTTCAACTCAGAAATTGTGCAATCCTGGTTGATTAAACATTCCTATTGAAATAATAAGAATGATTTTAAAGAAGCTTGAGAAAGGTATGTTTTGTTTGCTAAGGAAGAAAAGGCAGCTAAGGCTCCAGAACATGTTCCTGATCTCGGGGGATTATTGGTTGAAGCGGAGTCTTTATTCCATTTCTTCATCCTCCTCATAAAGCCTTCAAATGTGTATGTGATTGCATAAACCAGATAGGGAGAGCATATAGTTTTGGTTTAAAATATGGCTTAGCTAGCAAGGTCACTCAGAATAGTTCCAAAAAGAATGGTACAATACTTCATTATTCCAGAATGATGAAGAAATGGTCAGATGAAAATTTCCAAAACAGAATTAGATAATATAACTATATGCAGTGAATTGCATCCTCACCCAACCTCAACCCTTTTGTTCATTTTTTGGTGGAGGGGATTGAAAGGTGTAGGTTTATTGAGTAAAAATCAGAGGCAGTAGTCATTTGAAGCACATCACAGATGCATATGCAGGGATTGACAGAAATGTTGCACTAATGTCCCATTTTATATATATGTATATGTATATATATGTATATATATATATACATATACGTATATGTATATATATGTATGTATATATATAAATATATACATACATATATATATCCCATTTATTATAATTTGTCCAATTCATTGAATTATGCATTGCTAATGAGGACAAAACATCATGATGTAATGCTATCGGGTATATCATGTGTTGTAACATAATATTACTAATCCATATATTGTACATATATACCCATGTTTCCGATAATTGTTTTATATATTGAAATGCCAGAATTTCTTTGCAAAATCTATCAATACAGAAAATTCCTTTTATCAGAACGTATCTTGAAAATGATTTTTTTAAGAGAGAGAGAGAGAGAAAGCATGTGAGGGGAAAGGGGACAGAGAGAGAGAGAGAGAGAGAGAGAGAGAGAGAGAGAGGATCTGAAGCAGGCTCTGTGCAGACAGCAGAGAGCCTGATGTGGGGCTTGAACTCATGAAATGTGAGATCATGACCTGGGCTAAAGCCAGACACTTAAATGACTGAACCACCCAGGTGCCCCCCAGATGACTTTTTAAGTCAAGCTCTTGTAAAGATATGTTTTCCTGAAAGAGGAATGGTATTGAGATTGTGTTCTTGACCAAAAAGTTAGAATAAAAACTAAGCAAAAGCTTGGTTTGCGAGCATATTTTGTTCTGGAAACATGCTTGTAATCCAAAGCACTTGTATATCAAAGCAAATTTCAATAATCATTGGCTCAGTTGTGGCGTAATGTTCAGCGTCATACTACTCATATTGCAAGACATTGCTCATTTATCAAGTTAAAATTTATCAGAAATGTTTTCTTGTCTTATGGAACACTAGCAGACCAAGTTATTCACAATCCAAGGTTTTACTTATATCAAGTTATGACAAACAATTATCACAAGACAGAGATATAATGTTTATAAACTTTATTATAATTTGGAGTAGAAAAATTTTGTTCCAAGGCATCACCATGGTTTAAGGATGCCTAAATATTTCTTCCTCCTCTCCCCAAATCCATATTATTATATGAATGGACTCAAGACTAATGTGCATTGAAACTTTGTAAAGAATTTAGAATTTATTTAGATATAAACAGTCTGTATCTGTGCACAATAATATGTTTGTAATTTCAATAGTATGGTTTTGCTTTGCAGATAATACCATTTATACTTTCTTTTTTACGTTTAGAGTCAATTTCTGCCAATCTTAATTTTCCTATTATTGAAATGCAGATTACAGATTAAATTTTCATTAATGATATGTACCTTGATTTTATGAAATGATCTCTCCTTCCTGCCAATCTTCACTCTTTATTGCTAAATCTTTTATTATATATCATCTGGTTTATATTTGAGTTATGTATGTATTCTATGATTTAACTTATGATCTAAGTTATCTATGATTACTACTTGTTTTGAAAACAGAATCCATACAAAACAGAAGAGATCTGGGTTGTATTTTTAAGCATAACTTCATTAATTACTAACTTTTGGAGTCTGTGATTTGTTTTATTATAATATGGCATGATTTTATGGAGATTCTGATAACCAAGATTCCTTAAACTATACAACTACTTTAATTAAAATTAAATTCTAATTAAATTAGCCTTCTTGGTATTCTAAGTGATTTGTTGATAAATAAAATTCTTCTTTATGATTCAGATATTTTAAATGTTATTTGTTTTGCATAATAAAAGTAGCCAAACATTTACAAAATTTTCTTCAGAGGAATTTCTGAGAGCTCTATTGCAAAATCAGTCCATTGGTTTACTAAACTTTCTTTGAAAAGATGGCACCCTTTTAAAAAAAAACTGTATGTTTTCTCCTCTTTTGCTCTAAGTGGAACACCAGTGAGTTGTTAATTAGATGAAATACAGCCATAATGGTAACCGCCTCTCTAATCTATTGATTTTTTTTAAAAAAATTTTGAGCACGATATTACCTTAAATAACTCCATATTGATTCAGGGACATATGTTACTAACAAGAAGGAAAAAAATGTGTTAATATCATTCTGAATGACTCCACGGATGGGGTACGATATATCCTATACAAATGACAATGTCTATCTATTTAAACTCAAAAAGAAGAAATTAACTGGAATATTATTGACAGAATAATATTTATTGAATGTCCAATGTCAGTAAATGTTTTAAGTAGTTTAAATATATTCACTTATTAAATATAACTTTTATACGGTGATGTAAGTATATCATTAGCCATTTGAATGACTCAAAGTTAAATACAGAACAGCTTGAATAAAAACCGTGGTACCCAAATGCAAGCAAAGACCATTATCTCATGGTAACTAACTCATTACATTTTAGTTGAATATGTAAAACTGCCCCTTTTTTACAAATGTTCTGGTATTGTATCTCAATATTAAGAAATAACTGATAGATATATCCTCAATTAAATTGAATAGTATATAAATAAATGCATTTTAAAATAATTCTATTGGAACTTTTTGCTTGTCATATGTTTGCACATACAATTCAAATTAAAGTGATTGCATGTGTGAAATCTGCATAGATAGATGCATAAATAGATAGACTCATAATATAATACATCTTACTCAAAATAAAGTATAAGTGATTACATTAATCTAACAAGAATAATTTCCTGGATTTTACCACTCTTCCAGTGTTGTTATGGTGATGAATTTAAAGTGAAAGAGAAAGATAAAGAAGAACAAAAAGGAAATAGTTACTTTTCTTTTATTTAAAAGGATGATATGAATGATAGTGGTTTCTGGATGAAGTTAGGAATTGTTGAAGAGAACATTGGAACCATAAACAACCATCACGTGGAAAGATTGCATTTTGATTTGTAGCTGCTGCAGGGTTTTTTAAAGTTTATTCATTTTAGAGAGAGAGTGGCACTGAGTGAGGAGCAGAGAGAGAGAGAGAGAGAGAGAGATTCCCACAAAGCACATAAAGAGGGAGAGAGGGGGAGAGAAGGAGAATCCCATGCAGTCTCCATCTGTGGAGCTCTGAAGCAGGGCTTGAGCTCACTGGAAGCAGAGCTCCAACTCAGACCCTGAGACCATGGCCTGAACCAAAGTCAGATGCTTAACCAGCTGAGCCACCCTGGCACCCCATGGCTGCTGAAGTTTTTACAGGGTTTCCATAGTTTATTTCAAGATCCTAAATTCAGTCAAGATTCTCCATTCAAAAAGAGCCATGACTCCTAGTTTCATAGAAGTTCACATCCAAATTGCTACAACTAAATTAATTGATTAGTACACCTTGCAAGCTTCACTATATTCTAATTCTATGGCATCAATTTTTTTTTTTAATTAAAAAAAAAATTTTTTTAACATTTATTTATTTTTGAGACAGAGAGAGACAGAGCATGAACGGGGAGGGTCAGAGAGAGGGAGACACAGAATCTGAAACAGGCTCCAGGCTCTGAGCTGTCCGCACTGAGCTGGACGCGGGGCTCGAACTCACAGACCACGAGATCATGACCTGAGCCGAAGTCAGCCACTTAACCGACTGAGCCACCCAGGCGCCCCTATGGCATCAATTTTTAATCAATACTTAAACATCAGTGCTTACTTATTCTGGCCTATCATGTAAAGGAAATTATTTCATTTAAATCTCAGCTTTGTAACTATGATCATCTTAAATAAGCCCTACTGATACTTTCCTCTTTTATTTTTTCTAATGGTAACTAATTATACCTTGGGTAATTGAGGACTTCTTGTCAAACTGCTGATTATCTCTCAGAATTAAGGCTAGGAGCACTCTAGTTTGGAAGACTGAAATGTCTGCTACTTATAGAGAAGTTGGTAAATTTTATTTTGAGTCATATGAATGAGCCATACTTTTAAAGTGTTGAATGATGAACCACACACAGTTTTACTCCATCTGAAAGATTATTTATTTACATGTATATTCAATAAATACTGAGTTACTACATATACAAGGGTTATACCAAATGTGAGACATAAAGCAATGAACAGATGACATATTTTCTGCCCTCATGGATCTTAGGAGCAAGTTGAGGAGGCAGGCATTAACAAGAATAAAGAAGTAAGTATTTAACTTCAGGTATTTTTACAATTGTCCCTTGAATAATAAGGGTTTGACCTACATGGTCCACTTATAAGTGGATTTTTTGATAAATTCAGTATAGTACTATAAATGTATTTTCCTTATGATTTTCTTAACATTTTCTTTTCTCTAGCTTACTTTATCATAAATATATAGTATATAACATTATCGTTTAGGAAGATTAAGGAACTTGGCTGAGAGTTCACTGTAATTACTGGTAAAACATTGCAGTTCAAATGAACATGTCTTTGAATCCAAAGATATTGTTGCTTCTATTATGATATTATTGATGTATCTTTCTCACCTGTTTATTTAGCAGACAGATAATGAAAAAGCCAGGTATAATGTAGGGTTTCCTTTACTGTCTGTGTGAAGAGATTTCTCCTCCAAGAACTATTGTACTTTACATTAGTTTCAACCTATAATTTCTACTTGTTTAGATTTCTTCAGATTTTTAATTTTGTCACTCAACATGATGGCATAACTGTATTTAATTTACGTTTCCACAAATCTGGTTAAATATGCCATTAAAAATGAAAGCTCTTTAAAAATAGTCCTTAATTATTCTCTACCTGCACCTAGTTTTTGGACCCACATTATGAACTGGAAAACAAAATGAAACAACACAAAAACTGAAGCTCAGAAACATACTATAAGTTATATTGTCAAATCATAAAATGGTTAAGAATAGAGTGTATAGATCCCCGATGCAAAGCTGTGACTATGCATGCTTTCTAGACAAAAATATTCCAAGTGAGATTCAGCCTTCTAATACCTCGAAAAATAACGTATATAAGATATTTAGGAAAAACCAGGTATCATTTTAGACCCCAAAGAAATGCCTATCCTTTATTACTTTTACAAAGTAGATTTCATTATATTCCAAAGGATTATTCTATAACTAACATTGACAGCATTAGGATTTTTGTTTTTAAATTTTTAATGTTCATTTGTTTATTTTGAGAGAGAGGGAGAAAAAGAGCATGAGAGGTGGAGAGTCAGAGAAAGAGGTGAGAAAAATCCAAGCAAGGCTCTGCCCCCTCGGTGCAGAGCCCCATGCGAGGCTCCGACTCAGGAACTGCAAGATCATGACCTGAGCTGAAATCAAGAGTCGGTTGCTTAACTAACTGAGCCAACCAGGCACCCCAAGGATTTTTAAAATCATAACATTTATTTTTGTGTTCTTTATTTCTAGTTAAATACTCTTATTTTTCTGCTGTTTCTCTACTAAGGTCTACTTTGTAATCAAAACAATGCACCTCCAGGTGAACAACTGTTATGTAGTAATTATCTACAATAAAGATTTTACTTTTCATTATTTCATTGGAGTTAATTGTAACTATTCACCTTGACAGAGTTTATTCCTTCATTTTGTTTGTACCATCTGTCACTATATTTCTATTTGTATAATATACATCTAGTTTATTGCACTATACCTAGTGAAGCAGGCACCACTGAGTTCAACTCAGTATAAACTTAACTTGATAAACCTTAAGTGCTCAATTAGAAAAAAAATAACTAAATGAATTAGTGAAATGTAAAAATGCAAACATATTAAAATGGAGAACAAATATCAAAAGGAAATGTTATCATCATGAAGTACTCATTACAAACTCCACAGCATGTAACTGATCTGCTTTTTGTTGTATCTGCTTTTTTTTCTCTTATGGCTCACAAGCTTTTACGTTTTTCCCAGATAGCATAGGTTAGTTAGTGATGACAACTGTGGTGGAACTTAGAGACGTAGCTGCAAAGCTATAGTCTCAAGTCTTTCTGCTGAGTCAGTGTCGAAGTGAATCCTGGGACAACAGTAGCAAGGGCAGTGGGCAGGCTGGCTTTAGGTACTTTGGGTATATTTTTTTATCAACCATGATTTGTATTTATATAATTTTTGACATTTGAAAATTGATAATTTTTGGTTGGGATCATTACATTGTAAGTGGATCTTCGTCTTCCTTTCTTAGTTCAGTTGAAACCCAGTGTCTCTTCTGCCCCAATATTTTCTGTCCAGTTTGTATTTTTTTATAGAATTACTAGATTTTAAATGTTTCGTGTAAAAACATATGTCATGTTTTGAGCTGCTTAAGTAGAGCTGAGGCAAATTAATACAAATTTCCTAATTAATATTTACAGAATCCAAGACACTTCACAGGATTCTAAGATTTGATTGGTGACTTTTTTTTTCCTTGTCTGCCTGACATTCAAATGGCTGAAATCTAAACAGGAGAACCCAATGTTTTGTCTTGACAGGAAAACAACAACTGCAAATATCTCTTACCTTGGATTGCGTAAAGTACGCTTATGAATCTAATCTGTGAACCACTGGGCATTCTTATTCCCAATTCAGTTACTGGAGTCTAATAAATCGACTTTACTATTACAGTAGTACCAGATCTTGAAACCGTTTACCTCAGTGGTTGCCAAATTTGGCTGTATTATTTGAATAGGAAAGAACACAACCTACAACACGATGATATTATATGCTGTTCACAAGGCATCTTAAGTCTTTTCTGTTTTTACAAGACAGTGACTTACCTTATTTGTCCGAGTTATTGAGAAACTTATTTTCTCTAAGCCAGTTCTTTAATATTCTCCTGATTAACAATGTTGAAAATATAGTGATGTCAAAAATAAAAGGCACTTTATTTCACAGATTATTAAGAAAATTCCTTTATAGAAAGGGGACATTTGCTTTCAGACAAAGAAAGAGTTTTATACAGTAAGAAATCACACGTATCTCAGGACACGGGTAGAATGTAGAAAGGCAAAAATATTGTGTTAGTTTATTGTGAAAATGAATAGTATTGTGGTTCTCTGGGTAACAATAAAAAGAATATGCAGTATTTCTAAAAATTTTGTTATATTTAAATATACCTCTTATATGGCTTAGAGAATAATGTTCCCATTAACCTAATAAATTTTATTATTTTAACTATTTCTATACCAGTGTATTATATAATATATAATGTATTTTATATCAATACAAAAACTATACTATTTCTAAATAACTGGCTGTTTTCTAAACCTTTGACATATTAGATATTCTAGAAATGGTTTTATGGACATATGTTTTCCCTCAGTTATACTACTATAAATATGCTATATTCTGAATTTGAAATACATAATTTAAAAGCCTCATAAGTGTATTCTAAAAAAAAAAAAAAAACTAGGGTATTTACACATTGGAGTCAGGACAAAAATGGAAGTTTTTTTTTTTTTTTCTCCTAACTTTCCAAAGTGAATGATGTAGTTTTTCTTCTTATGAATGGAATATTTATTATTCCATCTTAAATAGAATATTTAATTAGAATATACTACTGTATCTAGAGAAATCATTTTTTCTTTCTTTTTTTTGGGGGGGGCAGATGTTTTTGTTTTCTGATATATGTTTTAAATATTCATCTGAGTTTACAGTCACAGCAGAAATATTTTAGAAATCACTTTGGAATCAAAGAACAATGAAGGGTTTCAAAAGTTAATTTCTTTAAAATGATTTAGTTTTGAAAGACAGTTGAAGGAATGTTTTTAGCTAACTTGATATTATATGGAGGAAGAAACTGAGACACTCAAAAGCTAAGTGAATTTACTTTAATATTAAACACCTTGCAGTGGCAGAGCCAAGATTTTTACTCAAGGCTTCTATATCCTGTGAATCAAAAGTGCTCTGATAACTCTTTCAAGAAAGAGAGATCATGAATTATTCTTTGAGGTCTCCCAAAAGAGAGACTCTACAATTTCCTTCCTGTTATGATAGTGCGTACTAATATTTATATTCAGTTGACTAGTGGCTTCCCCTCACAAATCTTCCATGTACTTCATTCCTAGTAATGTCAACAGTTTCATTCAAACAAGAGGAAGCAGCTATATACACTTCCCATTCCTCCCCATATAGATAGATAGGTAGGTAGGTAGGTAGATAGATAGATAGATAGATAGATAGATAGATAGATAGATATACCTTATATAAGTTCATACTCATCTGTTCTTAGTCATTTCAAATATAAATTCAGCTAGCTACTCCATAGTACCTTGCTGTGTCGTCAAACATTTGTGAGGAGAAGGGATGTTGGTAATCAAATTCTGTCACTTTTACAAAATCTTTATGAGAATTAAAATAATTAATAGCATTAAATCAGAGTATAATTACTTGGGTGGAATCAATGGCTGATGATATCAGGTGTTAAGGACTTGAGAAAGGAAACTTCTCTCTTCTAGGAATATACCAATGGAGCAGAGAATTCATGCCAGCTGTTTGATGCTTTCTACTTTTGAAAGCACTGGGAATACAATGCATTAGAAATCCAATGGGTAAGGGCACCTGAGTGGCTCAGTTGGTTAAGCATCTGACTTCGGCTCAGGTCATGATCTCACGGCTTGTGAGTTTGAGCCCCGTGTCAGGCTCTGTGCTGACAGCTCAGAGCCTGGAGCCAGCTTTGGATTCTGTCTCCCTCTCTATCTGCCTCTCCCCTGCTCGTGTTCTGTCTCTCTGAAAACTAAACAAACATTAAGAAAAATTAAAAAAAAAAGAAATCCAATGAGTAACAGCATTTTTCTTTTTGATTTCCGTGTGTGTGTATGTGTGCTTGTCCTCTTTCTTCTAAAACATCGTTAGCTTCAAAATAAAATTAAATAGATAAAATTTTTCTTTAGTATCAAATATATCTATTTTTACTTTCCTGAGGATACAGCAGAATCCCTCTGATTGACCGTGGGAATTTTTTTCCTCAAGATTCCTCAGAAATATATTTATAAACCACGGAGTGGGTGAGATGCTTAGAGGCTGGATTCTCATTATTTCTTGTTCTTAATATCTTGTTTGTTATGTAGACCCCATCCATTCTGAGAACATTTTTACATCTCATTTTTTACTACAATGTGGTTAGGTCATCTTTGAATATTAAAGAAACAAAGAAGAAAAAGACAAAGTAACATTTATTGTTGGAATTAAGCTTACAAAGAAAATTTAAATACAAAACACTCTATTCATGACTAATACAATTTTTACAAAGCTCTAAGCTGATCCTTTTTTTGACATAAGTAAGGTGCAGTGGGAGTTCAGTGAGCTGTAGTCAACAAAACCGAGCTGGAAAACATTAGTTGATGCGGGCAGAAAAGATAGGTTTCCCTTTTGAAAATTTTAAAACCCTGAGCACATTCAGTGTGTGCTGCCACTTAATGCATTGTCCAAGTATTTCCTGCACATCCAATTTTTATGAGAACCTTAAAAGGTTTCTAGTAGACAGGTTAATCACATTTCCTCTCACCACTTGTATGTGTGCTTCTTATATGGAGGTCATTGTCATAAATAGGAAACTTGTTTGGTTTCTCAGTTTGCCTTTTCATTTTCTTTTTCTTTTTCTTTATCTTTTTTTTTTTTTTTTTTTTTTTTTTTGCAGGGGCGGGGGTGGTTGGGGAGAGGGTGGGGAAGCAGGTAACATTTACAAATACATGCCATTGCTTGATTTTGTCAAATGAGCTATCATTAATATGTGCAAAACACATATTTGTATGTCTCTAGACTTGGCTCCGCCTCCTTCCCTGTCCTCCAAAGGAATTAATGACTGTGAACCTTAATAGATAAGCGACAGCAGGACAATTGTTCATAATCCCTATGATATATATGTAGTCAGATGAAGTAATCTTTTAAAACTGGCTTCATAAGGTTTCATGCTCATACTTCTCCAATGGCTTTTACACCAGATATCCTAAATTTACAGATCAAAGGTTATAAGGAACGAAAACAGAGCCCTGAAATGGAAAACCAAGCATTGTCCTCCCCAGGTCTCATTTTCCACCTGTAAATATTCTTTAGTTGAAGTTTTAGCTGCTGCTGTCACTGACAGGGCGTAGGAAAGTACTAAATCAAAATTACTCTTCTTGAGAGAGATTTTATAACAGGAACAATGGAAGAAATAAATTTTGGTCATTTTATGAAAACTACTCAAAATGATTTTTAAGGTCACAAATGGTGTTACAGATTTGAATGACTGTATCCTTGGAATGAGAGCAGAATGCTAAATAGCAAAACTTTTAGGTAAAATAAAAGTGCATATTCTGTTGGTTTGCTGTAGTACTTTCAAAGTCTGTACAGGGCTAGAGCATACCATAGGAAAACAATGTAGATAAAAGGACCATGTCTACATTTCGTAAGGTGAGTACTGGTTTCTTATTAATATAGGTCATCAGAAAGCAGCACAAAATTCTCAATTTAACCAGATAACTGCCAATTAATAGTGTGAGGATATATACTTTGTCACAGGACTATATTCTACATCGCTTAGGAACATGGTAGAACACAGTACTTCTTTTGGGTTTCTATTTATTTAGTTACAGGAATTAATGAAGATTTTTGTATGATATATTTAATGTGAAAATCTCCTATTTCATTATATACCTTAGTATATCTCAGTATTTTTCTCATGTGAAGACTAAATAATATAGAAAATATACAATATGCTAATTGATATATTCCAAAAGGTATACCACTATATTTTATTATATGGATGTGTACAAATCATTATGGTATAGAACAAAGTTTAAATTATCAAAAATATGCAGTTTCTAAAGTTTTAAATTTTCACATAAAAGGTCAAAATAAAAGGTCAAATTAATATGAATTATTCAATTTAATACTAAAGATAAGATTTAATAAGTTATAAATTATAAGGCTCAAAGACATGAAAACATCAATATAATATAGAGTATCAGGTAAACATAGTTTTTAAAAATATCAATATTTATTCTTTCAGGTTTCATCAAAATATTTTTTTTTTTTTAATTTTTTTTTTTTCAACATTTTTTATTTATTTTTGGGACAGAGAGAGACAGAGCATGAACGGGGGAGGGGCAGAGAGAGAGGGAGACACAGAATCGGAAACAGGCTCCAGGCTCCGAGCCATCAGCCCAGAGCCTGACGCGGGGCTCGAACTCACGGACCGCGAGATCGTGACCTGGCTGAAGTCGGACGCTTAACCGACTGCGCCACCCAGGCGCCCCCATCAAAATATTTTGATAGCATGAGTTTTTAAATTTTTTATGTGTAGTGTTTAAGACAAAACCAAAAAACATCATTGTTATTTGGTTAAAAAATAATCTGCTTAGGGGTGCCTGGGTGGCTCAGTTGGTTGAGCGTTCAACTCTTGATTTTGGCTTAGGTCATGATCCCAGAGTCATGGGATTGAGCCCTGCATCATGCTCCACACTGACCATGGGGCCTTCTTGAGTTTCTCTCTCTGCCCCTCACTCCTGCTTGTGCACTCTCTCTCTCTCTCTACAAAAAAAAGTAATCTGCTTAAAGATAAATACATTTAAAATAGAATTATGTCCAGAATTTATATTTTCAATACAGAAGCTATTCTCTGTCCAAAAAATATTATTAAGCATAGAAGATGGAGTCAAAAGACTTTTGTTTTAACTGTACATGACTGTGAAACTGTAGGCATGCTTCAGCCTGCTATGGGAAAGTGATAAACTGTGGAACACAGCGCCCAACTCTTTCCTGGTTATATGGCTTTAGAAGATTTCTTTAGTATTCTGAACTTTCATTTCCTTATCAGAAAAGTGAAAAACTAATGTTCACCTTGTGTTTTGTGAGAACATGAAATTCTATACACAAATTGCCAGGGTAGGATGTCTGAACTTTGTACTAAATACAAGCTACCAGTTATTACCATCTCCATTGTCATGATCCCACCACCATGTTAAAATAGATGCCATTGAAATCTCCTTTAACTAGGAGAAATTTCCAGTTTTATACTTAAAAAATGAGATAATTGATCCTAAAAGCTGAGACCACACAGTAAATGCATAACAACTAAGAAGGAACCCATAGCTTGTGACTTGTGGTCTGGTATTCGTCCCATATGATTGTAAGTAAAGAGAATAAATATGATACACTTTTCTAACATTCTTCCACCCCTACTCCTGTTTGACAAGTGTGAAGTTTAGGGTGATATGAATTCAAATAGGACTTCAAAATTGAAGAATTTGATTGATGGGTTTACTTGGCTATTTATTTCATTTTCTACCCAACAAATGTGCATTTACTAGATGTTATGCACTGAATTGTATTCCCCCAAAATAAATATGTTAAAGTCCTAACCCCTAATATTTCAGAACATGACTGTATTTGGAAATATGTCTTTAAAGAGTTAATTAAGTTAAAATGAGGTCATGAGGGTGTGCCTTAATCTAATATTGATGGTGTCCTTATAAAAAGAGGAGATTAGGACATTGGTACACACAGATGGAAGACAATGTGAAGACAGAAATATGATGTCTATCTATAAGTCAAGCAACAAGACCTCAAAAGAAACCAACCCTTTGGCACTTTCTTTCTTTCTTCCTCTTTCTTTCTTCCTTCCTTCCTTCCTTCCTTCCTTCCTTCCTTCCTTCCTTCCTTCTTTCATGTTTTATTTATTTTTTGAGAGAGCATGAGCAGGAGAGGGGCAGAGAGAGAAGAGGACAGGACCCAAAGCGGGCCTCGTGCTGACAGACTGACAGCACAGCGCTTGAATTGGGGCTGGAACCCATGAACCACGAGATCATGACCTAAGCTGAAGTTGGATGCTCAACCGAATGAGCTCTAATGGATGGCACTTTAATTTTGAACTGCTAGCCTCCAGAATTGTGAGAAAATGAAAAAAAAATAATGAATTTCTTAAATGTTGTTTAAGCCAGTTTGCAGTACTTTATTTTTTTATTTTTTTAAGGGTTTATTTTTGAGAGAGAGAGAGAGAGAGCGAGAACGAGCAGGGGAGGGCAAAGAGGGAGGAAGACACAGAATCTGAAGCAGGCTCCAGTCTCTGAGCTGTTAGTACAGAGCCCAATACAGGGCTCGAATTCACAAACCAAGAAATCATGACCTGAGCCAAAGTTGGACACTTAACTGCCTGAGGACACCCTGGTGCCCTAGTTTGTGGTACTTTGTTAGAGCAGGCCTAGTAAACACTACGCACTAGGCACTCTTCTGAAAACTTGATCTACATTATGTCATTCAGAGCTAAAATTCAAAATTAGTTATTGCAACTCTTGTGGTAATGTTAAGGTCATTTATCCAACTGAAGACTTTATTCTTTCTTGACAAAAAAAAAATTATGATCTGAGTGAGAGTCAATGGAGAAGAGTGGTACCGAGAAATCTCTCATTAGAAAGCCATCCTAATGTTCCTTGAACATACTTTCCTAGTCCAGTCCTATGAATCTACTTTAGTACCTTTGTGTGAACTTCTTCTAGGCAATTCTTTATATTGTGTTTTACTGATTTTTATGTATCTTTCACTCCTAAGAGAATGTTTGCTAGCTCATATAAAATAAAGACTCTATCCCCAAGCACTTAGCACAGAAAAAATGTAGTGTGGGGCACACGTAGATACTTGATAAATGCTCATAGAATTATACTGAAACCACTTCATAATGCTGATCTGAATACCTATGCTATGTAACTGTTTGCCTTGGTGGTGAAACACTCTTATAACATGATCTTTAAATACGTCAATAATTAAATTTACATGGATGATCTCCAGGAAACACCAGCTCATGCCAGTGTTATTACAGCAACATTCCAGAATGGTGATTCTGGTTCTTGGTTGTAGAGATCATCCTTGGTACCTAGAGCTAATTAACATAACAATACAAATATTAATCCATGCAGCTTACAAATGGAAAGCCCAATTAGAGTGATGTGATATTAATTAGAAGAGAATAAGAAGTTTGGATTGAGAGGGTGGTGACATAGTATTGGTTGCCAATAGGGGCATGTGTGAGAGGGAGGGAATGAAGGAGATTGTAGCAACGCAAAGCATGACAGCTTCAATTACTTGAAATATTGAGTGTTATTTTTAGGGTATTTCAAATGTCTTTTAACTTACCTAAAGAAGAAAGATATAACATAAAAAAAAATAATGATTTGTTTTTTTTTTTTTTTTTTCCATAGGTAGTACATAGTAGTCAAGAAAGGGAACAGGAAATTGTGTTCAGGGATGATCAGTAAGGAGCACCTGCCTCCAAGTGCTCAGACAAGATGGGAGCCACATGCAATGATAAAGCCATGTAAGGGTACTGTTTTCTGGGGAAATTCAGTATGTTGGTTAATGGTGCTTCTCTAGGAAAATAAGGTTTGGAAAGTAAAATAGTATTTGGAAATATAATAATGCAATTCAGGTATTGCTATTGCCATGGAAGTTTTATTCAGATCATTATATATAGATAATAAATAAATGAAGCCCTGCAAAATAATTAATTATAATTAAATTACCATATCCAGAGACAAAGCTTTATTTTAAGGATTACCACAGAAATTGTTAGGAAAAATATTTTTATTCTGTTATCTATTTATTTTACTATATATTATTATATTATAATGCATTTGTATGATAGAAAATATTTGATAAAGGGAATATAAATAATTTTAAAAGCATCCAAATATGTCATTAACAAAAGAGGCATTGAAGATGTAATAAGACTAAGGAGAGAACATACAATCGACTTAACAAGTTAAATAGAACAACAGATAACAACTGATGACTCTGTCATTGTGTCAAACTCAAACTCAAAATAAACAAGGAATTGAAGTTAAAGATTGTGTTCAAGGAATAACAAACTTTTAGATTCCAGTGTGACTTAGTTAAATTAAATCTGTGCATTGTGGCCCCTCTACATAGGACCCCAAAAGGAACACATACAGAGTTATCAAAATATTAAATGATGATATATTAGGCAAAACATTTTATGAAGTGCATATTAGAGATTTGGCATAGAGACACAAATGTAAATTGAAGGCTTTTAGGACTCTAAACATGGGAAAGTGAATTATTTTCACCATTGTAAGACATTTTTGATTTTGAAATAAAATGGCTGTATAAAGAATATTTGGAAATCATATTTTAAAATTTTTGAATAGTCATTTATCATAACAGTATTCTTAGCCCATTTTAAACTATTTGAGAATATAATATTGATAGTTGAATCAAATTGACAAAGAATAAGTTTAAAGTTTATTTGTAGGCCATTTATCCCTTTAGTTTTATGATTTATATTCTTCCTATTTCCTGTTTGACAAATGCATATCATTTGCTGAGATCTTTCGTGTCTCTTACAAAAATTTATGTTTATATTTGTGCCATTCATTCATGTACTCATCCCACCTTGTGAGTTTTAAAAAGCGGGGTGCCTGGATGGCTCAGCTGGTTAAATGTCCAACTCTTAGTTTCAGATCAGGTCATGATCCCACAGTTTCATGAGTTGGGGGTCCCACGTTGAGCTCTGTGCTGACACTGAGGAGTCTGCTTGGGATTTTCTCTCTCTGCCCATCCCTCACTCAAGCTGTCTCTGAGTCTCTCAAAATAAATAAATAAACTTAAAAAATGTTAAAAAAAATCAAGGATTTATATGCTGTATCACAGCATGCCAGTTTGCCTTGTGGGATAGTGCATTCTACTGATCCCAACCCCTATAGATTTACATAGTTATTTAACTACAGCAGCCAACCTGAGATTCGAAACACTCTGAGCAGTGAAATTCTCTAATATTTATCATACCTGTAGATATTTGAAAACATTTTTCATATGTGTATACTTTATGTATGCTCATGTATGTGTGCTTTTCTATTCATTTGTATTAATAACATAATTTTCAAAATATTTAAGAGACTGATTATACACATTTCCAGATTGTATTTTTATTTGTTTGCTTTAATTAGTACATGATGAAATTACTTATGGATTTTCTTTAAATGAAGAGCTTCCCTAGTACATTTGAATACTGGTAGAATCTCATTTTAACGAGCATTACTAAGATCATCAAAATTCTTACCCTGTGTTTAGACCTAATTATTAAGTAGTTGATAAAGAATATGTACAGAGTACACATACTATATGTTTTACATTTTTCTCTCCACACAAAGCATGTGGTTACCTGTATAATATATTTAAAAACAGTAACATGGTGGGGAGAACACATTGCAATGGGGATCTTATTATGTTCAAAGAAGTACTACCTGAAGGGTAATTGTTTTTTAATCCATTCTGCTCTGTCTGGATTTGAGGACTGCCTGAGATAAGGTGTGAATATATTTTAAATGTAACATTATTTGATTTGATGAGAGCTAAGAAGAGTGATTTATAAGTTACATGAGTTTTTAAATGATGCACTTCCTGTGAGGGGGCAGGTGGCTACTTGTTTATGGATTGGTGACCACACTGAGTTCTCACCCAAAGAAATTTTCAGAAAGTTTTAAGTTATACAAGTTGAAAAACAAAATTGAAAAGGGAGTAAATAAGTGTTTTTCAAATATGTTAAGGATAAAATAAAATTTAAGAATAGCTGTCTTTTAGGTTACAGGACTTAAGAGTAGGTGGTCTCTTTATTTCTCTTATGTTACTTTTCTTTTCTTGGCCCTCTTCCTTCCTGCTTTAATTCTGTGCCAACATGACTTCATGCTTTTAGAACCTCAAGCTGAAAGCTCATTGCAGGGAGTAGATGAAACAGGAGGATCCTATTCTTTAAACCTTTTTAAAACATAAAATGAAATTGCATTGATAGGTTAAGTATTGTATTAAAGCACCAGACAACAGCTTCATGAAATAGGCCATAGCTAGTAAAATGGAAAGAACTATGGAGGTGTATTAATAACTTTTTGTTGATTCCTAGAATCTACTTCACCCACATTAAAAATGCTGTAGCAGAAGAGTGCAGTTGTCAACATTAGGACCCTATCACTATGGCAGAAAACTCACAAGTGGGCTTTCTAACCAATTAGCTTTGTGACACTGAGAAAATTACTTATTTACTCTATGCCTAGGTTTCATTACCTAATAAAATGAGGATGGAGAGTGCATACATTCTGTTGGGTAGTTATGAAGATTAAAAAAGGATGATACATTTGAATTACTTGGAACTATATTTGGCACATAGTAATGTTGCCTATAATTATAAGCTTTTGATTTTAACTTGGATATTAAAATAACCCCAATCATATAGAACTATACATGTTGATTATCTTGATTAAAATGGAATCTTTATTCAATTTATAAAGTTAAAACATTTGAATACAAAATTTTCAGAAATAACTCTGTTATGAAACAAAGTTTATATATAATTATGTACATGCCTAAAAGACGTGCTCTTTTTCGCATCTCACTTATTCTTCATAGGCAAGATTTGGTAACATATAATTAGTTATCAAATGTGCCAATTATATAACTGCATATGTGTGTTAGCCAGGTGTAGCATACCTTAAATATTAGTTCTGTGAATCTGGAAAAATTGTATGAATGATGCCATTTTCTGCTCTTCAGATAATGGACATACAATAATACACCTATTCACTAGTGATTTCATCTTTTCAGATTTGTGTGTACTTTTTTTAGTTATCTGAATCATGGTACATTACTATATCATAGTCTCAGGTTCTCATTGCACATAAAGCATCTCCTCTTTTCCTACTCTAGTGATGCCAAGAGAATATTAGATAAGATATACCTAAAAGCTAATAAACATACACTCCTAGTTCTATTTATTTATAAACATTTACTAATGTAATAAGATTTTTAATAAGATGAAAAACTAAATGAGTTAGAAAAATATGACCATTGCAATAATAGTCTTGGTAGCACTATCCTTTCCCTAATGAGAATCGAAGGGAGATGTATTTTGAGTGGCTGTATCACCTAAAGAAAAGCTAAACTGTAAAACTGAGCAGGACTGTCAAGCCCTTCATACCTAATACAAAGAGAGGCAAATTAGAGTTATCTGCAGCACTAGCATTGGGAACAGATTGCATTATAAATCATCATATCATTGACAGACAATTACATTCAGAACTTTCCAAGCATGAGGCAGTGGTAATGTTTGTCCACCAACGAAGTTATTCAAGCCAAAAGCTCAGTGAGGATGTGAACATAAGGAAGTTACTTCTGGGTGAGTTGCTGGAATTAATTTCTCCTATTACCTTCCTCCCACACATCTCTGAAGGAATAATGAAAATTAAAGATAGAAAATGCCTATTAGTGCCCATTGAGTCTGCTCTCCTGCCCATTCAGAAGCAATTTGAATGTACTGTCTTTCTCTCTTAGGTCAGGGGAAAGAATGGTCTTTGTAAAAAGAAGGCAGAGAGGTAGTTCTTCTGGAATTGAAGAAGAAATAACTGATCTTTTTATTTCCCTAGAAATGTGTCACTTGATATTTATAATTAGATATATCTTTTATATATTCTAAAACATTTGTATAATATTAAATCAGCAATTTGTGATGAATTATACATTTGCATCACATTTAATTCCTGCACAATCATTTCATCCGGGCATAGTCAATCACATGATTGAGTATAATAAATGGAAAAGATGGCATGTTCTCTCTATGTGGAAGGAAGACAAATATTGATATCACTTAAACATGAAATAAGTTAACCCAGCTAGTGAGTCATATCATGGTATAGTTGACAGAGTTTGCCTAATTTTTTTAATCCTCTCAATAGTGATGTTCATGTAATTTTTAAGTTAACATTTTTAAGTTAATATTTTTAAGTTAACAGTCTTAACTGTCCTAAAATGGTTAATTTATTAAAACTACTACCAATATCATTGAATCCATTTTAGAATAGTTTAAATGACTGTTAGAATTGTTACTATTAGGATAGTTTTGAATATTTCCCCAGAAGTTTTGCTGATCACCCAACTCAACTCCAGTATACTCATTTAGGAAGCATTCAAATAACAGTCCACCTCATTTGAAATGATTTTTTTTTGTACTGCGGTCTTCCTTTGAGGTCCAGGATTCTGAAGGAGAGGTGCTATGTTTTAGTCTTTCCAACTTATCCAGTAGGTCTGAATATGTGCTTTTTCTCTTGATTTATGCAAAGCATATATTCACGTAATATGTGTGTGTTCATGTGGTACATTTTAGGTCTTCCACTAAAATTGATTTTCCCTTTATATAACTTTAGTAAAATAAAGATTACTTACCTGATATGAGAGGACCATATGCAATAAATATAGCCCTTCACCTTAGTTTTATCAGCTGGATTAGCCAGTAGAACCTGTTCAAGTTGATTTAGTTGTCTGCCTGATAAAGGGAACTAGTCTGAATGTAATGCTGGTTTTTAGTATTAAAAAAAATCCTACTTACTGAGAACTGAGAACAAACTGAGGGTTGATGGGGGGTGGGAGGGAGGGGAGGGTCAGTGATGGGTATTGAGGAGGGCACCTGTTGGATGAGTACTGAATGTTGTATGGAAACCAATTTGACAATAAATTTCATATTTTAAAAAAATCCTATTTCTTACATAAATACAATCTCTGCTTCCATAGTTAAAATATTAAATGTAGTTAAGAATATTGAATTTTAAAATGCTTATCCAATATTCCTCATTTTTTCACTTTGGAAATCTAATCATCTGAAGCTTTTTATTTTTTTTATTTATTTATTTATTTTTAACGTTTATTTATTTTTGAGAGAGAGACACACAGAGCATGAACGGGGGAGGGTCAGAGAGAGGGAGACACAGAATCTGAAACAGGCTCCAGGCTCCGAGCTATCAGCACAGAGCCCGACGCGGGACTCGAACTCACAGACCGCGAGATCGTGACCTGAGACGAAGTCGGCCGCTTAACCGACTGAACCACCCAGGCACCCCCACCTGAAGCTTTTTAACTAATGTTTCCTGGTTTACCAGAGAATTCTCTGACATAACTCTATTATCTGCTCTAGATTGTGTTTTTCAGGTAGAGATCTTTGCAAGCTGAACTAAGAACTTATGCCAGTTTGTTGAGTATATACTTTATGGTCTTTATGCATAATGAAATTCAGTACAAACATTCATCAATCTTGCTCAAAGAGGAAGCCTCCATTACTAAACTCTGAGATTCACTCTTAGATAGTTTCATGTAAATGGTAGTCTTGCAGATTCCAAGAATAACCCTATAATCTGGCTTCACCATAATTGTTGAAGCATTCATATGAAGAGGCATTTTTAAAATACTGATTGAAAATATGCAAACATTCAGGAGGTTATTGTTTTAGGATGCCTTTGATTTTGGAAAGGGGTTATTTTTTTTTTCTCTGAAAATTATGGCTCACTGGAAACAAGAATTCACTCAATAGAATTGATTTGGAACACAAAATGCTACATAATTTTCAATATATCTATGTTACATAAGTGCAGAAGGCTGCATAATTTTGCATTACATGGGTTGAGGATTGGGGATATGTGTTTTGTTTCTGCTTCAACAATTGCCTATAAAAAAGATGATGAATTGCGAGGTGGTTACAAGCTTTAATTTTTTGATTGAATGAAGGGATTGTATTTATAGAAGGTCATTCAGCTCCTGAGGGGAAGGTTATTAATATAAGAAATTATGTGCTGAGGTAAACCACCTCAGTCAGACAGTGAAATTCATCATTCAAGACCTGTTTAGGGACATGCAAAATACACTGTAAATTGAGTGTCTCCCTTTCAAGGAGATTAATGCTGCAGATCAGGAATTTTCAGGAAGTTGTGATCAAAGTCCTGAGAATTAGTGACAACCAACATACAGTTAATTTTGATATTGACATCTCTTAAACTGAGTTTATCTTAGTTTATCAGGAAACTGAATTCATTTTGGGATATTTCCTTAAATTCTTATTCTGCATACCTTGCTTGAAAATATAGGGGGGAAACTGTTTATTCCTATTATTCTTGAGTAAAAGTTAAAAGCACACATCGTAAAATATGTGGGTTTATTAAGTCAAGTCTCTTACAAGGCCAAGAGTATATAAGTAAATGCAGTATTTAGATACAAAGCACATGTCCTTCTGAACAATAGCGTGCCAATGTTTATTTTTGGGACAGTGTTGTCAGGGTCACAGACAGCATATTATTTATATGATTCTAGGGAGCAGACATATTATCAGTTATATGAATATACTTAAAAAGGAAAAGAATGTTAAAACATTGCCCTAATCTGTTGTTTTGAAAAATGAACATCATGCTAGCTTTAAAACTGAACAAGGAATAGATGGAACATGTTGTATATAATTTTAAATGTTAATATTAATTAACAGAACCTGATTTTTATAGCCCCTCATAGTTTTCAAATTCTTTCACAATCTAATTGACTTACTTAAGCCTCTTAGCCACCTTCCTTGACAGTCAGGAAAGGGGTCATTATCCCCATAGGGACATAACCATTTGCTCATGGTGTTACAGTGAATACAAAGCTTTTTCCACGAGAACACTCTGAAGACTTTGCCTGCATGTAACCAACCTGTCTGAATGAAACAATCCCAAATATTCAATACTTCCAATTAGCTGTAGCAGATCTATGGAGTTCTGTGAATGCCAATGTATGTTGTGGTTCCAAAGTAGAATTTGAAATTGAAAATACTGAATATTTTAATTCAAAAGCAGTTTTAAGAATATACAACCTGCTAGACACTATGCACAGCACTGGAACATCAAGGGGAAAATAGGCACAAAAACACCTGATTATTATTCAGAGCAATGAATGTTCAGAAAGTTATATTTGCTCTGGATGCACAAGGAAAAAGAGTAAGGAGGGTGTAAGCCAATAAGTGGGACTTTGGGTGAGTTGGTTTTAAGATGAGGTTTTAAGATACTCTTAGATGGAGTATTTAAGCAAACATTTAAAAATGCACAATGAAGCATAGGAAAATACTTGGTTCTGAAGTAGTGAATTTGGGTATCATCACTTAAAGGTGTGTATGACATTATTAAAGATATGGAATTACATGAAGTTTCCCAGAGAGATAAGGACTAATGAGAAAATAAGCTAACAAAAAATGTGGACTTGACCAACACCAATATAGAAGATGCTTCCAGTAAGAAAGGAACAGTCAAGGATACTGAAATGAAGAGAATTGTTGAGGAAAAGAGAGATTAACATTATAAGAAAAGGGAAAGAAAGAAGAGTGGAGGCTTTTCAAGTAGTTTTTGTCAAATGTTAAAGAAGGTGATGCATAATTGAGGAATGAGATAGTTGACAATAGAAGGTGCAGAATACTCTTTCCAAAGTGCCAAACAAGAGAAATATGTGGAAAAGAGAGTGTTGAAAGTACTCTGAGACTTAGATTAATTATAAGTAAATTAACTGACAAAGTTATATCATTATTTAGATTTAAACCCATTTGACATGTCAGGAATACTTAGTGGTCTTATCATGATAACCTAGAAATAGTGGGGCATCCATCTGATACCTGGGCACATTCTTCTGTACTTATTTTTTTTCAAGAGGGGAAAATTAGTGAAAATTATTACTATAACAATTATAAAAAACTGTTAAAATGATAAATTAAGACACATTCTATTTTCTTTTTGAAAATGTTTCCCTTTACTTGTCTTAGCCTTTCCTGAAAAAGAAGAGTAATAAAGTGACATAAAGTAAGGTTTAAAAAAAGTCTTGGGGCACCTGGGTGGCTCAGTCAGTTAAGCGTCCGACTCTCGATTTCTGCTCATGTCACGATCTCATGGTTCATGAGATCAAGCCCTGTGTTGGGGTTCCGCACTGCCAGCCCATGCCCTGCTTAGGAATCTTTCCCTCTCTCCCTGCCCCTCACTTTCCCTCTGTCTCTCTCTCAAAAAGAAAAATAAAATGGTTCCAATCATGTCAATTTAAAGAAAAAAAGTCTTAATAAAGTTTAATATATACAATTAAGAAAGTTGATGATGAAGACACTTGTGGTTATAAGAAAGAGAAATTCATTTACACCAGCTAGATTAAAAATAGATAACCTGGAATCCAACGAAAGAGAATGAAGAACACTCAGATTCTTATCTAAAGTGGAACAGAGAATGATAAATGAAGTACTTTCTCCGTGTATTTTTATGTGTCTCACTCACTGTCTGCGTCCCTCTGTCCTTTTACACTTGGTGCCTGTGCATTTCTGGAAACGTCTGCTTACTTTCTCTGTACGGTTTTGTCAAACTTATACATGACTGCTGCTGGGACCTTGTATACTCCAACCCTTCAATTTCAACTTCAGTCACCAACTGAGACTTTCTTTTCTTTATCTTGACATCCATTTCCATGAAAGCATTGGGGAAAAAGAACTCACTTTTTTTTTTTTTTTTTTTTTTTTTTGAAAATAGCATATACAGCAGTTTCAGCACAAGACATGGTCATCTTAGATTTTGCTTGTCTGGGTGCCTGAGGCACTTTCCTAATGTGCAAGGTTGTATGGGAGAAGGAACGGGAGAGAGGTGAATGTGTCTTGCATGTTGGGGTGTCTCTTCAGAGTGTTTGGGTATAGTAGAGGGAGATGTCTTAAGTAGTTTGTTATATACATAATTTAAAGTGAAAACATGGCACTTTACATTTACAGAATTGTTCGTATAAATAAAGACAATTATTACTCTGGGAACATTTTATAAGAGGATATTTGTGTATTTATTTAACTTAGTAATGAAATTAAAAGGGGTCTTCTGGTAGATTCTCTCTTATGTACTTTCTGTTTGTATTGGATTCTCACACCAAGTATTTGTCACTTTTCCATAAACTTATTTTACACTGAATCACAATGAATAACCATCATAAAAACAAATAGCATGTCAACACATTTATTGGGCCAGAGCCCTCTTGAGATAATGTCTGAATTTTCATCAAGACTGTAGTGATTAGTGTTTCTGATTATGATAATCAAATAACTCATTTGTGGTTATGTTTCAAAAAGGATTGAAAATGCAAAATGTGTCTAGAATATTGTGAGTCATTTGACTCAGGCTTTTGAAGGATGAGGAAAGCTGGAAAACATTTTTGGTCCTTAATATATACTTAATATCATGTATGAAGCAAGGGTGCCCCACTTTTATATGTGACACCTTCCCAAAGGCCTGATTTTATGGCAGTTGATGTTAACATGTACTCTGTTTGTTTATGAAGAATAAATTGAGCAAAAGTTGTTGTCTTGTCGAAGTTGAAATCAACATAAACCATCCAATGATTGGATAAAGTTTTCAACAAGTGAAGCGTATGTTTTATTACTTGATGCTCAATATATGAAATAGGCAACTGAAATAGGGGAAAGTAGGTTGTTACTTTAATTTTCAAAGAAAACTTCATTTGCAAGTTTCAGTTTAATGAGCAGCAGAAAATAAGGTTTTGTTTTCTTTCATGTGTACTTTCTATAGCTTATTTAAAAGTTTGTAAATATTTGCTGAATGTGTCCTTTACTGGATGTTTGTGTGTGAATGAGTTTTCCCTCCTTATGCAAAGCTTCCTTGTTGTGTTTAGCTATTTATTTTAATAAGACTGTGGCCAAATTTCTATACTTCTCCATGCTTTAGAAAGCTCACTAAGGAATAAGATCAGAAAGAATATTCTGTGTTGTACAATGTCAATTAGCTTAAAAGCACAAAATACAAGTTGGGAAAGTTCAGCTAAGTCTCGCTCACGATCAACCATTAACGCAAAAGGGTCTAAACTGTATGGATAAATTACACATACAGTTACAATACATAGACCTATAATTTTGGCCATATTCATTTCATAGTATTTGGTTTTTAAATTCATGAGACTCTCTTTTTTAGCTGATTTTTCAGAATATCTGATTGGCCCTTTTAACTCCCCAATTCTGAGCATGGGATATTTTGAGTTGAACTGAGAAAGATGTGTTTTATGAATACATTTGAATATTGAGTTAAGCAGATGGTTTCTTGAGATTTGGTTATAAGTCCCTTCTAGGGAGATTTTTTTTTTTCCTATTAAATTGAATGGCCATCTGGATTGAATGAACTAGATGGTCTAAATTCAGTCTATTGATGGGTCTTTGTTATTAGTCTTTTTCGTGGGAGTGACCTAGGCAATTTGTAAGAATAGTAATGAACTAGGTTAAAAGGTCCCTTTAAACTCTGTAAGCCTATAATTTAAAATATGGTATTGAGGGGCGCCTGGGTGGCGCAGTCGGTTAAGCGTCCGACTTCAGCCAGGTCACGATCTCGCGGTCCGTGAGTTCGAGCCCCGCGTCAGGCTCTGGGCTGATGGCTCGGAGCCTGGAGCCTGTTTCCGATTCTGTGTCTCCCTCTCTCTCTGCCCCTCCCCCGTTCATGCTCTGTCTCTCTCTGTCCCAAAAATAAATAAAAAATGTTGGAAAAAAAAAATATGGTATTGAGAATATGACTGAATTTCTTTCTGCTTCAATTATATTAAAAGGAATTAAGATAATTTCTACCCTATGTCAAACGTCATCCAAAACAAAATATGTCATCTATTGGCCTCTGAATATTTGATGTTGGGTCAGTCAATCTCTGTGCCTTAATTTCTTCATTGATAATAGAGTTTAAGAAAAGAATCTTTAACATTCCTTTCAGCTCTAACATTCAATAAGCCTATCAGATGTTGAAGTCACCCAAAGGAAGCGAATTGCTACAAATCCTTACTTGCAAGCACAGTTTTCAAGCCCAGATTCCAAGCTCTTAAAAGAGTTTCAGTGCCACTGAGGGGAATAAAAAAGAGACCTAATAGAACTTCAAAAGAGCAGAGGCTAAAAGAAAGGCAAAGAGGGATTCAGAACTACTGAGCTCAGTGTCAGGAGTATGAATCATATTTACTCTGATTTCTTATTTCTTTTCATGTTGAGTCTCAAAAGAAGCCAACTACCTTATCTGGTTGCTTCCTCTGCTTCTCTATGGACACACAGACATGCAAACACACACACACACACACACACACACACACACACACACACACACACAAGCTCCTACCTCTTAGAAGCTGGACAAAAGTTATATTTTGTTTTTTAAAGTGTCCCATAGCTGTTTGGATTATTGTGTAACATTACAAATTGCAAGATTAATTTAAACAACATCTTGCTACAGTGAGATAAGAAAATCAACACAATTTAGTGTTGGTGGTCTCATTCTCTATTTTAGGTCTCTTGGTAATCAAAATGATAAGAAAAATATTGTGTAAATAGTCTAGCAGAATCTTCTCTGTTATTTCACTGAAGGGGAATGAAAAAGTCTACTCATTCTTGCCAGACCCCTATCATCTAAAGTTGAATCAAAAAATCTTTATAAAAGAGCTTGAAATTGTAAAAGAGTGCTAATACAAGACCACAGGGTGCCATGATTCAATGGTATTGAATTTACGTTAATATGCAATAATTAGGGTACGGATACATTTTTTCTCTTTTCCTAAAAGGGAACTTTTTTTTAAAATCATACCTTTTCTTGGTTTGGAAGTATATCTGTTATCAATATTATTAATAGCAAGAAAAATGTTTTATAACACCCAGAGGCGCCTGGGTGGCTCAGTCAGTAAATTATCTCACTCTTGATTTTGGCTCGGGTCATGATCTCACATGACCTTCTGGAATCACATGATTCTTCCTGGAATCAAGCCCCCTATCAGGCTTTGCACTGACAGCATGGAGCCTGCTTGGGATTTTCTCTTCCTCTCTCTGCCCCTCCCCCCCCACATGCGTGCTCTCTCTCTCTCTCTCTCTCTCTCTCACTCTGTCTCTCTCTCAAAATAAATAAGCATTCAAAAAATAAAATGTTGTCTATATATTGTTTAGTCACCTTTAAATATTGCCCCTCCTCCAGTACATAAAAACTATCATGAACTTAAACATTAATCTTTATTTAGTTGGAGTACAATATTTTATTTTATTATTTATTAAAAAATTTTTTAAAGTTTAATCCTGAGAGAGAGAGAGAGGATGAGCAGGGGAGGAGCAGAGAGAGGGAGACACAGAATCCAAAGCAGGCTCTAGGCTCTGAGCTGTCAGCACAGAGCCCGATGTGGGGCTCGAACTCATGAACTGCAAGATCATAACCTGATCCAAAGCCGAATGCTTAACCGACTGAGCCACCCAGGTGCCCCTGGAGTACAATATTTTAATTTTTTTAACATTTATTTATTTTTGAGAGACAGAGTGAGACAGAGCATGAGTCAAGGAGGGGCCGAGAGAGGTGGGTACACAGAATCCAAAGCAGGCTCCAGGCTCTGAGCTGTCAGCACAGAGCCCAATACAGGGCTCAAACCCATGAACCACAAGATCATGACCTGAGCCGAAGTCAGACGCTCAACTAACTGAGCCACCCAGGCACCCCTAGTTCGAGTACAATATTTATTGTAATACCATTATAGGACAAAAGTGTGGTATTGTTTAACAAAAAGCCATCTTTCTGTATTCTTCTAAAAAACGCTATATGAGGGAAGAAACTCTAAAAATGCCACCATCTATTCCCTTGTCTTCAAGTTTTATTCTCTTTTACCTTCTTTTTGGAGATATGTATATATATATGAACACATTTGGGAATATAGAGGGTTCACAAAAATGACCATATTGAAAATACTGTCAATTCTTTGAGGACAAGGATTATTTCTTAATTGTATTCTTTTAACAAAATCATTAAAAAGTATTTGGCACATGGAGGTTCTTAAGAAATGTTGGTTGATTAAATGGATGTGTTTATTTGGGAGAATTTATAAAATCATAAAATTTACTGCATTTAATGTGTTTCTTGAAGACAGTATTGAATTATATGTTTTATAGTTTTCCTATTCTGAAAATAAATGTTTCCCAGTTATGCTTCACATTTATTAATATAAATTTTCAAAATGGATTTTTATATGTATATGTAATCTATTTCTGGTTCATTTTTATACCTCCCTTCACCAGAGGAACAACTTAATAAGGATAAATCAAAGAAGTGATAGTGTTTTAGAGAGTCATCTAAGTGTTACAGTTCTATGACCTGAGGATTAAAGTCAAACAGTAAAGTGGTTTTGCCAATGTTATTTTAGTTTGGAACTTGGAGGTAAAGTAATTCAAAAGACATATTCTATTAGCAGTGACTACATCTACAGATATTTCCTTATTTGTGAAAATACATTCCTTCGGGGATTCTCAGCCCAAACCTATAAGAAGAACCAGTTTTAAGACCTTGAAAGTGAGCATGTTTCTCATGTGACTTGGTTTTGTTCCTTAAAATACATAGAACTTTAATTTTAAAAATAGATTTTAAAAATGCTCTAGCCTTTTAAACATTCACAGCTAGAGAGATTCCAGACTTGCTGAAGAGTTTCCATCCAACATCACTGTGATTAATTTTTTTAATTTGGCCCTAAATACTCTAAATTATTTCAAAAGCTACCCAAAGCACCAATTCTTTTTCTACACAGAAAGTAGAAGTATAGTCAATAAACATCAGGCTTTGATAGTAGTTTTTTTTCCTCTTCATGAATAAAGAGATGTATATGGGGCATGAGAATTAAAAGTTTTCCTTTTTTTTTAATACAGCCACACTCATTTTCAAAGCTATCAACAAGATGAGAGCAAATGAATCAGTGGTGAATTATAACAGAATCAGTGGCAAAGTTTCTAATTTCCTGCAGTTTATTTTATCAAGTAAATTATTTACACCATTTTATGAAGATCTAAGTTTAGAGATCAGTATTTGGGAAAAAAAAAAAACTACCAAGTTTTGGGTAACGTATCTAATAACATCTCACATGTATACTGCATATTTACTTGGAGAGGTGGAGAAGATCTAACCTCTAAATTTCCCATTTTACAAATAAAAACACTGAGGCAAAGACATGCTGTCAGATGGTCGTGGGGCAGAGGGTCAAATCTAAGTCCCCCAAAGACCAAGTGGCACTTTCCAGGGTATTCTAGAACATCTTTTTTACTGTAAATCATTAAAGAGATATGTTTTCACTCAAATTAAGATACTGTACAATTTGCATAAATGAATTAAAATCAAAACCCAAAACACTCAGATTATAAAAACACATCTTAAAATTATGTATTCAAGGGATAGCATTTGTTATTAGTGTACTATAAAAAAATCAGTGTGCTTGCTCTCTCTCTTTTTCTCTCTGTATATGTTATTAATACTATAGGTTCCAGCTTCGGGTCTGTTTCAGAAAACTTTCCGGGAAGGGGCACCTGGTGGCTCATTTGGTTAAGCATCCGACTTTGGCTCAGGTCATGATCTCACAACCTGTGAGTTCAAGCTCCATGTAGGGTTCTGTGCTGACAACTCAGAGCCTGGAGCCTGCTTCAGATTCTGTGTCTCCCTCTTTCTCTGCCCCTCCCCCACTCATACTCAGTCTCTCTCAAAAATAAATAAACACTAAAAAAAAAGAAAAAGGAAACTTTCCAGGAAGAGAAGTATAATAAACCACTGAACTTATTTAAGCATTTGCCTAGAAAAAATAATATTGAAATACCTGGCATAGCCTTGAATTTTGAATTCACTTTAAAGCACTCTAGATTTGAATCTCCAAATTTATTATCTGATTTCTTTGACTAAAGGTTGACTTGAAGTCTGTTGTTAAAGACTGGCATGCAGATAGTGAAAGCTAATATTATGGTAAATATTTACTTTTGGAAAGTATTTTTCATGATAAATAGACATAGTCCTACTACTGGAAATTATATTCAATCCAGGTTTTAAAAAAATTTTTCTCTCTCTACCACAGAAGTTTCAAAATATAGTTCTTGATAGGATTATTTTTCAGAAATATTTTACCCCTAAACTCTAAGGTGCATTTGTGTTAGACATTATATATTAGCTTAGTATAGTAAAAATATGTGGCTTATTTATAGCACACTTAAAATTTTATAAACACACACACATATATGTATATATTTTATATATTTTATATATTTAAAGGCAAAATCTTTTAGAAAAATATACTACCTGTAATATTAATGAAAGTAATTCTGTGTAATAAAGAAATACTCCTTCATATACAAATATATATAATCATCTCTATGAAAAAATATATGAATCACCCACATGAAATATGTATTTACAACCATGGTGTGTGTGTGCACACATGTACATGCAATTCACAAATGGGCCATCTCTGCAGGGATGGAAAGCCCGTCATTGTATCCCTGGGCTCTGCTACATCATAGGCTCATATGAGGCGTCATAGGCTTCTCTGTGCATTTTGATGCCTTTTAATGGAACATGTTATAAATTAATACTGTTTTTTTTAATAAATTGGTTTTAGCACTATGTATTTGGTACTGTTTCAGAACTGCTGTCTCAGGGATTTTATTACAACATATAATGAAATAAACTTAAATGAACTACATAAAACGCCAAAACAGTTGCCTTGAATAAAAATATAGCATGAATGATCAAGATCAACCCTGATATTGAAAATATCTGTTATTGGGGCGCCTGGGTGGCGCAGTCGGTTAAGCGTCCGACTTCAGCCAGGTCACGATCTCGCGGTCCGTGAGTTTGAGCCCCGCGTCAGGCTCTGGGCTGATGGCTCGGAGCCTGGAGCCTGCTTCCAATTCTGTGTCTCCCTCTCTCTCTGCGCCTCCCCCGTTCATGCTCTGTCTCTCTCTGTCCCAAAAATAAATAAAAAAAAAAAAAAAGTTGAAAATATCTGTTATTGTATTACTTGAAATATATTTGGACAGAAGTTAAAATCTCTCTTAAGTGTATGTGGAGTTGCAAAAGCCTGTGTTACCTGCATCATTTATTTAAAAGCACAATGAAACTACAATGTGCAGTGTCAACTGGCATTAATAGGTCTTTGCCTAAGCCACAGAACATGGAATCCTTTTGTAATTTGAAACCTTTCAATGTATTATTGCTCTTGTGAAATGGGCTTTAGAGCAAGGCACAGGAGGGGACCGATGGAGAAATTTTAAAGTAGAGAACACTAGTGTTTGAAGTTAAAATTCTGAGGAATTTTATTTCCTATGCCTACCCATGTCAACTGGTTCAAAAAAGGTACATAAAACTCTAATATAACATAATATCCAGGAAGCATTTAAAGAAAAGTGTTGTAATGTGCACAGAGCCACTATGATTTGTGGTCCTCATAAAGGTGGTTTTGCATTGCTCCTCCTTCATGAGTAATGACTTGAAATTGTATCCTGTTTATCTATATTAAGTTAGAGAGCTTGGTAGTAATTGCTCATGAAGAATTTACAGCCAGATGTGAGAAAATGTATGGGCTTATTTATGTATTTATTTACTTAGCAAAATTTTGTCATCCCATGTACCCAGCACTGCGGCACCTTGAAAAAGCTTTGGCACACTGAATGTTCAGTTCTCAGAGCTCTGTTCTTCTATTGCATATTTAGAGGGAACTGGCTAAGGAGTTTTGCCATAGGGTGTTACTGTTTGACTCTTCATTGAATTATCAAAAATTCTACAAGACTTATAAATTATTTTCCCCTTTCTTCTCACTCTAATTATATATTTTATTGACAAAAGAAGACAGAATTCAGCCTAATGCAGCATATAAAAAAAAACTGAATGATTATTTTTGGAATATATCTCTATCCATCTATCTTTCTCTCTTTTTCTGGATTTGTGTATAGCCCCTTAAGAAAAGCCTTGAAAGTCCTAGCACAGAAGGAAAATCAACTGAAAAAGCATTGTCAGGAAATGGACAATATACAGAGTTGCTAAAACTTCATAGTAACCGAAGTTATTTATGACGATAAATTGCTCTGAAATATTACTTAAGCAATAATACATTGAAAGAAACTATTCCTCAGTTATGGTACTTGGCACCTATACATTTTATTAAATTGTTAGAATTATTTGAAAAATATCAGCCAGCTGGTGATAGAGACCATTAAATTTTGGAATAGTGTAGGAGAGAGAAATTTCTAAACAAAGAAAAAAATAAGATGTTTCATCTGGTGCTTGAGCTGTATACCTCTTACTGAATTTCCTCAGACTTTAATTTCACATTCTTAACATTTTTTCCAATCTTTTTTAAACTTAGATTTGTTAAGATTTTTTTCTGGTTATAAAGTATTCCTTGTGTGTTGACTGGGAACAAATGGGTTTCATTTAGTGTATCATAAAGTAGTAAATTGAGGGAAAGTTTCTACAAATGCTTTAAACGTGATCTACTTGCAACAACAAAATGCACAATAAGAAATACATTTTTGTTAATTTCACTTGTTCACAAGGAACCATAATTGAATGTATTATGGTTGTAATTTGGCCTGTGACAAAAGACTATATGGAATCATCTTTTCTTTTCTCATAAATCCTACATGGGGGGTCAACTTTTGGCTGTTTGTTGAGCAGAAGTGACCACCTCTATCTGGCTAGTCTCTCTGCATACCTGGATTAAAAGTCAAAAGGCTTGTTGGGATAGGGAGCAAAAGAAGTACTATTGAGAAAGAGAAGAGAGGAGGTAATTTTGAAACATCAAGAAGAAAGGAGAATGGTGTCTGTGGACTGAAAGGACATCTGGAATGGGGATTGTGAGGGGGTGGGGGAAATTTACTCAAAGTGATAAGGGTTATCAGTCAGTTCAGGGAGTTCTGAAGCAGATCCTAGTCAACTTGCTTGCTGGGTGGCCTGCTGCCCTGGAAGAACCAAAGTTGGACTTGGGAAAGTCTCCTGGGTAGGAAACTGCAGGCCCCGGCAGTTGAAGAGAAGCTATTTGTTCATGTGTATAATAGGTGACTTCAAACGTATTCACTTAGGTAAGAGAGTACTGTGAGGATGTTGCTTCCTGCCATGAGTTGCTGAGGGTCCAGTTGGAGAAACAAACCATGAAGACTAAAGCCACTGCTTTGTTTAGTGTTTCTACCACGGGTACTCTCAATCTGTGCTACTAGTGCACCTTATTTTTGTGATAGCATCTGTGAGACAAAATACTAATTTTGGGATGCTAATTGCAATGAATGTGTCTGTTGGGAACAAAAAAAAACAAAAACCAAACCAACCAAACAAAAAAAGAGAATAGCTACAAAGAAATGATCACCTGGAGAGTTAGAAGCCAAAATAATCTAGGTGAATATAAGTCATTGTAAAGACTTTCATTTATTCTTTTACTTCACTTAAAATTTTCACTTAAAATACCTGTAAAACATCTAGCGCTGCTGCAGGCATTATGTTACATACTCCTGATAAATTGTCAACAGGATAATCATGTTCCCTCGTAAAGTAAAAAAAGGAAAACTATATTTAAAGAAAGTAGAGAAAGACCTTTATGCTGCAGAACTAGAGAAGGAAAAATTGGCATGTTTCTCACCTGGCTTTAGAGAAACATTCTCTACTGATAAGGGAGAACTGACCCTGAGCCAAATCAGAAGACACCTAACACCTACATGGTCTTTACTTCTGAAGATGCACAATTTCAAGATTTTATGGTTTTTAAAACTGTTTTACAACCATTGTCAAAAATCTTGTTGAAATTTTTAACAAAGCCATGCTTTCTATGTGCTTATTCACATTCAGGTATTTGAAAAATTTAGAAAAAGTAAAGAGAAATAAGGAAAATACCTAGGTCCGTGGTACTCCGAATTAACATATGACAATTAACATGTAACAATATTAACATTTTGTGATATTTCTGTCTCCAATTTTTAAAGAAAAAATACTCTTTTTAAAAAGAGATTGGTAAAACAAACAATTTTTTAAGTTTATTTATTTATTTGGAGAGAGAGAGAGAGCGAGAGTGAGCATGCACAAGCCAATGTAGGAAGGGCAGAGAGAGAGAGGGAGAGAGAGAGGGAGAGAGAGAGGGAGAGAGAGAGAGAGAGAGAGAGAGAGAGAGAATGAGAATACCAAGCAGGCTCTGCACTGTCAGCGCAGAGCCCGATGTGGGGTTTGAACACATGAACTGTGAGATTATGACCTGAGCTGAAAGCAAGAGTTGGACGCTTAACCAACTAAGCCACCAGGTGCCCCAAAACAAACAATTTTTAAAAAAATAAACAGATTTCCTGTATACTACAGGTATAATTGATATTCCTTTTGAATCCTTTGATGGTTTATCTTTGTTTCTCATCTTACTTAAGTAATCTCTACCTTGAAATTGATAAATATTCTGGCCATCTGTATTTCTGTGATTTGAATAGCTATTTATATGGCATTTGGTTTTAAATTTTATTATACTGCATTTTTATTTTATTCTGTTTTATTTATTTATTTTTAATTTTATGTATTCATTTTGAGAGAGAGGGAGCAGGGGAGGGGCAGAGAGGGAGAGAGAGCATCTCTGTGCTGTCAGCACAGAACCCCACATGGGGCATGATCTGATAAACCATGAGATCATGACCTAAGCCAAAATCAAGAGTCAGATACTTAACCAAATGAGTCATCCAGGTGCCCCAATTTTAAATCAAAATACCTATTACCCAAGATGAATACCTTTGTGTTCACCACAGTTTGATGAACATTTTAGTTTTGTTTTCTAATTATATTTAATGATGACAAGAAAATAAACCATTGGAGAAAGATATATAGAAGATAGTAGAAGGCTGTCGATAGCCAGGCTCAAGGCTTCCTAATTTGAAACATGGTAGGCTTCAGGACAGTAAGCGATTCGACCACATTTTCAGAAATGGTAAGAATCTACCCTACGCATCTCTTAAACTATAAATTTTCATCAGCTTCTGGAAATGCTCATAAAATATCTTCTTTCAAGTAAGCATGTTTAGGAATATTCTAAGAGTCCTTCCCTTGTCAGCTTGTAAATAAGAAATTGTTCATGTGTCTATCTGAGAAAGTATTTTAGGAACCCATGGAGAACACCATCAGAGAGGATACTTTCTGAGAAAGTACTCAGACCTCATTTTCTCTATGCTTTGCAATTTGTTTTTTACATCAACAATAACAACATGAACAGTTAAATGATTGCAGAGAGAGAGCACAAGAGGTAAAAAGAAAACCATGAGTATGTGGTGTCCTGGAAGGCTGGAGACATAAATATGTTCGGAAGAAAGGAGTTATCAGTTGTGTCAATGAGATGAGACCTGAGAATCGCTCTTTGAGTTACTAATGTGGAAATGATTGGTGGTTATGACAGAGCAGTTTCAGTGGAATGGGTGCAGTGAAACCGGACACATATGGGTCCTCGAAAGGAATGCACAGATGTTGAAGACACCAATTACAGACAGTTCTTTCAATTCTTTTCTGTAAATGTGAATATCTTACTAACCTCAGAGCTCTTTTTAATCAAAAGTTTTAAGACTGTTTTATAATTCTTCACCAAAATAATTTCTTAAAATGGGTAGGAATAAGATTTTCAGTGGGAGTTTTTAACAAATGGAATTTTTATTTAATGAAACCTATAGCACAGAATTACAAGCTACTGCCTCTATAATGATTGCATGAAATTTATAACAGTGGCATTGAATCTTAGCAAACTACCTTGATTTTATAAGAAGGTAGGAGGAGGAGTAGAATAAAAGGACATATTGTTGCTACTATAGACTTGGGTAGAAAATGTAAAAAAAAAACACAAAAAACAAAAAAAACCACAACAACCCTTTTTTGCAAAGAAAACAGCTGTGCCTTACGTGATTTTTCATTAAACTTTTGTTGCTTTTGCTACTGTTGATATTCTTCTCTTGATATCATGGCTCCGAAGTCCCTTTTCAGAAATCTGTCAAAAATGAAAAAGCTAATATTCCTGATTATGAGGCAAGTTTGAATAGGTATTTCCTTTCTTTTTTCTCTTCTCATCTCTTCTTCTTTAAAAAAAATTTTTTTTAACGTTTATTCATTTTTGAGAGACAGAGAGAGAGCATGAGTGGGGGAGAGGCAGAGAGAGAGAGGGAGACACAGAATCTGAAGCAGGCTCCAGGCTCCAAGCTGTCAGCACAGAGCCCGACGCAGGGCTTGAACCCACGAACCGGGAGATCATGACCTGAACCAAAGTCGGTTGCTTAACCGACTGAGCCACCCAGGGACCCCTCCCCCCACTTTTTTTGAGTAGGCATTTCTGTAGGTAGTAAATGACAGTTTCCCAAGAACTACAATGGGTGTTTTGGAGAAGCAAACTTTATGCACATATTAAATTGAGACTATTAACTGTAGGTAATGGTAAACATCAAATGGATTCTAAAGTATAAAACAAATGTATTTACAGTGATTTCCATATACTATGATTGTTGTTATCAAGCTCTGGACCTCTCAAGTGATTTGTCTGCAGTATCAAATCTGATTTAGCAAATTCATCTTAACCATAATTCATTATATAGTTATTCATATCAAATTTGGCAAAAAGTTTTTAGTGGGTGAAATCTTGAGACACTTATAATAAATCTCCTTTCCATTTCAGGCTACAGCTCTTCCTGAAATAGCAACTTGTTAGAAAGGATTCCTGGTGATTAAATTGTTCTTCACTTAAGAACTTGTTTTCTTTAGGTTTTGGCTATTTATAGTATTTGATCTCAAAATATTGTTTAGAGTGTTATTTTAAAATTTCTTTTTTTTCTCTAGCTCATAGACTTATAATCCCCAGAGGCTATTTGCATCATAACACTCAAAAATCTTAAAAAATGAGGCAGGAAAAGTGAGTTAAACTTTTCCTTTGATACCATTTGCTGCTCTACAAACAGGCTGCTCCAGAATTAGACACAGAGGCTTAGGGTTGAGTGAGATCTTGTTGGGATGGAGAGACTTGCTCAGGCATCACGGTCCTATTGCAAACACACTCAGTTTGTTTATATTTCTTTATTGGATTTGGGAGAGAGAGGATGGTGACTAAAGTTCATCCATGACACCACCACCATGAGGCACCTATCCCATTATTTGGTAGTCTTTCCTTATGTTAAGCCTATTCTGTAACTTCTCATCATTGGATCCACTGTTAAGTAAGATGCTCTAATAACTTCTGTCCTTATCCCCAAATGAGTTCTCACAGGGTCTGTGGTTAATGCACCGTCAAAATCCTTGCAGTTTACAGAGCAAGTCACAAGAATTCATGTCTTCTAGCCTTTGCATATGCTGTTTGTTCTTTTGTGACTATGTGCTAACCATGATTCCTTCATTGGCCCATCTTTCCAGATTCTTCCCATGTATCAAACCCAGGAGTCTAGTCATTCTATCTGTTTTGTCCCTTAGCAACCTGTGCATACATTTTCATGTGGCAATTTCACATATCATTATGGTTATTTCTATGTGTGGTTTCACTGCTAGAGTGAGAGTATTACAGATATTAAATGCTACATCTTAATGAACCAATAAAATCCTGACACAGTATGCAGTCAGTAAATGAACAAACACGCCAAATAGAATATGTGCATCAGTGAGCAAATCAACGAATTACGTAAGGGAGATAT